>NC_091691.1:26385357-27009642 GCF_041296265.1 Equus caballus | reverse complement strand
CTTTCTCCATACATAAAAATTAACTCAAAATGGATTAAAGACGTGAATGTAAGACCTGAAACCATGAAACTCCTAGAAGAAAATCTAGGCAGTCCTCTTTGATATCAGTCTTAGCAACATCTTTTTGAATATCATATCTACTGGGGCAAGGGAAACAAAAGAAAAAATTTAAAAATGGGACTGCATCAAACTAAAAATCTTCTGCACAGCAAAGGAAACAAAAAGACAACCCACCAACCGGGAGAAAATATTTGCAAATCATGTATCCAACAAGGGGTTAATTTCCAAAATATATAAAGAACTCATACAAGTCAACAACAAAAAACAAACAGCCAAATCAAAAAATGAGCAGAGGATATGAACAGACATTTGTCCAAAGAAGATATACAGGTGGCCAACAGGCACATGGAAAGATATTCAACATCACTAATTATTAGGGAAATGCAAATCAAAACTACAATGAGATACTGCCTTACACTGGTCAGAATGGCTATAATTAACAAGACAAAAAGTAACAAATGCTGGAGAGGATGTGGAGAAAAGGGAACCCTCATACACTGCTGGTAGGAATGCAAACTGGTGCAGCCACTATGGAAAACAGTATGGGGATTTCTCAAAAAATTAAAAATAGACATATCATATGACCCAGCTATTCCACTACTGGGTATTTATCCAAAGAACTTGAAATCAACAATCCAAAGTGACTTATGCACCCCTATGTTCACTGCAGCATTATTCACAATAGCCAAGATGTGGAAGCAACCCAAGTGCCTATCAATTGATGAGTGGATAAAGAAGATGTGGTGTATACACATATACAATGGAATACTACTCAGCCATAAAAAAGACAAAATTGTCCTATTTGCAACAACATGGATGATCTTGAAGGCATGATGTTAGGTGAAATAAGCCAGAGAAAGAAAGACAAATACTGCATGATTTCATTCATGTGTGGAAGATAAACAAGTCCAGGGATAAAGAGAAGAGATTAGTGGTTACCAGAGGGGAAGCGGGTGGGAGGGTGAGCAAAAGCGGTAAAGGGGCACATACGTATGGTGACGGGCAAAACTAGGGTACTGATGGTGAGCACAGTGCAGTCTATACAGAACTTGATAAATAATGTACACCCGAAAGTACACAATGTTATAAACCATTAGGATCTCAATAAAATAACTGAAAAAAAAATTTCCCTCTGGTATGATGACAAATGACTAGAATCATGTTGACCTGAGGAACTGAGCCATGCAAACATCAGAGAAGGGCATTCCAGACAGATGGAACAGTGTGTGCAAAAGCCCTGGGTTTGGTGTGTGCTTGTCCTCTCAGGGCCAGTAAGGAGACCAGTGGCCGGTGAAGAGCAAGCACTGTCAGGGGAAGTGGCCTCGTGGGCCACACTCAGGACTTTGGATTTTTACAGAGTGAGCTGGGAGCCATGGAGGGTTTAGAGCAGAGGAAGGACATGAGCTGATTTAACATCTTAAAAGGCTCACTCTGCCTATGATCTGAACAATAAACAGAGGAGGACAAGAGAAGAGGCAGGGAGGCCCATGAGGAGGCTCCCGCAGCCTCCAGGACCTGCTGATTGTCTGTCCAAGAAAACATCAAAGCCAGGAACCCAATGGGGCTTCCACCCGCTCTCAGAAAACGCAAGCCCAACCAGCTCTGCCATCCAAGCCATCTTGGAGATGCCAAGAGAGAAGGGCCCGCGTCACCATCTTGGCTTTCTCCAGGACTGGCAGGATGCCCAGACCAAGTCGACACCCAAAGCCCAGGGCTTTCATCTGCCCTTGCCGACGCCGGGGCTGGGCCTCCAGGGAAGGCACCATCTTGCAGGCCTGAGAAAGGGCTGCAGCCGAACAAAGCCCTCAGGGTCCTTTACGGATCTGCAGGCAGTGCAGCCGGGCCGCCTCTGCTTCCCACACAGGTGCAGGTTAGGGCAAGCACAGCCTCGGTTCAGAAAAGAGGTGGCTGGAGGCAGGAAGGAGGCCTCTTCCCAAACCCTGAGGAAAATACCTCCATTCGCCAAGACGTAGTGCTAAGCGTGCCACAGAGCAATGCATAAAGTAGGCTACTCTTCCTTAAGAAAAGTAGAATATAAATAGGTATTAGGAGTTGCCTGGGCGTGCATAAAGAATGTCTGGAAGGGTACACAAGAAAGCAGTGTCTCTACTAGGACAGAGGGTAAAGATCATGTAACGTGCTGTCGGTGTCATGCACGTTTGTCCAGATTCTGGGAGCGTGTTTCTCCATCTCTGCCACAAGTCCCCGGACGCTGCTGGAAACCTCACCATTCAGGCCACATATAAAAAAACACAATGTCCAATTTATCACAACATTCCAGATATCGCTCTCTCGAGCAATGAACAAATCATCTAAATAGTCGGGCACTCTCACTACAGATGGCTCTATCTTTTTTAATTGATATGAAATTCACACAACATGAAATTAACCATTTTTAAATGCCCAATTGAGTGGCATTTAGCACATTCACAATGTTGTGTAATCAACACCTCTATCTAGTTGCAGGACATTTTCATCATCCAAGAGTAAACCCCACACCCATGAAGCAGTCGCTCCCCATCCGCCCCGCCCGGCCCCCGCCACCCCGGTCCGCTGTCCTTCTCTGTGGATTTGCCTGCTCTGGACACTTCTTATCACATAACGTGTGGCCTTTGGTGTCTGGCTTCTCTCACTCAGCATCACGTCTTCAAGGTTCATCCACGTTGTAGCAGGTGTCAGTGCTTTGTTCCTTTCCATGGCCATTTATGACCTTTGGCCGTATAAACAGAGCTGCTGTGAACGTTCAGGACAGGCTTTTGTCTGAGCACCTGTTTTCAATTCTTTTGGGTATAAACCTACGAGTGGAATTGCTGGGTAATTCTAATTTAAAAAAAAAAAAAGCTTCAACAAGAATTATAAGATTCCTTTCTCTCCTACCCATCCTAAGCATCTCTCTCAAAGATAGGGAACATAGGGGGCCGTCAGGCTCCACGGTGGGGCCCTCGGTGGCCCAGCGGAAGAGGCTGATGGGCAAAGCTCACGATGACCCTTCTGTGCTCACAATGTTGGTCCACACCCCAAACCAGGTCACAGCTGACCAGGAAGAATCCGGTCAAGGCGAGAGCTTCTTCTCTCCCACCCTAGAATGCCATGGCAGGGTTGTTTGAGATTTTTCTATTTCATTTCTGTGCTAAAAATCTAGAAGCCAGATACCAAACATCAAAATTCCACAGCAAAGTCGCTCTGAAATCTCTTTGGGTCAAGGACCAAACGAGAGACTTTGTGCAAAGTACGAGACGAGGGCCTTTTTTCTCATTTAGGGGGAGGCCGAGGGTCGGGGGGTGGCCTTTATTTTTCTTTTAAAATATTTTTAAATTAATTTATTTAAATAAATAATAAATGTACATGGCGCAGAATTTAAAAAGTACAAACAAGTACACAGTCGCCTCCCACCCGGTCCCCCGGCCAACCCTTCGCCCTCCCCAGAGGAGCTACATTTTTGTGGGGATCCTTAACAAGCTCCTCCACACACTTGCAAACACATCCGTATGCATTTTTCTTTTGTCCACACACATGGCAACTCTGTGCGCCCCCGGCCCCCATCTTGCTTCATCCACGGACAGCACATCTTATGCTCAGTTCCATATCATTACAAATGGACCTGCCCGTTTTTTTAACAGCTGCAAAATATTTCCTCGCTTGGCTATTTCATAACTTATTTAATCAGTTTAGGCTCTTCCAAAATCTCTCCTCTTCTGGACAGTCACTGCAGTCACAATTTGCACATTTTAGAATTAAGGGAAGGAGGTGGGGGGTCCACGGGGAGCAGAGATTATCTGCATGCACAATACATCCGGGCTCTGAAACTCAGAAGTCTGAGAGGTAAGCGCTGGGAGCACCATTTTCAGGATGGGGCTGAGGCTCAGAGATGTCAGGGAGTAACCCAGTGGGGTACCTGACCCCCAGCCGGGGCTCTGTCCACCTCCCAGCACCCGGCCAGGCTGCACCTAATCGTCCTCCGCGGGTCAGGCCGGGGCTGGCGCTCTGCCTTCCAGCCCGTGAACGCCAAGTGTCCGGAATCTGTTGATTTATGGTTCTGCTTTGATGCCCGTATTAATCACTGTAACTTTTAATTGAGCTAATACAAGCCTCATATGTTGCTAATTACACAATGCAGATGAAAAACGCTTCCAGATGAACTTAACCGCTCCATCTAATCAGAGAGGCAAGTCGTGTTTTAATTACGAACCAGAGCGGACGGGGAGGCATCTGCACGGCTCAGGGGCTCAGGGGCTCAGGGGCCACAGGCTCCAGCTTGTGAAACACCACAACCACAGCCAGTGGCCACAGCGGCCGTGCAGGGCCCGCGAGGCCGACAGAGGGGGCAGGTGACACCTCCTGTGCTCACGGCCTGTGGGCGACCCAGCTGAGCCCCTTCTGTCCAGACTTCTGTGCGGTCGGCCTGCACCCCCCATTGCAGCCCAGAAAAGCAGCACTGACTCCTTGTCTCAGGAACTAATCACGGCCTGTTATCAGTGACCTTTTCTGGAACATCCTTTAACATCCTGCCAATCTGCCTGCACTCCAGCGCAGAGAGAATCTGGCCACAATAAGAGTAATTTCAAGAGTGATGAAGATAGAAAAGGGTCTGGGCTCTTGCTTTCTTGACAAGACACAAGGGGCCTGCAGGCTGAGGGTTAGAGAAGGAGGCTTTGGGGAGGGGAGGTGCAAGAACGGAGTGTCGGTTTCGCCCCAGAACTCATACACTAAAGCCCCAACCCCCAGTGGATGTCCCGGGAGACAGGCCCTTCTGGAGGTGATTACGGTTAAATGAGGTCCTAAGAGTGGGGCCCTCATACAATGGGACTGGCGTCCCTATAAGAAGAGACTCGAGGGCTCCCTCTCTCTCTCCTCCGTGAGGAACAGAGGGAAGGCGGCCGTCTGCAAGCCAGGAAGAGAGTCCTCGCCAGACACCAAACCTTCATCTCAGACTCCCGGCCGCCAGAACTGTGAAAAGTAAATGTCTAGAGTTTAAACCCCCATCGTGGTATTTTGTCCCGGCAGCCCGAGCTGACTGAGACAGCAGGCGGGTGGCATCAGGGCTTCCAGGGAAGTCCAAGTTCAGAGATCAAAGAGGTCAGAGGTCAAAGAGAGGTTCTTAAGGGGCAATGGACAAAGGTGGCTGTGGTAGGCAGGATAATGGCCTCTCCCCACAGATGTCCACATCCTAATCCTGGGACCCTTGACTGAGACCTTACACGGCAAAAGAGACTTGCAGCTGTGATGAGGTTCAACATCTTGAGATGGGGAGATTCTCCATCATCCAGACGGCCCAGGGTGATCACGGCGTCCTTTCAGGGGGAGGCGGGAGGGTCAGAGTCAGAGAGAGAAGATGTGAGGAGGGAAGCGGAGGTCAGGGAAGAAAGACACACTCTGTGGCTGCCTTTGAGGGTGGAGGAAAGAGCCACGAGCCCAGGAATGGGAGTCCACTAGAAGGGGGAAAAGGAAGGAACCGGGCGGGCAGGCAGGGTTGGGGGGACTCCCCGAGAGATTCCCCCGGAGCCTGGGGAAGGCACACAGCCCCACCCACGCCCTGACGGCAGCCCACTGGGGACTGCCGACCTCGAGAACTGTGAGATGACACCTGTGTGGCGCTCTGAGCCACTGTGTGTGCACACTAGGGGCAGCAGCAACAGAAACGAGCGCAGCGGCAGACGCCGCCTCCTCATGTCCACACGGCTCCTGGCGGGAAAGAGAGTCCGCCCCTCAGGGTGGCTCGAATGGAGAGATTTCAGGGAAGGTCTATTTGCAGAAGTGGGCAGGACAGGGCACTGAGACACTAGCGAGGGTGGGAGGCTGTGACTTCCCCGGGGCTCAAGGGACAAGGAGAGAGCAGGGTCCTGAGCCCAGTGGGAGCCGCGTCTGGGAGGCGAGGCTCCCCCCGGAACAGAAGGAGATGAAGCCCCTGCAGAAATGTGGGGACACGGCAAGAGGAGCAGGGAAGACATCCTCCAGCCCCTCCCATTCCTGGCCGGTGGGCCTCCAGGCTGACCTCTTGTTGGCCAAATCAAAAGGAAGTGGAAGGAGGGGCTGGCCCCGTGGCCGAGTGGTTAAGTTCGTGCACTCCTCTGCGGGCGGCCCAGTGTTTCGTTGGTTCGAATCCTGGGCGCGGACATGGCACTGCTCATCAAGCCACGCTGAGGCAGCATCCCACATGCCACAACTAGAAGGAACCACAACGAAGAATATACAACTATGTACCGGGGGGCTTTGGGGAGAAAAAGGAAAAAATAAAATCTTTAAAAAAAAAAAAAAAAAGGAAGTGGAAGGACAAAGGGGTCCCAGTGAGGCAGCCTGGGGGCCAGCTTCCCAGGCAGCGAAGGGTGGAGGGCAACTGAGAAATAGGCAGCACGGCCTCTCTGAAGCACCATAAGCTCTCTTTAGCTCTTTTAAGCCTGACTCCTGGAGCGGGCAACTGTGGCTTTGATCTGCCCAGCAACCACTGCCCCTTCCTTTTGTGACCATGCCCCTGTTTTCCTTTGCAGGACTCACCTCCACTCTCTGTCCAAGTGGTGCAGGTAGAGCGATTCCACCCCCTCCCTGGCTCCAGGAGAAGGCACATGACCCAGGCCTGGCCAATCAGAGTCACAGCAGTTGGTTCAAGGATTGTCACATGACCCAATCCTAGCCAATGAGAGTCAGAATTGGCTTTTGCTGGAACCATCAGAAAAGAGAAGTTCATTTCCCTGCTACAGTTGCTAAGCTGGTAGGATGAAAGACCTACACAGTGGCCATCTTTGAGAAGAGCCTGCCCAAAATTGGAACCACCAGAGAAGAAACTAGTGCTGAGAGACAGAGAGACCGAGTCCTGATGACATTAGTTGAGGTCTGGATCAAGCCATACCTGAAGCCTGTGCAAGACTTTCCAGTTACATAAATAAAATAAAATAAAATAAAAAATTGTCTTTTGGTTATGCCAGTTTGACTTTGGTTTCTGTCACCTGCACCTGAAATAACCCTAACACACCTCTTCCTGAAGCTAACCCTGATGGCTCCTGCTGCCCATTTGCACCTCCACAGTAACACCCTCTGCAATGTATTCTCATTGTCTACCTAACCGTCTCCCCAACAGACCGAGGGCTCATTGACGGAAGGGGTGTTGTCTTTCCGTCCCCAGCACTGAATTACACTGCCAGCCACAGAGTGAGCATCAGTAAATACTTAGATGACTGGATAGGTGGATGGATGGACGTATGAGTTATTCTAAAGGCAGATTTGGCAGCAGCCGAGCCTCTGACATTTTCAGAAAGTAGATTCTAGCCTAGCATTGTCCACCAAGAACCCCTCCAGGTGCCAGGAAAACAGTGGGGAACAAGGTGATTCTCTCTTCTCCTGGAGATCACATTCAAGTCTCGAGTCAGGGAATTCAGATCATATACAAGGAAATCATCCATGGAGGCAACAAAGGGAGATTCCTTTAGACAGCAGTAAGTGCTACACAGAAAAATCAAACAGGGTGCTTATTTATAGAGAATGCCCAGGCCAGAGAAGGACCTCTGGACGAGACACCAAAGGGTGACCAGTTAGAAGCCACTTGACTGAAAATAAGAGTCTTTTGGCGGGCTCAGAATGCCAGCTCCCACCCACCCTCCAAGACAGGGGTCAGAGGCAGGTCCAATGGGTGGCAAGTTGGTTTCCCATTAGAATCACATATGGAGCTTTAAAAAGTGCCAGGTGTACCCAAAAGAAGTGAACACAGATGGTCAGACAACTCCTTGGCCACACATCTTCACAGCAGCACTGTCACAAAAGGTGGAAACAGCCCGAGTGTCCACGCACAGATGAAGGGGCAAACAGGACGAGGTCCATCCACACACTGGAATAGTATCAACCAGAAAAAGGGAATGGCGGGGCCGGCCCCGTGGCCGAGTGGTTAAGTTCACGTGTTCCGCTTCGGCGGCCCAGGGTTTCGCCAGTTCGGATCCTGGGTGCAGACATGGCACTGCTCATCAGGTCATACTGAGGTGGCCTCCCATGTGTCACAACCAGAAGGACCACAACTAAAATATGCAACTATGTACTGGGGGGATTTGGGGAGAAAAAGCAGGGAAAAAAAAAAAGAAGAAGATTGGCAACAGTTGTTAGCTCAGGTACCAATCTTAAAAAAAAGGGGGGATGGAGCCTTGATACATGGCATAATGTGGACGGACCTCAGAAACGTGATGCTGAGGCGAAGAAGCCAGACACAGAAGGCCGCGTACTGTGTGATCCCGTTGATACGAAGTGTCCAGGACAGGCACATCCACAGAGACGGGGGGAGGTGCTGGGGGAGGAGGCACGGGGAGAGACTGCTTAACGGGTCTGGGGTTTCCTTTGGGGCCGATGAGAATGTTCTGGAACTACACAGCCACGATGGTGGCACAACATTGTGTATGCACTAAAAACCACTAAATCGTGCACTTTAAAGTTGCTGGTTTTACATTATGTGAATTTCACCTCAATTTTAAGAAAAATAGTGGAGCCAGCTAGTTAGGACCTGTTGCCAATAAGTTACCTAGTCCCTTATTTTACATTTCGACTTTAGCTCACACATAAAGGATTGAAGCATTAAACAGAATCCTAAATATGTGAAAGAGCAGAAAAAGAGAAAGTACCCAGTCCACGTGCACAGACCCAGGGCCCCGGGTGTGGAAGCCCGCCCTCCCTTCTGGTCGTCCAAACGGGCAGCAGAACAGAGCTGCCCTGGGTAACGATGGTGAACCCACCATCCAAAACAAACAAAGTCAGCCAAAACTGAGGCCCCAAGCTAGAGCAGCCAGCCCCATGTTTGTCGGGGGCAGATTAAGAAGCGCCAGGGGTGGGGGCGGGGGAGTAGCTGAAATCCCTATGGAGAGAAGAATGGCAATGAAATCCGCGGATCCTGTTTCCTGTTGAAACAAACAAGCGATCTGCAGGTTCATTTGTGTCTTCCCTACAGGCCATCACTGCCATCGGGGGATGGAGCAGCCACCTTTCACAAAGGCGGTCAGACCCCAGGGTGCTCTGCCCGCAGGAGCCGGTGGGCTCAGACCCCAGCGGAGGTGGGTAAAGGAGGGGTCAGGGGCGGCTAGCATACAGAGAGAGAGCGCACCCCTCACTCACCCCCGCCAGCAAGAAGCCAGGACAAGACACTTGTTATACTTGGTGACAGGGGAGGCCAGGCCAAGCACTCAGCAGGTGGACCAAGGGGGGCGGCTGGAAGGGAGGGCGAACGGCGGGGTGGGGGCTGCCGGGACGTGCCTGCCGCCCTCCTCCCATTGTCTGGACCCTCTGGTCTCACATCCTGACCCTCACTGAGTTCCCCACCAGGGCTCAGCCTCCCGCCACCCGACCCATGTGCTGCCCTGGAGACAGCTCAGCACCCCTGACAGAGGGACCCGGCCTGCGGGGGGCAGCCTCGCTCAGGGGGCTGTGCTCAGGGCAGTGTGCAGAGTTTGTGGCTGACTTTGGGGAGCAGCAGAGGAGGGGAAGACAACGTGGTGGAGAGCTGGTTGGGGGGCATATATTTGGGGCAGGAGGCAGTTTAATTCTCAATGCCAGAGCCATCAATCCAGCTGTGCACTTGACACCTCCACTCGGAGCGAGCATCGCACATCAGACGTGCCCCGTGCCCGGCCGGCTGGCGCAAATCAGTTCTTCCAAGAGCTCAGGCCGAAACCCTGACCCCTCCCTTCCCCCCATCTCCGCTGCCACCCGAGTCCAAGGCCCCATCCTTGCTGTGGCCTCCTCCCTGGTCGCCCGCCTTCCACCCTGAACCCCCACCCTACCCCGCCCTGCACCAGTCCATCTTCTACCCCACAACAGAGTGAAGCTTTTAAAACAGGACTTGGTCCAGGTCACTTGGCTGCTCAAACCCCCCAGTGCATCCCCATTCTACTCGGGGTAAAAGTCGAAAGGGCTAGAATGGCCCACTGAGTCCTCTGTGAACTGGCCTCATCACCAATCTGATCTCCTCTGCCCTGTGGACCCTCTGGCCACACCGGCCTCTTTGCTGTTCCAATAACACACCTGCAGCCCCCACCTCAGGGCCTTTGCATCACTGCGCCCACAGCCTGGAGCATCCTTCCCCTCAGAAAGCCACACCATTTGCCCCTTCATGTTCCTGGGACCTCTGCTCACACATTAGCTTCTCAGCCAGCTCTCCTCTGACCACAAGCACCCCCTGGACAATGGCCACCCCAACCCAGGACTCACCAACCCCTCCCTGCCTCATGTTACCCCTCAGCACTCATTCCCCACTAGAATCTCCCCCCGCCCAGAGAGCTGGCCTTTCTGTCTGCCTCGTTCACTGAAATGGCCCCAGAGTCTAGACCCGTGCACGACACAGAGAGCAGATGCTCACTACGTTGATATCTGTTGAATGACTGAATGACCAAACAAACGAGCAGGTTCAGGCGAGATTCACAAGAGAGTCAGGAAAGACACTCACGCAACTGAGAGCAGTTACCTCAGCGGAGGGAGAGGAGGACTCAGGACCAGGGGCTGTTTCCTTCTCTGCTGAGAGAGAATAGACATGGACAAGTTGTATCATCACATTTTCTTAAATAAAATCAAGAGCAGTGGAATTCCGTAGTATAAAATAGAAAAAAAACTCGTGGAGCAAAGGCGAGCCGCCACATAAAGCAGAGGCTGTCTGCGTCACCAGACTCAGCCTCAGCTCCACCGAGCGGTTCAGGCCAATGACCAGCGGCGCTGAGGAACAAGGGACAAGTGTCTGCAGGCTCCCAGGCGTGACTAGCCCCACAGCAGCCGGGAGAGGGATGCAGGGAGGAGACGGGTGGTCCTCGCTCCTGGCCCTGCTCTCAGACCCCAGAACAGAGCCAGCTAAGCAACCCCTCCCCAAGGCCCCCGCAGCACAGGAAACGGGGGGGCAGAAACAGGGCGGCCCCCGCCCCCAGGACAGCGCTGTCCCAGTGACCGGCCACTCTCCTGCCATGCCAGCACCTGCTGTCCGGGGCCAGGACAAAGGAGCCCAGCTGGTCACTGGGCCACCCCCGGGGCAGGCAGTCCGAGAGCCTGTGCCCCACTTCGAGAGGGCGGGCTGCGTGGGGCTGGCCAGGGTCCACAGGCCCTGCATTCAGCTAGAGAGGGATGCTCATTCGGGCTGCCCTGCACGGAGGCCCTCACGTGCCATTTCTCCTCTTTCCTCTCCAAGCCTCTCACCACCACCCGCCGGCCCCCACTTCCCAGGCAGGGGCCACTCGGAGCACAGACCCTTCTCCTCAGTCAGGGAGCTCCCTTTCCGAGTCAAATCGATTTTCCAAACATAATTTGCCTCATGTAAATCGCTGCCCCATGCCCTGAATTAATTCAGAGGGGGCTCCTAGGAGAGTGGTGATGGTGACGGAAGGAAGGGTCAATGCGAGGACTTGGGGCGGCAGCTGGGACAGCCCTGAGCCTTGCAGCCCAGACACAAAGCTGAAAGCCGGCTTCATGGAACCCAGGGGAGGAAGCCCTGTTTACAGCTGGGCTGCAGAAGGGCCTTTTTTCTTGCAACGCTCAGAAAGAAACAGCCCCCTGCTAAAGACCCTGCACGGCTCCCCACTGCTCTTAGATAAAATCTAAATTCCTTTTGCACGCCACAGAACACGAGTCAGCCGCAAAAAGGAATGAAGCACTGACAGCTGCTACAACGTGGATGACCCCTGAGAACACGATGCTGAGTGAGAGAAGCCACACAAAAGGCCACACAGCATCTGATTCCGTTGATGTGAAATGTCCAGAACAGGCAAAGCCACAGAGACAGAAGGCAGCTCAGTGGTGGCCAGGCGCCCTGGGGCAGGAAGGAACGGGGAGCGACTGCTACTGGGAACCGGGTTTCCTCTGGGGTGACGAGAATGTTCTGGATCCGGACAGAGGTGGTGGGAGCACAGCATTGTGAATGCACTAAATGCCACTGAATTATTCACTTTAAATGGTTAATTTGTTTGTGAACCTCACCTCAATAAATTATTTTTTCAATCCAAATTCTTTCCCTTCGTCTACAGGGCTCTGCCTGACCTGAGCCCTGTCCACCTCTCCAGCGACATCGAAGGTCACCTCAGCCCAGTCACAGCTTAACCAAAACTGGTTACACTGGACATCCCAGGGCAGTTCTCAAGGAGATCTGAGTTCCAACCCTGACTCGGCACGATCCACATACCTCAGTTTCCCCAGCTGTGAAAGGAAGGAGTTGGGTTAGCTGATGAGTGGGAGATGCACATTCAAGTGTCCAGAGCCACACTGTCCAGTCCTTTAGCCAGTGGCCACGTGTGCTGTTCAAACTTAAATTTAAATATCTGTGAGTTAAAATGAAATGGGATTACAGATTCAGTTCCTTGGATGTCCCGGCCGCATGAAGTGCAGCAGCAACCTGTGGCTAGTGGCCACCATACTGGACAGCACAGAGAACATTCCATCATCACAGAAAGTTCTCCTGGACAGTGCTGGTCCGGAGGGCTCGGACAGGCAACTGGACGCCTTCTAGATGGAACATGAGCTCCTCGACAGCAGGGCCCATGTCCCCAGCACCTAAGCCTGGCACATAGTAGGTGCTCAACTAAATATCTGATGAAGGAATTGGAGAAAGTGCCACTGTGGCCAATCGTTGCTCTCTGGGACTCAGGGCCACCAGCCTGCGGCTCTTCGAGAGAAGCCAAAAATCCAGATTTTAATCCTAAATCTTCCAGCTCTTCAGTATTGGTTCAAAACTTGTTAAAGCACTAGGTGAGCCAAACAGATCTACCCCAGGGCTGTGTGTGACCATGAGCCGCCGGCTGACAACCACCGGATTCGGAGGTTGCAGAGTTCCTTCCACAGATGCAGCAGGCAGAGCGGCTCGTGGAACCCAGCACAGACCGACACGCGGGTCACCAGGTCTCTGAAACCTCCTGTCCCCTCCCCAGGAGCCTCTGGAAGCAGCACAGGAGGATGGAGCCAATTACCTTTTTCCCCCTTTTAACTATGCGCTCAGCACAGAAACAACGTGCCCGAGCCCCAGGTGAAATTAATATTCTAATTCACATCTCTCACATTGATGAAGCAGCCGCTCCACCGTCCTGGAATGCTGACAGCTCGAGACGAATCCCTTTTAAAGAAGTGAGGGAGCGAATGAATACAGAGCTGGGGAAGCCGGGCGCTCTGGGGAGGGAATACCTGCGTAACAGCCACCGCCAGGGTAAGATGCAAGGTCATCGGGGCCGTGGCTAGTGGCCTCGTGGCATAGGACCCCACACCAAGCCTGCCATCCGGAGTTAGGCCAAAGACTGCGAGGGGGCACGTTTCAATCACAGAATCCCAGGCACATCACCAGAAAAGGCCCCGGGGCATCGGGGCCGCTGGGGAAGGCCGGTGGGACATCATGACTGCAGGGAACAGGAAGAGGAAAGTGGACCAGGTCCACGGGACCACCGCCTCCCAGCCGGGGGGTCAGGCAGTTCCACATTGCATCCCACCCCTCACAGCCTTGCTGACAGATCCAGGAGCCAAGAGTGCCTTCTCCACCCCACCCCCCTCACTGGGCACACTCACCATTGGTGTTTCAGGTGATTCACAAATGGACCTCGCTGAGGCCCCTGCCTGCAGCCACCTCTCTCCAAGGCCCCCGTGACTGGCTTTCAAATAGGTCCGCAAATCCTCTGACACGCCCCTGATCAGGGAGGGGAGTCAAACCGGCCTCCTTGATTATGGGTGGGCCTCAGTGAATAAAATGCCCTGGAGGTGACCCTCAGTGACTTCTGAATGCATCCATGAAAAGCATTTTAAAATGACTCTGTGGAGAAAACATATATTTTCCATACACTGGCATCCGATAGGAGATCATAAGTTCCGGGTACGCAGTAAAATTCTACTAATCCTAGAAAAAAATTATAAAATCCTCTCACTAAAAAGAAATAGGTTGGCATCAGTAAATGTTTGTAGATGGCAGGGTTGTCATAGAAGTAATTGATTAAAATCTAAAATGTGAAAGGAATTGGCCAAGTGCTCCCTCGGATCATTTCTGTCGCTTGTGACTTGTCGTTGCTGGCGGGGGGTGACCCACCCCAGGCTGTGAGATGCACGCGGTCATCTGCGATGTCTGCACGCCGCTCCGTGCTGCCTCTAGGCGGCAGCATCAACGATGCTTTCGTCTGACATCCAGCCTTCCAACCACAAGCCAGGTGCGCAAGACTGAGATCATTTCTGAAACGCTTTTCATTGGCAGACGGAGGATGGGGGACAAGGAAGAACCTCCGACACCAGTAATTACTGGCAGATGGCGCCTACTGCGTCTGACAACATTCTGGGGACTGCAAGGAAAGCAAGGAAGGGGGATAAAAAAAATCACACAGCTCTGCCCTCCAGGAGCTCAGTCGGCGGGGGAGGTAAGGCACGTGCACATTTTCCAGATTTGAGTCAAGCACATGGAATGTGAAAGGCTTTCCAAGGAGGGGCGGTCACTTCCAGGCGGGGGAGTCTCAGACGCCTTCACCGGACTTCATCAGGACTCCTGAGGTGGCAAGTGACAGAAACCCAACTCAAAGTAGCTTAAGAAAAAAAATGGATTGGGTTATGAACAGGGGAAGTTCAAGATCAAGCTCCTATTAGAAACAGCTACTCTTGGATACTCCAGTGTGGTCACCAGGAAGCTCTCCCCTGCTCCATCTCTTGGCTGTTTTTCCTCCAGGCTGATTCATTCTCACGTGCTCCAGAATGGCAGGCAGCTCCCAGGATGGCCTCTGATACTCCCAAAGCTGCGTGGTCCTCTCCCCTTGAGTAAATTCCTTCTGACCTATCTACCACCTCAGAGTTGAAGGGAGGTCACTTCTGTGATTGGTCACTAGAGATGGTCACTTACTGCTCTGAGGAAGCAACCTGCCATATGGAGAGAGCCGCACGGCAAGGAACTGAGCCCCTTGGTCCAAGAGCCCATGAAAGCGGAATCCTGCCAGCAACCACATGAACACAGAAGCACATCCTTTCCCAGTCAGGCTCTCAGATGAGAGCCCAGCTCTGGCTAACATCTTGGATGCAGCCTTGTGAGACATCCGGGAGCAGAAGCTGACCCGTGTCCAGCTCACACCCTGACCCATAATAAAGGTGTGCTGTTGTGAGCCATCAGTGTGTGGAAACTTGTTACACAGCAATGATAACGCATACATCCAGGCTCACATCCTACCAGCTTAGCAAGTGCAACAGAAAAGGAGGGCCTCCTCCCCAACGTGGCAACGAACGCCCCAGGGCTGCCTCTCATTGGCCCAGCTTGGGTCATGTGCCCAGGCTGATCCAATCCTTGAGGTCTGGGAGATGAGAAGCTCTGATTGGTCAGGCACAAGCCAGGAGCCCACCCATGGAGGAGGAGAGAGTCAGCAATACCCAGACCACGTGGTCTCTCAGCCGGGAGCTGTGGTTCCCAAAAGAACACGAGGGTGTTATTCTCAGAGGAAGGAAAAACAGCAAACTATCACTATCATACGACAGAATTTGGATATAAAGTAGTGTATGAACAGAGATGAAAAAGCCCACAAAAACGCACCCCAGGGCACATAGTGGGTGTCCAATTAAACACTCAACAAACGGAGAAGAGGATTAAAGCAGCACAAACATGTATTAAAGACCCAAGTGAATTCGAGCTGTGTGTTGAATCCTTACACAACACCTCCCTCAACCCTGACAACATCCCAAGGAGTAGGAGGAGCTCTCCCATTTCACAAATGAGAAGCCTATGGCACAGAGAGGCCAAGTAACTCACCCGAGGTCACAGAGCCAGCAAGCGACGGGGCTGGGATTCGAACCCTGGCAGTCTGCTGTCTGAGTTCATGCCCTTCATTTTAATGATGTATTTGAAAGAGTTAGAGAGAGGAAAGCAGCTGGGAGAGGAGCAAACAGCATATAATTAGGCGGCAAGAGAGAGAAAGCTGACAGTAAGTGCTACAGAAGCTCATCCCTCACGCAACTCTCACCCAAAACTTTCACAAAGCAAACTGAGGGATGAGAGGACGGCGGCTCAGAAAGCAGTTCCGGCCCCTTCCCCTCACACCGTCTCTACGCTGCAGAGAGACAGAAGCAGCATTTAGTTGCCCTGACAAAACGATCCAAGATGACAGGCAAAATGATCAAGCAGGAAAATGAGGCCACCTGGGAGCCTGTGCGAATGAAGCTGGTGGAGGAGCAAGACCGACACCCCCACCCCAGCACCTTTCCTCCTGAAATATGCAGATCCTCTGAACAGCTCTGCCTGTGGATTTCAGAGAAAAACACTTAAACTGGGCTGAGCGTGGGGTTGGGGGGTGGAGGGAGGAAAAAAAATATCACAAGGAAATAAAAATTTCATGCTAAATTCATGGTGCTTCCAGACAGCCTTTTGCATTAGAAGCAAATGTGTTTAAGTGAGACAGGGGCACAGACTGGAGAAGCGGAGGATGGCCCGTTTCTAAGAGCGAAGCCCCCAGAATCTGGAGAAATGCCAGGAGTCGATGGGCTGGCATCGCAGCCCTTTGGGGATCGTCCACAGCTGGAGCCACTGGGAATGGACGCTCGGGGAGCCGCCACAGGTCCTCGCCTCCCGCATCACCCCCGCGTCTCTGCTAACTCCACCTCCTCAGGCGTCAGCTCTTTCATCTGCTGTCCCTTGGTCACACCCTGGCTTTCCTCAAATGTCTGGAGATCCTGCCTGTGCGCTGATCTCTGTGCAGTGTCCCTGGTGGGTGGGATGGACATTGGCAAATCCTTCTGAAGCCCTTTCCTATGTCCAGGGAATCCTGCACCTTATGAGGCCATGAAAAATCACTAAATACACCTTGATGTTTCCATGCCATGGAACACTAGGCAGCAATTCAAAAAATGAAATAGTTCTGCTTGAAATCCACAATTCAAAGAGACTTATGCACCCCTATGTTCACTGCAGCATTATTCACAATGGCCAAGACGTGGAAGCAACCCTAGTGCCCGACTGATGAATGGATAAAGAAGATGTGGTATACACACACACACACACACACACACACACACACACACACACACACAATGGAATACTACTCAGCCATGAAAAAGACAAAATCATCCCATTCGCAACAACGTGGATGGACCTTGAGGGTATTACGTTAAGTGAAATAAGCCAGACAGAGAAAGACAAATACTGCATGATTTCACTCATATGTGGAAGATAAACACATGGACAAAGAGAACAGATAAATGGTTACCGGGGGGAAGGGGGTGGATGGTGGGCACAAGGGGTGAAGGGGCACATTTATATAATAACTGACAAATAATAATGTACAACTGAAATTTCACAATGTTATAAACTATTATGACCTCAATAAAAAAATGAAATAGTTCTGTATGTACATGGATATTGGAGACGAGACAAGATGTATATGTATTAAGAATAAATTTAAAACTTTATGTTATATTATGTACATATTTCCTACAGGGAAAAATACACGGCAAACTGATAAGAGTGGTCACCTTTTGGAAGGATATGAAATTGTTCAAAAGGGACTTCAGACTTACCGCTAATGTTTTATAAACCATATTTGTATCTTTGACAGATAGTGTTATGCATTCACCAAACTTCTTTCTTTCTCCTCCTGGCAGCCAGAAAAACATGTCCCCACGCCCCACCCTAGAAGAAAGAATAAAATCACAGCCATGCTCACACACGCTAAGACAAGAGTGTGACGAGAGAAGATCCTGACGGCTCACATCTTCTCCGCAGATGCTGAGCTGTCCCTGCTTAGGCATTTGTCACAGCTACGACATACCCCCCGGGAACCACTCTCTCCCTCTTCCACAGGAGCACAACTCAATTTTTAGCAACCTAAAATAAAGACTGCACTTCCCCGACTCTCTTGCAGCTAGATGTGGCCTTGTGACTTAGTCACAGCCAATGGGATCTAAGTGGAAGCATCAAGGGACCGCTTCTAGGAACCTTTCGTAAAAGACAATTGCTGCACATCCTTTCTTTGTCTGCACTCCCATCCTGGTGCCTGGAATGGAGATGAAATGGCTGCACCTGTAGCTGCCATCTTAGACCATGAGGACAAAGACCACAACCTTGAAATGGCAGAAGGGAGCAAGAGTCCATAACAGAGCCAGCCTACAGCTCTGGGCTACATGGCTCCAGAATCTGACTTGGGGAAAAAAAGAAACTCCTGCTTTTTAAGCCACCACTATTTTAAGTCTCTGTCACTCACTGATGAACCCATTCTGAACAGACATGCCCATCGCCCCATATCCAGGCTTGCTTTCCCGCAGTGAACCACCAGGCAGCATTCCGCCTGGTCACCCGAGTTCCGTGCACGCAGCCCCAGCTCCAGCAAAGCACAGCAGCGAGTTCAGAGGGCCCCCCAAGGCATCCTCTTCAGCCCCAACAGGCGCCCAGAAACGCTAAGGGAAACGGCCGGGCTCGCTCCTTAGAAACCAGCATTGTAGGGGCTAAAATGCCGCACACGTTCCAGATTCCCTCCACTGCTCCACCCCTTCCCCACGACTCCACCAGCACCGCCCCCTTCATCCCTGCACTGAGGCCAGTAGTCCATCCACAGCTTTTCGACACTAACAAAATAATATAAAAGCATGTGTGTGTGTGCACGCACGTGCACACGCACGCACACACGTTTGAGGAGCAGCCGAGTGGTGGTGAAGAACCACACCACCTGGATTAAAACCCCAGCTGCGCCAACCACTCATTCGCTGCCTAAGCTTGGTTACCCTCTCAGTGCCTCGATTTCCCCTTCTTTCAAGTGGGTGTAACAATAACACCCACACCCCTCCCAGGCTTGTTGGAAGTCTTAGATGAGTTCACGTGTGTAAAGTACCTAGAATTGTGCCTGGTGTGCAGGACGCACTGTATGAACCTCAGCTATTTTATACACACGGGGCTCTGGGTTGGTTGTTTTTATTAAAACAGCACTGGACAATGTAAGTCACCACGAACTCACTCTTCTCACTGGACGAGAAGCCACGGCCATCGCTCCAGGACCACAGACAGGGGTCCAGCATCCTTTCTAACAGCTACCTGGCAGCCCACCGCGTGCAAATGCCACTGTTTAGTCAAGGTCTGCCCTACTACGGGCCGGCAGGTTCTCTCTCTTTCACCACCAGGGAGACACCGTTAGAAATGTTCTTGGACACACGGCCTTACCTGGCGGCGCTTTTATTTCTAGAAAATATAGATTTTCCAGAAATGGCATTGCTGAGTCAAAGCCCAAGTTCTCTTTTCATAGATATTAGCAGATTATATTCCAAATATTCCAAGTTTTCAACCACAGCAGCCCAAATGCGTGTGAAGTTGCTGGACTGGAGTTTCAGAGGTCATGCACACAACAGAGAGGCCCCAGGGGTCCACCAGCAGCCTCAGAGCCCTCAGGAGAGGTGGCAGGGGGAGCGCGGGCCCAGCCCCTGGGGGAGGGGCACCAGAGGTGGCACTCCACAGAGAGAGCTCAGGCTTGGGGGCCGGTTCCCCCACCTTACCGGGTAGGCTGTCACAGTAACTGCTTCTCCCCTCTGGCGGCAGCACCGGATTTTCCTTTGGGGAATCATTCTTCCCTCTCTTTCTGGCAACATGCTCCCAGTTCCAGCTCAGAGATTAGTCTCTGACTTAAGTGTGGCGATCAGACACAGGACTCCACCCCCACAGCCGCAGTCTCTCGTTGAGGGTCAGCACATGACCCAAATTAGTCCAGCAAAAGTCAGTCCTGAGGTCCCTGCTGGGACAATTAGGAAAGGGACATTCAATTTCTGCTGGTCAGAGGAAAGCCTGGAGCTGACTGTGGCCAGTTTTGCCATCAGGTGGAGAACACCTGTCTGAGAATTAGGTGGCAAAGGGGAAAGAGAACCAAGAGACAAAGGGAGACAGCAGAAGCTCTCATTAGGAGTGTTAAGCCCCTGGATCCAGCTATGCCTGAAGCTATTTCCCCCCTGAACTTCCCAGCTCCAGAGACCAGTAAGTTCTCAATTTTTTCCCTTGCAACTATAAGAATCCAGATGAATACAGTGACATACTCTTGCATTTGGCACATTATCTCCAAGAATGCACCCAAAATCTTAGCATTGGAAACTTAAAATATCACAGACCTGGGTGTTACAGATAAACATAGAGAAGGCTATGTTCATCTTTAAAACAACCCAAAAAGAAAAAACCCAAGGTCATAAAAGACACTGATTGATGGGAGTCATTCCGACTATAAAATAACCAACCAGTGGATTTCTTTAACACCAGCTCCCTCCAGCAGCATCCCCTATGAGGGGTCTTCTGAGCTGTGAGCCATCGAGCTTTGCCTGCAGAGTAAAAATATCTCGACACACATGTGCTACTATTTTTAAAATGTTACATAAATGCTACTGTAATTACCAAAACCCACTTGTTCAAAAGCTGTACTGAATTGACAGCAACTTTCAATCAATACGTTTTTCTTTTTCAACCAAGAGATACGAAACCCACAATTCTCACTCAGAGGAGCTGGATGATTTTTTTGACATTGAAGGGGTACTTGTTCTTGACCGCAAAGTACTGTAAACACACATTTACAGAGCGTTCCCTGCTTCACCACCGAAGGCAAATTTTGTCTTTAAAAGGGCCAGATCGTAGGTAATTTATTCAGGCTTTGCAGGCTACACGATCTCTGTCACAACTACTCACCTCTGCCATTGTTGGGAGAAAGCAGCCATAGACAGCATGTAAACAAATAGGTGTGTTGCAATAAAACTTTATTTACGCAAACAAGTGGAAGGCCAAATTTAGTCTGTGGGCCACAGTTTGGTGATGCCCAATTTAAAGGGTGCAGAAAATAACAAGCAACATACCAGGAGCCGCGGCCAGCACAGGGTGGGACGGAATTTACACAACTCTCAAATGCCGTAGCAATTATGGAGAAAATAGAATTTGATTGACACACAACTTTTCACTTACACGTCTGCTAAATAAAGCAACTACACCTGCACCGGCAAACGAAAATCAACCGTGCTAGAATCATTACATCACCAACACAGGAAGAATTTTTTTCTTTTCATATGAGCGGTTCCAGCAAGAAGAACGAACACCAAACTGAGTCTGAGAGACCAGAGTTCAAATCCAACCGCCACCAGCTGTGTTTCCAGGAGCGAACCGTGCAGCGGAGCCCTGCTTGCCTCCGCTGTCCGACACGGTATTAATAACCGCCAAGTGACTGAGCTCTCAGGACATGCCAGGCGCGGCGCTAATAAGCATTTTGCATCTATGGTCTTGTTGGGTCCTCCTAACTCTCTTCTAGTTAACGATGTACTGTCATATCTGTCTCACAGACGCAGAAACGCAGGCTCAGTCACCCCAACCTTCTCGCCGGGGCTGTCGGGAAGAGCACACGCAAGGCAAAAGGGCGAGTCACAGATGTAACTTCTGCTTGTTAATTTCATTGCTAACAAACATTGATTTGGCCCCAATTCCAAGTACAGTGATGAGCATACAGTGGGCACCAATATTTACCGAATGAATCTATCTACTGACAAATCCCGTGGTGCAACTTTCCAACTACATCCCAAATCTCACCACTTCTCACCTCCACAGCTGCCACTCTGGTCCAAGCCACTATCATCACTCGCCTGGACTATTGCAGTAGCCCCTCGTGGGTCTCTGCATGTCTGCTCCTGTGAGTCAGAGTCCAAGCCACAGTCCTTCCCAGGCTCTGGTCCCTGTTGCCTCATCTACTACTGCCCCCTCACTCACTCGCCCAGCCTCGCTTTCTGTCCTTGAACCTGCCAAGCACATTTCCACCTCAGGGCCTTTGCACTGGCTGTTCCCGCTGCTTGGAACACTCTGCCCCAAACCAGCTACCTGGCTCACTCCCTCACCTCCACAGGTCTTTGCTCACAGGTCACCTTCCTGACTCTGCTACTTAAAATTACAAAACGCCCCTCCCCAGGGCGCCCTCTCTGCTCCCCCCGCTTCATGCTTCTCCACAGCACTGACCACCATTCAACAAACGGGGCATTTCAGCCATGGACTTTGTTCAGAATCTGTCTCCCTCCTTCGTAATGCTAACCCCATGAGGACAGAGGCCTTGGCCCGTCTGGTCCCTGCCGTATCGCCAGCTCCAAGAAGAGCACCTGTCACAGCACAGACGCAATGAGCAAAGGCAGGCGTGAAGAATGAAGCGGACTGGGCCAGGCTTCAAGGAAGAAGATCAGCGCCAGAGACTTCAGAGCCCACTGACAGACAGGGAAACTGAGTCTCAGAGAGGTCAAGGAGCTAAGCCAGTCCTGCCAGATCTCCCAAATTCCAGAGAGAAGCAGGAAACCTGAGCACGGACATCTCCCGCTTTTTAAACACCCGCAAACAGCAGGAGGAGGGCCCAGGGCAGCCCGCAGCGTCCACTGGCCTGCAAAAGCTCCGAGTCACCGCCACCCGAGAAACAGCTTTTTTGGCAAAACCACATTTTGCATCCACACCGTGCCCCGCCTCCTCCACTCCCGCGGCCCAGTCTCTCCTTTGGAGCAGACTCTGGGAGAACAGGGTCTCCTCCCGCCTGGCCGCCCCCTCCGGCGGGTTTCCCACAGGCCCTCATCCCTGGCCGGGGTAGCCCCAGCCCCGCTCACCTGGCCCCTCGGCTCGCCCAGAAGAGCCAGCAGCCCGCGGCAGCAGCAGATGGCACGACTACAGAAAGGAAAAGCCCCCGGCCGAGAATGTAAATACTCAACACAACGGAACCCAAGGCGAGAGAACCCGGCACACGAAGGGAGCGGGGGTGGGGTGGGGGGGCATACCGAGAGCCGCCAACCAGGCAGGGCCAGCCCCCACTGCAGGGCTCTGGAAGGGCAGCTGGGACCCTCCGATGGGACCCCCCCCCCCCCCCCAAGCCAGCCCTGGGGCGCCGGCTGCGGCCACAGCGGTGTTTTTCGCGCCAGTCTGCTCCGAGGCATGACGAGCCCTGGCGGGAGGCTCGGAGCACACAGCGGACATTATTTACCAGCCGCCCTTCCTCGGCACTGGGCTCCGGGCCGGGCGCAGCCGTCATGAGTTAGGGCCCCCAACGGGTTCACACCACAAACAGCCGGGCTCTGCAGCGCCGGGCGATGCTAGACTCTCCAGCACCCTCGGCAATAAAATACAGCAAATCCGACTGGACTCCATTGATTTTTTATGTAACTATTTTGCGGCCGAAGCGTCCGGAGAGGGAATTGATGGGTTAAGGAGGCAGGTGTCGGGGAAGGCAGGCCGGCGCCTCGACTGCGGACCGGGCGCTATGGGCGCCAGCGGGCCTTGGAAGTCAACTCCGAAGGGCCTGGGCTTCCTTCCCCGCGTCCCTGGGCAGGGAGCTGGCATCAGGGGTCCACGCTGCCCTGAGTGGGAAGATGCAAAATCAGGCACCTGCGTGGAGAACAAAAGTGACCCCCAGCGACCCTGCTTTCTTTCTCCCCCAGGCGCTGTCACCGCCCGGCATTAAATTACGTTTGTTTGTCCGTTGTCTTATTACTGTCCTGCTCGGCCTGAATGACAGCTCCTCGGATGGGGGATAAGGCTCTTGTGTTCCCTCCTGGGTCCCCGTGCTTAGCGCTGACTCATAGATGTCTGTTGAATGAACAAATGAATGAATGAATGAGCGAGTGACCGGGCATGTCTCTAGCACTTGCTGTGTGCCAGACACCGTGCAAAGAACCTCGCAAGGATCTGCCTTCCTTCTGCCCGGAACAGCCTTCTCTGTGTTAGCTCTTTCGGATGATTTAGGTCTCAGGTGAGATAAATGCCACCTTCTCCAGGAAGTCTTCCTGGATCCCCCGGTCACTCCTCATTGCACTGCCTGGTACTGAATATGAGGAGCATAAACTAGTGTCTGGGACGTTCCCGTTTGGAGAGTTGTTGGTTTCTTGTCTCTCTCTGTCACATGGAGCCTGCCCTAGAATGCAAGCCTCTGAGGGCACAGGCACCTAAGCCTGAGGGCGAGGAAACTGAGGCAAAACTCCAAGACACAGAGGCACCTTAGGGGCAGGAGAGACAGAAGTCAGGAGTTTGCGGAGGAGACCCCACCCTGCCACTGTGTCGTCTTAAGCAGGTCCCTGCCTTGCTCTGAGCCTGGGTGCCCCCGTCTGGAGACTCTTCCGAGCCCCTAAGCTCTCCCGAGGCCATCGCCCAAGAATCCAGTGAAACCCCAGAGTGCGAAGCTGCTGGGCAGGCACCAAGGGTCCTGTCTCCTTGTCTCCACAGCTGCGGCTGCCGCAGCAAAGAGCCAACCACCCAGCGCTTCTCGCTCTCCTCCCGCCCGAGAAACCGCAGGCCGTGCCGGACAGCCCCCCCCTCACACCGTCGGGGCTCCCCACCTTGTATGAGGTCAGCAGGGGGGTTCAGAGCCTGCTGTGGGCTGCACGTCCGCATGCCTCAAAATTCACATGTTGAAGCCGGACCCCCAGGCCTGGTAATAGCAGGCGACAGGGCACAGGGGAGCCCCATGGTGGGATTAGCGCCCTTATAGGAGGCCCGAGGGGGCTCCCTCCCCTCCCGCCACGTGAGGACACAGCGGGAGGAGGGCATCTATGGAGCAGGCAGCGGGCCCTCACAGAATGCGACCCCGCAGGCACCTTGACCCTGGACTTCCCAGTCTCTGGAACTGGGAGAAATAAATGTCTGTGGCTTATAAGCCACCCGGCGTGTGGGATTTCATCATAGCAGCCTGAATGGACTAAGACAGGGCCCGTTTTACACACGGGGAAACTGAGTCTCAGAGAGGTCAGGGGACTAGACCAGATCTCCCAGTTTCTTGAGAGAAGCCAGCAACCTGGCTCATGAGAGTGACATCTCCTGCTTTTTAAACGTTGGCCCTCCACGGGCTTCCACACCAGCTCCATCTCCCAAATCAGCGAGTCCCTCTCTGCCGCTGCACCCCGGGCTCTCGACTGAGGGGGCCGACTTGAGAGGGACCAAAATTCCCCACAACAGGGTTCTCGAAAAAGACCCAACTCTGCCCTCAACTTGAGACACAATTCCTGAACGCCCGGGGCCCAAATTAGTCCCAAAATCCAATAAATTGCCCACGAAACTCAGCGCCCACAAACAGAGACAGTAGAAGTCAAGAGCACTGGCTCTGAGGTGGACACCATGGGTTCCCATCCATGCCCCATCCCTCTGTGGCTGTGTGACGTCGCAGGAGTCACAGCACCTCTCTGGGCCTCAGTTTCCTCATTTGTAAAAGGGGACAAGTACAAGTCCTCACCCCAATGGAGGTGTTGCGGACTCAGTGCAGTCAAATCCGCGTGCAAAGGGCGCGGACACACAGTCAGCTGCACATTGGGCGGATATGGCGTTGCTCCTGATCCTGAGGGCCGCCAAAGTGGAAGAACTGGGGAGAGCAAAGGGAACGCAGGGGAGTCCATCTGCCAAGCCTCGCCCTTTAACGTAATCCTCTAATGCCTTGAGGCACGGAATTTAAAGGATTCCTAGTTGCCTGCAGAGCGGACTCCGACCTGTTTGATTGCTGTGGCTGTCAACCTTAGTTCGCATTAACGGATTTATCAGCTGCAGGGAGACAGCAGAGAGGAAGCGAAGGCCCCCAGCAAAGACAGCACAGGGAAGGGGCTCAATAACCACACACGACCTTGGAATGTAAGTCCGGCTTGTCCGGAAGTCCGTCCACACCAGTCTGTGCACAGACCAGGGCCCGGCCGGACTCCTGACACTGTGTGGCCTCAGGCAAGTTACTTAGCATCTCTGGACCTCAACAGTCTCATCTGTAAACTGTGACCAGTGAGAGGACCACCTGCCAGAGGAGTGAGCATCCCATCCGTGTTCACACAAGGAAAGGCCGGGATGGCGCCTGCGACACAGCCAGCGCCCTCCGAAGAACCTGCTTCCATCACCTCCCACCAGCATCACCAACATCAGGACCATTTGCCGCCTGTCTTTCTGAGTTGATGTTTGCTCTTTTGGCCACACCAAGTGGCTGTCATTCGCACGACCTTGGGCTCCTTACCTGGAGTCCTGTCCCCAAAAGGACCCTACAGTAGAACTCCGTTACCAGAAAGGCCCCTCTTGGAGGGGGAGAAGGTGCTGGGTGAGGAGTTTCTACAAAGGGAGAAAGTGCGTGAGCCAGGAGCCCCGATCTGACACGGGTTCACCACGAGGCCCTGAGCAAGTCCCTGCCCAGGCCTGAGTCTCTGTCCTCCAGCCTGCAGAGGACGCTGTCGGAGGAGACGCTCTAAGACAACTTCTTACTCTACAAGTCCACTCATCCGCTCTGGGGAGAGTTGGTGGTACCACTGCCATCCAAGGATGCTGACTCTGGTGCCAGCGTGATGGGAGCGATGCGTGTGCTGGATCCCACAGCTTCAAAGAGAAATGTACCCTCTCCATCTTCCTTCAATTTTACACCCAAGAAAGAAGAAAGGAGCTACCCAGCCACATACAACCGGGGGTCCCATCCGGGAACAAGGCCCCTGGCAGGGCCCTGCCGGCCCAGAGACCACCCTCCCACGCTTCACGCCAACCAGGGAGGGCTTTCTTTGGCTCCTCGGATCATGGCAACCACCACGCTCACTGTTGGCTCCCAGCATTGCAGCCCATGCAGAAGCCCCACGCCTCCCAAGTTCCGTGCATCCGGGGGGAGGAACGCAATGATTTACTCTGGGAACCTCCACCGAACCGCCATTAAATCACTCAGGGAGGCGACAGCATTTGCATACCACTCCCCGCCACCTCCCAAGGCCACCTCTCAGAAGAGCAACACCACACACAGGCAACCCCCCTCCCAAATCAGTATTGTGGTGAGAAAGAAGTAGACCACATGCCACGCCAAGGTGCCAGGCAGGGCTAGGAGCGCCTCTGCCTTGAAACCAGAGCCCCCGCCCCAGCAGGGTCTGCCTCTCACAAGGTCCCTCTGTTGGGGGCTCTCCACCCACCCCGATTTTATAGACCCGGAGCATAATGGGCGGACAAAGCAAGGCGCGTCCATCTTCCCCAGCAGGGCTGTAAGAGCGCCGCCAATTTGCAAAGGCACAGCGTGCACAAAAGTGCCTTGAATAATGGGGGCCCCCTAGTCGCTAAGCTAGGGGATTTGTGCTGACTCTTACCAAGCACAGTTCCATATGTTTAAGTGCTTGCAAGGCTGGAAGAAGTACACCCACCACACTCTCTACCATGGCAGCTACCCACGCAGGAGGGGGGAGGGGGCACCGGCAGACAGAGCCCGGGGGTGATGCGCCAGCCAGCGCCTCCTTCTTGCCTCTGAACTTCCAGCTCCTCTCCCAGAGCCTCAGCCAAATGTGGCCGGTGAACCACGCCAGAAATTATCCAGAAAATCCAGCCAGCTCAGAAGGCAGCTCGAATTATTTCCTCCGAACCTTTCAACCAACGGTAGGCAGCTAACTATCTTTGAGGAATCTCAGCCTTGTTTTTTTCCCCAGCTCTCCTAACTGGTGCTAAATATAGAGGTATCAAACTGTCTGTCTTTATGTCCCTGGGGGGGGACCAGTGAAAGACTCGCATGTGCTTCCAAGGACCCAGCCACGCACCGGGGCTCTGCCCTAGCCACCTCTGCAGAACGAGCTGCCTGGTGGACACTCCAGGAGAGCAGAGGCAGCAGGGCCAGGAGCCGGCCAGCAGCAGGTTTCCGGGCTGGCACACCTTCCCTCCCAGACCCCAGGCTCCCCAAGCAGGCACACACTCCTCCATGGCTGGGGGAGGGGCAGGGGCCACCCCGTTCTCTTACACAGCATCAGACAAGCAGATCCCCGGGAGACTTCCCATATCCGCTCACGAAGACAGCCAGGTGATGCTGGCCCCGCGCAGAAACAAAATAGAGGCAAAACCCCAATTTCCAAGTCCGAGGGACTGTGCGCTTTGGGGAACAGGCCCCAGGGCTTCAGCTCAAAGGAAACAGCCTCAACCCCGGCAACAGCCGCTCTATGTGCCACAGAGGAACGCTGAGAGCAGACCCCCTCACCACAGCTGCGCATCAGCCAAGCAGACTGAAGACACGACCACATCAAGCCCAAGGCCAATGTCTGGATTGGGCCAAAGCCGAATGCCGACAGACATCTCTGACAGAAGGTGCTCTCCAAGCCGAAGCTTTTATTAAATATTTTGGATCACCTAAGGGCATCTCAAAGGAAGGCGATATTTACTTTCCCCCACGCAAATGCATCAGGCACTGAGTCGGTACGCGAGGTTTGCTCCTAACCACAACCTTCCCAAGACAGTTACAGCCGAAAAGTTGAAGTTGTATTTTGCTACTGTATTCTGCACGGTTTGTTTGTTAAGAAAATGAGAAGAAATTTTCCGAAGCAAAGGCTAACCTGCCCCCAAATTACAGGTCCTAGTTTCAAAGGCTTGGAGAACCCAGCTCTCCAAACGCACATGACTGTTGCCCCTGACTGTTCCTGGTTCGCTGAGCCTTTAGGATTTTCTCCACTGCTTGGGGTGGGGGGAGGGGAGGAGGTGGCATTTTAGGATAAGCTTCCTCTGGAACCAACATGTAGCCACACCAAGGTGGTAGGAAGCTTTCCAAACTCCGGCGGAGACAGAAAACACCTGACTATTTTGCCTTTCCCACTCGCTAGGTTTTGGAGACAGCTGCACCGGTGCCAGCAGGGAGCCAGGCTCCCTGGTACCCAGGCAATGGCTCTGGGCATCACCACGTTCCACGCGTTCCAGGCGGCCCTGCCCGCCCAGGGCTGCCTGGCCACCTTGGGGTCAAGGCGCTGGGGCAGCCCGCGTTTGCAGGAGGCGAGCATCCAGCTGCGCCTTGACCAAGGAAAGGCCACTTGGGGAGGGGGCACCCTCGGGGGGGAAAGTAAAAGCAGCAGGGTGCCGCGGGGAGTGGGGAGAGGCTGCGCAAGTCAGACAGCTCCGACCGAGACGACCTCAAGGTGGGGGCCCCGCAGGTGTCCCGGGAAGGCACGGCCGTGCGTCCGTGAGCGTCAGGAGACCGGGCGAAGGGGTCCACCGATGCCCTGCCACAGCAAAACCCCGCGGGAACCAGGACCTGGAGGGAGGCTGCCCAAGGCGGGGCGGGGAGGGGGCTAGATTCCTGGAGGCGCGCCCCCACCCGCCTCGCGAGGCTGAGCGCATCCCTTCTGTTGCCCCCGTGCGCCTTGAGGATCCCTCAGGGGAGCTGGGGGTTTGGAGAGGCCGCCGGGTGGGCTCTCGCGCTGGGCAAAGGGGTACGTGGTGGGGACCCCTTGGGTTCCCGGGGTCTTCCCAGATCTGTCCAAGTCCAGGAGATGCCAGCTGCCGGGGACTTGAGAAGGAGGTGGCTGCCCCGTGCGGGAGCCAACTTTGAGCGCGGCGGCGGGGGTCGGGGATGGGGTCTGGGGACGCGTTACCTGGGCACCGGAGCGCCGTCAGCGCCAGCAGTAGCCCGAGCGGCGGCGCCCGGCCCGGGGGCGGCATGGTCCTCGGCGCGCGGTGGGCGCGGCGCGGGGCTGCTCCTGTCGCGCGCCCGGCCCGGCCCGCGGCTCCCGGGAGCAGCCCCCGGCGGCTACGCTCGGGCGCCGGGCATGGCTCGTTCCCAGGGCGCCGCTCCTCCCCAGACGCAGGCGGCCGGCGCTGGCGGCGCTTCCTCGGCTGCGCCTCTGCGCGCTCTCCCGGGCTCAGCCGTGCGCGGAGGGCGGCCGGGGCCGCGGGGGCTCAGCGCCCCGCGCCCTCGCCGGCGGCCCGGCACTTGGCCCGAGTTGCGCGGCCCCCGCCGCCGCCGCGGCTCCTGCGCCCCAGCGCCCGTCCCATCCCGGTCGCGCCGCCGCCGCCGCCGCCTCTGCCTGCGCCAGCTGCCGGCCGCCCCTCGAGCCAGCGAGAGAGTGAGCGAGCGCGCGAGCGCCGGGGAGGGGGAGGGAGGCGGCGGCGGGAGGGAGGGGCCGGAGAGGCCGGGGGAGGGGCCCGCCGCCGGGAGACCGGGCACCAGCGGCCGCCCAGGATAGGCGGCGGGACGTGCCACTCCCCGGCGTCCCCGCGGGAGGGCGCCCGGCCGCAGAGGCCTGGGGACACCCGCGGGGGTGGCCAGGGGCGTTGGCGAGGACAGGGCCGCCGGAGGGGTGACCTGCCGTGCAAAGTGCAGACAGATCGGGGCGAATTCGGGGCGTAGTGGTGGGAGTTCCCAAGGTCGCAGGCTGAGGGAAACGGGAGGGTCCTCGGAAAGGGGCCGCGACATCTCCAGGGGAGGTGTCTGCAGGAGACAGAGACTGCGAGGCTGAGGGCAGACAAGAGGCCCCGGGATAAACCTGGTACAGCCTGGGAGTGCCAGTGGGGGAGGGGAGGGCAGGGGTGGCCTGCGGGAGTCGGGGGCTACCTGGGGAGTTTGCACAGGGCGCTAGGACCAGGGGCGGGGGTGCCCTGGCTGGGCGCCGTCAGGGGTCCTGAAAGAGATCGAAGGTGTCTTAGGGATGTCCACCCAGGTGACAGGCAGGGATCCTCGGCGAGAGGACGCGCCTTCCCATTTCTCGCAGGCCCTAAGAGCGCTCGCAGGCGGAGGGGCGAGGGCCAGAGCGGGCCAGGGGTCCTCTCGCGGCCAGAGACACGAGTTCCCAGCGCCGGGTCGGTCAGCCCTCGCACGGGGGTGTGGCGAAGGCAGGGATGGGGACTAGGTGGTCGGGTTCCTCCAGCCAGGGCGCAGGGCCTCAGCGGGGGTCACGGACTTATTATCCAGAAGTCCTAGATCCCCCTGGACGCCACACCCCCCAACCCGGGCAAGACAACGGGAGCAGGGCAAAATGGATGAATCATGCTGGGCGCCCGCGGGGGCACCGCCAGTCCTCAGATGCCTTGAAAGTCGCCCCACCCAGCTGAAAGAGCGGGGGAGGAGGGGGAGGTGGCATCAGGGTTTGGAGTCCTTGTTCTGCCCCATCATACCAGCTACTGGCTCCAGTGTCTCGGTTTTCCATGAAAAGTGGGTCAAACTCTTTGGAACCTGTCAATAAGGCAGCGTGGGGTGATGCAAAGACAGATTTGGGGAAGACTTCAGAGTCAGAGTCTTGGCCCAGAATCCCAGCTCTGCCACTCTCTAGCTGTGGGACCTGGGCAGAGTCTCTAACCTCTGGAGCCTCAGTTTACCCATCTGAGAAATGGAAGCCATGGGCATCCACCTGGTGTCCCAGATAACGGATATAGAGCCCCTGACCTATGAAGTAAGAGCTCATTTAAGGGAATCCGCTGTCGGCATTATCATTCTCATCATTACGGTCATTATTATTATGTATCTGATTTCCCCCTGTGGACCCAGAACTCCCATCAGAAGAACAGCCCTCCACCCCTCCCAGCTGGCGAGGGGGGCTGGCGGGGGACAGGGCACCTGCTTCATTAGTACAGACAAGCTCATTAGCAGAGGCAGCCCTCAGCTCTTCTCAGATAAAAGAAGGAAGAAGGAGCCAGGGGCAGGTGGTGAGGCTCCAGCCCAGGTTAATTCTGAGACAGAAAGGGATTTTTCTGTTGCAATTAATAGGCTTCCTTCCCAAGGAGCCCCCGCCCCGGCCGAGCCCCATTTGGGCTCCCTGGCAAGGCCTGCCATACATGGAGAGCCGCACGACAGGTTGGACAATGGGTGGTCTCCCTGGGTCTGGGGCGGCCTTGGGAAGGTCCCTTCTGTCCCCTCTCTGTGCCTGTTTCCCCAGCTGGGAGGATGATCCCCAAGATGCTGTCAGGCTCTTCTTGGATCCTCCGGGCCCAGCTGCCACAGCCCACTCTTCCCTTCCATCAGTATTTGCTGAGTTGAGCACCTACTGTGTGCCAGGCCTGTGTGGGCTGGTGATGAGACAGAAAAGGAACGGAGTGTGGGAGCCTGTACCCCACCCCCCCGCCCCGGGAGAAATGCATCCACAGCTAGTCACCAAGGGATGTGACAGCAGGGGAGCAGGGAGGGGGAGTGACGTGGGGTGTTTATGCCGAGGTGCCCCACACGTTTGACGAGGCAGCAGGCCAGTGAGGGCTGGGGGTCTGTGACCAAAGATAAGAAGTCATTTTCTGGCAGGGGTGCATGGGGAGGGGTGAATCGCTGCAGTGACTCCCCAAGCTGAGAGTCATTCAGTATCAGGTGTGACGGCAGCCGGACTGCCTTCCTCATCAGACTCAGGACCACCCCCAGAGCCCCCTGCTTCTCCAAGGCAAAGCTGGGGCTGGGGGCCTAGGCACATCCGTCCACCCACCTTTGCGAGCAGCCCTCGCTCACCGCTGCTGCCACACTGCCTCCTGGCTGTCCCTCGGCCTCCTGGCTGGCCCTGGCCCACTGGCTGTCCCTGGCCGTCCCTTGGGCACACCACGTTCCCACCCCCACATCTTCCAGCAGCAGCTGTCTCTTGGCACACCCTTCCTGGGTCTTCCCATGGCTGGCTCCTTTTCCCTTCAGCTCTCAGCTCAAATGTCACCTCCTCAAGGAGGCCTTCCCAGAGCACACCATCTAAAGTAGACGCCCCCCACCCCACCCCCCAGCCCCTCTCCAGCGCTGTTCACTATCTTTGGAAGCATTGCTGTTACAGAGCTGGGCAGACCCAGCCGGTCCCGCCCTCTGGGACTGATCCATGCTGGCCGTGGTTGAACCAGAGGCTGAGGAGCAGGATGTGTTTTTGAGCGTGGCTTTTCCACACCCTGGCTGTGTGACTTTGGACAAGCCCCTAATCCTCTCTGAGCTCATATGTGAGCAGGGATGAGAATTCCAGCCCTGCCCCAGCCTGCTGCTAGTTGGGTGAGGATTTCTGCATATTAACCAGGCCCTGAGTCTGTATGTAATGGGGCTATTTCTGGCGTTATTCTCAGCAGGTACAAGGCCTTCCCGAGTGGGAAGAGGGGAGGGGCTGGCGGCAGTGACCCAGGAGACCCCAGGGCTGGGCAGAGCCGTCCTCTCACTCCCAGCCTATCCCCCCACCCAGCAAATCCAGACTCTCACTCCCAGCCTACTGGCCTCATAGTCTAGGGCGGGAGCATAAGAATGGCACAGCCCAACCTGTTCCTTTGTGTACAGATGGGGAAACTGAGGCCGGGAATGGTCCTGCAAGTGTGGGGAGGCAGATCCCACCAGGAGCCCGCCTCAGCCCCCCTCCCACGGCCCTCGGCTCCGCGCTGGGCTCCCCCAGGCCCCGCCGCCCCCGCCCCCCGGGAACTGCTCCCCGCCCGGGCCCTCTAGCGCCCGGCCCCCAACCCCCGGCTACAGCGCAGCCCACGCGCCGCCGGCCGCAAGCGTAGAGCGACAGTGCCATCTCGTGCCTGTCGCTGGCACTGCGGGCCCGGCCGGAGCAGCAGCAGGAAGACCGCGGACAGGGCGTGGGGCGAGGGGGTCCAGGCAGGACCATTTCCCCTCCTCCCCCAAGCCGCAGAGCCTTTAAAAGAGCCCTGTATCCTTTGCAGCGCCGACGTTTCCAGCACGCGGGCGGCGACCCCCGTCGGCACCCACCAGTCGAGACGTTCTTTGCAAGTCGGACTGCCTCCGTTTTCCAGTGCAAACGCTCCTGCTTAGCGGAAGCGGTCGGGGCCTCCTCGCCAGGGAAGAGCATCGACTCCCCTCGCGTTTGCACCACCCGGTGAAGGTGGGTGAGGCGAGCCTCTCGGAGGAGCGGCGGAGCCCCCTTACAGGGGAACCCAGGAGGGAGGCGGTCGCTGGCGCGCCTGGGTGTGGGGCCCAGGGACGGAGGGAAGGAGGTGCCTTCCTGGCAAGCATTCCGGGCCCCAGGACCTCAAGTCTCCCATCTCTCTCTCTCTCTGTTCCCTTTCCCTACTTTATTTTCCTGCAAAACAGTTGTTACTACGTGGCATCATACACACAGGGAGAGAAACCCTCCTGCTGGCCTCCTCCACCCGAGGTCAGCCCCTGGCTGCTTCCCAAATAGCTGGTGGGAAGAACAGTGTGGGTGGAGGGAGATGTCGCATCAATCAATAGCGGCTAAACCGGTGAGTGAATGGCAGGACAGCAGAGGAAGGGCTGAGCCTGGGGAGGCGGCCGAAGCCCCAGGAAGCCTGTGAAAACAGAGGACAGAAGGGGCTCGAGTCCACTTTCAGGTAGAGGCCAGGGGGATGGGCACACCCCAGGGAAGGATGGCTTCCTATGTGTTTACGCAGAAAGCACCCCAAATAACGCCCACCCCCCCACCCCCAGCTTCCCAGCACGGCCTGGGAGTGACCGGAGGATGCTGGATGCCCCAGGTGGGCAGGGCGTGAGTGCAGGCTCCGAGGGGGCACCGGGGAGCAAGTTTCCAGTGCCGGGCAGGACAAGACCAGCAGTGAGAAACAGGCGTCGCAGCGCGCACGAGCCAGGCAGGCGCTGCTCTCAGTGCTTTCCCTGGCTTGTTTTCTTATGGTTGTAAAATACACGTAACATAAAATTTACCATTTTAACCATTTTAAAGTGTACAACTGAGTGGCATTTAGTACATTTACGATGCTGTGCAACCAACATCGATATCCAGTTCCGGAACTTTCTCATCACCGCAGAAACCCTGTAGCCTGCTACTCCCCATTCTCCCTCCCCCCCAGCCGCTGGCAGCCACCAAACTCTGTTCTGTCTCCATGGCTGCGCCTCTTCTGGACGATTCCGGTACGTGGGAGCACCACGTCGAGCTGGGTCACCCCAGTTCTTCACAGTGGACACTTCTCAGTAAGGCGGGAGGTCTCCGTTAAGCATCTGAGCAGCAGACTCAGGAAAGCGCAAAGCGGAGCATCGTTGATGAATTTTCTAACGCCCCCTTCAGCGTGGCCCAGCGGCATCGTGGCCGCGCCCTGGAGGAGGAAACGAGGCCATCACAGCTCAGCTGCGGCGATGGGCACGCCTCAACTGCTGGCCTGTCGAATGTGATCATCCTGGTCTTACTGTCTGTTAGGACCTTCCAGGGTGACAGCCCATTTAACCAGCGCAGTAAAACTGGGGGTGGGGGGCATTATCACCCCCGTTTTACAGAGAAGGAAACTGACAGCCAGGAGTTCAATCAGTTTTCTCCAAGTCTTTAAAAATGGCAGAGTTGGGGTTTGAACCAAGACCAAGCCGTCCCCAAAGCCCTCTCTGAGCCACCCCGGGGATCTTCCCTCCTCTCTTCAGAAGGCTGTTCCTGATGTCAGGGCGGAGAGCTGCCTGCCGGACAGATGAGCCCTGTCCCTCGGTCACAGCCACCTGGCGAGCTGCTCTCAGACGAGCCACCTCGCTGGCAGGCTCATACCGTCGTTAACTGCTGGACACCTTGAACTTGACCAGGGAAAGCAACCTGAGCCATTTGGACTGATATGGAACCGCACACCCAGAAACCGACCGGCTGGGAGAGCAGGGACCCGCTGAAAGCACTCAGGACCCCACCGTGAACGCGTGTGCGTTAGAGATGCCGAGGGGCTGGGCTCGCGGCAGCCACCAGGCAGCGCCAGCACCTGGTCTGGGGCACAGGATGCCACAGACTTTATTACATCTTATTAAATGTTAAAGTCCCCTGGGGAAGGCGACCTCGGAACCACAGCATCTGAAGTTCATTGCGATCATCTCCTTGACATTTACAAATTCATAATGTATAATGAACTAACCTGAAGTGGAACTCTTTAATTAATTGCATGAAACAGAGAGTGTATATTAAAAATGAATAAATAAGACAAACAAGGTTGAGTTTGCAGACCTCGAGTAAACTGGCTGTGGAAGGAGCCTTCGCACACGTGGCTCGGACTTGAGGGCTGGCCGGGGCCTGAGTCCCGGAGAGCCCCACGCATCCACTCCTCAGGGGCGGGTCCCGGACGGCGTGTGAGCTCCCTCCACGACCATGGACACTGTTTGTAGGACACCTTCGTGATGTCTGCTGCCGGTTTCAGAAACAGGAGTCTCTGAGTTGGAGATGCCGTGTTGCCTGAGTCCCCAAGAGACACTGGGGCATCTGGGGCACTCGAGGACGCACCGTGCACAAGTGGCAGAGCCCAGATGTGAACTCAATCCATGTCTTCCCGCTCCTGCCCTCAGCTTCTGCTCTGTGATTTACACAACAAAACTCACCGTCCATCCCTAGATATGGATGCTCCGAGCATGGTGCCGGCCAGGGGCTGACCCTGAGGCCACGGCTGCTTGGCCACTGCCACCCCCAGGTTCCCCTCCGCCCCTGGGGCCTCCCGGTGCTGTGCCAGGAGCCCTCGCCCCTGTGCAAGCGAGGCCAAACTTGCAGGGCTTTCTGGAGAGCTCATGCAGCTCCAAGGAGAGGCTGTGAACAGCAAGAGTAGCCGCTCCAAGCCGTGCTGACAGCTCCTTGGGAACGAAGGCCCTGATTACATAACGAGGCTGCCTGGGGAAGGAAGACGGTGCCTGCTTAGGGTTTTGCAAAAGGAAAAAGAGAGACAGTTAAATCTGCCCTGCTCACGCCTCACGCGTTCCTTCTTCAGGCAGTTGTTATGGAGCCCGAGGCGGCACCGGGCCCTGCTGGAGGCACCAGGGATGTGAGAGAGTCGGACCAAATTCCCTGTTCCTGGGATGCTGACATGCTAGTGAGGGAGAAAGACCACAAACCAAATAAACAGGTAAAATATATAGCAGGTCAGGTAAAATTAAGAGCAAAGAAGAGAAGTAAAGAAAGTACTTTTAGAATGGAAGGGAAGGGAGGGAAGTCAGAAAAGGCCTCGCTGAAAAGGTGACACTTGAGGAAATACTTGCGAGAGTGAGGGAATGAGCCACACAGGTGGCAGGTGCTGAGCAGAGAACCATTTAGGCAGAGGGAACAGGAAGTGCAAAGGCCCTGGGGTTGGTCTTTGCCACTATTCAAAAGGAGACCCATAGGCTGGACTGGGGGCTATGCAGCCTCCATGGCCAGAAGAAGACAGCTCCCAGCAACCAGAAAACAAAAGCTGGAGCTGCCAACAAGCTGATGTGGCTGTGCTGCCGGGGGCGGGGGAATGGCTCCTGATGGGGAGCGAGAAGAGTTGATTCTTCCCTGCATTCTTCGGCAGGCGGAGCTCTGAGGTGGCTGTGATTCCCGCCCTGTGTGATCCCCGGGGCTGTGAATAGGATGGATTTTACCCCTGTGATTGGGTGTTGGGATTCAGTACAGCGGACATTGAGAAAGGGAGATCGTCTCCGGTGACTCTTGAAGAGACTGGGCTCTGCCCAAGGGCAGAGAGCTGAAGCGAGAGAGTCTGCACCGCGGGCACTGAAGCTCGAGGCCCCCCTGAGAAGGACACGGGGCCTGGAGGAGCTCCGAGCAGCCCCAGCCCGGGGTGAGCCAGGCACGGGGCCTCGGTCCTTCCACCCCGGGCACCAAACCGCCCACCACGCGAGCTTGGCGGAGGGCGCCGAGCGCAGGCGAGACACAGACCGGCTGACCCGGATTCCAGCTCGCGGGCTGGAGCCCAGGGAGCCGCCGCGCCTGCGCTCTGACCTACACAGCCGGGAGCTAATACGTGGTGTTGCCTTAAGTGGCTGCCTTTGGGGTAATTTATTACGCAGCAGTAGAAAACTCAGACACATTTGTTCAACATTTTTGAGTACCTACTATGTGCCGGTCCCTGTTAGGTTCTGCCCAATTGAGGGAAATCGACAGTGGGCAAGGAAACAAGCCAGGTAGTGTCAGAAGGAGGCAAGGCTGATCGCTGAAAGATGAGGCCCCAGGGGCCAGGACTGGGGGCTAAGTTTCGATGGCCCACTTCTTCCAGGCAGTGAGGCCCATGCTGGCAAACCAACTCCCAAGAGGCAGAACTTTAGCCAAATCTCCTCTCCATCCAAAGCCCTGTGTGATTTGTCCTGCCCCTCCCTCCCTGTGCCATAGCCACCTGGCCTTCCTTCCCTTCCTCAAACACACCAAGCTTGTTCCCACCTCAGGGCCTTTGCACCCGCTATTCCCTCTGCCTGGAAGATCTTTGCCCCAGATCATCACATGCCTGGCCTCGTCTTACCTTTCAAGTTTCTCCTGCAACATCACCTCCTCACAGACCTTTGCTGACCCCCCATCTAAAGAAGCCGTCCCCACCCGCGCATCTCTTTACACACCATGTTTTAGTCCCCTCACAGCGTGCCCCATCCTCATACATTATTTCACGTGCTTGTTTACTCATCACTCATCTCCTCCACTGGAATCTAAGTTCCAACGCTGCAGAAGCCACGCCGTGCCCTGCTGTTGCCCGGAGCCCCGGGCCGCTCTCCAGACGAGGAAGACGCTCAATAAACATCCGTTGATGGAATGACTGGAAAATTCCTCTGATCAGTCAGTGGTTGTTTTTGTTTCTTCCAAGAGGGAAAAAAAAAAAGCAATGAAAAAGGAATAATTCATAAAAAAATGAAAATCCAAGGCTATAGCGAGACAGCCATTTGCATAGTGACGAGCGTCTGATTTTTAATATAATTCCACCTCCAAAGTGGAATGCTCGCTCCTCAGATGTGGCCGGGCCCCGGGAGGCGCTCAGACGAACAGCAGCCGTCATCATGGGGCGGAGCCAAAGCCCCTCCACGGTGGTTTTGCCTCCATTCCACAAAAATTTTGGTTTTTGCTATTTAGAACTTGCCAGCTCTTCCAAGCACGGCTGGCTCTCTAACCCAACATTCATTCCCAACGCCTCTCTCCCCCACCTCCTCACTCGATAAGAGGGGGGAAAGCTAAATGCTCATCTTCTCAGACTCGCTTGCAGACCTACTTCTGTCCAGGGAGATGAAATGGAAGAGGTCTAGAGGTAGTCTGGGAATACTTTTCCCTACCAGAATAGGAACAGCGGTGCCTGACCAGGCCTTAGCCTTTCTTCCTGCTTTAAATGTAGCCAGGATGGCTGGAGCTGCAGCAGTCATCTTGGGACCATGAGGAAAAGGCAAAGAGAATCACAGAGATTTGAGGCCCTTACATTATTGAGCAACTTTATCATCGCTCAGAGATAACCATCTCTAGACTCCCTGGTACACGAGAAAAGGAAATCCTTATTAAGCCGCAAGAGTGAGGTTTCCTGTTACTTGCAAGCAAAAGTCATTTACCAATATGCCAGCTGCAGGGTTACAGACAGCTCCACATAAGTCAAGAAAGTTTCATCTTTTATCAAAGCAATTTCATATCTGTGACCTCTTTCATCATCACAACACCCCTGAGAGTTTGGATGAGCAGACTTTAGTTTCCTCAGTTGCCAGATGAAAGATCTGAGACTCAGAGAGATGAAGTGACTTGCGAAGCATCATTCAGCCTGCGGTGAAACTTGAGACACAGAACTAAAACCTGGACTTCTCAATTCCCAGTCCAACAAGTGGAAAGATGAGAACCCATAATATAAAATAGGATCCCTAAAAATAAAACCTGCATTGTAAACCTCTGTTTTACAACTTTAGGCCAACAGAAAACTGTCATAACCCATTTATAAACCCAGGACCCAAGTGGTCCAGTCCCAGACAGGATTGTGGTCAGAGTAACACTGCCCATCAGTCACAAAGGAATTCCAAAATAACCAAGGTCCTTGTTTACGTTTAGTTTTACCATAAAGGAGATAGGAGGGCCATCGAAATATTTCTTCAAATTCTCCTTTCCTCCCTGATTCGCATCCCACACACTCCATACTTTGTCTCGTTACCCCAAACTCTCCTGAAATCTTCTCTCCAGGCTCCCGTGTCTTCTCCCTGGCCAGTTGTCACTGTAGCATCTCTCAGCCTCTTTACCACGTGTTGGGATGCTGCAGCCGGACCCTCGAACAGTTCTTCTTTGCCAGCTGGTGGAAGGTTAGGCTTTGTCGAGAAAGGGCAATGGGTGGACGGCACAGTGTCAGGGGGCAGACTCCCCCCTTCTAGGGTGCAATGCTCCCTTTTCATCCAGAGCGAAGCCCACCCAGAGCCCAGCAGCACCCACAGGCCCTGCTCCCCTGGCCCGGCAGCCACGTCCACCACAGCCCAGGACGCACCCTCAGGCCACACTTGCACTTCCCACGCAGCAGCCACGTCTGCACGGGCTCCAGCCTCACCCTCAGGCCACCCTCTCCCCACCCAGCGGGCAGCTCTAGCCTGGCTCTCGGACCACGCTCTCCCCGGTGAGTGGGCAGTTCCTAGAAGGCAGCGAAGGGGCTCACACCCTCCTGCAGTGGCGGATCGTAGAGATGGACCAGCTGCAGCCTTTGCCCACGGATGAGTTTCTTCCCTCCGGCAGAGGACATGCTCCGTGCCCTTTTCAAAGGGTCTGAGTCTGAGCCGGGGGAGGAGGGAGGAGCTCATCTAACCCTGAGGTCCCCTCGTTGGCCCCCTCCCCTCAGCTGCTCTTCTGCACCTGCTGCTTCTGGACCCCTCAGTCTTCCTGTGCCCCTGCAGAAAGTTCACCACCTCTGACCCGTCAATGAGTCTCCGTGCAAATTACTGATGCGGGTCTGTCTCCCCACTGGACCGTGACTGATGCAGAACTAGCGATGGGAGGGGTTCCAGGACACGGGCCCTGAAAGCCGGGACTTTGAGCTTATTCTGGCCACGTCCTTGGGCCTGAGTGCAGTGCTGAGATTTGGGCAACGTGAACTAGGAGGCCAGTGACCCTGGCATGCAGGGACGTCACAATTAGTCAGACAGGTCATCACCTGTGTCGATTACAACAAGGTGACAACTGAGGCTCCTGCCTTGGGAGCTCAGGTGGCTGCTGTACTTGACCTTCGTGGCTGTGATGATGGCCTCAGGGCTGTGGTGTGGGGTGGACACCTCTGTGGGTGCCGGAGCACTTACAGGAAGAAGTTGGGGGGCCGGCATGGTGGTGCAGTGGTTAAGTGCACACATTCTGCTTTGGCAGCCCAGGGTTTGCCAGTTCGGATCCCGGGTATGGACATGGCACCGCTCATCAAGCCATGCTGTGATAGGCATCCCACATATAAAGTAGAGGAAGATGGGCACGGATGTTAGCTCAGGGCCAGTCTTCCTCAGCAAGAAAAAAAAAAAGAGGAGGATTGGCAGATGTTAGCTCAGGGCTGAGCTTCCTCAAAAAAAAGGAAGGAGTTGGAAATCCCAGTTCCCTTAACTCACGTCAAACCGCAGAAGCAGAGAGCTTCTGAGGCAGCTTTAACGAAGTCCTGCTTACTGTCGCCATAGGGCTAATGCTGCTGACAGTCAAAGGCACAGCATAACGTGCGGGCTGTAGAACTGCGACGACAGTTGAATTCACAGCCTCGCCAAGCTTCTCGTGTGGATGGCGGGACACAGGATGGGGATGCTAAAACTTGCCACGGGGACATCTGGTGGGATTCAGATGAAACAGAGACTGGCAAGTCCCCAAGTCAGTCTGGGCCTCTCTTGCTCAGAGCAAGTTGCTTGCTCTCCTGTGTCTAAGGAGACCAGCTGTCCTGTTCCTGACAAACGTGTGATAAACTCAGTTGGGGCAGGTGCCTCAAGAGGAGATGCCCACTGTCCTTCAGACCCACCATGACTACTCCCTGCTGGCCCATAACTGGGATCTCACAATGCTCTGTGCTCAGGTGCACACGATGGTCCAGGATGAAATCACTTACACAGCAAAAGGACCGCAAGCTTTTGTCAATTTATGTCGACGGAAACCTGAGGAGCGCGTGAGGGTGTCAGACCAGGGCGGGCGGCACGTAATCTGGATCTGGCTGAGCTCACCGGTCTCGGTGCACTAACCAGAGATTGGGGATAGAGTGTGCTGGCTCCTGTAACCGGAGGTGGCTCTGAAAGCTGACTTGGCTGGTCGGCTGGAAGACTCAATGGTGGCCGACATTTAGTGAGGCAAGATGCCAGGGCTGCCCGGGCATGACATGGAGGACGGGATCCACAGCTTAGGGGCACTGGGAAGTGAGAGAGGATTTAGCCTGATGACCTGCACACCCACCCGCCAGCTCTAACCCCAGAGAAGCCCGAAAGACACTTCCTGTATAAGGTGTTGAGAAACATGACTGAGGGGGGCCCACTGTTGAGATGGGCTCCCTGACTTTAATGAGCAGGACCCCAGAGCCACAAGCCAGCAGCAGCACGTAACCGCCAGAGGCAGAGCAAGCCCACCTCCAGCAAGGGCAGCAGGACACACCAGCGGTCAGAACGCCTTGGTCTGCAGGGTCTCTGGCAGAGGCTCATTGTCCCAGTGCCCTGGGGATGAACTAGATGGCAGGCCTGCTGGCGTGTTCCTCAGGAACTCATCTCAAACCGAAGGAAGGGCGGCAATGGGCTCATGCCCACGGAACTAACTGCAAAGAAAAGGAAAAACTCAGAGGCACAGAGAGGGGCCGAAGCAGGAAACCAGTAGCTCCAGAGAGAGGGGCAGAGAAAGCAGCTGCTGTGACTGCCCAGTTCCCAGGAGGCCAAATTCGTGTCCTGCATTGGGCCACGAGAGGCCCCTATGTCCACGTGTGGCTGGAGAGCATTGTGTCCTCATTTTGCCCTTCCTCCACCTCGCGAATGATTATTATCTCGGCGGGGGATGCGACTCCATGAAAGCAGATGCAAAACCCTTTAAGTTTCATCTTTTTGTCATCCAAAAACCCAAGCTGTTTTGTTCTGGGATCATAAACCAGAATGTCCACAGAAACCAAGCTAAGCAGCATAAATGAGTGAATCAGGGCAGGTGCAGGGCAATAAGGAGAGGTGTGGACTGTGGCAAACTGGGGAATGCATGCTCTGCTTAAAGACCTTCAGACTTCATCTTTAAGCAGCAATCCGGGGAACAGGTAGCTGGGTCCCCAGAGTGCCTGAGATTCCAAGAAGCCATAGGGGAATCGGGGCTCAAAATAAAAATAAATCTGAAGAAAAGGAAAGGGAATGACTGTGGTAGACACCTGTCATGTGAATCCCCCTGTCACGTTTGGGGAATTCCCCACTCTAGGAGTCTTTGTAAGAAACAGCAGCTACCTCACACAATAAATGCCCAGTGATCACTTTAAAAGAATGGCAAGAGCTAAATCTTAGAATGCTTACTCAGTTACTGCTTCGACAGGCTTCACATACATTCTGTCGTTTAATTCACACAACCTTCTGAGGGTAGGCACGGTTGTTATCCCTATTTTGCAGATGAGCAAGCTGAGGCATGCCCGTTGCCCAAGGTCACACAGCTCCTAAGTGGCAGGACCTGGACCGGAACCCACGTATCCTGGCTCTGGAGTCCGTGTGCTGAACGCCTTCCCTCCTCTGCAGGTAGGGCATGAGGGTGTGACAGAGCTCGGCCAACTGCACTCGGAATCGGGAGCTACCAGCCCGAAGAAGCAGGGACAGAAGCCCGTCTGGTGGCAGAGCTGTGTCCAGCGTCCAGGGGCATCAGGGCCCAGCAGCAGTGGCAGCAATGGCCTCCCTAGTTCCGTGGCATGCTTCTCTCTCTGTCTGGACGTCCTCATTCTACCCATTTGGGAGAATGGGTAGAAACTTTTTCAGCTTCTCAACAACTCTGTGAGCTCCCCCGGCATCATTTCACTAAATTCCTTTTCAGCTTGAAGCACCTGGACTCCGGCTCTGTTGCCCACATCCCAGCATCCTGCCTGACACGGTTGACTGACACACACCAGCGGCTGTGCACTGCCCTCTGCGGTCACTGCCTTCACAACGAGCTCCCCGTGACTTGAGCTCTCTGAGGGGGATTCCGGCCTTTGCAACTGACCGGTCCTGGCTGCAGACAACCCAGGCTTTCCAAACCCTGAGGCCGTACCAGGAGGGCACTGTGGCTGCAGGTGGACCCTGGTTCTGGAACAATCACCGCTGTCCTGGGGACGGCGGCCAGGCCTGCTGTCACAGTGTGGTTCAGTCTTGATCTATCCAGATGAGGTTTTTATCACATTTCCTCATTATTAAGAATTAGCTCTGTGTCATTAGCACACCACGCTATGAACTCAAATCTGTCCCACCATCTGGAGGGACGCTCCAAGCTCACGGCACGGAGCCCAGACGGACGCTGTTAGGAGAGCTGTGAGCAGAGACCCGCTGAGGCGGGGAGAGCCAGAGAGGGAAACAGAGAGACAGAGACAGACAGAGAAAGAGAGCGAGGCAGAGACAGAGTGGGATCCACTGGCCACATGGCCATTTAGTAGATGTGGACACTGAGTCCCACAAGAGGTGACGGGCCCAGCAGGCTGCAGGCTGGACCTTCCAAATTCACAGCCTTCCAGGGCAGATCCCCCGTTTGTGCCTCACCAGCAGCAACCCCCACCCCCTTCGGTGAAGACCACCCAGATTGCCTTTGGGGAACTATAATGCTCTCATTTGCATGGCCCCGCCCACATGTGGCCACATGACCCAAGCCTGGCCAATCAGAATCGCAGGGCTCGGGGATAAGCACATAATCCACTTTCAGCCAGTGGGAGTCCGGTCCGGGAGTTTTGCTGGAACTCCCCAGAAAGTCATGTTCTTTGCCCCTGGGAGGACCGAGAGCTTAGAAAATGACCCTGGCACGGGAGACAGTGTTGCGATGTAGATGTAGTTCTGCGACAAATTTTAGAAAGTTGCCTTCATATTCCTGCCTCTAAAATATACTCAGATATTAACCATGAAGTGGCCAAAATGCAATGTCATTTTTTTCTCATTGATGGTTTCCTATTGGATAAAGTGGGTAATTACGTTTTTCAAAATACACTATGCATTTTTCTCTGAGACTCAATAACCAATAGAAAGTAGTGGTCAGGAGCAAGGACCCTGGAGCCAGCAGCCCACCTGGGTTTGAGCCCAGCCCCAGCACTTCCCAGCTGCGGGACCTTGGGCAGCTGGCCCAGACTTCGTGCCTCGATTTCTTCATCTATAAAACAGGGGAAATGCTGGCGCTCACCTCAGGGACCCGACAGGAAGATTAGGTGAGCTATTGCATTGTGATGTGATGGAACGTAATGTACCATCGTGTAATGAGTGTTACGTATCACCACCATCATCATCTAAAACATTTTCACTGCTGTCCTGAAACGTTTCTCTTCTTCTGAACCTGACCTTTGTACAAAGAAAAGGCGGCCCCCCCACGCCCCCCCCCGGCCCCCCCCCCTCCCGCCACGGCTTGGAAGGAGCCAGTGAGAAGACCAGCGGCCACCCATCACCTTCAGTTTGCCTTCTTCCGAGGGAAAAACCCACAAGCCAAGACAACATTCTGTAACCCAGCTTGAGTGTCTCACTACAATTACATGATGCTCATTGCTGGCTTTGTGTTCCATTTGGCAACTTGTTAAAGTAATTGAACAAAATATAACTAATGAACAATGATAATGAAGTTCATAATTAGGTCCTTGAAACACTTGATGTGGAAAATATTTCAAATGCTTTTAAATCACTGTACTCAGGTGAGGTGAGGCAGATTCGGAAATGGGAGGAAGTGATGAATGGTTTCTGTGGTTCAGAATGAACCAAGTCCCCCAGAGCAGCATCCAGGTGACAGCACCGGCCTCCTGGAGGTGAGATGCTAAGTTGAACGAGAGAGTAGCGGTGAGGGCCTAACCCCAGGCGAGGCACATAGTAGGTATACAAGTAGTTCCTGTGGGGCCTTGCCCAGGGGACTGACACACAGTAGGTCCTTAACAAGTGTAGCTGAAAAGAGAGAATTGAATCTGCTTCTTCCTGAGGACGTCCTCCGCCTCAACTCAAGACCAGTGACGACCGGAGGGGGCAGGAGCCACAGTTCACAAGTGCAGATGAGCAAGACCGTCACGGTCTCCGTGGGCTGGCGACCCCACAGCTGTTCCCCCCATCACTGTAGAAAATCCACTTCCTCAAGAGGAACTTTAAAGAGTCATGTGCCGCATCACGACGTGTCGGTCAATGACAGACCACACATACGACAGTAGTCCCATGAGATTAGAGCCTAGGTGTGCAGTAGGCTGTGCCATCTACGTGTGTGTAAGTGCACTCTGTGATGGTCGCACAACGACAAAATCGCCAACGACGCATTTCTCAGAACGTGACCCCGTCTGTAAGCGATGCGTGACTATAGTGGGGAACCCTAGCAGAGTCCACGTCACCCAAGTGATTGAAGTCAACGGTGCCAGGAATGAGACCAGACAACAGCGTGTGGCCCCAGATACAACGCATCAGGAAGCATTCAGCACGGCCTCCGTGTGGTCCTGCCGAAAGTTCACACCAAACCTAACCCTAGGGACCATCGGGCAACCCAACCAAGGGGCAGGCCGCGGAGCCACGGGCCCGTCCTCCTCAAAACACCTGCGTCGTGGAAGGCGAACAAGGACTTCTGATCAACGGAGACTCAGGAGACACGACAACCAGGCGGTGCAAGGTCTGGGGTTGTGTTCTGCTATGAAGGACGTTACTGGGACAACTGGCGAAAGCTGAAAAAGGTCGGGAGGCTGGATGATAGCAACATTTCCGTGCTAACTTCCTGATTTAGGTACCTGAGCTGTGGCTGCGTTTCTTGGAAATGCACAATGAAGTACTTAGGGATAAAGGAACAGTGTGTCTGCAACTGACAAACAATTCAGAGGAAATATACATATGTGTGTATGCTCGTGTGTGTGTAAGGAGAGAGAGAAAGACAAAAATATAGCAAATGTTAACTCTGGGAAATCTGAGTGAAGAATATCGGGTTGTTTTTGTGCTATTCTTGCAACTTTTATTTTAGTCTGAAATTATATAGAAACAAAAAAACAAGGAATAAAAAGAATCCAGATACCTGGTTCCCAGCCTCCTTTGTAGCTAAGGATGGCCATGAGAAACAGCTCCAGTCAATGATTGGAGGAAAGGCTGCTGGCATCTTTCTGGGGAAAGCACTTCCCCTGGAAAATAAGAGAGGGCCACCAAGACACCTCACCCTGCACTGGCTGCCCCACACCCCCACATCCTGCCATGGACACGGACGTGTGAGGATGTGATGGCAAAGCTGCAGCAGCCTTCTTGTGACCATGAGGAGAAGGCCAAGAAACTCACAAAGATGCCCAGAGGCCTGATATTGTTCTGCACTTATGAGCTTTCATGAGGTCATTAAATGCCCACACTCATTAAACACCTACTGTTTTTGGTATTCTGTTGTTTGCAGTCAAAGCATTTCCAGCTCCCGGAGCGCTTCCCCACTGCCCAGGCCTTACCTCAGGAAACCGGGCCCTTCCACTCTTAGATCCAATAAGGGATCTGGGGACTCTGCTTCGGAGGCTCAGCTCAGGGAGCCCTCGCTCATATGCATCAACGTCTTCTCCCTCGTGGCTTCTCCTCCAGTCCAGAGACGCTCCTTCTAGTCTGCTGGGGGAGGGGCAGAGAAACCCTGCTCTTCGTTATGTTTTTTTCCCTATTTTCTGTCTGTGCTGCATGTTCTTTTGGTTTTAGATTTCTAAAAAGTAAAAGCTGGGGCCGGCCCCGTGGCCAAGTGGTTACGTTTGTGCGCTCAGCTTTGGCTGCCCAGGGTTGGCCAGTTTGGATCCTGGGCGTGGACCTGCACACCACTATCAAGCCACGCTATCGTGGCATCCCACATAGAGGAACTAGAGTGACTTACAACTGGAATATACAACTATGTCCTGGGGCTTTGGGGAGGGAAAAAATAGAGGAAGATTGGCAACAGAGGTTAGCTCAGGGCCAATCTTCCTCACCAAAAAAAAAAAGAAAGAAAGAAAGAAAGGAAAAACTATGAAATAACTCTCTCTCCTTCTCCCTCCCCATCTCTCTCTCGCTCCCTCTCTCTCTTCCCTGCCGTCATAAATCTTCCCTGATGCACGGTACACAGGGCATCCCAGCCGCCTGATCGGGGGGGAAAGGTCAAGGAGAGATTGTGAAATAAGTGAAGGAAAAAAATCACTTAATCTGACAAATATTATCCCTCCACCCAATGGTCTTTCATGAAGCCCTGAGGTCGTTTCCACTCTGTCCAGTGTTTCCTCTCCCTCCCCCTCGGATGCCTCCCCTCTTCCCGCCTGACTGAGCTCTTCACGTCTCTGACACCCTGCACAGTTCCAGACTTGGTTCCGTTGGCCCCCACCCCCGGGCAGGCCTCCCCTCCTCTTCTGTGGGGATGCCACGCCCCCTCCAGGCCCAGGCTGGGCACCTCTATCAGCCGGCACAGACTGTGTTCTGCTGCAGTAACAAAGAAGCCCGCAACGTCCGGGGCTTCACACACCAAGGGTTATTTCTCTCTCCCACTCATGTCCATTGCAAGTTGGAGGGCGGGGGCTCTGTCCATCCTGATTGCTCCGGACCAGGCTGACGGGGCAGCCACCACGTGGGAGGGGGAGAGAGCTTTGGGGGCCTCAGATAGCAATCAGGCGTTCCGGGCTAGGAGCGGCCCACACCACTTCTGCTCCTAACACGCTGGCCTTTACGGACCACACGGCCTCGACCTCGAGTCCACAGTTCTTTCCTATTCTTGAGGGTTTTCTATGCCTGACTTTTATCTTTTTTCCAAGATCATTAATTCCTTGTGGTAAGTTTTCCTAAAAATATCAATGCCCAGGCTTTTCTTCAGACCATGAAGTCAGAATCTCTAGGAGTGGGACCTGGGAGTGAGCATTTATCACAGACATACGGTCCAGTGCTCGCATCTTAGGTGCACATTTCAATTATTTCTCATGGTAGTAAAATACACATAACATAAAATTTACCACTTTAACCATTTTTAAGAGTACAGTTCAGTGGCGTCACATTCACACTGTTGTGCAAATGTCAGCACCATCCATTCCCAGAACTTCTTCATCCCAAACAGGAACTCTGTCCCCAGTGAATATTCCCCTCTCTCCCCAAACCACCGGAACCCCTATTCCACTTTCTGTCTCTGCGATTTGCCTGTTCCAGGCATTTGGTGTAAGCGGAGACGTACAATGCCTGTACCCTCGCGTCTGGCTTCTCCCGCTGAGCATCACGTTTTCCACGTTCACTCATGTCGTGGCAGGTGTCAGTGCTTCTCTCCTTTTTGTGGCTGGATCATATTCCACTGTGTGGCTGGACCACATTCTGTCTATGCCTTCGTTTGTTGATGGACGTTTGGGTTGTTTCCACTTTGGGGCTGTTGTGAATGATGCTGCTGTGAACACGTTCGAGCCCTTGCTCTCAGTTCTTTGGGGTAGATCCCTGAGGGTCGGACAGCTGGGTCATAGGGTGATTTGACACTCAACTTTCTGAGGAGCTGCCAGACTGTTCCCACGGTGGCTGCCCCGTTTTATATTCCCGCCAGGAAGGCAAAAGAGCTCTGATTTCTCCACATCCTCACCAAAGCTTGATTTTTTGTACACAGATACAGGCTCAAGGAACCACCACGTGGGTCAAGATCTAGAACATTCTCTGCACCCCAGAGGGTGCCCTCGGGGCACGGGTGTGTTGAGAAGCTCCCCGATGAGGGGCCGAGAACCACGCCCTAAAACCCTGTGCAGTGCTCTCTGGGAAGGCCGGCTGGCTCCCAACCTAAAAATAAACCTGAGGTCTGAAGATGAAATATTAAAAATGACATTGTCACCTTGACAGAGTGGCTGATAATGCCCAGCGGGCAGGAGCCCATCCATCACAGGCTGCCACCTTCTGTGGGGAGCCGAGAGAGACTCCAGGACCCCAGGGGGTGGGGGGTGATGCAGGATGGGGCAAGGTGGAGAGGCCACCGGGCTGTCCACACCCAGGCATGGAAATCCCAGCCGGCACCTCCCTGGCCTCTCCCCAAACTGTGAACATGAACGTTAGCAGCCAGGCAGAGGGCTGACCTCCCTGAATTCAATTTGCAAGGTCAACCACGCAAGAACCCAGGCCTAATGGAATTGTCACATCTGTGTCACAGCCATTTACAACGCGCTCTTGCTGGGCCTGAACATGAAAGCAATTATGTGATACATACTTTGGCAAGAACCTGAGTTCCCATCAGGGAGAGAGAGACACTGCCGAGTCCGGTTATTTAAAAAAAAAGAAAGAAAAAGAAAAGAAGGAAAGCCACAAAAACACAATCATTACGAAAATTTGAAAATTTCCACTTCCCTAGAAATCACACATGAAGACCTAAGAATCGGCATCCTTTTGAAAGCTCCATTGTCTTAAAAGTATAAATAGCATCCTCTTAAAACCCCACAATTTCAATCAAGCTGGAAGAATGGGAAGTACCATTCACGGAACGTCGTCTTTGAAAATTTCATGACACATGAATTGACTCTCCTCCAAATCTAATTAGAGGCTGAAGCAGATGAGAGGGTTGTCACAGAGAGTTGTCAGACTGACTCGGAAACCCTACACGGCAATTGATCTTTTTCACTGGGGTATGATTTTTTTTTAATCAATCTAGACATTCAAGAAAGACCCGAAAAAAGGACCACGAAAGGAGCTTTATCAAAAGAGGGATTCTCTCCGTTCTCTGGGGAACTCTTCTGGAAAGTTTCAGGGAGAAGGTCAAGGCCAGCGTCCGGGCAGCTCCCGTGCTGGGATCCCAGCCCCACGTGGCCTCGGGTAGGTCCCTGAACTCGACACCTCATCCCTCATCTGCAGACAGGGAAAGTGATGACGCCCACCTCCCGGACTTGTAGTCACGGTTGTGCCCTTGGAACAGTGCCCAGCACCTCATACAGGCCACAGCAATGTCAGCTGGTATGGGCACCAGCCAGCCAAGGTCCAGACAAACGGCTCCAGCCCCTGAAGCCCGTGGCCCTAAGCCCCGCTCATTTAGAAGGACAGCTCAACAGACCTGTGGAAGCCGCGGCCCTCGACCACCAGGACAGCCCAGAATGACGGAAAACAAGCTTGTTGCCCTCAGTAACTGGCACCTGGTCCAGCTGTCCGCCCACAGAAGGGACCGGTGGCCATTACCAGAACTGCAGGGACCACAGGCTGCTTGATGCCGTGTGACAGTCATCGGTTCTTCCAGCCCCACCTGGGGGAGAGGAGTGCCATCCGCCTCCCTCCTGCATGGTGGTTTCTCAGCTCCCAGGTCCCACGGGCGGCCCCTAGGCTTGCCTGCAGGCTGAGGACCTGCTCCAGGTGACCTGGGCTGCCTTCCTGCATGGGGGTCACTGATGGGGCCACGGAGGGCACGCCCTGCTCTCCCAGGAAATATCACCGGGAAAGGGGCTCCGGACGGAGACAGAGGCAGCACTGAGGGGACCCAGCCCGGCTGCCTGTGGCCTAACACCAACTCTATTGCCTATTAGCTGTATGACCTCAGGCCAGCTGACCTCTGTGCCTCAGTTTCCATTCCATGAAGAGAGGATCATAAATCACCTTCTTTGCAGGATGGTTGTGAGGATTAAGTGGGCTGCTATTTCAAGGGTTCTGACCAGCCTCGGGCTCCAGGACGGTTGGTTCCACCAGTGCCTTCTGCCATGCACTCAGTGTCCAGGCTCGAGTTTGCAGAAATCGACTACTCTTTGATAACCAAATACATTTCTTTCATGCACCCCACTCTCCTAAGGACTCAAGTTCATCTCATCACGTGTGGGTCTCCCCCTCCCAGGGCTGTGCCTAACTGGAGGAAGGGGTGTTCCCCCACAGCAGGGGACAGGGAACACCTCCCATCACCATCTCCGCCGTGGCACCACCGAGGCGGCCTCCTTGCTCCCTGGACCGCTTCTGCCAGAGCCCGGATGACAATGCTACAGACCTCCCAGGGCTCCTGAGGTCAGATGAATCAGGGCTGGCACAGCCCTCAGAACGGTGTCCGGCCCATGCGCGGGGGTCAGGCTGTGTGAGCCATGATGACCAGGCGACTGCACGGGAAGCTGTGAAATCTCCCAATTTCTAAATTGGATCCAAATAATAAAACGATGGGGGAGCCGAGCAAGATCCATCTGTGGGCTGGATTTGAACGCGTGGCCATTCACTGGACATGTCTATTCCTAACTGCCAAGTCCCATTTTACGGATGGGAAAGCTGAGGCCCTTGAGTGGTTAAGAAACCTTACCCAGGGGCCAGCCTGGTGGTGCGGTGGTTGAGTTTGCATGTTCTGCTCAGGCAGTCTGGGGCTCGCTGGTTCAGATCCCACATGCGGACATGGCACCACTTGGCAAGCCATGCTGTGGTAGGCGTCCCACATAGAAAGTAGAGGAAGATGGGCACGGATGTGCGCTCAGGGCCAGTCTTCCTCAGCAAAAAGAGGAGGATTGGTGGCAGATGTTAGCTCAGGGCTAATCTTCCTCAAAAAAAGAAAAGAAATAAGAAACCTACCCAGTGTTGCCAGGCTGGTCAATGAGGACTTGAACCCACGAGTCGGCTCCGAAGCAGCCCTCTGACACCTGTGCTCCCCAGTAATGGCCGTCGCCTTGAGACAGAGCAGGCTCCTGCTGTCCCCAGCTTTCCTGGGGCTACGCCCGATGCTCGTCCTTGTTCCCATCACCAGCTCGGCCCTATTTAAAGGAGCCCTGCTCTGATTGCTATGGCCGCATAACTACTCAAGAACTTAGCAGCAGAGATGAAAGCTAATTTGGTTATGTTCAGGGCTTCCCTGGGTCAGGAACTCAGGCAGGGCTCCACCCGGTGATTCTCCTGTTTCTGTGGTGCCAGCTGGCAGGTGGCTGGTCTGGAGGGTCAAAGATGGCTCCACTCGTGTGCCCGGTACCCTGGCAGGGTGGCTGGAAGGCCGGACTCTGCTGGAACTTCTGACCAGAGCGCCTCCATGTGGCTTCTCCAGCATGGTGGCCTCAAGGTGGGGGACTCCCCCAGAGTGAGTGACCCCAAGAGCTCCACGGCCTTCCTGGCCCCACCCTATAAGTCACTGAGCATCACCTCCATCATAGTCTATAAATCACGGTCACCGGCCACTCAAATTCAAGGGGAGGGGGTCTAGACACGCCCCCACCACCACCAGGAGAAGTGTCAAAAAGTTCTGCCATTTTTCTTTAACTGCCACAACTCCTGAGGAAATGCCACCCTTGAGAGGTCCTCGAGAGGACCACAATTTTGTAAGACGGATTTATCCCAGACCGAGTGGACTCTCCCCCAAGGTGGCCCACTGGTCTATGCATAGAAGTCTCTTTTGTGTTCATTACGCATGAACGGTCAGAACCAGAAACACAAACGTGTTTCTTTAAAATTCTATTTGGGAACTCTTCCAGGCAGGACCCAGGCGATCCTTCAGTGCTCCGCCCCTCCTAAAACGGAGCCCTCTTTCACACTCGTCCACGGCCTGCAGGCCGGGAATCATCGGAAGGACAGCTGGGGAACCGAGACGACAGCCCCTCGGCAGCGCCCTAGGCTGGAACTTCCTGCTTCCCCGCTGGACTCGTCGACTGAAATTACGAGACCGTCCACTCACTGCTGTGGCGGCCGGGAGTGCGCTCAACGCCATCGACCGTGACAGTGGGCAGTGCCCAGCTCCCACCGGGTTCCAAACATCGTCCTCGCAGGGCTTTGCTTATTTGCCTGTGACAGCCGTGAAGGTTTGGGGACAAAACGGCAGGGGGCGTTGAGAACGAGTTGGTGCTCATGAGAAGGCGGGCAGCTCCTCAAAGGCCCCGGGCTCCGAGGGCTGTGCTGTGCGCCCGACACCTGCTGCTTCGTGAGCCAGAACCGGGCTGTGTTTCCAGCACCTGCGGCGCTTGGGTGACGGTGAGAGGGGGGAGGAGGGGGACAAGGCCAATGAGCTGACATCTCCCACGGCCCGGTGCCCGATCCAGGCCCTCCCGCTGCCCCACCCAGGCACCACCTGCTAAATGCGCGTCCACGGACGTCACTGCAGGGCTCAGGATCCACGGCCTCCTGCCTCCCTTAGCACAATCCACACCCACAGTCCGCACGTGGCCACCTGCCTCTCCCACTCGGTCCCCTAGCCCCTACTTTCTCAGAATCGACTCTTTTTTGTTCCTCTAGGTCAGTCCACTCCCTTCTCGGGCCATTGGCTGGCTCTCTCTCCTCTGCCCACTGGCTGTCCCCTCATCTTCACCTGGCGGCCACTTCACACTCAGGCAGTGCCTCAATGTCACCTCCTCAGAGGCCCCTGACCACCACGCCCAGTTCTCTTGTTTCTTTGCAACCATCTGCCTCCCTTCCCGAGATGGATGCTCCTTGGCAGAGGAGCTCACCGACCTGGGTGACACTGGCCCCAGTGACAATCACGGGGTACAGTGGTTGAACACATGAGTTAGTACTGGATCCCCTGCTCAGCCGAACACCATGAAGAAGCTATTGATTGAGACACAGACAGGTGTCCCCAAACTCCGGGAACAAGAAACAGTGCTGCTGGCCGCTGAAGGTGGGTACTGGGGTTGTTCATTACCCCCTCACCCCCCGTCCCGCCCCATCCCGGGGTGGAAACAGAAGCAGCAGCTGTCAGGGCCACTACTCTGCTCCTCTGGGTTTTGACAGACATGCACTTGGGATTGGCGTGCACCCACATGCACACATTCACACACACACAAATACATGCCTTCATACACATATACACATGCACAGACATATATGAACGTTCAGACAGAAACGAGCACTCACACACATGCTCATACACACACGTGGCCAAAATGTTACAAAACCCGACAAGTTTGTCTCACAAACCTTACGGTTTACTTTCGAAAGGTAGAGACGCAGTCACAAACAAGCATCGCCCTCGCACGTGCACGCACGCCCTCCGCCCCAGGCTGGCTCTCCAGCGACGGGTCAGCAGGACCCAGCCCCTGGGGGAGGACCAGCTGGAGCGCACCCTCCCTGCAGTTGAGTGCGTGGTGACAAAGTGGGGCTGTGGGACGGAAGCAGGATGGATGGGGCTGCAGGGTGAATGTCATGAGCCACCAGCGGCCATGTGCAGGAGACCGCCACACCAGGGATGGCGCAGCAACCAGATGGGGGGGACCGGGTCCTTGGGTGACCTTGCAAAGCAAAGCCACCTACCCCCTCCCCCCACCCCCGCCCCACGCACCAGTCCACCCATTTACCTCGGGGTTTTTGCAGGAGAAAAACTCCTTCCTGACTGAGCCAGATGTGGGGGTGCTCATCACAGCAGCTTAGCCTGCACCCCAATGACTACAGCTTACCCCCGAGTGTGTGCGCGACTTTCCCTCTGAAGGCTGGAGGCCAGGGTCGGGGGACGTGGTGGGGCCCCTTATCCCTGAGACCCTCACCTGTGCGATTGAGGCCCCAGGGGAAGGGTCTCTTGTCCGCCTACACCCCAGTGACGGGCGGGTTAGCAGGTCAGGGAGATGCCGTTCCCTAGCCTGGGTGGGTTTGAGCCCTCTGCTAGGGGCTTGGGGTCAGATGAGTGAGCAATCTGGGGTCCTCCAGGGCTCCAAAGTCAGGGGCACCCAGCAGGCAGGCACAAATGCAAGCCGGTGGGAGGAGCCAGCACAAAAGGAGCGGGTGCGGATGGGAGGAATCCAGTCACCCAACGCCGTTCCAGGGCCCCTTCTGCTCAGGCCAGAAGGTGAGGGTGGGCACGTGCGAGTGGGAAGGAGCCCTCCAGCCTCGAGAAAGTTCCTGGAGGTGGGCAGGCAGGCCCAGAGGAGGAAGAGCTGCTTCAGAGGCCTGCAGGCCACGGGAGAGGAGCGGGGCAGAGTCCTGGCAGCCCCGGGCAGGCCGCCTTGAGATCCCTGTGCTTCCCCAAGCTGCTGGGGGGACGTACAGAGTGGGGAAGGGAAGGGGCCGGCAGCAAGATGAAAGGCGGCCATCACCACAGGGAGAAAGCCAGCTGGCCGGCAGGTGGTGGCCACGGCACAGCGCAGGAGGGCCGGCACCGCGGGCGTCCGGGGGCTGTTGTTCCAGACCATCTGTCTCCCGCTAATGAAGTCGTCAGCTGCAGCTTATGAGTAAGGACGTGTGAGCCTGGCCGGCCTGGGACGTCTTGGGGGAACTACAGGGCACAGAGATGAAGCCTTAATGAGTCCTCAGGCACAGTTGGTGTGAGGTGGCTTCCAAGCACGCAGCCAGAGGAGAATGCAGGGGGTCCGGGGTCTGACCTGAGTCGCAGGAGGGAGGCTGGCAGGTTGGTCACCGGGGGAGGACAAGCCCAGCCCCAGGGCAGCCAGCAAGCAGGGGGGCCCGACTGCTCTGTCCTTGCAGCTCAGGGCTCACACCTTCCTGCCGACCCCTCTCCCTGCCTGGTCACCAGCAGGACCCCGGCTGTGTTTGCAGAGTGAGGGAGGCGGAATAATGGTCCCCAAGGACACCCATGTCCCAATCCCCAGCACCTGTGAAAATGGTCCGTTGGTGGAGACGGAGATTCAAGGCTACAGGTGGAATTAAGCTGGCTGGTCAGTAGCTGTTCAACCGGGGGGATTATCCTGCATTATCCGCGTGGGGCCGATGGAATCACAGGGGCTCTTGTATGTGGAGCGGGAGGCGGGGCAGGCCTCGAGGACCAACGAAGGAAGGGGCCACCAGCCAAGGGCTGCAGGCAGCCTCTAGAAGCTGGAAAAGGTAGGAAGCGGGTTCTCCCCTGGAGCCTCCAGGACACGGTCCTGCCAACCTCAGCCTGGGGACACTGGCGTCAGACTCCAGGCCTCCAGAACTGTCATGAATGGGTGTTGTTTTTAACCCACTAAGTTTGGCGTATTTATTATAGCAGCAACAGGAAACTAATGCAAAAGGTCATAGGTCCTGCTTAAAACTCCTCAGATTCCCAGGCTTCCTTGCGGCTGGTGGTGGTCATGGGGCCCCTGAGCATAAGCAGATGTGCACCGGGTGGGTTTCCAGAAAAGCCGCCATTTTGGTGATAAAAGGGGACTCAGGAGGGGCAGGCTTTGTGCCTCTCGCCAGCCCTCATTTTTCCTTCCTCCCGCCTGGAATGCAGACACGAGGCTGGCAGCGCAGCAGCCTCACCTGAGGCTGGCTGAACACGGGAGACACGGGAGCCGGGCGCTGCTCGTGGTACAGTCACCGTGTCAACCCCGGGCAGACAGCCTGCCCCCGCGCCCTGTGACGGGGGAGGAGAAGCCCGCTGGGCTGAGCCTGGATCCTGTGACCTGCAGCCTGACAAGCCAAGGGACAAACAGCTCTGGCAATGACAAGAGTTGCAGCCCAGAAATCCCACCGGCTCCGAGCCACGGGGGAGCACAGGGCGAGGTCATTCTCCTCCACGTGTGGCTTCACACTGGGAAGTGCTTGCTGGCCATCTGGTCCCCAAGGACTGATGCTAAATACCAGGGACCCGGGAAGTGCCCCAACCATTTGAACCCAACGTCTCCCTGGGACCCGGCTCCGGGCTGGCGCGTCAGCACAAGCAGCTTCCTGGCCATGGGTCCAGACACGTCCTTCAGAGAACACACGAGCACACCGCACACGTATGGGCGTGCGCACGTATATGCACACGTTTATTGCATTAAACTCCTCAAAGTGCTTCCCCTAGACAGTTTTATAATCTAGAAGAAAAAGGATTCGGAAAACTATTTCACTGTGCTCAGTTTAAAAAAATACAAAAACAAAAATTCGAATTATGGGAGTTTGCCAATATGCTGCACTTTCACACAGAAACCACCTGGCTGTCGACCCTGTGACTCGATTCACGAGCACCAACACCACGATTTCCACGTGAGGGTCCCAAGAGCTCTCGGCTGGAGGGTGCAGCGAGGCCAGGGCCCCGGGCCGTGCAGCTCTGTCTCCAGAGGACCCGCGGGACCCGCTGCCGGGGAGCCGGCCGCCGCCCCAGAGCAACACTGCCCACAGGGTGGATGCGCGGCCCCTCAAACACCCACACACCAGGCTGAAGTAACAGTAAAACATTCGTTAAACCGTTCAAAGTCCACGAAGTAAAGAGATCCTATTAAAGCTTGAAACCCGCTCTGTCTCCAGAGGGAGCTTTCTGTGCGCCGGGAAGCGCTGTTTGGTTGGGGTGCGACACATGGTTCCACCAGGAACTGCGTGTGTTCCGTCCGTCACACACGCACAACAAGAGCCGCAGCTGCCAGTCCTGATGACCCGCTGTAAGAAGATGGCGTAAACTCACAGAGGGGCCCGTCTGGGCACCGTAAATGTGCAACAGCAGGTGGCCGGGCCCTGAGGGACGACGGACAGAGCCGGGGCGCCAACGTACAGGGAAGACATGGATTTGTGCAGAGTGAGGTGGAGCCCCCGGCAGGGGCTGTGGCAGTCGCTGCTCAGGAGTGTGCTCTCGCCAGAACCCGGGTCCACCCACACATCGACGGGGTGCTGGTGTGACTACATGCACACGCGACTCCAGCTCCTCTGTGAGTGCACGTGGGAGCACGTGTGCAAAGACACACTCCCCAAGCCCACCGTGCCCCACACAGCCCGCCCGGACAGACGTCCTCGCCACGCGACAGGTGGCCCTGTAGAGGAGCAGGCTTCTGGGCCATTTCTGGAACACACAAGTCCCAGGACAGGTGCGCGTGGCCGAGACGGGGGGCGGGCCAGCTCAGAAGCCCTGCAGCTCGGGGATGTTCCGGTACAGGTCCAGGGTCTCGGGGTTCGAGAAGGCCCCACGCTGCTCCACCGGCTTCCCGGCGATGATGTGCTTCACGGCCACCTCCACTTTCTTGCCGTTGAGGGTGTACTGCGGGCAAGAGGGGAGAAAACCAACGAAACAGCGGTAAGCCTGACGGGGAAAACTCCCCCAGCTCTGACCCCGGCACATCGAACCCAAAGGACGCCCCGCCGGAGCGCAGAGCCAGGACCCCCGGCCCCACTGAGCCCGGCCCACAGGCCCCGAAGGAGGCTTCCAACACAGGGGGTAAGGTGACGTCTGCCGCGCACTGGGCGACTGAAGCAAGTCCCTCCCCGAGGGTCTGTCTCCGGGATGGAGTGGGGCTGACGCCCCTGCCCAGAGACTGCAGGCGGTCAGCAGCTGACAGCACAGCTCTGCCAGCGCCTTGCCGCCGTAGTTCATTATTTATACTGAGTTTACTTCCGATGGATACTTATTTTATTACACTCCACTGCATTATAGAGACTACACTACTCTCGCAGGAGGGGGCTGCCTTCCTCCCACTCCGTCCCCCGTCTGCAACTGGAATCCAAGCTCCAGCCGGGAGCCTCACCACCCACAAACCTGTCCTGGGCCCTCGGCCAAGGGAGGGCACATCGCTGCTTCCTGCGGCCACATTCTTCCTGAATGTTCGAGCTCCCCTAAGACTTGTAGCGTGTGTTTCCCCTTTAGTCCCAATGCACTTTTGGCAGCAGTGGTGGTGTTTGGGGGCTAGGAAGCTTCTAGAACAACAAAGCCCTTTAATAAAGCTGCTGGCGCCCTGATCTCTCCTCTCACTGGCACTATTTTTTTTTTTTCTACCTGAGATGTAATTAAAATTCATTCATTTGAAAACCTGAGTCAGTGTGTGAACTAATTAAGGATCTACGTGCTGGCTTCCGAGGGACCGCCTGTCACTTTGGTGTCGCCAGCCTCTCGCGTGCTGTCTGCACTCCTCAGCTTGACACCAAAGCCCCGAGAGCGGCCCAGGGGAGCTGAAATGTGTGCCTCCCGCTAGCTGACAAATAAACACGGCGGCGTCCTAGGAGAAACCCTGCTACTGCGTCCTGTGCCGAGGGGCCGGGAGGGTGCAGGGGCCCCTGGGCTCTGCCCGGCCCCCCGAGATGAAAGCCATGCTGCCTCCTGTCAGCACAGACCAGGTGACTGACGAGACCAGGACAAAGATCAGCTGGATCGGGCGGCCGGGGCTGCCCTCGGGGCCCCTCTGCCCAGCCCCGAGTCCCAGGCTTCAGTCCGCTGAGCTGAGCAGGGCAGAGCCGACCTGGCTGCCGTCCCCCACCCCCCATCCCCGGCCTCTGACGCACGCAGCCGCCGTCAGTGAAGCGGGCATGAAAAGCTCCCCCACCCAGCCTCCCCAGTGGCCAGGAGGCCGGCTGCATGCACCACTCACTCGCTCACACTGGCTCAAGTGCCATGTCTGAGTGCCTGCTGTTTGCCAGTGGGAGGCTGGGCTCCGGGGAGAAGGGTGTGAGCGGACAGGGTCCCTGCCCACCAGACAGACAGACACGGCCCGTGCCCAGGAGTGCGGCCTGGGTCAGAGGGGAACGCCCCAACAGAGGATAGCAGCGTGGGGGCCAAGACAGGGCCAGAGGACACGGTGGCGAACAGGAAGCTCGCTGAGAGCTCCCAGAGGAAGGACACGGGGCTGAGAGCTCCCAGAGGAAGGGCACGGGGCTGAGAGCTCCCAGAGGAAGGGCACCGGGCTGAGAGCTCCCAGAGGAAGGACACCGGGCAGAGAGCACAGGCGACGGGGTGAAGGGCCGGCACAGCGTAGCTGCTCGTGTCGGGCGCCGCATGCTCAGTGCGCCCCAGGCTTCCAAAGTCAAGGGCCTCAGCTCTCGGGGCCCCCAGGAAGCTGCCTGTCCTGGAAGACTCCGTTTCCAAGTGCCCTCGCACCCGTCCTGCCTGGGCAGCATCGGAACCCGGCCTCCCTGCCGGCCAGGAGAATCTGCTCCTCTCCTCTGCCAGGACGGCGACCCTGCAGGCTTCGCACGGCCTGCATGTCTGTGTGCACACTGCTCTGTGTGCACGCGCGTGCACACGGCATGCTCCTCGGCGGACGAGTCATCCGTGTGCAGGTTAAAGCTGTGGTCCAGCCGGGCACGCCTCCTCCCCCAGAAGCTCGCGAAGCCTGAGGGGAGCGGCTCTGTGGAGACGGCCCCTAAACACGCTCATATCTTTCCGCAGGCAGAACTTAAAATCACAAGCGAGAGCAACAGCACCCCAGCGGCTCTTTCAAAAGTTAAAATTAATTTTCTCATTAATAATCTTGAGAACCACTAAAACCGCATCGGGAAAAGCCGGTCGGACGTGCATGTGGGGCCCGCCTACCCCTGAAAACCGGCGTTCTGCAGAAGTTGCTTTAAATGCAATTTGGGAAGGGTGGAAAAAAAGAGAGGACAGGAAACAGGAAGGATGGGGTTGCCAGGCAAAGCGGAAAAACTCTATAGAAAGCAGGAGCAGCTTGGGGGGGGGCGGGGCCCACAGTGCGTGGATCCTGGGGGTGACCACCCTCTGGCCACTGCTGCCAGGCGGCAGGTGACAGACCCCTGCGGCGCCGTACCGGGATGCCCTTGGTCTCCAGGATGAGGCTGGGCACGTGCCGGGCCGACAGGCCCACGCGGATGGCGCTGCGGATGCGCTTCACCAGGTCGGGCTGGAAGGCGTGGCCGGAGGCCATCAGCAGGAAGAGGAGCACCCTCTCCTCGCCGTCCTCGTTGTACTGGGGGACACACAGGCTGTCCAGCACCTCCTCGAAGGCCTCCACTGCGGAGACAGGGGGGGAGCCACACTCGCGTCAACCCCCCTCGGCCAGCGACTCCACTGCCCGTGTCCCCCCAGCCACCCTAGGAAGGACCCCACCCCGGGGGTAGTCAGAGCTGGCCCTGAGCAGGAAAGGTTGACGCTTACAGGGATCATGCCCGGGCCTTCCTTACCTAGGTACAAATTAATTTAACAATGAAAAGAAAGCAAGTGCCTGTGGTAGGGACTCCACTGCGGGGAGGAACAAAGGCTGGAATCAGATGGATCAGGACTTCTCCACCGTGGCTGCACAAACAGCCTGGACATGACTGGGATTCTGACATCCAGAGGGAGCCACCTCCCAGGGAGGCTGATTTCGTGGCCTTGCAGGGGGATTGTGAAGGCCCCAGGTGACTACTGTGCAGCCATGAGGCTCACTGTCTTTATTTGGTGTCCTGACTGGTGCTGTGTGATCTTCACCAATCATGCAACCTCTCTGTGCTTCTCTTTCTTCATCCATAAAGAGTAGACCCAATTAACCAACCTGATGGAGCTGGCGTTTCATCATGAGGACGAAACATAACAGAATGGGGATGGGCCATGTGACCATAAGAACCCCGTTCTGAGGTTTGATGAGCTACAAGCAAGGTATGTTCTGGAAAGAAGGAAAGGCTTATCATGTCTATTCTGACACCTGGAAGCAAACGGGCCAGAGTTATCCCAAAAGGTGGGGTCTTTGGAAAGCAGGCTCTGGGGCGCCCCACGGGGACAGTCCTTCCTTCCTAGCCGCCTGGAGGAGCTCTGGGGAGAAAGGGCAACGCATACCGATGTTATAGATCTCCGAGCTGCCGAAGCGCACTCCGTTGGGGTTGAGGGTGCCGTCACTGGAGAGAGAGACGAGGTCATGAACACACGGCAGCTCCTGAGGGAGGCACGTCGCAGGGGGCCCGAGGGGCAGTCACCCCCCCCCCCAGGTGACACCACCACGCCCAGTCACTGAGGCTCCTTATCCCGACCAGCCACCCCCGTCTCTTTAACCCAAAGCTAGACAGCCAGGGAGTCCCCTTTGTGTGGAAGCACCTGTCACCTCACTGCCCTCCCACCTGTCCACGTGTCCCTCCCTCACAGGTGTGGTGCGCCCCAATGCCCTCACACCCCAGGCCCGGACGAGCCATCGCTACTGTGGACGGACAATGGCCACGCCTTTGCTGCGGGCATCCCACCCCAATGCCCCCCGAACCAGCCTGTGGGGCAGAGAGATGCGGATCAGGCCCAGCCCCGGCCCCCGGGGGGCAGCTGGTATGAGAAGGGCCCCAAAGGGCGCCATCAGCTCACACTGCAGACTGAGCAGATGGAGGGGCCGGGACACAGCCGCAGTCCCTCCCCTCCCCCAACACCGCGCACAGCCGCTCACCTCCGGCCCAGCATGACGATGCCCCCGGTCTTGGGGTTGATCCTGCAGTAGTCGCCGTGCGCCCAGACACCTGCGGGGGGACAGAGGCGCTCAGTCACCCGAGGAGAAGGGGCCCTGACTGGCTGCGGGACAGACACTGCCACAGGCACGACAGCAGCAGGCCGCTGTCAGTTCAGCACGGGACTCTCATCGACAGACATGGCCGAGGCCCAGAGACAGGTGTGTGAGGGGCTGGGGGCCCAGGGGCCGGGGGCGGAAGCGAGCCGACAGCTTCTGCCCCCCCAGGAACACGCCTTCTAAGGGGGGCCGCCACACCCCCAGCTCTGACACGCGCCAGTGTCTGAGAAACACCGTCATGCAGGCCTGACAGGGGCCTCGGGAACTCACGGAGAGAGGATGAGAGGAGGACTAGTGGAGGTCAGCGGGGGCTCCGGGGAGGGCCCTCCGAAGGGAGGTGCTGGAGCGGGGCAGACCAGCGGCACGACAGGCTGGAGGCTCCCGCGCCAGCCCCAGTCACACAGGCTGAACCACAGCACCAGCCCCGCGGACAGAGAGCCAACTAGCAGGGAAAACCCAGGAGACGTGGGGGCCAGGGAGGGGAGAGACTCAGAGCTGACGCTGACACCGAGCCACACTGAGCCATCGCCACGTGGCCCACAGGCACAGCTGGGTCCTGGGCCTTCAGCGGAGGGCCTCGTCCTGGGCACAGCAGAGCCAGTACACGCAGGGGCTCAAAGCCCCAGCTTCGGACACGTCCTCACCCCACACCAGACAGTGAAGAGAAGCCACGCCTCACGAGGGGACTGTCACGAGAGCAAGTCAACCAGGCGGAGGCTCTGCCCACTGGCAGATGCGCGGCCCTTGGTCACCACACTAACGGAGGCCAAGTGGGTGTGACAATCAAGAGCACGTCCCCACAGGCTCCGCGACGACCTGGAGGTCATGAGCTACAGCAGGCAGCCTCTGAAAGAAGCCCCGAGTCCCTGCTGTGACGGGGCCTCCAGGACGGTCCCATGGGCCCCGTCTACCACAGGGTGGCCAACATGGCTTCCCAGGAACTGAGACCCTCGTCCGGTTCAGGCCGGTTGAGACCACCAGCCCATCAACTGGGCGTGAGCAGATGACCCTCTGATGTCAGGGAGCTAAAAACTCCACTTCAGATCGTGGCAATGCCACCATTTTGTGAACACACGTCCCGTGAAGAGCGAGCGAGCTGGACTCGCCTGCGCAGACCGTCAGTCACCTCCCCACGCCTCCCCTCCAGTCATCTGTCTCTGTGACCGCGGATCCAGGAGCAGGTCAACCGACCCCATCTCATCAGCAGAGTGATCAAGAATGGCCATTCACTAAATTTGCAGTTTGCAGAATCATGTAGCCAGAACACGCGCAGAAGAAGGAATGACCTGAAATGGGCACAGAACCAAAGACTCTGCTCCCCACAGAACCAAAGGACCAGGACACGACCAGAACTCATCAGAAGCAAGGGGTCCGTCACTCAGGAAGATCCCGTGTTAAAACTCCGTCCCAACTCACCATAAACGTTTAGAACCTCACCATAAACGTTTACAACGTCACCATAAATGCTTGAAGCCCACCAGTTAAAACCTGCCCCACCAGCATTTCCCCGTGCCTGCCTGTGCTCCCTAACCTTGTAAGTTTTGCCCCAAATCCAGAATCGGGGAGACAGATCTGAGGGCACACGGCCCGTCTTCCAGCAGATCCATCTCACGGAATAAAGCTGATCTCTTTCCCCGAAGGCTGACGCCGTAATTAAGCGGCTGGTTTACGCGCATCGGGCAAGAGAACCCCAGTTTTGTGCAGTAACATCTCCACACTTCAGACGGCCCCGTCCTTCACCCCATAAATGCACCTCAAGCCCTGGATCGGGGAGACAGATCTGAGAGGATGTGCCCATCCCGTTGGAGCTCAATCTCGCAAAATAAAGCTACGTTTCTTCTCCCGAAAGCTGGAGCCATAATAATTGGCTTTTTTACACACACCACGTAGGAGAACCCCATTTAGACGGTAACGCAGCAATCCAGAAAGGGAAAATACCAAATCATACCAGCTTCTGCGTCTTCACTGAGAGCATCTCTTCCTTCCCAATTCTTGAGACACTGCCCGGCTTTAAGAGCTCACCAATCGGCTCGCAACCATGAGGCGCTAGCCCCCCTCCGCCCTCACACGCGCCCACCGGCAGCTTAGGCAGTGCCCGGCAGCGGGCTTGGGGCCACAGGGCTCTGGGCACAGGGGGTGGTTAAGATGCAACTAAACCCAGATTACAGTGTCATGTGATGGCTTCAAGCTGAAATGACAAGATACTGATCAAAAACTCATTATCGCCACGCTGGCACCACGAGCTGTGAGAAGCTTCGCCTGGCTTCGGCGTGGGTAGGGGCTTCTGGAATTGGACACAGGAGGCCCAGCCCAGGGGCAGTCTGCACAGTTGTCTGTATCCCAACTGACCTGGGAATTTGGAGAAATACGCCTTCCTGTACTTGCTCCCGTTCTCGTCGTTCCAGAAGTGTGTGGGCTGGCACGGAAGTGGCTTTGTGCATACCAGCTCACCGCTCTCTCCCCACACTGCCTTTCCTGGTTGGGAGGAATCAAAAATTAACAGAGCACACACCACAGCCACACACCCTGGTTCTATCTCTCTATTTCTTTTTCTTTCTTTCTTTTTTTTGGGGGGGGGGGGGTGAGGAAGATTGGCCCTGAGCTAACATCTGTGCCAATCTTCCTCTATTTTGTATGTGGGATGCCACCACAGCATGGCTGACAAGTGCCATAGCTCTGTGCCTGGGATCTGAACCCATGAACCCAGGCCACTGAAGCAGAGTGCTCCAACTTTAACCACTAGGCCACAGGGCCAGCCCCTCTCTGTTTTAAGCTCTTACCTATTATGCAGTATTTCGGACACACACAGGCACAGAGCTGATCCACACCACCGCCCAGCACGTGAGCACTGCTGAAACCTGAGCTCATTCCTCCCCAAAGCCCTCTCCGGAACCGTAGTGTTTCATGCTTCCCGTGTGTTAACTTTTACGTCTACACGCAGCTCTGAATAACATACGCTGTCACTCTGCGTGTGGCTGGACTTTACACAGATGGTACCACCTTGCATGTGTCAGCATCGTGCTCTGCTCTTTCAGCATCACACCCCGGGGACTCAATCACAGACACACAGCACCCTCGCCATCCGCTCTCGTTGCCCGTGATTCTCCGCGGGACAACCACAGCAGTTTATTCTCCCTGGAGACGTAGTTTGTGTCGTCCCCATCTTGTTTCCTATCACAGCCCCTGCCGCTCGGAACCTTCTTGCATGTTCCACCTAGTTCCTATTTGCAGGTACTTCTCCTGGAGCAGGATGCCCAGATCACGGGGCACCCACGCAGCTCCACCTTCACTCTCAGTCCCAGACGTCCTGCCCCGAGTCACCCTTGCTCCCTCCAGGGCGGCCCGTTTCTAGCCCCGGGCACAGCACAGCCGCAGAGGCCAATGAGAGAGGGCGGGAGCGCATCCTTCCAACGACTCAGTCCTCACAGGCACTGACCCGGCAGCACCTGTTGCCCCAGCACCTGCCGCCGGCTCAGCAAGGCAGGGTCCGCATTAGAGAAATCCACCCATGGGGGCTGCTCACTTTTCACATGTCTCTCACCTCGGCTGGCTCACTTCTTCCCACGATATCCCCCAGAGAGAAGAGAGACAGACGGCTGCACGTGCATCTGAACGCTGGGGAGACCGCCTGCTTCTCTCTGCTGGGAGCGCCCCCTCCTGCCCAGGCCACGGACCGCAGCAGCAGCCAAGCCCGGGAAAGTGGTTCAGCCAGGTGGGAAGGGCACAGACAAGTGGAACCGAGAACTTTTATGCGCAAATCGCCTGGACAGCAAAAGGGAGAGGCCCTCTTCTCAGACCAAGCCCTGACTCTCAGAAAGGTCGCTAGAGATGTTTCCGTGAACACGAGGCGGGAGAGACCCTTCTGCGCTCCCTGGGCCTCCAGCCCCTAACCTGGTGCGGCCATTCCACTGTTGCCTTAACCTCTTCCTCACGCAAACGGGGTTGGCATAACCTCCCCATTTGCTCCAAGAGGTTAAAATAATGGTGGCTGTGGTGCAAACAGTTTAAGTCCATGAACTTGCACAGTGCACACACCACACGCCAGGCCCTGTTTGGTGCTGGGGACACAAACAGACTTTGCTGATTTGTAGCCAGTGGCTGCCACAGGCTACGAAGTAAAAGCTTGTCCTGAGACCAACACAGAGGCCAACCCCCAGCTCCCGCCCTGGGCTCCCGTCAAGGCCAGGGCATCAGGCCAGCGAGGGAGCGGGGTATCTCAGCAGCATCCCCAACACTTGGATGCCGGGGACACCTGCCTGCCATCCTGAGCACACAGCTCCCCACTGCTGCTCCGGTCCAATACCCACCGCTCGGGGGCAGGCTGAGGGGGCTGCGGAGCCCGCGGGAGTTAACCAGGCCGGAGGGACGTCAGCCTGCACGTGAGAGGGCTGCCCGCTCAGACACACGGTTTTGGAGAACCGGCACCGGTCACACGTCAAGCACTTTCGAGTTACCCTCACGCCCGGTCACAGGAAGAAACGCAGTACGCGAAGCCGTCACCTTCCTCACTCCACGCCTCCACGGCCATGCCCAGGTTGCGGGCCTGAATCTCCCCTTTGTACACGGGAACGGAGGAATTCTGGCCCATGAAGCAGGAGATGATGTCGGTGCCACCTGCAAGCAAGGGCAAAGGAGATTCAAAATGTGGACGACTGAGCCCAACTGCTTGTGGTTTATCAGTGAGCAACAGAGAAAGACGCCGAAGGACGAACACGTACTATTCTCTCTCCAGGAAATGCTAAAAATGCCCAGACGGCCGGAGCTTCTTTTCAGGGAGAAATGGGAGAGGGGGTTTAGAAACTGGAGCAAAGCTCCTGCGTCTGGATGATTTACTTTCTGACAAGTCTTCCTGCTGGAGGAGACTAAACCATGGCCTCTGCTGGTCACACTGGGATGCAAGACTCAGCTTCAGGGGAAGTGGAAGCTTCGCCCGATACAGCTCTGCAGGCACGGCCTCGGCCGCACGGGCACGTGCAAAGGCCCTTTGCTATAGTTTACGGGCAGTTGTTGGAAGAGCAGAACCCCTGAGGTCCACGGGTGTGAGTCTATGCGAGAGAGAAGGTGCCAGATGGGAACGACTCCTGCTTTAGGAAGGGGCTCGAAAGGCAGCCAGACCCCAAGTCCACCAAGAGGAAAGGAAGTTAACCCTCGACCCCAGACCCACCACTGCCTAAGAACTGCCCCTCACTAGAGCACCCTGGGTGGGCAGGGACCCTGTGTGACGCCCCGCGGGGTGTCCTGAGCACAGACTCACACACGCACACCAGACACAGACACACAGACACGAGTCCTCCACTAGGTGGCTCAGACCCTGGTGTCTCTGCTCCTCTTTGTACCTGTCTGTGCACCTGGAAAGGTATCTTCTTAACTTAAACAAATGCCTTCTCCTAATCATGCTCTGGGTAGATGAACTGGGGGCTGGGGGTTCAAGATCCACATAAAAGGACTCGATGCTTCCAACAACGGGGCTTAATTCTGGCCTCAGCTCTAAGATGACCTGACTTTTTCCCTCAGGCAGAGAATGGAAACGCGAGGTCCCTCCTGCCTTCTCCCAGCACCTCGAGTCCCCGGTGATGCAGAAGACAAAACCCAGAAGTTTCGGGAGGAGAAAGAGTAAAACTCGTGTCCCTGACCCCTGGTCCCTCCCCACAGAGACAAAGACCTTCTCAAACAAATATCATACAAACTCTGCTTGCTTCGGGCAATTCAAGTTTTGCACAATTCCATTGAGTAGACAGAGCAGCAGCCACAGGCAAGTCACTTGAAATTCCAACTCCCATACATAGACCCATGTGAGTGTGTATATAGATAGACATCCGTAAATTCCCCTTTTCCAATCTACATAATGACCACACTTTATAACTCTACAATCTGCTTTTTTCACTCAACATATCCACGGCCATCTGTCAATGTCAATAAATATATTTCCATCTAAATAAAAACTTTCATCACATCGCTTTTCACGGCTGTGTAAATTAAGGATGCATTATAAATTACTCAATTCCCTTCTACTGGGCATACACGTGATTTCCAGTTTTTAACTAATATAAACAATGTCACAATCATTGTCCTTATATATAGTCAATCTTTGCTATTTACAGAGTTTGTATTTGCCAATTTGCCTACTTGCTAAAATTTATTTGTAACCTCAAAATCAACCCTTGGGTGCTGCCAAAGCCGCTCGACGATGCGCACAGAGAGTGAAACACTCAAGTCGCCCGATGGGTATGTTCCCGGCCGGGGCCCAGCTGGGCGGTGCCCTGCCCTCTGGTCTCAGCTCTGGGACAGAGAAGGGCGGTGGACGGAGGTGGACAGGGCAGCCCACTTGGGCTCTGGGCCAGCTGGACGGGGGTCTGCACCCCGCCCTGCACCCACCCGGGCAGCCGGGCACCTCAGGATGGCCACTTGACACTTCTGAACCCCGTTCTCTTTTGTAAAATAAAGAAAACAGAATCTGCCAGGATGAGCCGTTTTTAGGACTGAAGCCTATGACTGCCGTGAGGTGTGCGCACATAGACACCTCCCCAGAGCGATGGCTCCGTATTCGCTAACGCAGCGTTCACAGCGACTTTAATGAACACCCCTCCCGCGAACAAGGAGCCTCGACACTTAGGGCCGGCCTGGCCGCGCCCGCATGCCCTCTGACTCGGCTGGGACCGCCCTCCCCAGCGCAGGCGCACGGAGAGGACGCGTACCTGAGATGGAGCCGAGCAGGACGCGGCTCTTGATGCACCTGTAGACGTACTCGTAGCTCTGGGCTTTCAGCGGGGAGCCGGTGGACAGGATCGTGTGCAGCGTCTGCAGACTGTGACTCTCCGCTAGGGCCAAGAATCAGGGAGAGGTCAGAGCTCAGCCGGGCGCCCGCAGCCCGGCGTGCGCGCAGGGACAGGAGCACAGCGGCCCTGGCCGCCCTGCTGGGAACAGGGCGCGGGCTCTGAGACGCCCACTCACCCGGCTTCAAGTTCTTCTCTTCGAGCACAGACAGCCACTTGGCACCCGTTCCGAGGATGGTGATGCTAAGGGTGCAGGAGGGAAGGAAAACAGCAGAAATTCTTCACGGCTCTTGCTCATTCCACACACTAAAGCTTTCTAAAATCAGTGCCTCATTTCTGACCGGTTTGCAAAACCCAAGACACGTCATTTTTCTGGGCTGATTAATAGTTAATATTTAGTTGAAAGCAAGTCACAACACCTGTGTTTGCTCTGTAACAGCAGTGACAGGCCTTCGCAGCAGCTCCAAGGCGCAGGGGACCTGGCTCCCTCTAACATTTAAAACAATCGTTCGCACATAAACCCAAGATGTCCCCAACTGCACAATATTTCCTCTGGGGACCAGTGGGGGCCACAAAATCGGAGCCTCGATTCCAACCTCACACGTCCATCCTCCAACAAAGTGGGGAGGGCTCCAGGCCTTTCATGAGAACAGGTGCCACACCTGGAATTCTCGACCCATTGCCTTTTCTTAGGTAAGCTCCTAGTTTAACGAAACTTAGAAAATCACAGCTCATCTCTTTTCCAGCGCTTTCCGAGAACCTACTGTCCTCGATGCTCGCGTCTGCGCTCGGAGGGCGACACGTTAGGCTGGGTGTCAATCAGCACGTTTCTGATGGGAGAGCGTGGTCAGTATCGATTCCCCTCCTCGCTGCTCCTGCAGCAACACAGCCCCTGGAGTGCAAACTCTCTTTTCCCCTAAAGAACGGTTCTCTCGGGGCCCAAAGGAGGCTACAAAATCAAGGCCCGTCCTCGTCCCTCTGGGCAGCAAGGCCTCATCCATTCTGGGGAGATGGCCACACATGGATGCTGAGAGGCAGACACAAGACATCAGTGATTCGGGGCTACTGGGCTGGGAGGGGCCAAAGCGGCAGCAGGGTGGGGCCCCTCAGAGCTGCTGCCTGTCATAGCTCCTGCCCGCCTGGACCACCATGCCCCGACGAAAACCTCAGGCACCTCCCAGGTCGCTGCACTCCAGAGGGCTGTTTCCAGAGGGGGAGGTTGTGGGAAGCAGGAAATGGACCCGCTCCTCCCACGGCCCCCCATGCGTATTTCACGAAGTCAGGTAGCCTGATTAATAATTTCAGGTCACCTCCAAGGATTAAGGGGTCACCCTTTGGGAATATCTGCATCTTAAAAGAAGACTAGGGAGCCCGTCACCCTGTGATGGCGGAACGCCCGGCCTGGACGGCCATGACCGCCCCCGGCCACAGGCACAGGGATCTCCAATCACCAACCACATCAACACAACACGTGGGTTTTATTCTGCTCGCTCCCCACCTCCCTCCCCCAAATCGATGGCTCTCTGTGGTTCTAACTAGCGCTCGAGTCACACGTGTAAGTCTGCAGCTGACAACAGATAAAGACCAGAAGGTGCTGGGCCCGAGGCCCAGCCCACGGTCTGGAGAACTGACAAGGTCTCCCCGTCTGTCTCCAGTGCTTGCATGAGATAATTTTAAAAGCACTTAGTCCTCACCGTGCGGGAGCCTGTCTGGGCGCTCGGTGCTGCGGATCGTGAGCAGAACCGTTGGGATGACCACAGGGAGAACGAGCAGCTGCCCAGCTCTCGGCGTCAGACCCCACGCCCCTCGCCAGAGCCCGGAGGAGCCGTGTACGGACAGCTCACAGACAGCTCCGCCTCGGCCACCTCTCGCACGTGGAAGGCTCCATCAGCCTAAGACCCATCTCCCTGCGTCTGCCCTGGGCCCACAATTCATTCTCCACGCGGGAGCGAGGCTGAGCCCTTACAAACGTGAGCCAGATCAGGTAGCTCCGCTCACTCCAACGTTCCAACGGTGTCCCGTTTCACGCAGAAAAACCCCCTCTGAGAACACGCTCTCCCCCACCCCCACCAGGCTCCCTCGGCCCCCTCCCCGGCCCCCCGACTCTTCACATTCACGCCACAAGGGTCTCCTTCCAGCTTCCCCAGCACACCAATCTCAGTCCCCCTCAGGGCCTCGGCCCCTGCTGCTCCCTCTGCCTGGAACACGTGTCCCCCAGTCCTAAACGTCCAGGCCCCAGCCCCAATGCCGTCACCTCCCAGGACCCTCCCCGACCCCAGGTCTACGACACACTGATAGCAGCCTGAGCTCACCTTCTCTCTCTTCTCCTTGCCTCCCCCCTTAGAGTGCCAGCCCCACGAGGACAGCGACCTGCTCCATCACGGTCCTGCTGTGTGTACCCCAGGGCCCAGCAGGGTGCTTGGCGCAGAGCAGACCCCCAAACCCGTGAAGGGTGTGCAAACGATGTGGCAAATGTTGGCCCAACGAGTCCACTCTGACAGATGAGCTCGCTCGCCCATCACGATGCTCCATCCGGAACTACCTTACAGTAAGCCCCCTAGGAGACAGGACACGGGGCCACTCGGGCGACCGTGACACCTGCCCAGTTACCAGCAAAACCCGGACAGAAGGCCCCAGCGTTGTGGCCCTGACCCTGACCGGAACGCCCCCCTGGTCAAACGAATAAGTTCGTCTTTTAAAAGAATCTTGTTCGTGCCGACAAAATCAACAGTTATCCAATCTGCTAATAGGCCTGTGAGCTGACAGGATACCCATCAAGGGAGATTCCCCTCCTAAGCTCATCGACATTATACAAACATCGGCGGCACCAAAGCAGAGCTGAGCAGACTCTGCCTGCCCTGCGCATCCCAGGAGTCGCCCCCCCCCGCCACAAACCAGCAGGGGCTTCTGTGCCCACGTTTAACTGTGTTTTATTTAGTTTTCAGGAGACGGGCAAGGCTAAGCTGAAGGCATCCTGCCCTCCGACCCGCCCACTCCTGTAACCACGCTGGTGGTCGGAGCAGACACAGAGGCCCGGGTCCTCCCGTGCCCTCACCCCGGCCCTGCCAGGCTGGGAAGCTGCACCCACAGCCTTGCTGAAGCCGAGGAGGGTGGCCGGGCAGAGGGGTCCTGCGGACGCCCAGGCTACGGCTCAGGCAGCATCTGATCACAGGCCGACCCGGCCGCTGGAAGGCAGGTGCTCAGATCCAGAGCACAGAGCTGTGAACACACTCACACAGGCACACACATACACTCATACACACACACTCACCACCCATGTGTGCACACACACACTCTCATACACCCATTACACCCATGCACATGCACACATGCTCATTCATTTTCACTCACATGCATATATGCTCACACTTGCTCATATACACACATTTTCTTATACTCGTGCACACATACACACTGATGTACACACACATACTCTCACCCACACACATACACACACTCACACACAAAGCTGGCTTTTGCTGTGACCCTTCGTCCAACTTCATTACCTCTAAGCCCCAGTGATGTACATTTTCCTCTCCCTTCCTCTTCCTGTAACACACACACACGCCCCAAAAGTGTCACCAGGAGCCCAGCCTGCAGGTATTATGGGTAAGGATCTTAAAGCCATCTAAGTTCCCAGGGATCCCATTAACCTTTCGCTGGAAACAGCCTCATTAGGAAATAACCTAATGGCCTGGGTAATATTTACATCCTCATTAACATTGTGAGCCAAACGTCAGGATGTAAATATTACCCAGGCCAGGCAAGTTACATTTCAAATATTAACGGCCAAGGGTTTAAAAACGTTAGCGGCTTCCTTCTGTTTCCCTACTGTGAACGGATCCAAACTTAAAGTAACCAGAATGATTCAGAGGGTGGCTGACTCGGCCCAGAGCTCTGCCGGCCTCCACACCCTCATTCCTGGAAACACGATCATCAAGCCAGCGGCGACCACGAACCGTGGCAGCGAGAACAATTATGCACCAGTTACGGTTAACTCATCAGCAGAGAACGTGCCCGTGAACAGGCTCTGCCGACAGTTTCCAACAGAGCCGAGGAGGAGGGGACGGGGAGGACAGGGCCCTTCTCCCTCCCCACTTTCTCAACGCCCCCTGGTAACTGGCTTCCGACCCCACCTGTCACCCAACCACGGGCCGGGCTGTTGGCGGGAATGTGGGAGGTGGAGACGCCCTCTGCAGCACTGGCAGGAGGCATTGGGGAGCACACCTGTGACGGGCTCCAGAGACTCCAGGAGACGGCCGGCCAGCGCTGGGGGACAGCCAGCGACAAGCAGAGCTCTCTTCACCATCGGGCTCAGAGAAAGACGGGCTCTACGAACGCCCCCATAACAGACTCTGCACCGACCCTCTGTGAGGCTGCCCACGCGTCCCGGGAACAGGTCTGCCCGTCCAGCCTGGGTCACACTCTCTCACCCTCGAGGCGAGGAGCCCTGGGCCAAGCAGCGCTCTCCCGGCCCTAGGCGTCCTCTTCGGAGCCTCTCCGGCAGCTCTTAGGTTCCGAGTGACAGAGCTAAGACCACATTCCCACCCCCGGTGCCCGGATGCCTGAGGGCTCACGGCTGGGCCTCCTCCACACGGAAGAGCCCCATCTCCTTGATCGGTCCCTGCCGGGGCACCCACCCCTTCCCACCCCCCTTGACACCTTCAACTGCTTCTGGCACCTCCACGCCCTCCCACAGGCCCCTCAAGAGGGAGACATCCAGAATGGCAAAGCACTGGGAGACGGCACCCAGATCCCACACGAGGGGACGGTGGCGCAGCTCTGCGGCCATGCTCGCTGCCCAGGAACCTACCCGATCCTGTCCACCAGGTCCCAGAGCACGTTGGGCGTGGGCACCAGCGGGGAGCCGTCGTACAGGACCAGGGCCGCCCCCGTGGCAAGAGCGGACACCGTCCAGTTCCACATCATCCAGCCGACCTGGAACAGACAGAAGGAGCGCGGTGTCAACCAAGCGCTGGGCCAGCTCCCATCACCTGTCACTCAGCCTCTCGTGTCCCTGGAGAACCACCTAAAACTGAGCCCCACGTTGGCGAGAACTGCCCGTTTCCAACACGTGGTGCTCTGCCCCACCAATTCCACGTCAAGAGTCTCCAGTACACATATGCTCACGCGTGTGCACTAAGACGTGTCAAAGACTTGACTGCGGCCCGGCTGGTGACGGGAGACTGAAAGGCACGGAGACGCCCGTCGACACAGGAACAGTGCCACATAGTCTGGACACAGACTCCGCATCAGTGAACCCACAGCAAATGTTCAGGATGGCACCCGGCTCATGAGTTAGCCCCTATGCAGCCACAGGAAAGAATGAGGTCTGGGCTGATGTGGAACTGTCTGGAAGACAAACTTGAGGGGCAAGACAAGCCCAGCAGAGGGGGCACGGCCTAACCCCACTGGGATACAGAAAAGGGCGGATGGGTGAAAACACACACACACTCGAGACCAGTAAAGGCGGCAACACGTCCGCAGGTGCACACAGAACACGCACGAGAAGGACTGAGGTGGCTGCCTCTGGGCCCTGGAAGACGCCGACCTCTCGCTGTGTCCCCACATGGCTGGACAAACGCAAGCAGAGCTTTGTTTAAAAGTCTTTTAAAAGGCCAAAAGGCGCTCACGGCCCCACTGACAACGGCAGTCCCACACAGGCAGGGAGAATCTGTCGGGGGTTCTGGAGCTAAACAAATATAAGGAGAGTGCCAGGGAGCAGGGGGAAGTTCCAGCAGGCAGCTCGGCCGGAGGGCAGAGGGACCAGCCTGCCCCCACCCGCTCAGCAAGGGGGCCAGGAGGCCCCACTGCAAGACTGGAGCCTGGAGCGGACGGTCACCGGGTGTCCCGGCCTTGCCCCAGGTCAGAATCCCGCCAATGGGGACCGGGCGGCCACGTGAGGAGGCACCCCAAGCAGTCCTCAGGTTGGGGACTCCAGTGGGAAAGCTCCAGACAAGAGTGCATGGGGCACAACCAGTAAAGTCTGGTGGGGACGGCAAATGATGCAGCAAAGGGCAGAGGAACCACACGAAACTCTCTGGGTCGTTGAGCTGCTTTGTTAAGAGGTTTTAACGTCCTACAGTGAGTTTTTTTCATTAAGGAATTACTCCTAACAGAGGAACCCAGGCTGGGCGCCCCAAACAGGACTGCACCCGGCTGCCTCAATGTGTAGCTGTCAGAGTCGGTCAGCAAGTGGCACCCCATGGGCCTGGCTTGGGAGGGATGGGGGCCCCACAGCCACCGCCACCCGAGGCTGCAGTCGGCACCAGGCTTGCTCGATGGAAAACGCCAACTGCCCAATCCTTCCCGGGCAGGATGCCTCCGGAAAAGAGAGACGCCTTCATGGAAACTGCTCCCGAGTTTTCAGTCCTTCCATTGTGTCCGTGCCCTCGAAGCAAAACCTGTCACTGTAAGTGGCCACGTCCCAGACAGGCAGCCGACTTGGCCATCAGCGCCGCTGCTGGGCTTTTGAATCCAAAGCGAGACTTGGCGGACACTGCGGGCCGCGGTTCTGCAGGAAAGGGCTCCGGCCTGGCGGTGCCCGGGACCACCGTCCTGCACATGGGCAGTGGGTGCAGGGTCTGGGAGAACCCTGCAGCTGGAAGAAACCCAAGTCACTGCCTAAGCCCCCAGTCTACAGCTGGGAGCACAGAGAGATGCAGCAACCCACCCCTGGTCACACGGCCAGAGCACTCTCAGGCTCCAGTCCTGTCTGCTTGGTCCCGGGGTCTGTCCCAGGGGCACAGCCAGGGCCGGGGCATGAGCCTCACAGGATGGGGACACACCTCCAGCATCCTGTTCCCTTAAAAACTCCGTGCGGAATCGTCATCCAGGGAGCGGAACCTCCTGATATTTGCGGTCTCGGAAAAAGCCGATTCTGAGTTTTTTTCCCTTGGGTGGAGACCCCACGTCCTTCAACTTGTCCTAAGCTCTCATCTTTCAGCATCGGCAACGTTAGGAACATCTCCAACCCCTGGAACCCAGGCTTTGGTCTGAGGACACGTATTCCCCACTAAATGTGTCACTGCGCTGGAGGCTGGACCCCCCACCCTGTTCTACCATCCGTCCCAGTGACGTCGGACACAGAGGGGACTCGTGGTCATCAGCTTCTGCTACGTCTGTCTGCATTCCTTGGCCACCTGAGACCCCTTCCTTACGTGGGGGATGCTCCAGCCTTCGCAGGATTCTGAGACACACACTTCAGGGAGAAGCTGAGGGTCAGACGTCTGCCTGCCAGCTTCAGGGGGCCGGGCAGAGGCGCAGGCTCAGGGGAGCAGGGGCCGCACGCTGCTCTCCGGGCCTGGGTCTCCCTGTGGGGGCGGCTCTGGTCTCCCTGGGCAGCCTCCCTCTGGCCCCCGCTGGTCTCCTTGCCTGGATCCCCAGCTGCTGCAGTAACTGAGCAGCTCATGCATTTCCTGTCACTGCTGTTGTGAGAAACTGCCACAAACTTCGTGGCCTAAAACAACACAAATTTATAATCTGAAAGTTCTGGGGGTCAGAAGTCCCAGATCGAGGTGTCAGCGGGCTGCGTTCCTTCTGGAGGCTCACGGGGGGCAGCTCTTTGCCTTTTCCAGCTTCTAGAGGCCGCCTGCATTCCTTGGCTCATGGCCCCATGTCGCTCCGACTTCTGCTTCTGTCGTTACAGCTCCTCTGACTCTGAGCCTCCTGCCTCCTCTTATAAGGGCCCGTGACCGCACTGGGCCACCTGGATAACCCAGCGCCATCTCCGCACCTCAAGACCCTTAACTGAACCACACCGGCAAAGCCACGTAAGGTCATGATTCACAGCTCTGGGAATTAGGACATGGACATCTTTGGGGACCATTATTCTGCCTCCCACACCACCCAACGGCCTTCCAATAAACCACTCTTCTGTTGGCATCGGTCAGAGTCACTTTCCGCTGTGCAGCTAAGACCTGACGATCCTCCCGCCATCTTGGGTGGCTCCTGTCCTGCTGGCTGAATGGCAGATCTCAGCCACGAGCCTCGGGGCTCAGAGACCGAATCACTAGGCAGTCTCCTTGGTCTCTAGAGTTCCCCAGTGCACTGCGTCTCCCAGAGGCAACCGGGGTCCGCGGGGAGTACAGGCCAAATCAAGGAGCGAGGATGCGGGCCCGAGACTCCAGTGGGCAGCGGGACAGGGGGAGGCAGGGCCGGAGTGAGGGCTGAGGGATAGGACCATCGGCAGGAGCCGCTGCGCATGCACAGCCTGGGGCCTCCTGTGCTTCCTGCTATTAACACATGCGACCGGGGAGAGGCGGGAAGACAGAGCAGAGAGGCCCAAAGCCTGGGGACCCGGAGGGAGCAAAGTGACCAGGGAGGGACACATGCCCGGGGCGGGGGGGCCGCCACCCAGCACACCCCCTCCCTTCACACCTCGGGACCCACTCACCGTGGTGTAATACAAGATGATGTCGCTGCTGGTCGTGTTGCCATGAAGAATGTGCTCCTTCAGGTGCTGGAGGAGGGTGCCCTGGGGAGAGGCGAGAGACGGTGAGCCAGCGGCCTCCTCCGCAGGCACCTGTACCAGGCACAAAAGGCACAGACGCTCTGCCCGGGGGAGGCAAAGTAAATCTCCCTTTCCTTTCCAGAGGAAGCAGATTTTTGAGCATCGTCACCTGGATGAGCAATGCTCCTGCCACCTGATCCCTGAGAGTCACTGAGGACCCGAGGGGAAGCCTCTGACAGCTCCTGCCGGCTGGCGAGCTCTGGGCTTCAGAGAGCTCGGGAGCACCAGGGGACCCCCAACCTCAGGCGAAGGGGAGTGAAGCCTGTCGACAGGGAGTCACAGCTAAAGATAAGGGCGAAGATCGGGGGCTCGGTGCAACAACAGGGTCTCCAGAACAGGGCGCCAGCTCGGGGCAGACGGGGAAGGCAGAGGGCCGAGCAAGACTGTCACAGGGACTCAGGGCCACTGCTGCATCTGCAGCTCTGCGGGCCTCGGGGCAGAGCTCAGGGACGCCTCAGCCAAGGGGCGGCACGAGACCCTGCTTTCAGCTCAAACAAACGCCTAGGCAGACCCCCACCCTCCTACCCCTACACACCGTGTATTATTTTTTAATTCTAATGTTTAATGGGCAGTCTATTCACGTGGTCCAAAACTCTAAAGCACATACCATGAAAAGCCTGCACTCTCTCTGCCCCACACCAGTTCCCCCAAGGCTCCCAGTGACTCAGTTTCCTGCGTCTCTTGCCCGGGTGGGTCCTTGCCTATCAGCATCTATTGATTTATGCTGGTTTTCTATCTGGACGTGTCGTCCTGCACTTCGCTGTTCCCACTTACCAGACCTTGGAGCTCTTCATCAGGACCCAGAGGCTTGCTCACGGTTTCTTGACAGCTAGCTGCATAGTATTTTCCAGGGCCCAGACTCACTCAGTCCAAACAATTCTCTGTCTGTCTGTGGCTGACAGCGGGCCAGGGACAGGAAGCTCCCCATCACTGAGCACGATCCAGAAAGCAGCACAAGGGGCTCTACACCAGCCACATAATCACTCTCTGCCTCAGTTTCCCTTCTTTACAATGCATCTCACACACGATCCTTGAAGGATGCTGCCCTTCCGAGGCACAACAGACCAGACCACTGCATTTGGCCTCGTCTGCAGATGACAGCACCTGGCTGAGGGCACCGGTGGCCCTGTTTGTTTAGGGACGATGCAGGCTGAAGCAAGGACCCAGCCTTTACGACCCTCCGGGTAAACGAGAGAAACAAAACAAGCCAATAGGAGAAGATAATCCCTTTAAAAGCTCAACAGAAACAATTCTACCCAACAAACTCTCTAATCGAAGAGCCAGAACTCCTATTCCAGAGTCTGTCCCAAAAGGCCCACCACCACCAGGCAGGGAGAGGCCACCCCTGTGACAGGCCACGCCCAGGCCTGCGGAAGGCAGTGGGGGGCTACGGGGAGGGACAGGCCCCTTCTGAGGGCTCCCTTGGGTCACCTCCAGCCTCCAGGAGCTGCGTCTCCAGTGGGTTTATCAAGAGGGCATCGGGGGTCAGGGACGGCCTCCCCCCACCCAGGGCAGGCACGGGCTCCCATGGAAAGTCCCACGACACACACTGTTCTCACTCGGGGTGAGACGATTTGGGGACGACAAACGTTTCAGGAACACTCTCAGTGAAACTAAATGTTCACACGGCAAATCCACTGCAAGGACTGGGGGCTCCCCGATGACACAAACCTGGGACAATGCCCCTCCCCCTGTCCTTTGTGTGTGCGTGTGAGGAAGACCAGCCCTGAGCTAACATCTGTGCCAGTCCTCCTCTATTCTTCTGTATGTGGGCCACCTCCACAGCGTGGCTGGTGAGTGGAGTAGGTCCAAACTCGGGATCCGAACCCAGGCCGCCAAAGCGGAGGACGTGGAACTTTAACAACTCGGCCATGGGGCCTGGCCCCATTGTCTTTTTTCCTTAAAATCAGCATTTAATTTAAATCTGCTTCTTCACCTATAGGATCTGCTCCAGCGCGGCCTGTTTGTAGCCCACGTCTGTTCATCTGTCCATCATCCTCAGCCTCTGCAGGAGCTTCGCTTCTCCCTCAGGGATCTCTCGGTACGAATCTGAACAACTCACATGAGTTGTTCCCTTAATTTTCCAGTGTTTATGGCCGCATCTCAGGGTAAGGAAGTGGGAGCAGCTTTCATGGGTCTCAAGCAAGATCAGCAATAAAGGAGGAGGGAAGCTGCTTTCTTAGAGATTTCAGACTCAGAAAATGCAAACCAGCCAACAGCAAACCAGGCACACAGCCTCCCCACCCCTGATAAACCGGGGGGACCGCGGCAGGCCCATCGCTGTGGCCCTTCACGGTAACTCCTGAAAATGGGAAGTGCTCAGTCACTTCTCTGAGATGCAAGAGCCCAGCGAACACAGAATAAGTATACCTCTTCCCGATTTCCCCATACTCTAAATATACCATTCACGATGACTTTATGAGCACGCTACATTGTATCTAACACGTTATGTTCCTCTCCTAAAAAAGGGACATGCGCTATGCAAAAAAGCACTAAAAATAAAAGTACACTTAGACATTTCAACCTCTCCTAAAATGTCTGCTGCTTTGCCACACACCCCACCCTTGTCTGCAAGGTTTCTAAAAATGCTCATCTCTACGTCTTGTTGTAACAGGCCTTTGACCGGCGGCCCAGGGCTCTCCAGGGAACACGTGATCCCGGCAGCCACAGTGAACGGCACCTCAGACTCTGCCCGCCCCGACCTGATGAATGAAGTAGGGTGGTTCCGCTCCTAGGAAAAGGCAGCGCAGTGCAGCCAGTCTTACTTCCAGAAATACAGCCTTTCGCCCCTGGACATCCTCCCTCCCTCATGCCCTGTGGTCTCCCAAGAAGTCGCCAGCTGTGCACTGACAGGCTCTCATGTATCTGTTATATTTCATAACCTGCACTCAGACCTACCATGAGGAAACATGAGACAAATCCAAAGAGAGCCGTCCTGCAAGACCAGGAACCTGGAGTCCTCAAAAATGTCAAAGTCGATTATCGAGTGATGTCAGCATCAAGGGGGAGTGAGCGCTTCCCTTAGACTCTCCCCGCTAAGATACAAAGAAAAGGACATCCATATACCAACAGAACATTCACGCAACACAAAAGATGTCTGAGAGACCCACGCAGCCATACGTCTGAAGGTGGAGGTGCTGGACCCCCAGAGGAAGTGGAAGGAGGCAAGGGGATCTCCTCTCCCTCCCCCAGTGGCAGGATCCAGGGTCTGGATGAAATGGCTCAGAGAGCAGAGGAGGGAGGGGCGGCCCTCCACAAAACAACCTTCTCTCTCCAAGTCCCTCACAGCCCTTGGGAAAGCCCCACACAGAGGAGACTAAGCTACTGTGGGGGTGACTTCATCAAGCCAACGCCCCAGGAGAGCAGACAGCAAGGGCAGAGCAAGAATGTCCCGAGGATCGCACAGGTGAAAGAAAGTGCCTCTCGCCCTGCCTGGTGCCCCAGCTCAGCTGGATGGCCAGAGCCCGCACAGAGAGAAGAGCAGCAGCTGTGAGCAAGTGAGGCACAGATCACGGTGGGCTCAGAAAACACAGTTCTTGACCCCCACCCGGTGGCGGCCGGTGGAAGCTGCAACGAGATAATGTCACTATGCAGAGGCACAAATCCATACCTCAAACAGTATGAAAAAATATATTAAAACTCCAGACCAGAAGGAAAATGACAAGCACCCAGAAAACAATCCTGAAGGCACAGAAATTTATAATCTAAATGTCAGAAAATTCAAAATAGCTATCAAAAATACTCAAGTTACAACCAAATATAGATAGACAGTTCAATGAAATCAGGAGCTTCTTCACAAAAGAGATTGGAACTATAAAGAAAAGCCAATCAGAAATGTTGGAGATGAAAACACAATCGATCAGATAAAGAAAAATCTGGACTCCTGAAACAATAGAGCTGATATTACAGAGGACAGAATTAGCAATTTAGAGGACAGAAACATAGAAATGCTTCACGTGGAAGAGGAGAAAGAACTAAGACTAAAAAGAAACGAAGCAATTCTCCGAGAAATATCTGACTCAATTAGGAAATGCAACATAAGGGTTATAGGTATTCCAGAGGGAGAAGACAGGGAGAATGCAGCAGAAAGCTTGTTGAAAGAAATAATAGCTGAGAACTTCCCAAACCTGGGGAAGAGGCCGGAAAAACAAGTGAAAGAAGCTAGCAGATCTCCTAACTACATTCAGTTAAACAGACCTTCTCAAACACATATATTAGTAAAGCTGGCAAAAGTCAACGACAAAGAAAAATTATTAAGGGAAGTCAGGCAGAAGAAAGTACCTTACAAAGGAATCCCTGTTAGGCTTTCAGTGCATTTCTCAGCAGAAATCTTACAGGCTAGGGGAGAGTGGAATGATATATTCAAAATTCTGAAAGGCAAAACTTTCAGCCAAGAATAGCGTATCCAGCAAAAATATCCTTCGGATATGATGGAGAAATAAAAACATTCCCAAATAAACAAAAGCTAAAGGAGTTCCTCGCCACAAGACTCCCCCACACACACAAAAACTCCTCAAGAAGGCACTCATACCTGAAAAAAAAAAAGAAAGGAGTGGGCCAGCCCTGTGGCCAAGTGGTTAAGTTCGCATGCTCTGCTTTGGGGGCCCAGGGTTTCGCTGGTTTGCATCCTGGGTGTGGACATGGTACCGCTCATCAGGCCATGCTGAGGCAGCGTCCCACATGCCACAACCAGAAGGACCTACAAGTAAAAATACACAACTATGTACTGGGGGGATTTGGGGAGAAAAAGCAGGAAAAAAAAAAAAGAAGATTGGCAACAGTTGTCAACTCAGGTGCCACTCTTTAAAATAAAAAGGAAAAGAAAGGAGTTACAAAGCCTTGAGCAAGGATATAAATAGGTAGACAAAATCAGAAAATTACAGCTCTCTAAACAGGTTAGCAAACAATTATAAGATAAAGGGAAGGAAAACACCAAAAACAAATATAATCTCATCATTTTGACCACAAACTCACACACAAGATGGAATAAGCTGTGAGAAGAATAACTTCGAAGGAGAAGAGGAAAGGGGTGGAATCAGCTTAGACTAAGGAAATAAGCAGCTATCGGGAAATGGACTATCTCATCCATGAGATTTTTTATACAGACCTCATGGTAAACACTAAACAAATAATCAGAACAAGAGACACAAATGATAAACAAAGAGAAAACTAAGAAAACCATCATAGAAAGCTACCTAACTGAATTGGTAGCCTGAAATATATGGGAAGGGAAACAAAGGAAATGCAGAAAAACCGGAAAATGAGCAATAAAACAGCAGCACTAAGCCCTCGTCTATCAATAATCACTCTAAATGTAAATGGGTGGAATTCTCCAATCAAAAGACACTGAGTAGCAAGACGGATTAAAAAACAAGACCCAACAATATGCTGTCTCCAGGAAACACACCTCAGCTCTAAAGACAAACATAAGCTCAGAGTGAAGGGATGGAAGAAAATATTCCAAGCTAATGGCAAATAGAAGAAAGCAGGTGTTGCCATACTTATATCAGACAAAGCAGACTTCAAGATAAAACAGGTAATGGGAGCCAAGGAGGGGCAGTATATAATGATAAAAGGGACACTCCACCAAGAGGACGTAACACTTATACTTACCTATGCACCCAACACAGGGGCACCAAAGCACATAAAGCAACTATTAACAGCCCTAAAAGGAGATACTAATAACAACACAATGAAAGTAGGGAACCTGAACACCCCTCTTACATCAATGGAGAGATCATCCAGACAGAAAGCCAACGAGTAAATTGTAGATTTAAAAGAAAAACTAGACCAGATGGACTTTATAGATATAGAGAGAACACTCCATTGAAAAACAGCAAAATATACATCCTTCTCAAGCGCACACGGAACATCCTCAAGGACAGATCATATGCTGGGAAACAAGGCAAGCCTCAATAAACTTGAGAAGATTGAAATCATATCAAGCATCTTTTCTGATCATGCTGCTATGAAACTAGGAATCAAGCACAAGAAAAAAGCTGGGAAAGGGACAAAGATGTGGAGACTAAACCACACACTGCTGAAAAACCAATAGACCATTAAATAAACTAAAGGAGAAATCAAAAAAAAAAATGGAGACAAACGAATATGAAAATACACCATACCAACTCACACGGGTGCAGCAAAAGCCGTCCTAAGAGGGAAATTCATAGCACTACAGGCCCACCTTACAAGCAGGAAAAATCTCAAACAAGCGATCTTAAACTACACCTAACAGACTTAGAAAAAGAAGAACAAACAAAGCCCAAAGTCAGCAGAAGGAGGGAAATAATAAAAATCAGAGCAGAAATAAATTAAATTGAAACAAAAATAAATAGTAGTAAAGATCAATGAAACAAAGAGCAGGTTCTTTGAGAAGATAAACGAAATCGACAAACCCTTAGCCAGACTCACCAAGAAAAAAAGAGAGAAGGCTCAAATAAATAAAATTAGAAATTAAAGAGGAGAAATTGCAACAGATACCACAGAAATACAAAGGATTATAAGAGAATATTATGAAAAACTATATGCCAACAAATTAGACAATCTAGAAGAAATGGATAAATTCTTACATTCATGCAACCTACCAAAACTGAATCAGGAAGAAATAGAGCATCTGAGTAGACCAATCACAAGTAAAGAGATTGAAACAGTAATCAAAACCTCCCAAAAAATAAAAGTCCAGGACCAGATGGCTTCTCTGAAGAATTCTACCAAACATTCAAAGAAGATTTAATACCTATCCTTCTCAAACTCTTCCAAAAATTGAGGAAGACAGAAGACTTCCTAACTCATTCTATGAGGCCAACATCACCCTGATCCCAAAGTTCGACAAGGACAACACAGAGAAGGAAAATTACAGGCCAATACTGGGGATGAACATAGATGCAAAAATCCTCAACAAAACATTGGCAAACTGAATACAGCAATACAATGAAAAGATTATACACCATGATCAAGTGGGATTCATACCAGGGACACAGGGATGGTTCAACATCTACAAATCAATCAATGTGATACAGCACATTAACAAAATGAGGAATAAAAACTACACGGTCATCTCAATAGATGCAGAAAAAGCATTTGACAAGATCCAACAACCATTTATGATAAAAAAAACCTCTCAATAAAATGGGTATAGAAGGAAAGTACCTCAACATAATAAAGGCCAAACATGACAAACCCACAGCCAACATCATACTCAATGAGGAAAAACTGAAAGCCATCCCTCTGAGAACAGGAACAAGACAAGGGTGCCCAATATCACCACTCTTATCAACATACTGCTGGAGGTTTGGGTCAGAGAAATTAGGCAAGAAAAAGAAAGAAAAGGAATCCAAATAGGCAATGAAGAAGCAAAACTCTTGCTGTTTGCAGACGACATGATTTTAGAGAGAGAAGACCTTAAAGAATCCATCAGAAAATTATTAGAAATAATCAACTACAGCAAAGTTACAGGGTACAAAATCAACTTACAAAAATCAGTTCTATTTCTACATTCTAAAAACAAGCTAACAGAAAGAGAACTCAAGAATACAATCCCATTTACAATCACAACAAAAAAGAATAAAATATCTAGGAATAAACTTAACCAAGGAGGTCAAAGACCTATACAACGAAAAGTGTAAGACATTACTGGAAGAAATCGATGATGATGTAAAGAAATGGAGAGAGATTCCATGCACATGGATCCTAAATTTCATATGGGGTAACAAAAGACCTCGAATAGCTAAAGCGATCCTGAGAAAATAGAACAAAGCTGGAGGCATCACAATCCCTGACTTCAAAATATGCTACAAAGCTACAGTAATCAAAACAGCATGGCACTGGTACCAACAGACACACAGATCAATGGAACAGAACTAAAAGCCCAGAAATAAAACCACACATCTACGGACAGCTAATCTTCAACAAAGGAGCTAAGAATATACAATGGAGAAAGGAAAGTCTCTTCAACAAATGGTGCTGGGAAAACTAGACAGCGAAATGCAAAAGAATGAAAGTACACTATTATTTTTCACCACACACAAAAATTAACTCAAAATGGATCAAAGACTTGAAGGTAAGACATGAAACCTTAAAACTCTTAGCAGAAAATATAGGCAACACACTCTTTGACATGGGTCTTAGAGGGATCTTATCGAATACCATGTCTGCTCGGAAAAGGAAAACAAAAGCAAAATAAACAAATGGGATTTCATCAGACCAAAGAGCTTCTGCAAGGCAAAGGAAACCAGGAACACAACAAAAGGACAACTCACTGACTGGGAAAAAATATTTGCAAATCATATATCCAACAAGGGGTTAATCTCTGTAATACATAAAGAACTCAGCTCAACAACAAAAAAACAAACAAGCCAATCAAAAAACAGGCAGAGGATATAACAGACATTTCTCCAGAGAAGATATACAGATGGCCAACAGGCACATGAAACGATGCTCAATATGACTATTCAACAGGGAAACGCAAATCAAAACTATACTAAGATATCACCATATACCCATTAGAATGGCTATTATCACCAAGACAAAAAATAACAAATGTTGGAGAGGATATGGAAAAAAAGGAATCCTCATACACTGCTGGTGGGAATGCAAACTGATGAAGCCACTATCGAAAACAGTATGGAGATTTCTCAAAAAATTAAAAATAGAAATACGTGACCCAGCTATCCCATTACTGGGTATTTATCCAAAGAACTTGAAATCAACAATTCAAAGAGACTTATGCACCCCGATGTTCACTTCAGCATTGTTCACAATAGCCAAGATGTGGAAGCAACCCAGTGCCCATCGACTGATGATCAGATAAAGAAGGTGTGGTATAGCTATACAATGGAATATTACTCAGCCATAAAAAAGACAAAATCATCCATTTGCAACAACATGGACGGACCTTGAGGTATTATGTTAAGTGAAATAAGCCAGACAGAGAAAGACAGACAGTATGTGATTTCACTCATATGTGGAAGATAAACACACGCACAGAGAACAGTTCAGTGGTTACAGGGGAAAGGGGCTTGGGGATGGGTACGGGGGGTGAAGGGGCGTATTTCTATGGGGACTGACAAATAACAATGCACAACCGAAATTTCAGAATGTTATAAACTATTATGACCTCAATTTTTAAAAAAACAACAACAAAATGTCAAAGTCATGGGAGAGAAAGGGAGGCCGAGGAGCTGCTCCAGCGAAGGGCTCTAGAGAGGGGACAGCTGAGCGCCGTGTGGCCAGCACCACTGCAGGACGCTGGAGCACTGGCTGCAGGTTAGGTGACCGTGTCGCACCAGCGTGACTCCGCTGAGGTGATGACCACACGACGGTTCTGTAAGAGGACGTTCCTGTCCCGGGAGACGCTGCTGGAGTGTTGGGTGAAGGGTGAAGATGTCTCAGCGTACTCTCGAAGGGTCAGCAAAAAGCAAAATAATGGTAACAATCTGTGCACATACATAGAGGGAGATGAAGCAGAAGAGCCTTTCAAGAAAGTGTGAAAAATGTGAGAGAGAGAATACTAATGACAGGTGAGCCTGGTGAAGCCCCGGGAGCTCCTCATGCTGTTCCTGTAGCTTTTCCACAGGCTTGAAATGTGTTCAACATAAAAGGCTGCAGTCACTAATCTCTATGTATAAAATCTAGTACTTTGCAGATATGTATTATTTCAGGTGCTTTAATAAAGATGGACTTTTGATTAAATAAATAGAAAAATGGAAAAGTATGTGCTGTGGGCTGAATTGTGCTCCCCCAACATTCATGCTGAAGCCCTAAGGCCCAGGACCTCAGAACGTGACTGTATTTGGAGATGGGGCCTTTGAAGAGGTGAGTAAGTTAAAATGAGGCCCTCAGGGTGGGCCCTCACCCAGTCTGACTGATGTCCTTATAAAAAGAGGAAGTTTAGAACCAAAGAGACAGTACAGACGCACACAAGGTAAAGAGCAGGTGACGAGGACACAGTGAGAAGACGGCCATCTGTGAGCCAAGGAGAGCGGCTCAGGGGAAACCAACCTGCCCACACCGGGTCTTGCAATTCCAACCTCCAGAACTGCGAGCAAATCCATTCCTGTGGCTTAAGCTGCCCGGTCTGTGCTATTTGTTACGGTGGCCCGAGAGGACTCACACTGCACGGTGAGCTCTTCCCCAGTTAACTGCACTTGAACAGAACCTCGTGGCTTTCAATTTTTTTGACCACAACCCACAGTCAGAAATAAGTTACGATGCCCTCCAGCATATGCACACATCCATATACGCACTTAGATATTGACACTTTCACGAAACGATACCAACACCTCTTATAATTGGTGATGCACTGATATTTTCTCTTCTCATCTATTCTGTCTCATTCCTTTTAAAACGTGGGCAGGGCCCATCCATTGAGTTCACAACTCCCTAAGGGGTCACGACCTGCAATGTGAAAGTCACTGGCTGACCCACCGCACGCCTTGCCAGGGTGGTACTGTGCAGCCTCTCCACCCACCACAGTGGGGACAGGCACACAGCAGCACCTGGAACAGCAGTGCCCCACCGCCCGGGCTCGAGCCCAGATATCCACGTGGCTCCCCAACTGAAGAGCGGGCCGCGTGCTGGGACCCGGGGATGGGTGCAGCGTGACTCAGACGCCCGCGGGCAGCGGGGAGCCCCCAGGAGAGGAGAAAGACGGATGGACAGAGAGACCTACCCCTGCAGAATGCACCATGCACTTGGGCGCTCCGGTGGTGCCCGAGGAAAACATGATGAAGAGGGGGTGGCTGAAGGGCAGCTGCTCGAACTCCAGCTGCGGGGGCTGCTCACCCGTCCCGGTTGCAAGAAAATCATCCAGAAACACACTGTGGGCAAAACGCATGGGAAACAAACAGTGAATGCTCAGAAGCCGGATGCGTCTGCTGAGTCCTCCCCGACTAGACTCGGCCGCTGGCTCCCTGACCTTCGACCTCGAGGAGCGCCCGCACTTCGGGTGGGGTGAGATGCTAACCTGGCTTGGCAGCTTTACGGGGGGAGGGAGCAGTCACATCTCACAAATTCATACTAACTGAAGGAAAACCAACTGGAGGAGAGGAAATTTCCACTTGCTCCCTGGGCTCCTGGCAGGCCCGGGGCTGTCTCTGCAGAGACCTTTCAAGTGCTTCAGTCAACACCCTGCAGAAGGACCACTTAGAACTAACACGGCAGCTGTTTGTGTGCACACTCTGCTTGTTTCCACAGCCGCCCGAAGGTTAGCCAGTGGGTCCGAATTATTATCCCCAGGAGGAGGGGGGATGGAGGTGCTGGATGCCTGGGCTTTTCCAGCATGTGAATGTCACAGCAAGAAGGTGGGGCCCAGATCCCCAAACCACCGTTTCCATGAGAGAAAAGCTGCTAGGCAACTATCATGTGTTACTGCATCCGAGGTGTCCCACAGCGAGGCACCAGTATTGTCCAGGAACAGGGAGAACGAAGCCCAGCTACGGGCTGTCGCCTAAGAAATCCGCCCAGCCTCGCCCACACACAGAGCAGGGCCCGTGGCCTGGCGCCACCGAGGTGGCCACATGAGCAGATCTGTTCTCTGAGCTGACACAGGCCCTGGGAAGCCGCAAAGCCCTCTGGGAGAGGTGCTTTCTCTATTTTGAGATCAGCAAAACGTGGATCCCGAAACACTAGCCCTCTCCCTCCACTGGCTTGAAGGGAAAAGAAAGGAAGAAAAATCCTACTGTTTTGACAAATGGAACCTTCTCTCTTCGAAGGAAGGGGGAGAAATCAGTCAAACTCAGCCTGCGGCAAGTGCAAGGGGGACTGCTCTGCAGCACAGAGGCTGGGCACTCAGTGAGGGACTGCGCTGTGCTGCACGGGCGGGCGTCCTAGAGACCAGGATGTCTCCTGGGGGCGGCGCGGTGGTTTAAAAAGGACATGCGAGATGATTCAACCCTGAGCGGCAGACAAACAGCCTCGGCTCCAGAGTGCCAGGAAGATTATTCACTATGGAACCTTCCAGCCAATGAAAGCCCCCCCACCTCCACCTCCACGCGAATCCCGTCTACATGAAAGTGCCTAATCTAAGCGGACACTGCACACAGAGAGAAACCTCTGCTTTCAAACGGCCTGTACATCACAGTCAACAGCAACCACTTTCGTTGCTCTTCTAAAAATGAAAAGCCCATGAGGTGATCCCCCCCAGGTCTCCACACATGGGCACCAACGTGTCTTTAGTTTATCTCTGGCATCCAGCAATCAAAACATGACAACAGTGGGGGTCTAATTCCCAGGGTTTAATGAGGGGCGCTTTTGCATTGCATAAAGCTAAATGAAGTGGCTAATGCAATTCTACTGGATGCTCCCGTTTTATATCATTTACTGATAAAGACACTCAGAAAAATAAAAGCCGCCCACTGTGGGGCCAGCAAACCGGCTGGTTTTCCTCCTGGCCTCTGTGCATCATGCCCCCATCAATAAAACCCTGGGAGCTGCATTCGCGGCTGCATGAACTAAGACCAGGGCACTGTCATCTGGCTGTAATTTCCCAAAGGGTTCCACAGTCTAGGGCACCAGTCCCAGCCCCTGGGCCCGCCTGTAAGGACCTGCACATCCTGACCTCAACGCTGCAGGGGACAGAGCCCTCTCCAGCCTGTAGCTGTCACCTACTCATAATGACAGACAATATCACTGAGAATTAACTACGTGCACTTGGCTAAGCATTCGTTATTTAATCCTCACAGCCAGCTGGTTATAATCCATATTTTCAGATGGAGAAACCAAGGCACAGAAAGGATAACCACTTGCACAGGGACACACAGCTGAGACCTGACCCTGAGCAGTCTGGCTCGAGACCACGGCCCTCAGGGACAGTCAGTCACTTTGCTGGCAGTACCCTGTGGCTTCTAGAATCCTGGCACACGCAGCTGTTCCCAAACCCTGCTCATCTCTCAAGGTCACCTAGGGTGCCACCTCCTCCAGACCCCACAGAGAAGCAACCACGCTCTTCTCTGAACCCCTGGGCACTTCTGTCCCCCTCTCAGCAAGCACAGCTGTGTCTGCTGGGCCTGGCCATGGCCCATCCTCCTTGCAGGTGTATCTCGTACCTCCCATTCGACTGCAACCCCTCGAGGACAGCACGTACCCTCAGCGCCCCCAGAGAGCACCCGCGGGAAACCACTAAGCCAGGCACCAGCCGCCTGCCTGGCCAAAAAGGCCTCTGCGATCTCCACCTCTCCTCCCCACAGCAGACGCAGGACCCCCGCTGCGTCTGTCAACCACTTCCCCCTGGACTGGAGGGGCCACCCGCTCACGAGGCCCCTGCCCACGGCCCAGACATGAGGCTAAAGGGAAAAGTTTACATGCAAAGGAAAACACACCTGATCTGGGAACTCTTCCCATGACTGCTTCAAGAAAGAGGGAAAGGGTGTGACCCCAGATCTCTGGGAAAAATCCAGCTTTGACCAAACCATACTCCATTTCCTTAATTTCTATTCAACATTAAGATGCTCACAATTCTATTTGGCACTCAAAGCATGTGATGCATCAGCTTGTAAATGTCAGAAAAGCAAAGGAAAATACTATTAGCCAGGGGGACAAAAAGTAGATTCTAAAAGGAAAATGTACACACATGCATGTATGTGTATATGTGTGTATACATGTGCATACACCTATATGTGTACACACATGTGTGCAAATACACGCATGCATGTGTGCACACAGTAATTACCATTTAGAACTGCTGTAGCCGATCTGGGGAGCCAGGCCCCACCACATCGAAGGGATGCCACGCAGGCAGCGTGAGGACACCTGGGACCGCCTCTGTTCTGCACTAACACGCTGGGTGGCCTCAGGGGTTCCCTCTGGGGCCCTCAGGTGCCCACCCACAAGACGATGACCATAACTAAAACCTCCTGCACCTCTAAAACGCGACAGCTCCGAGTGGCAGGAGGCATAGCATCGACTGCGCAGTGGGACCCCCCCACCCCAAAGCTCCAGCACGCGACCTGCTTACCTATTTGGAATCTTTGAGATGTCAATCTTCTCTCTGGAAGTGAAGTAAGGAATGACCACCACTTTCTTCAAGTCTGGTAGTCCTGAAGGGACGGGAGGAGAACACACAAGCTTACAGGACACAGGTACGTAATTGCTGATTATTTTTTTTAACAAAATGTAACAGAATGTAGGGAAGGGACTAGCCGGGGTTCAGGTGTGACTCCTGCGGGGGCTCCAGTCGCTGCCCCCGCCCCCGCCAGCCAGCTGGGACCCCGAGGAGCCACACACCTTTAACGACCTGCTGCAGTTTGTCCATGTGGCCGTGCTCCTTGCCATTGTACACGACGGCCTCCACGGAGAAGATGAGCTTCGGCTGAATTTGAGAAAAGCGGTCCAGCACGCCCTGGAGTGGGAGGGGCGAGTCATCACCGGCCATCCTAAGGCAAACCCCTCAGCAGCCCGGACTGCCGCATCTCAAGGGAAGGAAAAGCAGCACCATCGGCGCACTAGCCACATTCCCGTGTCCCCGTCACTCGTGGACAAGACAGAAAGCCAAGCAAACGCGACATGCACCCGAGAAACGGTCATCACTTCAAGGAGAGCGTCAAATAAAGAAATACCAAAAGGACTCACAGAGTACACGGAAATAGCAAAACCCAGTTCATAAGATGGGAAAATTACAGAGGAAGGTATTTGCACCAAAAAGACTCCCCGCTTCACAGAAAGGCTCCTCCAGCATGTGTGAAGGAGTGTCACCCGCCAAGGAGGCAACCACAGCCCCGAGGAGCGGCTCCCCGCTTTGGTTCTCTTGATGCTCCAAGGGGTTGGTCCTGCCAACCTAACGCATGAACCTACAGACGTGTGCACTAGCAAACAAGCCCCATTTCAAAAAGCAGGCTCACACACCCAGGGGCCCGTTTACGCCACACCTGGAACCGGCCGTCCCACCAAGCCTGCCCCTGGCCCTGAAGCAGACGGGCCTCCCCGTGGCTGCTGAGCTCATTCCTGACCTGATGTGATCTGACACGTGTAGCTCACGACACACTCGACACCACCTGAGTGTGACCCCGCGGGGGACAGGGGACAGCACTCTCAGACAGGTTCTCTCGGTTCCCCTCCCAGCCTCCCGCGTTCATAAAAACGCAGCTGGGAAGGCATCGCCCAGGATGGCTCTTTGGTCCCCTCGCCCGTCAGCCCAGGGCAGCGGTTCAAGGTCGCCCTCAGGTCTACTCCAAGGGCACAGCAGTGAAGCCAGGGGTCTCGACTCTGCTGTGCATCAGAGCCACCTGCGGTGAGACTATTAATTCAGCTCTTTGGGTAACTCAGTAACTGGTCTAGAGTGGGCCAGCCATGGTTTTCAGAGCTCCCCAGGGAGGAGGGAGCAGAGCATGCATCTAAGACGGGGGAGCCCCTCAGAGGGGTCCCAGCAGCGACAGCACCACCTGGGGCCCCAGACCTACTGAATCAGAAACTCTGGGGGTGCCCGGAAATCTGTATTTTCACAAGCCCTCCGGGTGATTCTCACACACAGTGAAATCCGAGACTCTCCTGGCTAAAGGGTCAAGGACTGAGAACCTATTTTCCACACCATCCAGTCTGTGAGACCAGGGGCTGAATCAGCAGAGAGCCGTCGGGAGGAGAAAGCCTTTGCTTCTCCCATCGACCGCGTGCCAATACCGTCCTGGGACCAGCCAGTCAGCGCTCTCTCTGCCTGGAGCCCCGTCTATCAGGGAAAAACAGGGAAACAACGATAAATGTTACTGTTGGCAATCAAAGAGCCCAGGAAAAGAAAAGAAGGAAGGAAGGAACCAAAGGCATAAGGAAAAATTAATGGTGGACTTGATCAATAAAACCAAAATCTTTTTTCCAAAAAATCAATAAACTAAACCTCTTGATAAATCTGATCAAGAAAAAGACACTATTTCTGGCTAACACATACAGAGCGCTTATTCTGTCTCAGGCACGGCCCCAAGCATGCTCAACGTTCACTCCCGTGATGCTCAGAGTAGCTGCGACAGAGCAGTGCGACTGGCCCTGTACTGCAGACCAAGACACCGAGGCAAACAGCCCCATGAAATCAGAGATCTCCCTACTGCAGAAACAGATCAAGGAACGAGAAAACACCACGTTCAATTTTGTTAACAAACTTTGAAATCCAGATGGAGTGGATGATTTCCCAAGAAAACATAAATTATCAAAACTGATCCAAGAAGTAGTGGAACGGCTAGAAGGAACCGGGGAGAAGAAACGGTGGAAGGCCCACCTCCTCACAGCGGCACCAGGGTGACCCGAGCTGCAGGCAAGGGCCGCCGACGTCCGCAGACCAGAACGCTCCTCTAGCGCGAACCGCCACAGAGACGGGGCAAGACGGGGACACACAACAGGACGCGGGATCGCAGACCAGTGTAACTTACCACCCCAACAGGGTAGGGGAACAAATCACAGGACTACCTGAAAGCTCTCAATAAAACGCAACATCCTTTCCTCGCAAAAAGCTGTAATAAGCTGGAAACTTTCTCACTGACAAAAAGCATGTAGCAGAAACGATGGTAAAAGACCAGAACGCCCTGGAAAGACAGGACGCCAGCTCCCGGCCCTGTCCACAGCGTGGGAAATGCGAGGCTGGAAGGAAGCAACCGCCTGCCCGCGCAGACAGTGGGAACGGCCAGCAGAAAATCCATGAGAATCACCAGAAAAACCATCAGGCTAACCCACATTAGGCAGGGTGGCCATGGAGAAACTCAATACACAAAATAAATAGCGTTCTTAAACCCCAGGGTTCTGAGACAGCCTGAGAGGCCTTGGTTTAGCTGGGAAGAAAATTTTTGCCAAAAAAAGCCCCAACATGTCCCGAGTGCTTATTAAGTGCCAGGCACCTTTCTGGCTGCAACAGCAGGCACTCACGCTCACGACCAGCCCTGGGAGAGGGCACCATGACCAGCTCCACCTCCTGGATGAGGCTCGGCCAGGCTCAGTGACTGCCCAGGGCTTCGCAGCCAGCCAGTGGCAGAGCGGGAGCTGCAGGCTGGTGCTCCCAACCACAGCACTGCCCCGACTAAGACGAGACCACCCCACAGAACGGGGAACCACAGGGCTGCAGAAGAGGACCAGGTGCCAAGCACCCCGGTGGACGATCGGGGCGGAGAGAGGCGGGTGCAACCAGCCCAGCACGCGCCTGCAGAGCACCTCTCCTCAGGGCATCACAGGGAGGAGGTTCCGCAGCGGGGCGGAGCGGAGAGGCCCCCAGGAGATGGCACCAGAGCAAAGCCAGGGCAGGGAGAGCTGGCCTGGGAAGGGGAAGGGCTGCATGGCAGCCTGAGGCCAGGGGGAGCGGCACGGAGCCAGATTCAGGGAGCCCAGGAAGGCAGCGGAGACTTCCACGTGAAACCCAGCATTCTCCGGGCAGACTATCCCACACGCAAGGTGCAACAAATTCAAGGTGAAAGGACCCAGCCTGCCGGTGACCCGGGGCTCAGATGTCACAAAGGTGACCCTCAGTCACGGTGAGAGCAAAGATGACAAGCGTTTCAGAATCAGAGGTCTGGCCCTGGCACCGTGGAAAGACTCAAAGGTCCCGTGACACGGTTAAGTTTCCAGGCTGGTCAAGACCTCTGGGCATCTGGGCCTTTCTGGTCCTGGAGACAGCTGCTCTGCCGAGAAGTGCTTTCACGTTGCAACAAAACAAACACACCTGCAACCGTGCGTCTGCCCTGGATACGGCACCTAGCAACCAATCAAGCACTGAAGCCATGGCCGGGGCCGAGTCATGTGGACAGCTACCAGGCAGGAGGGACGGCTGTCCTAGTTATGCACACGCCCACACACACCCACGCACAGGGACCTGAAACGCTTTGTGAGGTGAGGACCACAGGCTGCGGGCCGGGCTCCCAGACGTGTGGAGACCAGAGGCTGGACCCCACAGCATCTCTGAAAAAGCCACCACTCAAAGGTCCACAGTGATACAAAGTGAAAATGGCAAATGGCACAGGACCTGAGGTCTGGGTGAGGCTGGTGGGGTGGGGACCCCTAGAGCCAGGCACTCCTCTCACCTGGCGATGCCCCCCACTCCGAGCCCAAAGGCACTGGGACCCAAGCTGAGGGCGGGAGGAGTGGAGCGGGGGCACACCGTGAGCAGAGAGGCAGGGCAGGGAGCACGCAGGCAAAGGGGCCGTGACCGTGGGGAGAAATGCATCCCCGGCATCCTCGGGGACAGACGGTGTCCCCCCGCCTCCTTGAACAGCCGGCCACAGACAGCACACAGCACAGCAGAGAGGGGCCTGTGCCACCAGCCCGGCCAGGCGAGGAGGGCACGGGGCACCTGTGGGCGGGTGAGTCCCCGACACCTGTAAACTGCATGGCAGTAACCCCACATGCATGCGCCACAGTAACAATCCCACACGCGTGTGCCACAGTAACAACCCCACACGCGTGTGCCACGGCACTAGAACTTACTTCAGAGTCCGTAACGACACGGCCCCATTGTAATGAAACCACACAATTAAAAGCAGGATTCGCAGGAGAAGGGCAGTTTCCCCTTTATAATAGGAATTTTCAGGGATTTGCAACAGGAAACATGATTCAAAGTAGGAAAGACATTCTGCTTCATCGCAGATTTCAGACGGGTGCCCTTTTGACAAGAGTGACCATGTGACCAAAATGGGTGCACCCTGGCCCCTGGTCCCCTCGGGCCCACAGGGAGAAAGAGCCCCGTCCCCTCCTGCATCGAGGGCAAAGCACAGATTCCAAGTGAGAGATGAGAAGCAGCAGGGCGGGCGCAAGGCTGCGGGGCCGGGTGTGAGCAAATCCGAGAACTGCCTGCTGAGGATAAACGTCGAGAGGACCTCCTGTGTCACGAAGTCACAGGACAGGTGACCAGCCAGTCTCTCCGACACTGCCTGCCACCATGACACACGCTCATGTAGCCCACGCACACGGCCGGGCAGGAGGAAGACCAGGAAGGAGGGAGGCTCGTGTGCTTTGAGATTTAAAAAGATTCGGCTCCCTCTGGCTCCTCCTCCCGTTATCCTCACGTCACAGGCCGGGGGACGGGGACAGCGTGACATCACTTCCTCCAGGCTTGCTGGCCCGGCCGCACAGCCCCACTGGGAATCCCACCCCCCACACCCCTCCCCACAAGACGCCAGGCGGCAGTGCCCTCCCTGCTGAAACCACACAGGACGCCCCCTGTGCGGCTGCACACACAGGGCACTCTCAGGCAGCGGCGCTCCCCCAGCAAGGACCCCAACTCACGTTCACACCGAAGTCCGGGGACGTGGAGCTCCAGATGGCGCCGATGCTCGCTGCAGCCAGCATGGCCTCCACAGCGTGCGCGCTGTTGGGTAAGTAACCTGTGGAAGGGGCACAGGGGCAAAGCCTTGGGTTCAGAGCACCCTGGATGCAGTGGACTCCCAAAAGAGACAGCCGAGAGCCAGGCCAGGCATCGGGGGAGAGGGGGCTGGCTTTGAACTGCCCAAGAAGGGCGGCCAACCTCACCCTTTCCCTCCCCACCCACCCCAGCTCCCTCAACGTCTCTCATTCGGATGACCTGTGCCTACCATCAGCCTGTCCACTTCCTATGGCCACCGTCACCCCCTCCAACCCATTCTCCGCGCTCTAACCAGCGACCCCTGCAGTCCTGCATGATGCTGCCCCAACCGCTTCTCCCTCTGCTCCGCCTCCCTCTGGGCTCGGCCACAGCAGCTTTCTTTCAGTTCTTCAGTTGTTCTAACCTCCTCCTGCCCCAGGGCCTTTTGCACAATCTGCTCTCCCTGAACACTTTTTCCACACACCAGCCTTCCCTATTCAGTGCAGACTCATCCTTCAGCTCTTAACACAAGTGAAACTTTCTCAGAGAAGCCTTCTCCACGGCCACCCAATGAACCCAGGGCCCCTGGCCAGTTCCCCACAAAGTAGCAAACTTTCTCCCTCACAGAACTTGCCATAAATGCAAGTGAAGCATCACCTGTGTAATGAGCTATTTACTACCTGGTTCTCACGTGAGGGCAGGGATTCCGCCTGTCTTGTTTTTGATTTACCAAACGCCTTTCACCATGCCCTGCATATCGCTGCCCTCAGATACAGGCCTGCTGGCTGGCTGGCAGATGAATGGATGAATGGATAGATGGACAGATGGATGTTTGGATGGAAGGACGGAAGGATGGAAGTTTAGATGGAGGGAAGGAAGGAGAGTTGGTGGGGATATGGGGAAACGAAGACGATGAGCAGGACAGTCTTGAGCCTGACAGAAGCCTGTGAGGAAGAGGGCAGGGCACAGGCCCTCCGTCCAGCAGGAGGCTGGGCTTTGACGACAACAGAGGTGACACACAGTCCCAGTCACTGTGGTCAAACCAGTGTCCAAGCCGAGACACACGAGGAGGGCGGCTCAGGGGTCACCCGGCTGATTCTAAAGAGTCGAGGGCACCGAAGCCCAATGTTCCCCAGGGACAGCCCAGCCGCGAGGTCCCGCCCGCCCGGCCTCCCTCTCTCCTCCTCTCAGGACACATGCTTCCAAAGGAGTTTGTAAAAAAGGGAAACTGGAGGGAAGAAGAAAACTGGAGGGTAGAAGAAGCTTCTGAATTCCTTTTCTAAGACCTGAAACGGGCACAGATTAAAATGGGCCAAGAGGAATCCAGGGAAAGTGGGGTTTCCACTACAGCAATGCCTGCTCTGATCACCGGCCCCGCACTGGCCGCCACTCGTCCCACAGCTGCCCGATACGCCTGCCGTGTGCCAGGCGCTCTGCAGACAGGGAGGCAGCAATGGACAGAAGGCCGAGCCCGGCCCTCCAGTACGAGAGGACAGACAGACGCTCACACAGAGCTTACATCACAGCAGCCAGAGAACGGAGGACAGAGGAAGTGGAGAGAGGGGGCCTGCAGACACTGCTGGGGGTGCAAACTGGTGCAGCCGCTATGGAAAACATGGAGACTGCTCAAAAAACTAAGAGTAGAACTACCACACGATCCGGCTAACCCACTGCTGGGTTAGAACATGAAAACATGAGTGCATAAAGATCTACGCGCCCCTATGTCCACTGCAGCATTATTCACAAGAGCCAAGACTGGGAAGCAACCCAAGTGCCCACGAATGGACAAATGGATACAGAAGATGTGGTGTATACACACAACGGAAGACTACTCAGCCATGAAAAAAGACAAAACTGTGCCATTTGCAACAACATGGATGGACCTTGAGACTATTATGCTGGGCGAAATGAGTCAGATGCAGAAAGTTAAATACCATACGATCCTACTCATATGTGGAAGACAAACAAACACACAGATAAGGGGAACAGATAGGTGGTTACCAGAGGGAAAGGGGGCAGGGGTGGGCAAAAGGGGTAAAGGGCACATGTATAGTGAGGATAGAAACTAGACTAGGTGGAGAGCATGATGCGGCCTACACAGAAGCTGAGACACAGCAATGTACACCTGAAACTTACACAATGGTATACGCCAATGTGACTTCAGTAAAATAATTTTTTAAAAAATGAGAAAACAAAACTAGTGAGGTGATCAAACAGATTATGGAGAAACCAGGGAGGAGGATGGGAGCGGGGGGTGGGCGAGGAGGAGGGGGCACCGGGGGGAGGAGGGGCAAGCCTGCGAGGGGAGCATCAGCGCACAGGCTCTGGGTGGGCTCAGGCAGCGGGTTCTCAGCAGGAGCCCTGAGGACCCCTGTGGCTCCCAGCTGGGGTCGGGCAGGAAGCAGGGACACCAGTCAGTTGTCTAGTGTCCCAGCCTGAGCCCGGAACCCTCCCCCGGGATCTGGTGTCCCTCCACGGACTTGCATCCTGGGGCTTGCCCTGCGTTGCAGGTGTGAAGGGCTGCTCAGCCGGCCCTCTCTGCACAAGCCCACGGCCTGAGGCAGCCCTGGGACCCCCGTGGCCGGGAGGGACAAGGCCTCACAGACACACGCCAACCACTGCTCCCACCATCCCAGCCAGACCTCGCAGCTGCCCCCAGCCCTCAGCAGCAGCACAGCTCAGCACGTCCAAATGCAGCTTGACCCAGGGGCCACCAGCTGACAAACGGACGGACAAACGCGGTCCATCCACGCAATGGAGCGTCACAGGCCGTAAAAAGGAGGGAACACTGACACACAACAACTGAACACATTTAAACATCGTGAAAGAAGCCGCCACAAAAGGCCACACATTGCAAGATTCCATTTACAGGAAAGGTCCAGAGCAGACAAATCTATAGTGGGCCTGGGGGCTGGGAGAGGGAAGGATGAGGAGTGATGACTAAAATACTAGTGTTCAGAAGATAGACTAGCCAGCCAGGCCAGCTCTCTCAGCTGCCTCATTTTTATTTTTTATTTATTTATTTATTTTTGCTGAGGAAGACTGGCCCTGAGCTAACATCTGTGCCCACCTTCCTCTATTTTCTATGTGGGACGCCTGCCACAGCATGGCTTGACAAGTGGTGAGCTGGCTGGTGCCCAGGATCTGAACCGGCAAATGCCAGTCAGCCGAAGCAGAGCGGTGAACTTAACCATATGCAACCAGGCCAGCCCCATCAGCCACTCCATTTACAGATGAAGAAACTCGAGGTCCCGGGAGGTGAAATTCCTTGTCGGAACCCACACACCCAGTCAGTGGCAGCGCCAGACACTGAAATGAGGTCTCCTGACCCCAGGGAGCCTGTGCCCTCAGACACCATAAACAAATTCACACCAGGAAGGACCCAGTGGGAGCGACCTGGCCATGAGAAAGCCTGGGTGGTGAGCTGAGAGGCAACGTGGAAGAGAAGCCACCAGCCACGTGCCAGGAAGCCCAGGCTCAGCGGCAGTGGCTTGCAAAATACCATCAGCTATGCTATGTCATGGAACCGAATAATTACAGTCCATTTGTTTAACAAATTTGTGACCAAGTGTTCTGGCTATGAAATTTCATGCCTTGCTATAAAGTAACACTTTCCACTTAGGATTTTCAAAGGCTAATTCCACATGTGAATTTTCACTTAACAACTTTACGTATTGAAATTGTCCGTATTGTTTAACTCAACACCCATTTTAAATGAAACCCTTTTCTAATAAAAAAAAGTTAATTGGTTGGTTTTCTTTTACCCTTGGGGCCTCAGTTTCTCACTCAGGAAACTTGAGGGGAGGGCCGGGTGGCCTTCAATGCTCTTCTCGGCTCTAACCCCGGGGTCTGTGACAAGAGGAAATCAGCCAGGAGCCTCTCCATTAACAAAACTCCCTCTGCAGGGGTTTTGGAGTCCGTCTACACCCGTGTCAGCACCAACGACGAAAATCGCTGCCCTGAGAAACTCCCGGGAGGGCGACCGCTGGGGGCGGAGGGACCACGTCCAGAAAGTGCAGCAGGCAGCTCTCCCGGCTCAGATGGGGCAGCGCTTTCCTGAAGCATCTGACCAACGCCCCCGCTAGTGTTTAAGGATCAAGCGTCATAAACAATGCCCGTCTGTAAACACCGGTGCCCCGGGCAGGAGGAAGAGCTCGCCCGCGAGGCCCTGAGCCGGGAGGGGGGCGCACGCGCTCTCCCCGGCTGCGCCTCCTTGTCTAGTTTTCGGCCCCGTGCGCAGCCAAGGTCCCCCGAGGCCCTAAGTTACAGGACACGGCTCCACTTACTCAGAAGTCGCCCCACCTTCCAAGCCCCCTCCCCAAACCGCGAGCAGGAGTACTCACCGACGACCCGGTCTCCTTTCCTCACCCCCATTTTCCGCATGGCTGCCGCGTACAAGGCCACCTGCTGCTGCAGCTCTTGGAAAGTCACCTTCACGATGTCCTCTCTGCCCTCCCCTGGAAGAGGAAAAGGACACATCGCACGTGGTTCATCCTGAGAAGAAGGGTTCCGAGTCTCGGACGCGGATGAAAACTCACACCTGTGAAAGGCGGGTTAGAAACGCGCCCAGAATGGCAGACAGATGCGGGGCGCAAACCAGGCCGCAGGCTGACAGCCTTACAGAAGAGGAGGGTGCGAGAGGGAGCTCGCAAACGCCATCCACAGGCTGTTCCACTCTGGGAATGCTTTTATTAAGTGAAGAATCCTTTGATTTGGGTTGCGGTGTTTTCTTAACTTCATTTTGAAATAATTATAGATTCCCAGGAAGTCGCAAAGATGGTACAGAGAGGTCCCAAGTACCCTCAGCCCAGTTTCCACCCCCTCAGTGGCTCCATCTTGCCTAACTCAGGTACAATGTTTTTTGTTTTTTCCAGGAAGATCAGCCCTGAGCAAACATCTGCTGCCAATCCTCCTCTTTTTGCCGAGGAAGACTGGCCCTGAGCTAACATCCGTGCCCATCTTCTTCTACTTTATATGTGGGACGCCTACCACAGCATGGCTTGACAAGCGGTGCCATGTCCGCACTCGGGATCCGAACCAGCGAACTACAGGCCACTGAAGCAGAACGTGCGCACTTAACCGCTGCGCCACCGGGCCGGCCCCTCGGGTACAACGTTAAAGCCAGGGAACTGGCCTCAATACAATGTGTGTGTGTGGTTCTCCCTCATTTCACAGCATTTCCTGTCACCACCACAATCAGGAGCCAGGACATCTCCACCACGACGATCTCCCTCCTGCTACTCTTTCTAGTCACTCCCCAGCCGTCACCCAACCCCCGCACCACTAACACATTCTCCACCTCCATAACCTCACTTCAGGGATGTCACAGAAATGGAATTCTGCAGCAGGTGGCCCTCTGAGACTGGCTTTTTCCCTCAGTGCAGCGCCCGTAGCTTCATCCAGGCGGGGGCACCATCGAGTACCTCATCCTTGCATTGCTGAGCGCTGTTCCGCCCTTGGTTTGGTTTTCTAACATTTTTTTTTTTCAGATTATAAAGGTAATAATGCAAGCTCACCAGAGAAAACTTTGACATTGCAAAAAAACACATACGAGTAAGAAAAGAAAATGATCAACCTCACTAGCTATGGAAGAAATGCACGTTAAAACTAATTTTCACCTAACAGATTGGTAAGATGGAAAAGACGGTGTGGTCGCCAGCCTCCGTGATGCCCCCATGACCCCTGCCCCTGGCATTCACGTTCTCGTGTGGATCCCCCCACAGTGAAGGGGCCTGACCAGGGAAGCAACAGGATACTGTGGAAATGACAGGGACTTCCGACCCTTGGTCACAAAAGACACTGCAGCTTCCACCTGGCTCACTGGGGGAACCAGAGGCCACATGTGAGGACACTCAAGCGCCCATGAAAAAGCCCACTTGGTGAAACCCTGGGGCCTCCTGCCAACAGCCACAGGAGTGCACCATCTTAGACGTGGACCCGCCAGACCCAGTCAAGCCTTCAGATGACTTTAGCTTCCACCAGCATCCTCTCTGCAGCTTCATGAGAGACGCCCAAGCCACAGCTGCCCAGCTAAGTGGCTTCCGTGTGTGTGACCCACAGAAACGGTGAGACGGTGAGTGTTCATGGCTGCAAGCCCCGGCTCTGTAGCTGGTTACACGGTGACAGAGAACTAAGACCCCACGGTACAAAGGTGGGGAAAAAGTATTTGAACGCACTTGCCAGAGGAGAGGTATCAATCCTCTGACCATGACCTGTGACGCAGATATTTCATTCCTGATTGCTAACTGCTTTTCAATTTCACAACAGGAAGTATCTCTTTTCCAAAGGGAATAAACATCCTGACTTCCCTCTGGTGTACAGCTGGCTTTTCCGACTTGCTTAAAGGTGTACGTGCTGCCCACGGTTCTTCTCTCACCCCGCTGGGTAGGTAGCCTTTTAATGACCTCTCCCATGTTCTCACCCAGCGAATTTTCTAACCTATAAAAATACCCAGTAACCTGAAACCCACTGTTCAAAGACAAAATGTGCTACACAGGCGGGTGTGCGAACAACTTAAACACCAAGGGCGCTAACGCCTACTGGGTTTGCCCCACTCACGGGAGCGTGGAGGCAACCGGGCACACCTTGGCGGGCACCACGTGACCTCACCCGGGATCCTGGGTAGGATGATGAGCTGCTGAAAATCCTGAGTGAGCACAGAGCAGAGCTCCAGGAGCCCCACACGCGGCTGGCGAGGAAGGGACAAATCGGAAAAACACACAGAAGACAAAACAATTATTTTAAAGTCCCTAAGCCAATAATCAGTCAATCGAGGCCCCTGCTGAAGACAGATATTCAATCTGTAAACTAGATGTGGTCCCTGGTTTGAGGGCACTATTCCCACTGCAAATACGAGGACGGGGGAGCTCACTGAAAGAAGGGCTCCAACATTTGAGAGGGAGGGCGTGGCGGGGGCGGGGAGGAGAGGGGACGAGGAGGGAGAAGACGAAACGGACACAGCAGACCCGGCATTACAGCCACACCCCCCACCCCATGCCCGAGACAGCGCTGGGCGAAGGGAAAACGGGGCTGCGTCCAGCCAGTGCACGTCTACGAGCGAGGGAGAGGCCGCAGGGCCAGTTCAGTGCCAGCCCGGCCACCCGCAGGACCGGCTGTTTGCCACCGTTGCTGTCAGTGCCCGAGAGTCGACTGCGACTCCTGGTGACCCCGTGCGCAGCAGAGCAGAGCCCTGCCCGGTCGTTCTGCGCCATCCCCTCCCCTTCCAGCGCCGCACCAGACAGTGCTCCGCTGCTGCTCACAGGGTGTCCATGGCCAATTTTACCAGTGGTTTTACCACTAGCAATCAGGAATATTACTGGTTTTTCCGTTTGTTTTCTTTTGCTTTTTAAAGACAACTCAGTTGACCGTTCCCACTTTCCAGCAGGAGAAACCGGGACCTCTCCTGCAGTGCCTACGACACCACGCACAAGCACACACCTTCAAAGGGGCCAGGAAACGAGACAAACAGCAGACCAGCACGCGAGCTCCTCAGGGAACAGAGATGCCAAGCTGGCTGGGGTCCAGAGAGGTTTCCAAAGGCGTCACAGTGCCTGGGGCAGGACAGCCCTTTAAGAGTCTGTTACGGATAAACAAAACGCGGGCTATCCACGCAGCGGAGGACCACTCAGCCATAGAAAGGAAGGGAGCATGGCACCTGCTACACTGTGGATGCGCCTTGACAACAGCACAGACACAAAGGCCACAGAGTGTAGGATCCACTGATAAGAAGTGTCCAGAGCAGGCAAATCCACAGAGACGGAAAGCAGACCGGGGTGGGCAGAGGCTGGGGCGGGGATGGGGAGTGACTGCTGCCGGGTATGGGGTTTCCTTTTGGGGTGACAGATGTTCTGGAACTAGATAGAAATGGTGGTTGCACAACCTTGTGAATATGCTAAAAATGACCAAATTGCACTCTTTAAAAGGGTGGATTTTACGTTCATGAATTGTATCCCAATCAAAGAAAGGGAGGTCTCCTCACCCCGTTGGTTCTCCCCTCCAGAGACTTCCTGCCCGTCTCCACACGGTCCCGCCCGTGACCAGCGTCCCCCTGGGGTGTGCCTCACTGTCCACGACACATCACTGGGACACTGGCGTAAGCCCCGTCCTGCTACACTGACAGAATTTAAAGAAACCCTGGAGCAACGTGCTCAGTCACCTCTTTGCATAAGGCCAGGACTCACTCTAATGGCAGTGCTTGAAGTGCGGTGCAGCCTGAGGACACCCCCACGAGCCCCAGAACCTCATGTCGGAGCCATCCCTGCCACGGGCCAGAGAAACGGTCTTTGGGGACCCAGAGATGGAGCCAAGCGACCTCCTAAGTTCGACGCTCTGCTTTCCCAGGATGCGCTGTCTTCCCATTCTCCACGCAGCAGCCAGGGCGGCCGCGGGATGACACGGCTCCCTCCATTAACATCCTCTGAGGACAGCCACTGCCTCGCACACAGTCCCAAACTCCCGGCACAGCACTCGAGGCCGCACATGGCCCGGCCCCTCCAGCCTGGCCTCCTGCCCTTCTCCTAGCCATGGGGCCTCACTGTCCCCACATAGCCAGGCTCGCTCGGCTCAGGGCGCTCCGTCTGGCTGCTCCCTCCGCCTGGAATGGCCTCCCCCACCTCTGCAGGACTACCTCCTCTTACTCAAGTTCTGCCTACATCTTGCCTCCTCCAACGGGCCTCCCCAGCAGCCCGTCTAGACGAGCTCACAGCCCGCCCGGTCCTCTCCCTCCCATTACGGTGCTTCAGCTGTTCTTCTGAGCGCTTGGAGCCATCTGGAACTTTATAGCATGTGTTTTCCTATTTATTGTTTCCCCCACTAGGTCAGCCCCAAGAGAGCAGGGCCCTCGTCCGTCCTGATCAAGGCTGTGCTCCCAGCACCTCATGCCACAGGAGGCCGTGGACACAGACCTGAGGAACAAGGGATCGATGGAGGGGTGTGGAAACGCCTCCAAAAGGAGCAGGGAGAACGCGGTACTGGCGTCACCTCCCGAGGCCACTGGTCCACTCAGCCTAAACCAGGTCAGGGCTGAGAGCCGAGGAAGACAGCAAAACAATACTCAACAGGCAAACACGACACAAGGACGAGGCTCTGCCATCCTCCCCAGCACGCACGTCAGAAGCAACTGTGGGCTTTAAAAACACACACAAGCCTGGGTCCCACCCCCAGGAGGCAAGCTCTCACACGGGAACTGACAGCCATGATTTTAAAAGCTGCACAGGGATTTCGGTGTATAACCTCGGCTGAGAACTATGCACATGTGCTCTGTGCCAAGGACTGCTGTAAGACAGATAGATAGATATCTGTTCCTTGAATCCCTACAATAATCCTGAGATAGATACTATCATCCTCTCCAGTTTGCAGAGGCAGAAACAGACCCAGAGAGGTTAAGTAACTTGCCCAAGGTCACACAGCTACTGAGTGTGGAACAGGGACTCAAACTCTCAAATCCTCTCTCAGACCTCATTTACTCCTGGTTCAGGCACCACGTGGACAAGCACAATTATCTCACGTCCCACACCACTTCTACGAAAAACAGCAACTGTGGTGAAGACCAGGGCTGCTGGAGCCGAGGACACTGGCACTGCAAGGAGAGAGCAGGCAGCCGGGCAGGGGAACACTATAGAAACTGGGCACAGGACGGCAGAGAGCACAGCAACCCGGGTCCTTTTTTAAAGGAGGGGGCAAACCATCCGACACAGCTCTACAGCCCACGAGAGCATCCGACTCGGCAGCGTCCACACGCTGGAAGCCTGAGTCGGGCACCCAAGCCCGCTTCCGCGCAGCATAACGGAACCTGCTGTGTCTCACAGGGGCCCACACAGCTCTACCCTCAAGGAAGCAGCACCGGCAACAGGAAAATTCACCTACGTGCAACACCTCAAAACCTCTCAATGCCGGATAAATCCAATGTTACTTTTTACAAAAACCTAATTTAATTAGGGGGCTCAGCCACAGCATCTCCCTGTTAAGAAAACTCCTAGTGCGTTTAAACTATTTTATACCAGCTCCTCTGGAGCCTGCTGAGGACGTAAGCTGGAATATTCTTTAAACTTTCTTTTAAAAGGAGAAGCCCACGGGAGGGGAGTCCAGCTGTGATTCCAGCATGAGCTTTCCCAGGGACTCCGGGCCAGTTACTCCACATCTGTCTCGATTTCTCCATAAAACGTGATCACGCGACTGTCCCCTCCCCCCACCAGTGGTAACACAAAGTCAACAGACACCTTCATGACATTGGAAAGGCAGCAAGAGCAGCTGTTATGGAACTGTGTGGAGCTTCCTCAGAAACTTAAAGAACCACCAGAGGATCCAGCGATCCCACTTCCAGGTATTTATCCAAAATAGTTCAAAGCAGGACATTGAACAGATATCTGCACACCACGTTCATCACAGCATCGTTCACAACAGCCAAGAGGTGGAAGCAACCCCAGTGTCCAGTGGTGGATGAGCAGATCAACAGAATGTGGTCTCTCCATGCGATGGAATATTATGCAGCCTTAAAAAAGAAGGAAAGCCTGTCACCTGCTACAACATGGATGAACCCTGAGGACATTATGCTGGGTGGAAGAGGCCAGTCACAAGAAGACAAACACTGTGTGATTCCACGCATATGAAGCATCTGAAGTGGTCACAGTTACACAAACAGAAGGTAGAAGGTGGTTACCAAGGGCTGGGGGAGAAGGGGAATTAGCATCTAGTGGACACAGGGCTTAGTGTTGCGAGATGAGAAAGTTCTCGAGACCTGTTGCACAACAATGTGAACATACCTAACACTACAGACCTGCACACTTAAAAATGGTTAAGATGGTAAATTTAATGTTATGTGTTTTTTACCACAATTTAAAAAAGAAAGATGCCAAGATATTGTTTGAAAATCACCGAGTGCAGTTTCTGAATGCTTCGGAGCCTCCCCAAGCCGGTGGCCTGCGTGTAAGTGGCCTCTGGATACTGAGAGAGGAAAACCCAAGTAGTCATCAGGACTCACTTGCAACATAAAGGGCGACTCTGTCGTTCTCTCTGTGCCGCAGAAGGTTCTCCGCATAGTTCAGACGGCTGCCCTTGAACCACTCGGGCACATCCGCAATGCCTTTTGATGTGTCCACCACCTGCAGAGAACGACAGCACACCAGGACACACACAGGAGATCGAGGTCGTGAATGAAGGACAGCGACTCCGCTCCCAGTAAGCCAGCTAACTCACCGGCTCAGAGCATCTTTAATCGTTTCATAGACTCAGTCTGAACTGGCCTAAAGGCTTGAAACTAAAAATGGAAACGAACGCCCTGTGGTCAACAACACGGTACTGGGTACTGGGAAGCTGCTGAAAGTGGATCTTAAGCATGTGCACCACGAGAAAAAGAGTTAACTACGTGCGTGATGCATGTGATAATTCCCCAGTGTACATACATCAAATCACCACCTTGTACACTTGAAATATATACAATCATATCTGTCAATTATTCCACAGTAAAGTTAAAAAAAAGAAACCAATCCTAAAGGGAAACACCATCCCTGCTAGTTTACTCTTTTTACTCTTTCAACAAATCTTGATCAAGCACCTACTTATGAGAGATGCTGGCGACAGAAAGTGAATAAGACAGATGTGGTGCCTGCCCACTGGCCAGGCTCTGCCCGGACACGCAGAAACCAGGAGCTCAAGCTACAGGGCCCACCAGCGCACACAACAACCTTCCAGGAGTGTGACCCCTCACCTCCTTCCTCAGGGTGGGGACCTTGGTTTTCTTCTTCAAGTGCCTACAGACGAACCTTTCAGAATGGTTCACTCCATAATCAAGCCAAAAACACAGTAAATTACATTCTGAATAACAGGACTCTCTTTCCCCAGATATTGACTGGTTGATAGCATAAGGAGCTGAAAGAAATCTCTAAAATGCCAGGTTAAAAAAAAAATGAAACTACTGATAGTTTAAAAAATAGCAATGTGAGTATATGTAACATTGCTGACGTGCGCACCTTAAAATGGTTAAGATGGTAAATTTCATGCTATGAGTGTCCTACCGTGATTTAAAAAATATAAAACAGTGCCCTACTATCTAGGGTCACTCAAGGTCCCCGCACGGGGCCTAGGGTCCACACCCATCAGAGGGCCCAGAGATTGCAGAGTCTTCATGGGGTTCACGACCCCAACACAATTTTCTGCCAACTCTCTAGGGCAATGGCTTTTTCCCACTGATGTGAGGTTTTAAAAGATATGATTCCGTATTCCCCAAAATTAAGAATTCCTTTTGAAACAGAACCACAAAAAGACAACGCCTAAGCATCTCTACTTACCTCGTCATACATGCGCGAGAAGACAATTCCACTGAATTTCCAGAACTCTGCCCAGAAGTCCGAATATGACTCGACCGACCAATGGTATAAGTCATCGTAATTTTCTAAAAATAAAATAAAACGGCACATAGCTCAGATAAAACTTAGAAGGAAAGTCTTGGCAGTTCAGTAATAAAAGGGACACACCAAAGGAAGCATGGGCAGATCTGAGCGGTTCAGAGGCATCCACTGAGCAATGGTCTTGGCAGTGGGGCGGGGAATCTGAATTCCCACTGAAGCAGACACAGCGCTGCTCGGCCCCAAAACGACAAGAGCAGTGAGGCAGCGACTCCACATCTCCACCGGCACACCGAAGAACACGGACTCTGGAGCCACATGGCCTCGGTTCAAATCCTGGCTTGGCCATTTATTAGCTGTGTGACCTCAGGCAAGCTACTTAAGCGTGCTGTGTCTCAGTCTCCCCAGCTATAAAATGAAGCTGACTGACCACACCCCCTCCATGGGGCTCTTGTGAGGATTTAAACGGGCACGTGAATAAAACGCTTAGAACAGGGCCTCGGGCATAATCAGAACCACAGTAAGAGTTTGCTATTATTATACCATATAAGCTCAGGGAACCTACATTCAACACATTTGTAAACCCAGAAGTTCAAAACTAGAAGCTTGTTGGGGCCGGCCCGGTGGCGCAGCGGTTAAGTGCGCACGTCCCACTTCTCGGTGGCCCAGGGTTCATTGGTTCGGATCCCAGGTGCAGACACGGCACCGCTTGGCAAGCCATGCTGTGGTAGGCGTCCCATGTATAAAGTAGAGGAAGATGAGCATGGATGTTAGCCCAGGGCCAGTCTTCCTCAGCAAAAAGAGGAGGATTAGCAGCAGATGTTAGCTAATCGTCCTCAAAAAAAAAAAACTAGAAGCTTGTTGATGACCTCCCATGCCAGTACAATGTTGTGAGGGGTTTTCTGGATTCTTTACTTCAATTTTTGAGTAAGCAATACATTCACATGGTTCAAAATCACAGAAGTGTACAAGGTTATACAGTAAAACCTCTCCCTCTCTTACCCCCACAACCATCTAACTTTTCTTGCCCAGAAGTAACCCAGGTAAAGAGATTTATTTGTGTCTTTCCAGAGATTTTTCTGTGTGAGTAGATATATCCCTCTCTCTCCCACTTTCACACTAACGAAAGCGTGCTCTTCAAGCAGGTTCAAATCCTGGGAGCTCGGGAAAGGCCTGGCCCCTCTTTGGACCTTTTTAATCCCGATGTATTGTCAGTAGGATATACATTCATAGGCTGGTACTCCAGAGATATGAGTACAGCAGGAGGATGACCAACAGGGTGTCAGGCAAAGAACACCATGGCACAATTCAACGGCTGAGCTCGATTCTCTCCCTGTGCTCGCTGTTCCCAGCCCTGAGGGGTACGGAGACGAAGAGACACCACCATCTCTGCCCTGGAGCAGTGTCTTCTCGCTGGGGCGTCCGATAGTTGTCCTCAGCATGCTGGACCCCGCATCCACAAGAGGAGAGTGATCACCGGGAGCCAGGCAGCAAGGTGGGCCGCAGGCAGAGGGGCTGGCCCCTGCAGCAAGGGCAGGGTTAGGACGCGGGAGGAAGCCAAGAGCCCAGGAGAGGAGAGCTGGAGCGAGCGGGTCTGGGGCAGGGATGCAGAAGGATCAACCAGAAGAAGCGAGAGAGTCGGCCCAAAGGTCGCACAGCCTTGATCAGGAGACACCCGGGGGCTTAAGGGGTCCGGGCTCGAGAAAGGGAACGTGCTTCACAGCAATGAAGCGGGCACCTCCTCCAAGCCCCACAGCCCCACCCCATCTACTCAAGCCGGGGGCCAGAGACCAGGTCAAGCATGCAGGGAAAACAGCCAGGGACACTGCGTCTGGAAAGCTGGGACCAGCGCTGACTCTAGAGATAGTGCTTGAGGACCTCAGGCAAGCCACTTTGCCTCCCTGGGACTCAGTTTCCCTTGTGTGTCACCTGGAAACTGCTGGCTGGAGAAGGCCCCGGATCCTCCCATGACAGTGGAGACCTCCAGGGCCAGGCTGGACGACCCACGTCAGAACCTCAGCTCCGCCACGCTGCAGACGGTGCCCTCGGGCGAGCTGCCTCACCTCTCAGCCTCAGCACCGTCTTCCGTCAAACACGGAACGACAGCGACTCCTTTAAGACGCTGTGGCGCGGATCCACAGAGCACGTGCTGAGGGAGCACAGGCTCCGAGCTCCTGGCCGGCCAGAGCCTGCCTCTCTGACCGGGAAATCTAGACAAGGAGGTGGTCTTCTCTGGGCCCCGGTCTCTCTCCACAAAAGAAGACACGGTCCTTATCACAGGGTCACTGCGTGGACTGAACGAGCCAGACCACTCAGACCACGAGGAACAGGGCTTGGCCGAGGGAAGGCGCCGAATGTGTGCGCCTCTATCCTCACTGTTCATCACAGCGCAGGAGCGTGACCCACGCTGGCCACCTGACAGCGCAGGATGACTGACGTCGAGACAGGCGTGTAGAGGACAGGACGGCATCAGTAAGCAGAGATGCCATGTTCTCAGTCAAGAAGGAGGGCGGGGCCGGCCCCGGGGCCGAGGGGTTGAGTTCGTGCGCTCCACTTCTGCAGCCCAGGGGTTTCATTGGTTCGGATCCTGGGCACAGACCTAGTACCGCTCATCAAGCCACGTTGAGGCAGCGTCCCACACAGCACAACCAGAGGGACCCACAACTAGAATGTACGACTATGTACTGGGGGGCTTTGGGGAGAAGAAGGAAAAGAAGAGAAGATTGGCTACAGATGTTAGCTCAGGTGCCAATCTTTAAAAAAAAAAAAAGGAGGGCAGCGCCAGGCCCGGCGGTCCTCTGGGAGAGGGGCCTCCGACGGGCCGGGGAAACGGCACTGGAGCAGGCCCCGCAGCTCCCCTCTCTCCCACAGTCTGTTTTCTCCTTTAACCACCCTGATCCTCCCAAACTGCAGAGTGTTCCAGCACCAAAAACTTGCCCCAGCCGGTACGAGAGAGGCACCAGGCTAGCAACCCTGCCCTCCACCGAAGACCTCAAAAGCCCCTCACGAAGCCCGTGACCAACAGCATCCTCGAGGGAGGACGCCGTAACCAGCTGCCGATCCGGGGAGCGAGTGGTCACAACAGCACGAGGGCCCAAGGACGTGGAGAAATGGGTGGCTTTGCACGGACGCCTTCCCACAGCCGACAGCTCAGCCAAGTCAGCGAACACGCTTCTCCAGACGAGCAGGGGCCCCTTCAGGCTTCTGCTCGCACACCCCTCGCCTCTGCTCACAGGCTCAATCCAGAAAACGAGACAAGCGACGACAGGCACGTTTGGTTCTGTCCGCAGGAGGTTTATAAAGAAACTGAACTAGCTGCCAACATCTTAAAAGCACAATTTTCAAATGAAATTCGAGATTTCTGGCTTCTCCCAAGGAAAGAGAATATCTGGCTGTGGGAGCCAGCCAAGGATTCTCACCTCCCGGTGCTGTCCCCTCCCCACACTGAGCAGGGCTATCTGTGCAACCAACACAAAGCGATGGGAGTGACCGAGCGCGACCTGCAAGGCTCGGTCATGAGAGCCTGCCGCCTCGCCCTGCTCTCTTGGACCACTTGCTCTGAGAGAAGCCAGTGGCCACGTCGCGAGGCGTGCTGCCTGGCACGGAACAGAGGCTTCCTGTCCACACCCAGCACTGACTCATGGCCACGTGTGCAAGTCACCTGGGAAGTGGCTGCTCCAGCCCCCGTCAAGCCATCCGATGATGGCAACCCCGGCAGACCGCTGGGCTGCGGCCTAACGAGGCCCAGAGCCAGAGCCAGAGCCAGCGGGCTGAGCCCCTCCCAGGGGCCTGACCACAGCGACTCAGAGATAGAGACTCTTTATCGTTGCGTGAAGTCGCTGAGTCTCGGGGTAACTTGTAAGGCAGCAACAGATAACTAACACACTGTGACACCACATGGGGACAATCAGCTAGAGCTGCTAACAGCTGCCCGCCTGGCCCTTCACCCACACGAGAAGGAACAACACAGAAGTAAAGAGCGTTGATTCTGGAAAGGGACTATTGCTCCAGCACTCAGAGCGGCGAGACCTCAACCAAGACTCTGAGCCTCCGTTTTCTCAGCGGGACAACGGGTCAAGAGCAGCACCCGCTGGCCAGTCACTGAGGATTTAGTTAATACCTGTAAAGTGCCCGAATGGGGCCTGGCACGTAGAGAGAACTCAGGAAATAGCAACTCTCACAAACACCTCTGTCGCCTGCCTGGTCCCTGCAGGTGTCTGAGCTGGCAGCCTGCTTCCCGCGTCACCCCTCCTTCCTCTCCACCTGGGGGAACTATGATCGGCCGCCACCTTCCAATCTCAGCTCAGACTCCACAGGCCCTTTTAAACTGCTTTCTCCAATGGACCCACACAGTGCGGCGCTGAGAAGCCGCCAGCATGGTGTGCTGCCGCTCAGCACGGACTCGCCTGGAGCGCTACTCCCTCCCGCACCTACGCTCCAGCTGTCAGAACTGAGACCATGCCCTCTGTTTGCAGCAAACTCCATTCCAGCTGCTGGCATCCAGAGGGGACCTGCAGCTGGTGGCATAGAGAGAGACACTTGGCGCAGTCCTCCCAAAGAGCATGGCCTGAAGCTGGTGCCACTCCCCTAATGACAGGGGCTGCTGCCTACAGCAGGTCCCGGGCCCACGGAAGACACCTCGTACCACAAGTGCAGATGCTGGGCTGCAGCTGCAGGCTGCTCCGAGGAGGCCCACATCCACAGGGCCCCCGAGGCCTATGTGTGGGTGCGGGGAGTCCTCAGGTGACCCTGCTAGAAGCAGTGACAAGAACCAACCAACCCATGGCTCTGAGAGTGGCAAGAGGACACGTAACTCCACCAAGGCCTGCCCTTCCTGAACCACAGGGACAGAAACTTCATGCCCGTGGATGTTGGTCTGGCTCGTGGAGAGGCGCCAGGCTGAGGAACACCCCCCCATCTGTCCACCCTCAGGGCTGGGAAGGCTGAGGGGGCCTGGGAGGATGTGGTCCTGGCTCTCTCTGTACATCCAGTCAACAGCATTGCTCCAGACGGTGTACCAGCTACACACAAGCCACTGTTGGAGGCACAGAGGATCAAGTCCAAGGGCACTGTCTTCAGCAATAAGAACGCCCACAAATAAATGAAAAGGCAAGGTGGGATGAACATCCAAGTTACATGCCCCTGGAGAGTGGAGGAGCAGAAAAAACCATCAAGGAGAACAATCAAAGAGAAGGGAGTGTGTGAGCTGGACCTCAAAGGCCCCAACCTCCAGGGCCGGGCCTGTGGAAAGGAGAGGAGCAGGGGGGTGCAGCGCAAGAGGAGGAAAAGGCAAGACCTGAGCTCTAAGCAGCCCCCCAACCAAGAGAGGAACCCTGCTCAGCTCGGCCGGCCGCTGTCACGTGGGCACACAGACCCAGCATCACAGGTCTTCGGGTTTTCAAAAGACCTTGGCAATCTTGCTTTTCCTATGCAGTCTGGCAGTATGTGAGCCACTGAACCACGTCTGCAGGTCCAATCTGGCCTATAGGCCACCAGCCCACAAGCCCTGAAGGACGGAGAGGAGGCCAGCAGGCAGCCGGGAACTACCGGTGCTCGCTGGTGTTTACTCAGCAACGCCCACGGGCCAGGCGTGGGTGACCCCCTCACACCCCTCATGATGCAAGTCCTCTCATTATGATAGAATGAGCCTCTCAATGATACAAGCCCATTCTCCAGATGTAGAAACTGAGGCTTGTGGAGCCCCAGCGACTTCCTCCTGCTTAAACAGCTAGGAAGTGATAGACCCAGTTCAAAATCCAGATTACAGGGCTGCCCTTATGTGAAATCATTTCGTAAAGTGTCAGAGCTGGACAAGCACCATTACTGCTAGCAGAGCAAAGAGAGATGGAATCACGGCTAAGTAACCCAAAAGAATGTCCTACTCCTGGCTTTTCCTGGGGATCAAGTCTGTTCTCTCCCAATCCAACACACGTTAATTGACCGACTACTACCCAACAAGCCCCGAGAGGAATAAGACCGCACCTGTCTCCAAGGTGCCCACTCTCGAGCGAGCAGCAGGCAGGGAGAAGGCTGGAGCCGGGGAGCCACAACGCCACCAGGCTGTGGAGGGCCTGGAAGCTGCCAGGTGGACTGTTGGCAATACAACGGTCAACAAGGAGCCATTGCGAGGCAAGAAGTGACAAAGTCAGACCTGTTCTTCAAGACTCCTCTGGTGAAGCAAGCAGGATGCACTGACCGGGCGAGGGAGGAAAAGCAGGGAGGAGGACACTGACCGGTTCAGGGAAGAGGAGAGAGGGCCCCAGGAGAAGCGCTGCGCTGGGCGGGAAGAGGGAGACAGAGCAGGCGGTGCTGCCAAGGCGGGCGTCCCTGCAAGCCAGGGGACCGGGTCTCCATTTCTGTGAGGCTGACTGAGGACAGTGATGCCACCAACAGAAACACAGGGGTCCCCACAGCCAGCTGAGGGGGTGCAAAGGGGAGGAAAGGCCATGACGAGTTGAAAACCCCTGCGGGGCGTCCACCAGGTAGCAGGACAAACCACCCAGAGGTAGGGGAAAGCACGGGGAAAGGGGCCCTCCTCGGCCCAGCCCTCACCAGCCAGGAGGTTCCTGAGGGCCAGGGCGGTGGCTGGAAGGAGGGCCCTGGACCAGCCTCTGTTTGGGGCTGGGAGCGTAAACAGGAGAGGAAGGAGATCCACCGCATCCCAAAGGAAGGCTCCTCCCTGAGCATCCTTCTCCCAGGTGCCTGGAATTCAATGCTGACCTTCTTGCAGGGTCAGCCTTGGGGGCTACGACAAGGCACTATCGCCTGGCAGGTGACCCCACAGAGGGGAAGAGCCAAAGTCAGAGAGGCCCTACTGGGAGGAAGCCCCCCAGGCTGGAGAGCAAGACCCCAGGGAGCACCTCACCACACAGGGGCAAGCCTAGCAAGGGACCCCCCCCAGTCCACAGGGGGCTCCAGGCCAGAGGGGGGATCCTCCCGGGGAGGCAGATCCCTCAGTCGGTGGGAGCCGGGCACCGTGAAAGCAGACGAGGTGACACGCGCACGGACAAGGGGGAAACCCCACCGTCAGAAGGTGCCCCCCGCCCCGGACCGGGGCCCCGCGTCCGGTTTCCGTCCCAGAAGAGAGACAGAGGACATCAGGAGGCCGTTCCAACAACTAGGAGGGGCCCTGACAGCAGCGCCCAGGAACGGGCGCCCGGTCGCCAGGAGGGGGCCCCCTGCCGCGAGGGGGAGCCCGATTTCCGGAGCCCCCGGGCCGGGCCGCGCCCCGCACTCACCGAGCGCCAGGCCGCAGGCGGCGCCCACGGCCGCCCGGAAGCGGTCCATCTGCGTGTTCTTCTTGCTGTCAGGCTCCCACATCACCTGGCACTCCAGGATCTCCTCCCGCCCGGGCCGCGACTCCTTGGACATGGTGCGGGGCGGCCGGGGCTGCGCGGGGAGCGGGGCCGGGCCGGGGCGGCGGGGGCGGCGGTGGGGCCGGCGGAGGGCGGCGGGGGGCGAAGCGGCGGCGGACGCTGGGGCGGCGCGGGCTGCGAGCGGCGCGAGTGCCGCCGGCGCGGCCGCCTGCGCGGGACACCCGACAAGCCCCGCCCCCGACCAGCCCCGCCCCTAGGAGGCCCCGCCCCTAGGAGGCCCCGCCCCTAGGAGGCCCCGCCCCTCTCCGCGTGTAACCCTCCGCGCCCGCCGGCCTCGCAAAGGAGTGCTCGCCGCCGGGACTCGAACCCGCGCCCACAGCGTGGGCGGGGCTGCGCAGGCGCGTTGGGCCTCGGCTCCCCGCCCTCCCCCGGGACGCGGAGGGGTTAAAGCCGCGCTGGCTGGTGTCGGGGTTGGTTCATTCAGTATTGACTCGTTCTTCCTTTAGGCGTTTGCTGCTCGCCTGCTGGGGAGCCGGCCCGCTGCGGAGCTTTGTGGACACAGATGTGAATAAAGCAGAATTCCTGCCCCTCCAGCAAGTGGGGCTAAGGGTGGGGGACAGGTGTGGGAAGGAGAGGAGACAATTAACAAATAGATACATCGTGTATGTCATACATGGGGTAATGCATACGGGAAGATACGTAGTGTACCCATGACTATCCCAAGTACTTAGCAGAATAATACGTACAATATTATTCGTATGATAAAGGTATTAAGTGCTATGGAAAGACGGAAAGCAGGGAGGGATAGAAAACATAGGAGGAGGTTTCCATTTAAATAGGATTGTCAGGGAAAGTCCCATTGAAGAGGTGACCTCTGCCAATGACTTGAGAGTGACAGGAGTGAGCTACTGCTATCTGGGGGGAAAGTTTCTAGGCAGAGGAAACAGCAGGTGCTAAGGCCCTGAGGCCGGAGAGTGTTGGGCATGGTTACAGAACTATGTAAGGAGGCCAGTGTCTTTGACTTGCAAGACCTGGGGTAGAAGATAAAGTCAGTGACGGAAGAGGTGACAGCTCAGGTGGGTCCTGGAGACCGTCGAAGACTTTGGCTTTTACCCTGGGTGAGATGAGAGCATCGGAAGGTTTTGTGCAGAAGAGGGACACGCTCTGACTGCAGCTGTGATAGGAATCCCTCCGTCTGCTGAGTGAGAACAGTCTTCAGGAAGCCAGGGTCAAAGCAGGGAGACCACTTACGATGATGTTGCAAGAGGTGATGGTGGCTAGCCCAGGGTGGCAGCTGTGGAAATGGAGAGAAAAATGGGACTTGGATATATTCGGAGGGTGTATGTACTGTACTCACAGTTGGCACTGTGCTGGGACTTTCCCATAATCCTGTAGTAATTCTCACAGCCAGCCCAGTCAGCTCCCCGCAAGGACAGGATTTCACAGCATTGCAGTTTTATGAAGCAACCTCCTATCTCTCCCACTTAATCTTAAACAGCTTCCATCTCCCAGCCACCACAAGTAAACTAGATTCTAACTTAAAACAGGGCGCTTGCTGTATCAACATGACTGCCAGAAGAGCCCCCTCCCCTTCTCTCATTGACGAATGGACACCAAATCTGAAAGAAATTGCATATAAAAATGTATGGATGTTCTTCAATGTATCTTGAGAAATTTAGAAGTACTGGAAAATATTCCAGTTTCAATTAGAAGAATCAGTGTCAGTAAATTTCACTGCTTTGGTGGTTCTAAAATCAGTGCCTTTCAACCCAAGCCAAACTTCACCCTTAGGGGAAATGTCTGAGCCCAAGAAAGATGAGAGAATGGTATTTACTCACTTAAAGAAGCTCTGGTGCTGGGTAGCTGTTTCCACCCAGGGCCAGGCGCGCCGGGCAGAATTGGGGTGCGCGATACAAGCGAGCCTCTGTTATCATTGTTCAGCAGGTGAAGGGCGATCGATGCTTTCTCTGGCAACTGTAAGGACTGAGTACATATGAGACTGAGGATCTGTCAATTAATTGCATTAAAAGGACCTGTGCGTCCACGTCCCTTGGAAATTCTTCGTATTCCCTCCAGGGATCAACGTGCCCCGAATTAAAGACCCACTGGTCTAAGTCAGTCACAGGGCTCCTTTTTCTCCTTTGCCAGTGATTGGCCCAGGGGCCGCATGTGAGTGGTCAAAGAGACCAAAAGGGGGGGTACTACAGCCTGGGGAAAAGTGTTCCCCTGATGGCCAGGTCCTTCTCCTGGGAGCTGCGACAGACCTTTCCTGGTCCCGAGAAACAAGGGTGTAGAAAGCCCTTAAACAGAGGATGGCAGGGCAGTAGAGGGGAAGCCCCGTCCTCGCAGAGCTGCCTGAGCAAGGCTGTACCTAGCCCTGGGCTTCCCGGTGAATGACCAGTACCTGTCCTCAGGGCTTCAGCCGCTGGGCTTTGAGGGTCACAACTTCGTGCCCAAAGCATCCCAACTGAAAGTTGCCAGAGGTCGTATTTCACTCTCACTTTCCCCTGGACGTGCTTCTGTTCACTTTGACACGTTCCTCGCCCACGTGCTATGGTCTACACTCCTGGTCTGAAGATATGAAGCCATCAGTAATAACTAGGGAGGGTCAGATCCCCAAGCCAGGACCCATCTATCGCAGCTCCTGTGTCAGGGTTCCATTAGGACAGGGAGGACAAGAACTGAGGATTCTCCACGTAAACAAACTCAGGCACCCAGCCCAGTGCTGATCTTTGGGAAGAACCATCCAGACAGAGGGCATAGTGAGTGCAAAGGCCCTGGGGCACACTTGACCCCGTCAAATGGTAGTGGCCATATAGGGCCTTGGGAGGCCATGAGGTAAGGACTTTGGATTTTATTCAAAGTGTGATGAGAAGCCATTTGGGGAGTGATGTGGTGCCTTTTGAAAGGACTGTTCTAGCACTACATGGCAATAGAATGAGTAACATTGGGTTTGGGGGGTGGACGGAGTGCAAGCAGAGAGACCTGTTAAGGGATCTTGTGGGAGTTCACATGTGGTCTCATGGTGGCTTGGACCAGGTGGAAGGTGGAGATGATGAGCAGGGGGCTCTTTATCCATCTATATCTAGATCCCTATTTATAAATACAAGCTTATGTAGACACACATCTTTAAATGTCTGTATAACCAGAGCGTATTTTGGCAGGTGGAGTGAAGAGGATAGGCTGCTGGATCACATAAGCAGTCCTTGGAGCCCGACAAGGTGAGAACAAGTTGTAGCCTAAATAAAACTGATTTTCCCCAAGTCACGACCAAAGGAGTAATGACGTGGGACCAAACTAGAGGAGAGAGACTGACCCTGTGGCCGAGTGGTTAGGTTCGCGCTCCGCTTCGGCAGCTGGGGGTTTCACCAGTTCGGATCCCGGGCATGGACATGACACCGCTCATCAGGCCATGGTGAGGTGACATCCCACATAGCACAACCAGAGGCACTCGCAACTAGAATCTACAACATGTACTGGGGGCTTTGGGGAGAAGAAAGAAAAAAAAGATTGGCAACAGTTGTTAGCTCAGGTGCCAATCTTTAAAAAAAAAAAAAAGAAAAGAAAAGAAAACAGAAGGAGGGAGGACCAGGAGGGCAAGAAGCCGACATCCCTCCATTTCTTGCAGCTGCTCGCACAACAGCCCCCACCAGGCTGGCCCCGAAAGAAGGGGAGGGGTGCTGCCAGTTGGAGACTCAGCCCCGTTCCCTGGTTTATCAGGCCAAAGGGTCGTTTGAGGACTTCTTTTTCTGGCCTCCGTGGTGTGGTTGCCTCAGCCCTCCCGTCCACCCGCGGGGATGTGGAAATCAGGTGGATGCCAGTTCCCCAAGACCAGAGGTGCCTGAAGTAACATGCCGAAGTTCAACCTCCCACCTCCTCTCCAACCCCAAGGGGACAGCAGAGGAGAACACATGGCCACGACCCAACATCCTGGGCAGGAAGTAGGATCAGTAAGCGGTAGGATGGTCATCCAGTGCAACATTGTGCGGCATCGAGAAAGGACCCGCTCTGCAGATGCGTCACAGGGTGAATCTCAGAAACAGAACGCTGAGCAAACACACGGGCCACAGAAGTGGAGAAACTGTATTTCCTTACAGAAAGGTCAAAAGTAGGCAAAGCCCCAAAGTATCTTGTTTGGGGATACATACATGTTTTTAAAAAACATAAAGAAAAGCAAAGAAATGCTTAACAACATTCAGGGCCCCAGTTTCTTCTAAGGGAAGCGAGGGGGGCAGTTCAGGGAGGGGCTCCCAAGACACTGGCCGTCCCTGTCGTACTGGGTGATAAGCATTCGGTGTGCATCTGTCATTCTTTAAACTCCACACACATGCTATATTTGTTCATTTTGTGTCCTTCATACACCTCACGATTTAAAAAAATAAAAGGAGGGCCCAAAACTGATGCCATTGAGTGTTTTACTTCACCAGGTCTGGGGTGAAAATTTAGAAATGAACTGAAAGTCTGTCAGTAGGGAATGGCTAATAAAGTGTGGTGTAGTCCATACTTTGCCTTACTACATGCATCAGATAAAAATCAGAAGATTGGGGCCAGGCTGGTGGCGTAGTGGTTAAGTTCACACACCACTTTGGCAGCCTGGGGTTCGCGGGTTTGGGTCCCAGGCGTGAACCTACACACTGCTCATTAAGCCATGCTGTGCAAGCATCCCACATACAAAACAGAAGAAGATTGGCACAGACGTCAGCTCAGGGACAATCTTCCTCAGCAAAAAGAAGAAGACAATCAACCTATAAACAGCATAGTTGTCACAGAGATTGTTGAAGAGGAAAAGCAAATTACAGAATGATATCTGCAGTTATAGAAAAACATACAAGACACCATTTGTGTTCAAAAACATATTTCTTAGGGCCAGCCCAGTGGCATGGTGGTTAAGTTCATGCACTCCACTTCAGCAGCCCGGGGTTCATGGGTTCAGATCCTGGGTGCTGACCTACACACTGCTCATCAAGCCATGCTGTGGTGGCATCCCACATACAAAATAGAGGAAGATGGGCACAGATGTTAGCTCAGGGCCAATCTTCCTCACCAAAATATATATATTTCTTCTTTTGCATATATAATATTTTCTCTACATTAATATACGTGTAGGAAGGATAGTGTAGTAGGTTGAGCGATGGCTAAGATACGTCCACTTGGAAACTGTGAATGTCACCTTCTTCAGAAACAGTCTTTGCAAACGTGATTAAGGTAAGGATCTTGAGATCATCCTGGATTACCCATATAGGCCTCAACTCGAATGACATTTGTCCTTATAAGAAACACACAGAGGAAAGACACAGGGAGGAGCCCATGGAACACAGAGGCAGACGTCGGAGTGATGCAGCCACAAGTCGAGGGATGCTGACAGCCAGCAGGAGCTGGACAAGGCAAGGAAGGACCCTCCCCTGGAGCCTTCAGCGGGAGCACGGCCCTGCCCACGCCTGGATCTGGGACTTCTAGCCTCTGGAACTGTGAGAGAACAAATTTCTGTTGTTGTAAGCCACTGAGTTTGGGGTCATTTGTTACAGCAGCCCCGGGAAACTAATGCAAATATCCATTAAACTGCTGACAGCGGTTACCTCTGGGGAGGCAGGACAGGACCAGGATGGAGGAGATGTCAAAAGATGCTGGCATCTTGTCTGCCATGTTGCCATCTTGTATAAGGAGATCGTACTGTTACTCCTTGCAGTGTTAAAGCTGACTGTCTAGCTCCCCATTGGAACGTCAGCTCCATGAGAGCCGGGGGGGGGGGGGGGGGGGTGGTGGTCTTGGTCAGTTTTGCTCAGCACTTGCGCGCAGCACAGAGCTCGGCACCCACGGATGCTCTGTATAGATCTCTGGCATAAGTAAGCGAAGGATCACAGTTTATGTAAATACTTCCAAATGTCCATCTATGCTTAAAGCCTCCCGCTTCAAGCCTTCTCTTTCCTGAAGCCTGGAAAGAAAGATTTCCTTGGGTGCAGTCTGGACATGGAACTCAACCATTCAACAAGTTGTTTCTGACTGAGAGGAGAGCCTAGACCGGCTCAGGGGCTGCAAGAGTGTGCGAGACCGGCCGAGTGTACCCCTTCCCCACACACAGCAGAGCCTACCAGCCCAGGACAGATACAACGGGGCGAGAACATTCGAGGTTCACATGCAAGGTTCTCGAGCTGGATGTTGCTCAATAGACTGAATGAGAGTAAGAATTCATGAGGCACATTTTCTTAAACTCAAGAAAAAAATCAGAAGACTATATTCTTATTCTTGGAATCTAATTCAAGAAGATCAAGCCATAAAACTTTTTTTTTTTTTTTTTTTTAGGAAATTGGGAAATCTGGCCAATTCTGCAAATCCAGTGAATTGATTCTTTGGCAAACTGGCTTTCAGCAAATTGATTTTCGATGTCCTGGACCACTTCTGCTGGGGTCACCTGTCACAGACATTTGTCATTAGTTCACATGTCACCCCCTCTTCCTCAGCCAGCCAAGAGCTACTTACACAGTCCTCCCACTGCCCCCCCACCCCCAGGCACTCTCTACACATTTCGTTCTGCTTCCTTCACAGCACAACACTAAATCATCCTGATTATCCATGCGTTTACTTTTTTTTTATCTTCTGTCTCTCCCCATTACAGTGAAGTTCCATGACAGCAGGGACCTTTCTCCTGTGTTGGCACATGGGAGGCACAAAATAAATATGATGCGGGGTCGGTGAGCCGAGGAGTCGAAAGAAAGATTTCTTGGACTCTCAAGATCTGGCGGTAGTGCTCTTTTATTTAGAGAATAGTGTGGAATAGCATGGGGACAGGACCCATGGGCAGTCAGAGCTGCTGCGTGGGGACAGGACCCACGGGCAGGAGGAGGTGCTGCTGCCCCCGCTTCTGCTGCAAACATGGGTGGAGAGTAAGGCTAAATTTAAGGCATAGGTATGTGAGCCATCTCCCCACAAGACAAAGGAAAGAACATGCAAAAAAGTTAAAATGGTATCAGTGCAGGTGGGGTCTGGCCATTGGGTGGTCCCACAACTTTTAGATAAGAATCAAATCGGATTAAGTAACGGCCAGAAGCCATCACCCTAAATCAGTTACATGAGGTTGCCAGACAGTAAACAATTTAAGTTCTTGCCTTCCCCATTAAGAGTTTCCAGAGATAAGGCCATCCCCCCTTCCTCCTGGCGCAGAGAGGGAGGCATGGAGATTTCCTTCACAAATGCAAATATCTCTCAAAGGGCAAGCAAACTCTGCTCCTCGGAGCCTGCTTCTCATCTAGAGTTTTAAAATTAACCAGCCTAAAATCCTCATCAAATATATGTTACAAGAATGCATCATCCCCTGCATCTCACTGATACCCACCACTGTGGGCTCACGGCAAACACTCAGAGGGCACAGGTGACAAATAAAAATGGCAAGCAATAGGATATATGAGGAAGCCATTTGGTGTGGACCTGATTCGGCCTGACTTTGTTTTTTCCAGGGGGGCCTGACTGTGGCTATTGAGCACGCATTGTATGATCTGCTTAGACGTTTCCTATGGCCAGAACAAAGGCCCTTGAGATAAAGGTGCAACTTCCCCCCACATTGGCATTTTTCCTTAGGCTAGAAACTGATTGTTGCACTCACCTTTGACCACCCAGCTCACCTGTGACCAACCAGCTGGAGACAACAGACTGCCACCCTGCTGCGTTCACTGAGACAGAAGACCTACCTGCTGTTTCCATCAATCGCTGTGCCGACAGAGCAGTCTCGCGACTATTGTAAAAGGGACATTTCAATCCTATGTGAAACATCCTCTCTGGGGGTACATAACCACTCTGTGCACCCCACTTCTTTGGTGCCCTTTCTTCCTTCGGGAAGAAAGGCCCCGGGTTATAATCCTCAGATTTAAGCTCAGATAAGGTCACCCAAATTTTCATTTATAGATTGGTTATGGATTATTTTCGTCGACACAGGCTACTTCCTTACTGTTTTCTGGATGACATTCAGCCACTCAACATCCCCCAACTTGCCAGGATACTATCAAAAGGGTTTTAGACAAGACAAATCCTATTACCCTAGTGCTAATGGTGAAACGGGTATTCCCACCAGCAGAGGCCTCATTTAGTCCTAAAGAGATTTGGACCAGCCATAGAAGCCACCCACACAGCTGGCGAACATTTCCTCTCTTGCCTGTCTTTGACAGGGCAAGAAAGCGTGAGCCCATGATGAGGTGACTCTCCACCCCCTCGCTTGATTCGGCTTCTTTCTCCTCTTGTGTAAGCGTCAAGTAGGGAAAAGGGTGACGAAAAATACAAAGTCTCCAGGACAAAGTCTGCAGCAGGCACATAAGGTAAAGAAGGAGTTCGAGGGTGTAATAAGACGCAAAGAAATCATATTATCACACACACACTTCTCTTTCCTTTTTCATGGCATCCCCTATGCACACAGCAAAGGCCTCCAGAAGGCTGCTCCTTGTTTAGAAAGCTTCCTGCCGCTCCACTCATTGCCTGTGGGTACAATTCAAGGAAGAATCCGGATTCTCCACCCGGGGACCCTGTTTTTACCCACAGCACCATCCCCCACAGAAACTGAGTCCTTGAGTCCCTCCAGCAGGATCCAGGGCAGCACTTGGCTCCTGCCTATCTGGTTTCCCGAGCGCTTACCACGAGCACATTAGCAGCTCAATAAATGTTTACGGAAAGATTTCTTTCCATATTTATCTGGACATCCACCCTGGGTCAGAATTTGTGTCTCTCGTCTATATTGGAAGTCTAAATTGGTCATTTCTTTTGGATATTTTGGAACATTTCAACCTTTTTTAAAAATTTTCGTTAGCATCTTTTTATTTGTTCATATTCATGATTCTTTTGGTCGTGGAGTGTTTTTTATTTCTTTATCTTTTAACTTATGGCTTTAGGATGTCACGGGAGAGTTTGAATTAGCTAAAGGCGTTTAGCAGCAGGGAAAGCCCCTTCTGGGCGAGGCCACCAGCTCCACTCGTTTCTCCTCCATGAGGCTCGATAGCACCCACCGCCCCTGCCAGCCCCTCCCGGGTCCCCGCCGCCCCCGCCTGGAGCTCGAGCCCTCCGCGCAGCGGAAGGATCCGGCCACGAGGACCGCACCACACCCAGCCCGCGTGCTGATTGGCTGGCGGAGGCCTGGCCCCACGTCAGCCCAGGCCGCCTCGCCGCGGAAGGCGGGCCCGAGCGCCAACCAATCGCAAGGCGCCCCGCCGTGCACGGGCCCCACCTCTCAGCCAATCCGAAAGGGGACCCGGGGAAAGGCGTGCCCAATTGGAGCCGGGCAGCGGGGCGGGGTCACCTTCGCCGCCGCGGAGGCCGGGCGCTGTCACCTTGACAACCCGGGGGTCCCCGGAGAGCCAGCCGGGCGCGTCCGGCTCTGCTCCCCCAGCCCCGAAAGAGTCACCTGACGTCAGGGAGTCACGGTCTAGAGCCTGCCGCCTGTGGGGCAAAAGCAGTGCGTGGGAGAGGTTTATTCACTGATATATCCAGAGACGCGCTTGGGCTCCTAGGGTGTGGGGGTGTGTCCCGTGGGGAGGAAGCGAACCCCCTCATCCGATCGCTCAGGGTAGTGAGGAGTGAGAAACAGAAAGGCACAGAGCAGAGCGGCTGCGGGGGAGCGGAGGGGCTCCTTCTGATGGAACGGTCTGCGCTATCGTCTGGGCTCCTCTGAATTACACCTGTGATGCTGCCAGGAGGCGTTTTCCCAGTATCCCTCCTACTTGGCCGTGGGGCAAGAGGCGCGGGACTCCCAGGCCGGCTCCCCACAAACGCAGGCGCCTACAAGAGGCAGGATGGTCTCCCCATTCCAGTGGGTCCGACCAGCCCCGTTGCCCCTCCCGAAGACAAAATGGAGATGAGAAGCTGCCACGTGGCTCTTTAGGGCGGGGCCAGGATACGTGGGGTGGTTTGCCTGTTGCTTAGGTTGTGCAGCCTTGGGGTGAGGTCTGATGCGCCTTGGAAGCACCTTAGGAAGGTGACTGTGGACCCCATGCGCGACCATGTGAGGCAGGCAGTTCTAGGCAGCGTTGTCCTTGTCGGAGACCCAGATCTTCACTGCAGTGTGCCGAACTCCCCCAACATAAAACCCCAGAAAAACGACTGTGCTTTTCCTCGCGGGAGTTCAGTTTTTCAACATTAAGGGGGCATTTCTTCTCTAAATAGTAATACACTACCCATCCAAACTCAGAGGTTGAAAAAGAGGGCCAGGTCACTTAAATTTTTTGAGCATAGTGAAAAAAGTGAAGAAATGCTGAAATTGGGTTATACTTTAAAATGCCTACTCTATTTTATTTTTGCTGAGGAAGATTAGCCCTGAACTAACATTGGTTATCAGTCTTCCTCTTTTTGGTTGAGGAAGATTAGCCCTGAGCTGACATCCATGTCAATCTTCCTCTATTTTATGTGGGATGCCACCACAGCGTGGCTTGATGAGCAGTGCCAGGTCCACACCCAGCATCAGAACCTGCGAACCCCAGGCCACTGAAGCAGAGAGCACAAACTTAACCACTGTGCCACCAGGCCAGCCCCTCAAATGATTCCTTAAAAAAGTAAACATATACCTATTATATGATCCAGCCATTCCACCGCTAAGTATTTACCCAGGAGAAATGAAAGAATATGCTCATACAAAGATCTGTACATCGGTGTTCATAGCAGCTTTATTTGTAATAAGCCCAAGCTGGAAACAACTTGAACTTGCCAGCAGGTGAACTGATAAACAAACTGAGGTATATTCACACGTGGAATACTACCCAGCAATAAAAAGGAGGGAGCCACTGGCACACAACCATCTGGGTGGATTTCAAAGTAATTATGCCGAGTGAAAGAAAACAGGGTGGAAAAGAGTACATGCTGTTTAATTCCATTTATAGAAAACAGTAGAAAATGCAAATGAACGTCCAGGCACAGACAACAGATCAGAGGTTGCTTGGGGACAGGAGAGAGGGGAGAGGGAGAGAAGGCAAAGGGACACGAGGCACTTTTGGAGGTAGTGGACATGCTCACTGTCTTGACTGTGGCCTTGTCACAGATGGAGACATATGTCCACAGTTATCAATTTGTACCAACATGTGCAGGTCACTGTATGCCAACGACTCCTCCATAAAGCTGTTTAAAAAACAAACAGGCTGTCAGAAGCCTGGACTGGCAACAGGTGCAAAGGACGGATATGACACCTAGCTGCCCTGGGCATTAGGCTAACCGATGCTGGCTGCAGCAGCGGCTGCAACTGCAGGCAGCTGGCAACTTTGGCAGAAGGGACGGTGGAAGCCGGCGAAGGTCAAACACCGCCAGGTGGGGGGCGGGCGCCTGCTCACACTCGCAGGGGGCACAGGGGGCGCGGGCTGCTGCTGCCTCCGCTGCTGTCTCATCACACTCCTGCCGGACACGGCGTCACTGGGTCCTGGGAGGCTCGCCCGTCTCATTCGGCGTTCCTCTTGGTCCCCATGACCGGCTCCCTTCCTCCTCCCCAGCCTGCTGTGTGCCATTCCAATCTTTTTTTTAATATGCTCTTGCAAAATGATTAATCGCACATACTTAATTTGCTCAAATGGACGGTGCTGGTTTGGGCGCTGTTGCTGTGGTTACTGATGGCTGCGTCCCCTCCATGTGCGGGGTCTCTGCCTTTGACATGCTCACTCGCCCAGCGGTGGACACCACCCAGGTGGCCTCCAAATAATGTCATCATGACTAGCCTTAAACTGTCCCAATGGACCCATATGAGACTTTCTTTGCAATATATATATATATATATAGTATATATAGTGTATATATATATGCCCAGGAGCTGTACTCTTGGGTCCTAAGTGTATTTCACTTCACTGTTCTCCTGCTACATTTGTTCCTGAATGTTTCCTAAGGAAATAATTTTTAGCACCCATGAAAGCATCAGGGTGGGCCAGAGAGGTGTACTCAGTTGCAAGGCCCTGTGAGATTGCCTAAATTAGCAAACGAATACAGGACACCTGCTTGAATTTGAATTTCAGATGAGCGACAAATATTTCTTTTTGGTATAAGTCCTAAATATTTCATGGGACATACTTATATTAAAAAAGTATTTGCTGTTGAGGCCGGCCCGGTGGTGCAGCTGTTAAGTTCACACCTTCCACTTCGGCGGCCCGGGTTCTCGGTTCGGATCCCGGGTGCAGACCTACGCACCATTTGTCAAGCCATGTTGTGGCAGGCGTCCCACATATAACATCCGGCATGGATGTTAGCTCAGGGAGGGTGATCTTCCTCAGCAAAAAGAGGAGGATTGGCAGCGGATGTTAGCTCAGGGCTAATCTTCCTCAAAAAAGAAAAAAAGCACACACACACTCAAATACTTATTGTTTATCTGAAACTCAAATTTAACCAGGTGTCCTGTATTTTCTCTGGCAACCCTGCCCCCATTTGAACACTTAAATTCAAGACTGTATGAGATTGGGGAATAGAATCATAGAATCACTGTTACATGTCAAAATTGGCAAAACTCCAGAAATATTTGGCCGGAAGTGATAAAATATATTTAGGAAGTCTGTACAATGAAATTACAATAAACACTTATTAAGCTGTAATTTTCACAATATTTTAATTCTGTTCTGAAATCAGTCTACAAATATCTCTACGTAACACCAAAGCCAGTGATTTAATAAATAAGAGAAATGAATGTACTGCTTTTCAAAAAAAAATAAGCCTTATACATTTTTGTCTATATATGATATTTGTACAATCATTTTCCCAAGGCTCCTGGGACTGAAGAGTACACACACCACATACACACACACACCACTATATTTAAATCAAATGGGTTTATATTAAGTGTCAAATTAAATGCTATATAAAATTTATAACCAGATACACAAAATATGAATTGAATCGTGAATACAGCGTTGATAAGGCTACCATACCTCACACATGACTTCCAGTTAAGAGGAGGGAAATAATTGCTTCGCTGGATTTTAAGTGTGCGCGAATCACCATCACCATGACAAGAAATCAATTTAATTACACGGTATTCAGAGATTTAACACACATGCGGATATTAAATTGACACTACAATAAAACCTTTAAATCTGCAGAAAGATATCAGAACATATGGTCAATAACACCACTAGCTGCCACAGGTTTTCAGTAGACGATGCAAATGATGATCAGCTTTTGGTGCCACCACGAGGGAAAAACTGGTCCTGGGGCACCGACACACCAAGGAATCGTTGAGGAGCAAAGCGCAGAATTCAGTGTGCTGAACAAAGCTGGTTTATTCCAGGTCCTATACATCATACTGATGGGTGTCCAATATTAATGTTAAGGGTACTGTGTTAGGTCCTGCCAAAAATATATAATTCTGTTATTCACAAGCGAGGAGCAAAGTCCCATGACTCAAATGGCCATAAACAAAAACTTTGCCGAATGGTGATGTATTATTTTTAAAAAAAGGTGGGAGAGGGGATTGACACCTTAGGGCCTTAGAACTCCTTTTAACCGAGCTAACTAGATGTCGAGAGCTGGCTCTTTGGTTAAGTCAGCCAGTGCAAAACCCACCAGGGAGAAGTCAGCAGGTGCCAACTTGTCAGGCAGGCGGCCTTCATCCAAAGCATCTTAAGCAGCGGGCGGAAACGCCGCAATTCAGGCTTCCCACTAGGGACGAGGCGGATGGACCACGTTTTAGATTCTGCTTTGGAATCCGACACATCCTCCCTAACCTCTCCACGACCGCTCAACCCCAGGCCACACTCAAGACCAAAGTGGGAAATTTACATCTGCCCCACAAGCCACCCCTGTGCATGTGCAGAAGTCACCTTATAATCTTCCCAACCACTGACCTGGACCTGCACGTTTACACTTAGCACCCAGTAGGGGATGTCCCAACCCAGTCCCTGCCCACCACCAGTCACAAATCATAGTCCCAGGTCCCCTCTCTGCTTCCTGACCCTGCGTGGGACAGGCTTCGTGTGGCCCTGCGTGGCACGCTGTGTCTGTCATCTTTGTGGAACCGCATTAAAAACCTTCTTCCAATGGCTTTAACCTCTCCGTGCTGTCACTCAGTCACCTTTAGAAGTTTAAGACCCCACAGGCACAAAGCAGCTTTGCAGAAATTCTGTGGCTGCACTTTGTTCCCAGAAAAGATATGGGGTGTCACTGAAACGTGAAGCAAAAAAAACCCCAGAAGGCAGGAAATGCTCACTGGTATTGGAAAACATACATATGGACGGGTTATGCACCACGAAAGCATCTTTGCTAGCATGTCCAGGAAGAGGTCACTCTAAACATCGGCTCCAAAAGAGCCACACAGCTCCAGCAGTTTAGAGAGAGTTGGTCCTTTTTCTTTTCTGGACCATTTTCAGTTCTTAGGATTGACCGTGACACTGAAGTGTGGGAAATTAACACTGACCAACTTTAAGCTAAGAAACGCCGTTATCACAGACCCACAGCAGTTTCCGTCAGGGTGTTTTTATGTCACATTGAAGGAAGAGTTGCACTAAGATACTCTACAGCCCTGAAGATACAAAAAACGTTTCTCTTCAAGGTATGAGATATGGTACAAAAATACATTTTTCCACGTACAAAAGAGAGAAAAAAGAAAGAGATGGGGCAGGCGGGGGAGGCCACGTGCCCTTCCACAGAATGGAGAAAAAAAAAACGCCCAACTATTCAGGGTTAAGAATATGCCTGAACAAAAGTCAAATTTATGCATTAAAAAGCAAGTTATTCAGACCTTCCATCTAGGATTTCTACCAGAATTTCAAATAATGTTCTCCCCTGAAGTGAGACTCCTAATTAACTGCAGGTTCTTTCACGAAAAATCAGGACATTTTTCACTTGAGTGTAGCAAACTGTAAAATTGGCTCCAGAGCCCACACTTCGCGAATTCGGTAAAACGGTGCATATTCTCAACAGCAGTTTTCAGTTGGTGCTTGTGGTCTCAACCCACCAGCGCCCAGATACACACCTGCTCCCTCGAGTGACTGCCGTTAACGTGGTTTCCTGTCTAGATCTCAGGAGAGCACCGTGCCCTTCGAGTTTCGAGGGTGAGGGAGGAGGGGAAGGGAGTGGACAGTAAACCCAGACCACACTGATGGTTTAACATTTAAAAGCTTTGTGCGGAGAACGGCAACTTTCCCCTGGCCAACGTCCGCAAAGCAAGGTTTTAGTACCTTACACGTGCCAAACACACAAAAGCCAAATGAGCAAAAGGAAGGAGGGCAAAGACGACCTCCTTGGACTTATTTAGACCCTGTGCTAAAATGGCTTCATCTATAAGTATCTCGATGACAAAACCAGAACGGTTCCAACCCAGAAAGCACAGGGCTCAGATGCCCTTGGATAAAGATTTCCCCAAGCACATCCTGGAGAACACGTATGCATTTCAGGAGGTGAAACAAACACAGGAGAGTTTGGGTCCCATTACGTGCACCTTAAAAATAGAAGTCTCACACATCCTCAGAAACACCTGCTTTTGTTTTCCAGATACTTGCAACCAAAAATAAAAGTTCACAGAAACACCGCAGAGAAGTTGGCAGACAGCTGAGTTTTCTCCAAAACGATACGTGGACCCTAAGGTGTTGGTTCTACCCAATCTGGCGGGGTCTCTGGAAATCAGCGTACAGGGGCTCTTGAGGGGCTGGCCAGGGCACGTCCAGGGGCAGCAAAGGACTCGAGACAGCCTCGACTGGCAGCCTGCAAAACTGGGTTGTGCAAAAGCTGCGGCTTCTCCTCCTTGCCCTGTGCTCCTGGTGCATAACAACACACTTGGGGAATCCCAAAAGGGGGCTTTCCACCAGCCCCAGATCCAAGCCTGGCAAAGCTCCCCCAACCAGGAGCCCACAGCTGTCTGCCCTGCACGTACCTCTCCTCTGCCCCGAGACCACGGAAGACAAGGACACCACAGTCTTCAGACAAAAAGCAACTCACACGTGTATTGTAAAAATTTGAGGAAAAACAATCCAGATTTTCTCCAAAGCTTGTTGATTCCTGCTTATGGTTCCTGAGAATGCTTTATAAGCAGCAACAGACTTGAAAATATTATTAGCTGCTACGGTGTGTTTTCCTTCTAAGGTCCTGAGTCAACCGAAAACCAAATGAAACACACAAAAAACCCTCGAGAGCAGATCCTTCCTATAGCAGCCTAGCTGGCAAACGGCAGAACGAGGACATCAAATGATTCCCGAGCGAGCCTCGATGCTCAGCCAGTACAGCTCTTGGCTTCAAACCCCAAAGACATTTGCCAGGTCCTTGAACTTTCCTCTACAAGATGTTGAGGTTAAAACATCAAAGTACAGAAGGGGAAAAAAATATCAGGTTTTCTACAAATAATGATTTCTTCATCTAATAATATAATTGATGGGGGCTTGGCTGGGATCGCTAGGGTCCAAAGGATGCTTAGGTTTATCCTCGAGGCACAACCGTCCACATTCACAAGCGACAACACTCAGCTAAGTCGACATCCACCAAAAGGAAGCTGAAATGAAGCTCACAGTTTTGGAAAATGAAAATAACGCACACAGACCTCACCCACCAATCCCTATGCCGTGAAAACAAACGCCAGCATGGAAACTTCCCTAAAACGTCGAATTAGCACGGTTCTTCCCCTCAATGTGAAGTTTTAATAAACTTGACTCGATCTGCCTTTATTAAAAAACCTTACAAAAGATGTATTTAAATGCTTGAAAAAATTAACTTTTATGCTCTATGCACAGATAAACTTCTCTGACTGTACAGCTTATATGGTTTATAACCTTTGTTTAAAAAATATCTTCTCCACTAATGACACTTGGCGGGTAGTTCTACATAAACGCTCTCGTCACTCCTCTTGGAACGCATCCTGGGAGTCGACATGTGGCCGGAAATACCCTCACAGAGCGCCTCCCTCTTGCTCAGGTATGTTTATTAAGATTGTTTAGGGTTTGGTGTTCTTTTTTTTCTTCTTCTTTTTTGCTTTCTGAGAGAGGGCGCTGGCACGATGGGACGCGGCCGGCTGGCTGATTGTCACTTGCCGTTGGAGCGGTCCAGAGTCTCCAACACTCTGTTGAGGCGGATGTTGAGCAGCCGGACCTGGTTTTCCAGATGCTCCAGTTTCTCCTCCACGCTGGGGCCGCTGGGGCTGCTGCGCCAGTAGAAGCCCATGGGCCCGGTCATGAAGTAGACGGCCACCACGAAGCAGAGCGGCAGCACGGCGTTCTCCGGCTCGCCCTCGTACTTGTGCAGGATGTACACGCACGACATGGAAAACAGGATGACCCGCACGACCCAGAAGAAGCGGCCGAACACCATGTGCAGGACGCTGAAGGTGAAGCCCAGGGTCAGAGACAAGAACCAGTAGGCCAGGAGGACGACGCCGACCAGGAGGAGGGCCCGGGCCGGGCTGTTGGCCACGGAGGCTGGGCTGAAATACTGGGACAGGTTCGAGACTGCAGAACAGAAAAGAGGGACAGCAACGGATTACAGGGAGTCGGGGTTTCTCTACAAAAGAGAGAGCAGCTCTCTTTTGGGCCCCTCTGCTCACTGGCTGGGCTTTTGTAACTGCCTCATTAACCCACAGACTAAGTCTTATGAGAAGCAGGGCAACTCGATAAGACGGCCTGCCATGACCACAGCTTTCAAACACCTTTCATGGCTGGGGAGAGCCTGCACACTGTCTTTCAATTTCCTTCCTTCTTGTCTTCCATAGTAACAAACGTCATTTCAGGCTGGCCACATGGCTGCCTAGGATAAAGGCATTTCCCAGCCTCCCTTGCAGCTATACACGACTAAGCTTTGGTCAAGGAGAGGTAAGCAGAAGTGTTTTGTGGTGGCTTCAAGGGGGACCTAAAAGTAGCAAGAATGTGCCCTTTACCTCTTCTTCTTCTGCCTGCTGAAATGTGGATTCGATAGCTGGAATGCAAGCAGCCGTCTTGGGCCATGAGGGAAGGGAAGTCACCTACTGGGGAGCAATAAGATGGAAGGCGCCTCGGTCCTGAGGACTATGTGCCACAAAGCCACCTACCTGTGAACTTTCACAAAAGAGAAACAAGCTTCCATCTTGTTTAAGCTGCTGTGATTTTGGGTCCCTGTTACTCACAGCCAAACCTAACCATGACTGGTACGCACACATGAAGCTCCATCTTAAGAGTGAAGTGAAAAGGAGGACTTGCGTCTTCTCTGTGCCCGACTTAAGAAAATTTTCAACAGAAAAGTTAAAAGAACGGTAAAATAAATACTTCTATTGAAACCACCTAGGTTTACCAATTAACACCTTGCCATATCTGGCTTCATCTCTCTAGTCACATACTTTTTTACCAAACCACTTCCAAGATGCCCACGTCGTACTTCAGCATGCATCTTTTTTCCAGTTTTATTGAGATATAATTGACATATAGCACTGTGCAAGTTGAAGGTGTACAGCATAATGATTTGACTTATCCTGCGAAATGATTACCACAATAAGTTGTTAACAATCATCATCTCACACAGAAACAACAAAAAAAGAAAAGAATCTTTTTTTTTCCTTCTGATGAGAACTCTCAGGATCTACTCTTAACAACTTTCCTATAAATCATACAACAGTGTGAACTACAGTTATTGTGTTGTACGTTACATCCCCGGGACTTTTTTATCTTATCGATGGAAGTTTGTACCTTTCAACCACCTTCCTCCAGTTCCCCCGCCCCACCCCCCATAACAACAAATGGGATTGCTTTTTCTACGAGCTTGGGTTGGTTTGTTTTTTAGGTTCCACATGTAAGTGAGGTTATTCAGTATTTGCCTTTCTCTGTCTGACTTATTTCACTTAGCATAATGCCCTCAAGGTCCATGTTGTTGTAAATGGTAGGATTCCCATTTTTTTATGGCTGAATAGTATTCCATTGCACATTATCTATGGCACATCTTCTTTACCCATTCATCCATTGATGGACACTTGGGTTGTTTCCATGTCTTGGATATTGTAGATAATACTGCTATGAACATGGGTGCAGATGTCTCTTGTACTATATCTTATACACTATATCCCATATAGCGTTTTGTTTTCCTTTGGATATATTCCCAGCAGTGGAATTGCTGGATCATATGGTAGTTCTATTTTTAATTTTTTGAGCAACCTCCATACTGTTTTCCATAGCGGCTGCACCAATTTACATTCCCACCAAGAGTGCAGGAGGGTTCCCTTTTCTCCACATCCTCACCATCACTGTTGTCTCTTGTCTGTTTATGACGGCCATTCTAAACAGGTATGAGGTGATATGTCATTGTGATTTGGATTTGCATTTCCCTAATGATTACTGACCGTGAGCATCTTTTCACATACCTGTTGGCCATTCATATATCTTCTTTGGAAAAATGTCTACTCAGGTCCTCTGCCCATTATGTAATTGGATTATTTGGTTTTTTGCTATTGAGTTGTATGAGTTCTTTACATATTTTGGATATTAAGCCCTTATCAGATATACGCCTTGCAAATATTTTTCCCATTCTGTAGGTTGTCTTTTCATTTTGTGATGGTTTCTTTTGCTGTGCAGAAGCTTTTTAGTTTGATCTAATTCCACTTCTTTATTTTCGCTTTTGATGCCTTTGCTTTTGGTCTCAAATCCAAAAGATCATCACCAAGACCACTGTCAAAGAGCTTACTGCCTATGTTTTCTTCTAGGAGTTTTATGGTTCCAGGTCTTTGGTTCAAGTCTTTAATCTATTTTTAGTTCATTGTTGAGTAGTGTAAGATGGGGGTCCAGTGTCACTCTTTTACATGAAAATATACAATTTCCCCAGTATTATTTATTGAAGAGACTGTCTTTTCTCCTTTGAGTATTCTCGGCTCTCTTACCAGATATTAGCCGCCCATATATGCAGGGGTTTACTTCCGGGCTCTCGATTCTGTTCCATTGGCCTGTGTCTGTTTCTATGCCAGGACTGTACTGTTCTGATTACTATAGCTTTATAATATAGTTTAAAATCAGGTAGCGTGACGTCTCCCACTTTGTTCTTCTTTCTCAGGGTTCCTTTGGCTATTCGGGCTCTTTTGTGGTTCTATATAAATTTTAGGATTGTTTTTTCTATTTCTGTAACAAATGCCAATGGAATCTTGATATGGTTTGCATTGAATCTATAGATTGCTTTGGGTACTACGGACATTTTAACAATATTAATTCTTCCAGTCCACGAATATGGGGTAATCTAGAAGAGTCCCGTGACGGCGACTTTCTGAAGATGGGTTTTTTCGCAGAAGGTCCTACACTGTGGGACGTCTGGTTGCTTTCTCGGGGTGTCGTTTGCCACGTTCAAGGGGAGCTACATCCCGTGTGTCTTAGCTTACACAGCAGGTCCTCCCCTCAGCGAGTGCATCCGCAGCCCCTGGAAGGCTCGGGACACAGGCAGCCGGGCCCAGCCCAGGACACGCCATTCCCTAGGTCTGCGGTGGGCCCAGGAATGTGCACCTCTCACCAGCTCCCGGGATGTCACAGCTGCTGCGGCTGCTCTCAGGGCCTCGCTTTCAGCCCCGCTGGCTGATGCACAATCAGGTCTTTCCCCGGGGGGAGGCGGGAGCCTGGGGTGAAGCGGGATGTGGCGACTTGGAGGGGGTCAGTGTGGACCCAGAGCAAGTACGAGATGGGATGACTGGAACCTGGGGCATTTCAAGTCTCTAAATGCATTGAGTGTGAACATCTCACACCCCCCGCAACCCCCAAGCAGAGCAGACTGTGGTGCACAGGGTGCCACCTCATCTGGGGCCCAACCTCATAAACAGCAACGTTGCCCAGGGCTGAGGGCTCAGGGTCACCCAGGACCCCCCGAAAGTCGGGGGGCCACACTCCTTCACTGCCTCCCAGAGGCGTCGGGAGCATTCTGACCGAATGCGGTTTTGACTTTGGGGCTGATTTTACACTGAGCCCCTGCAGAAGATGGGGCTAAGGCAGACCTTTTGGTCTCAGGACCCCCAGGAGCTTTCACTTAGATGGTTTCTATCTTTTTGTATTTATCACATTAGAAACTAAAACTAATATCTAATACCCTCAACAAAAAAATTCATTGTGACTTCGTACTTTGAGACACCTCATACTTTCAGGCTGATCTTTCTTAATCACTACTTTTTTTAAAGATTTTATTTTTTTCCTTTTTCTCCCCAAAGCCCCCCCGGTACATAGTTGTATATTCTTAGTTGTGGGTGCTTCTAGTTGTGGCATGTGGGACGCTGCCTCAGCGTGGTTTGATGAGCAGTGCCATGTCTGCGCCCAGGATTCGAGCGTGGTTTCATGAGCAGTGCCATGTCCGCGCCCGGGATTCGAACCGGTAAAACCCTGGGCCACCTGCAGCGGAGCACGCGAACTTAACCACTCAGCCACGGGGCCGGCCCCGCTCCCTACTTTTTAAAAAAATACTTTATTTTTCAGAGCAGTTTTAGGTTCACAGCAAAACTGAGTAGAAGACGCAAGCTGTTTATAATTTTCAAGTAGTATTCATTTAAAAATAACACTGAACCCATTACAGTTAACACACAAAATATATTTTTTATGAAAAATAACTTTTCCAAAACAATATGAAAAAAACACAGTGAGAACGGTGGTGTTGCTTTGCAGTTTTTGCAAATCTCTTTAATATCTAGCTTGTTAGGAGAGCTGGATTCTCAGACCTGTTTTTTTAGTTTTTAAAGATTGGCACCGGGGCTAACATCTGTTGCCACTCTTCTTTTTCTTCTTCTTCTTCTTCTCCTCCCCAAAGCCCCCCAGTACACAGTTGTATCTTCTAGTTGTGGGTCCTTCTGGCTCTGCTGTGTGGACGCCGCCTCAGCTTGGCCTGATGAGTGGTGCTAGGTCCACACCTGGGATCTGAACCAGTGAAACCCTGGGCCATCAAAGCGGAGCACAGGAACTTAACTGCTTCTCTATGGGGCCAGCCCCCAGATCTGTTTTTGAATTCACAGAAACAGAATGCCAGCTGCAAATTTGGGCCACATACGTCATTTAAAATGTTCTAGTACTCACATTAAAAAGGCAAGTGAAACAGGGAAAATTAATGTTAAGATATTTCATTTAACCCAATATATTCAAAATATCATCACCACATAAAGGATATTAAAAAGTATTGAAGCACGTGTGACTGCCTGGCCCCATGGAAACACAAGGTTGGAAAGAGGAGGACCTCACAGTTCCCGAGAGGGCCTCGGCACCCCTGGGTTCCTCAGAGCAGACTTTGAGAACCATTGGAACAGACTCTATGTGCATGGCCACATAACATGTACTACCTGCTGCCAAGGGGCTAAGACAGGTGAGCAGCAGGTGCGAGGCCACCTGAGGAAATCCTGGCCTGGAGATGAGAGTGCTAACCTGCTCCACAATCCGACGGTGGAAGTCAAAACTGCCATCTCAATCAAAGGAGTGTGGGAAGAAGCAACCTTGCTCCCCACAGGCCCTAAAAGTCCTAAAGAGAACACAGGCAACACTGGCTGTCCTGCCTTCCGGCAAAGCGTACTGCGTTACCTTCCTGGGGCTGCCAACAAGCACCTCAAGCTGAGTGTTTTAAACAGCAGGAATCCATTCCCTCCCGTCCTGGAGGTTAGAATTGGAGACTGAGGTGTTGGCAGGGTTCGTCCCTTCCGAGACTGAGGGAGAATCTGTTCCAGGCCTCTCCCCAGCTTCTGCTATTTGCTGGCCATCTTTGGTGTTCTTGACTCAGAGAAGCATCACCCTGACCTCCGCCTTCATCCTCACATGGCTGTCTCCCCGGGCGTGCCTCTGGGTCCAAATTTCCCCTTCTTATGAGGTCCCGAGTCATACAGGATTTAGAGTCCACCCTACTCCAGCAGGACCTCATCTTACTAATTACATCGGCAACGCCCCTGGTTCCAAATAAGGCCACATTCTGAGGTGCTGGGAATTAGGACTTCAACAAATGAATTCGGTACCATAATAGGTACCACTCAGAGAAAAGTAAGCCTTCTGGTGGCAGACGTGCTTCTCAGCTGGGCCAGGGTTTATGTCACCACACATCTGTAGCGTCCCCACGGGCAGACAGGGGAAAGCAGGTGCAGCTGGACACAGCCGGCCCTCCCGGCAGAGAATCGAGACGGGGCGGGCTCCCGACCTGCACGATGACTGACTTTTTGGAGCAAAGCCCCTTCACAAGGCGTTTACCGTGGGCCAGGCACTGTTCTGACCGATCTCCATGAATTGTCATTTGATCCTCATGCTGTGATGAGGGGATTCTAGCATTTTCCACATGAGGACACAGGCACAGAGTGGGACTTGCCCAGGGTCCCATTTTGTTGGAAGTGGCCTCAGAGGCTTCAGAGAAAGTAAAGAACTTGAGGAAGATGGGCGACTGAAATCCATCCTTTCAACTCCTGGACAAATGCTCTATTTCCCGGAAAAGGGTCCTGAGCCAGCAGATCTGGGGTGGGCAAAAACTGTGCGGTCCTTTACAGACACCGCAGGCCACATGTGGCCACCAAGCACCGGAAATGTGGCAAGTCTGAACTGAGATGCACTGTGTCAGATACAGACTGGATCTGGGAGACAAGACCCCCCAGAACGTAAGACACCGCGTTAATCATTTTTCATACTGATCACAAGTTGAGATGACAATATTTTCCATTTAGTAGGTTAACCAAAATACCTTATTAAAATTAATTTCACCCATTTCTTTTTACGTTTTTAATGTGGCAACCAGAACACTGAACATCACACGTGTGGCTGGCGTTCGAGTTTTATCAGACTGTTCCAGACTAGGGAGTCTCCTTTTTTTTTTTTTGCATAAGGCTATCCAATTTTTTTTTTTAATTAATGTTATGACAGATTACAACCTTGTGAGATTTCAGTTGTACATTTTTGTTAGTCATGTTGTGGGTACACCTCTTCCCCCTTTGTGCCCTCCCCCCACCCCCCCCTTTTCCCTGGTAACCACTGATCAGATCTCCTTGTCAATATGTTAACTTCCACCTATGAGTGGAGTCATATAGAGTTCGTCTTTCTCTGACTGGCTTATTTCGCTTAACATAATACCCTCGAGGTTCATCCACGTTGCTGCGAATGGGCCAATTTTGTCTTTTTTTATGGCTGAGTAGTATTCCATTGTGTATATATACCATATCTTCTTTGTCCAATCATCAGTTTCTGGGCATGTAGGTTGGTTCCACGTCTGGCTATTGTAAATAATGCTGCAATGAACATAGGGGTGCAAGGGACTCTTGGGATTTCTGATTTCAGGTTCTTAGGATAGATACCCAGTAACGGGATGGCTGGGTCATAGGGTATTTCTCTTTTTAACTTTTTGAGGAATCTCCATACTGTTTTCCATAGTGGCTGTACCAGTTTGCATTCCCACCAACAGTGTATGAGGGTTCCTTTTTCTAGAGAGTCTCCATTTTAACCCTAAAAACTTCCAAAGGAGGAAATTAGAGGATTGTGCTCAGGGAAACACTTTCTACCAGAATATCCAACTTGGAATACGGTTTCCTGTAAAGCCTTTCACACACTCAAGCTTCTAAGCATAAGACACAAATTCCAAAGGCCTTCGGATGCTTGCAGCTTGTGCATCAAATAGAAGGGGAAACGATACCATGGAAGCGAGCTCTTCACCTGAGGTATGCGTCAGCTGCACTCATCACGAATGCCAGCGTTCACGACCTCCTGGCTCCGCCCTGGTCCTCTCCCACGGGATTAGAAGGCTGTCTGCTCATAGTTCTTCATCCCGAGCTGCACGCAATCTCTCGCAATCAGCTTTGTTTCTCCAGGCTCACTGGTCAGAGGTGGAAAGACTGAGAGTTCAGCAATCCGGGCAGGCGGTGACTAGGGACTTCAAGTGGGATTGCACGCAGTTGCTGCATCTGGGTTATGTGTTGACTCAGCCTGCGTCCCAGAGGGGCCCTCACCGGCCCTAGGGGCTGCGGGCTGCACAGCATCTTCTCACACGGCCATGCGGCTGCCTCCTGTCCTTCATCTGAGCGGCACGGTGCCCGGCGCTGGCCTAAGGCCTCTCAGAGGTTGAACTCAAGGCTTCAAGGCTGGTGACGGCTCTGAGTGGCTGAGGGGGACGACAGCAGGTGTGGACCAGGGCGCCCCAACCTGTGCAGCTTTGGGCCAGGGCCTCAACCTCATGCCCTGGTCTCCGATCAGTAAGGGGGGAATGTCAAGGGCCGACAGGAGAACTCCGAGAGATTTTGCACGTAATTGGAGCTCTGTTACCTTCCTGGGGCCGCTGTGACATACGACGATGGGCTTGGCAGCTTAAAACAAGAGGAATGTCTTCTCTCACAGTTCTGGAGACGAGAGTCTGAAAGCAAGGCGTGGGCAGGGCTGCGCTCCCTCCGCAGGCTCTAGGGGAGGTCCCTCCTGCCTCCTCAGCTCCTGCGGGCTCCCGGCTGCACTCGCCCATCTCAGTCTCCATCGTCACGTGGCCGTCTTCTCCCTGTGCGTCTCTGTGGGCCGGGGTCCAAATTTCCCCCTTCCTGCAGTTCACCACATACTGGATTGGGGAGCCACCCTAACCCAGGATGACCTCATCGTGACTTGATGACATCTGCAAAGACTCTCTTCCCAAATAAGGCCACGTGCACAGGTACCGCGCTTTCGGGAGGACACAAGTCAACTCACAGCAGCAGCGAAGCAGCAGGGCCAGCAGCCCTCCAGCTCGCATTAACGATGGGCCGCTTTGTGCCGGGACAGAGCCGGGGTTGAGGGCACAGCCCAGAGGAGACCCCACCCACAGGAGCTGAGATGCCAGAGGGGAGAGCACATACACACACACACACACACACACACACACACATATACGGGATGGTACAGCTGACAAGTGCCATAAAGAGAAGGAATGGGCAGTGTGAGAACAGACAACGAGTTCCCTTTACATGGGGTAATCAGGATGGGCCCCTTGCAGGAGGCGGCATGTACCAGAGACCCAGGATGGGAAAGACCAGAGCAGGCAAAGGGCTGGGGAATTGCCCCCCGCAGGGAACACCTAAGGGACTAGAGGGCATGTCCAAGAATGGGATGGAGGCCACTGGGCCGGCCCCCCGAAGTATGTTTTTAAAAGAAATCTCATTGGCTGATTTGTTGAGAAGGGACCACAGTGGGCAGGAGAGGAAGCCGAGTCAGGAGGTGTGTACGCAGGAGTTAACGTGGGGCCTGAGGCTGAGCTCTCCAGGAGGCCCTGCTGGCAAGGAGGGCCCTTGGCCGGCATCTGGGAACTAGGATTTCTGAAGTCTGATGTGATCCATAATAAGAAACATATATTTGGTCTCCGTCCCCGTTCCTGGCACAGAGCTCCCAAAACCCTTGGGACTTCCCCATTGCTGTGAGCCATCGAGGGGTCTTGAGAACTCAGAACAAGCCCCTTTCAACCACACCTGAGCTTACGTTAATGCAGTGACTTTTGGACAGCTCCTAGACAACCACAGGATGGGAGCTGGATGCCAGGGGAACCGACCACGTGATTAGAGGGCTGGAACTTCCCGTCCCCCCACCCCGGACCTCTGGGGAGGGAGAGGGCCTGGAGGTTGAATCCATCGCCAATGGCCAACCGGGTCGTGCCCATGTAACGAGGCCTCCATAAAAACCCAAAAGGATGGGGTTCAGAGAGGTTCCCAGGTTGGTGAACTAGGGAACGTGGAAGCCCCGAGCCCCTTCCCGCAGACCTTGCCCCATGTGTCTCCTCCATCTGGCTGGTCCTGAGTTATAGTCTTTGTCATAGACCAGTAATCTAGCAAGTAGGCTGGTTTCCCGACTTCTGTGAGCCGCTCTAGCAAATTAACTGAACCCAAGGAGGGGGTCACAGGAACCTCCGATTTATAGCTGGTTGGTCTGAGGCACAGGTGACAAGCTGGACTTGCAATTGGCATCTGAAGTGGGACAGAGCCCTTGACCTATGGGACCCGACGCATTCTCCAGGCAGAACTGAGAACTGAGTTCAATTTGTGGGCACCTGGTCAGTGCTGGAGGAGAAGTGAGTTCATTGCTTGGTAGTGAGGAAAAAAAACCACACACTGGAGGCGGGGTGCCCTCTACTCCCTGATAAGCGGGACGCACGGCGCCCAGACTGTCTGTACAGACAATGTGGTGCAGGCTGACCACCTGCCCTCCTTGGGGAGTCTGGGATTCGGGTGGGTGAATTCAGGCAGAGGGCCACCGCAACCCCAATCAACGCACTGGGCGCTGAGTCTCCAATGGGCTTCCCTGGTAGACGACACTTCACACATGGTGTCACACTTGTTGCTGGGGGATTAAGCGTGTCCCATGCGAGTCCCCGGGAGGGCTCTGGAAGCCTGAGCCTGCCTCCACCCCCTGCGCCTTCTCCTTGCTGACTGTGGTTTGTGTCCTTTAGCTGTAATAAGGCCCACGAGCACCACTGCGGGCTGACTCTCCCAGCGATTCGCCAACCCTGGGCTTGGTCTTGGGGGGCTGGCACAGGAGGCCCGCGCAGACTTCCTGGAGAGAGAGGCGGAGCCTGGACCAGGGCCGCGTCCTTGAAGTCGAGGGGTCCAGCGGCAGCCTCCTGATTCCTTAAGCAGGGCAGCAACCCCTGGCAGCCCAGGTGGGCAGTGCCCTGGGGGTCACACGTGGCTCCTTCAGCCCTCCTGATGATGCTCTGAGAGCCTGGTCCTCTGGATTAGATCCCCTTCTGCCTAAAGAACTGGAGTAGTTTCTCCAGGATCCCAACAAGCCAGAGAGAGAACTCCGGCTCTGGGGCCTGTGGTTTGCCTGGGGGCAGACTCGCGCCTGAGCCTAAGCAGCATCTCTGACTCCCAGCTTTGATGGGCCATTTTTATATGCAACTATTACAATAAAAGACGGTTATTTGTATCCTCACTCAGCCTCCCCAAGTCTTTTCCTGTGCCACCCCGGGTGGGTGCCTGTTCCTCACTTTGGGAACCACTCGAATAAATCGGCACCTTCAATGGATGCCCCCCACACACCTACCATCAAGGCCGAGAACGTCCAGGAGCTCAGTCCAGACTTTCCACAGCGTCTCCACACACATGTCCACTCCCAGCACGAACCTCTCAGTCAGCCTGGTCAGGAACTGCAAGAAACAAGTGAACGGTCACTCCCGCCTCGGCCAGCGCTCCCTTCTTCCCGGTCCGGCCAGGCCCGTTAGTTCATACTTCAAGGGGAAAACGTGGCGGCTGATGGTGAGGCCACACAGGAGGGCCGAGGAGCCCAGGGGATGGACCTGAGCTCAGAGCTAATTGTGGGCAGGCCGAGAACTGAGTGAAATCTGGGCAAGCCTCCCTCCCACAGGCCAAGCGGCACCCACAGGAGACTGGCGCTCTCTGCAAAGCTGCTTCGCCCCGCTTCCCACTCCTCCTGGAGCCCTCCTGCTCCCCCTTTGTCAAGGCCTCTGCCTGATTTCTCAGTTTTAAACGGTGGGAGTTTCTGCCCCCAACTTATTTCACCCAGACGTTCTCCCCATATCAGCATCTCCCGGGCACATGGAAGTGACGGAGACCCACCCCTGTCCAGCTTTAAGGACTTGCAAGGGGCCTCGGAGGGCTGCATCGCTCTCCAGGTGATTCCAGAGAACCACCAGGCAGGAGTGACATAAAGACGAGGGGCAGCCTCATTGCACCCTGTTTGTTTGAACCCGTGATGCTCTATACACACGGTAAACAACTCAGAGCTACAAATGGGAATTCAGTGAAATGCAAGCCTCCCGTCTCACTGCCCAGAAACCCAAATCCCGTTTCGGAGACACCATGGTCACCACTCGCTTATTAGCCTCCCTGACAGGCACCGGGTGAAAATGGCATAGACAAGTGTTTTTCTCACAAACGGCAGCATATGTGTACAGCTCTGCAGACTTTCTCGTGGAACACTCTGTCTCGGTGGTTACTGAACCTTAGCCTGTACAGAGCCGCCTCATTCTTTTTAAAGATGGTACCCCTGCAGCTGCTGAGCCAATCCCCTCCTGATGGACATCTATGTTGTTCCCGACCTGCGTGATTACAGCGAATGGGGGAGCTGCCACAGGACCCCGTACACGTGCCCTCTGGCTGACAAGTGCAGCATAAATGCCTCGAAGTGAACTGGCTACAGCATTTCAAATTGGATTGTTCCTCCAGGGGAAAAGGAGGCGCGGGGCTGAATCATCACAGGAGAACAGAGGATGCCAACAACCTCCGTGCAGGACTGTGGCTTGGCTGAGCGTGCACCAGCCTGGGACTGCAACTGCCTGAGTTCAAATCCCCGCTCTGCCTCTTACTACCAGCTAGGTGACCACGGGTATGTTACATATGAGACATCCCAAGTCTCCAGGTAACAAATGGAGGTAATAGCACCTCCCCATCTGGTTATTTGAGCATTAAATAGGATATGCACGTGAAACACTTTGAGCACTTGGCATACGGTCAACATTCTTACTGATATCCAATATTCTGACAGCGCGCTCACCCCAATGTGTCCTGCAGGGACCTCATCCTTTTAGCCTTAGGTAATTGCACTAAAGGGATTTGTATATTTAAAGACCATGTGGCCACCAGCTGAGGAATGGATAAACACAGCCTGGCCTATCCATACAATGGGATAATATTTGGCCCTAACAAAGGAATGAAGTACTGTTGCGTGCCTCCACATCAATGAACCTTGAAAACATGATTCTAAGGAAAAGAAGCCAGAAACAAAAGACTGCATGTTACATGATTCTATTTGTATGAAATGTCCAGAACAGGCAAATCCATTGAGACAGAAAGTAGATTAGCGGTTGCTTAGGGCTTGGGAGGGGGTGATGGCGAAAAGGTACAGGATTTCTTTTTGTGGTGATGAAAATGTTCTAACGTTGACTGTGGTGATGGTTGCACAGCTCTGTGAATATACTAACAACCATTGAATTGTACACTTTAAATGGATGAATTGTATGGTATGTGAATTATACCTCCATAAAGGTATAATTTTATACCTGTTTAAAAAAATGCAAGGGTAAAAAAGATAACGGGAGAGCTCACGTTAAAAAAAAACACCAAAGACTAGGTGGAGAACGCCAGAAGGAAGCGCACACGTCGGAGAGAAGGAGACGGCCCCTTTCGTGGGGCAGGTGGGTGGGGGATGGGGGAGAATGCATCTCCACCAGCGTGGAAGGCACACTGGTACTGGGTTAGCTATAATTCTTTTTTTAAAAGAGCTTTATTGACATATTAAGTTCATGTCTTTAAAATGGACAGTTCAGTGATTTTTGGCATATTCACAAGAGTGTACAGCCATCACCATAATCTAATTTTAGAACATTTTCATCGTCCCCAAAGAAGCCTTGCGCCCATCAGCAGTCACGCCCATCCCCTCCTCCTCCAGCCCAGGCAGCCACTAATCTCCTTTCTGTCTCCATGGATTTGCCTTTCCCGGACTTTCCATACAGTACCTGACCTTTTGTGCCTGGCCCCTTTCACTCAAAATAACATTTTTCAAGGCTCATCCATGTTGTAGCATGAATCAGTCCTTAATTCCTTTTTATTGCCCAATAGCGTCCTATTTTACAGAGTTACGAGATCTTGCTGATACCCTCACAATTCTTTAAAGTGCACACAATTTGTGCACATTGGTCGACGGAACGCAGTCTTTATAATCTGTTCCAGTGGAGGCAAGGAAAGGGCCACACAGCATGGCTTTTGTGAGAAAAGGATATCGGGCCTTGAAACGGCACCAGCTCCCCTGGAAAGCAGGTGAGGAAGCAGTTACTTGGGACAGAAACTGCTCCTGCCGATGAACCCCTGGGGGACTCGGCTTTCTCAGCTGTAAGATGGGGCTCAGAGAGGGCTGGACCCCAGGCCCGGTAGAGACCTCCGCACAGGCGGCATCCAGCAGGTGCCCGGGCGCTAGAGCCACTCAGGCCATCTCTGGCAGAGGCGCGGATGGCTGGGCGATGGCACTTGCTCTGGACCGAGTGCCACCCAGCCACGGAAGGCCTGGCTCCAGGCATGCACAGGGATGCGGGACACCAAGAACTGGCCGGGCAGGACGGGCAGGCAGGGCCCACGGCTGCCTCTCCACCACGGACTGGAGAGCTCGCTCTCTGCCCCGAGGGCTGGCACTGCTTGCTTTGGCTCCTGCAATGGGACACCTTGGCCCAGTGTGTGTCTGTGAAGACAAAGGAGCCCCCAGGCAGGTGTCGTGGGCCAAAGTTGTTCCTCCAAAATTCCTTTGCTGAAGCCCAAACGCCCAGCTCCTCAGAATGTGACTGGATTTGGAGATGGGGTCTGTAAAGATGTCGCTAAGGCAAAATGAGGTCATTAGGGTGGCCCTAACCCAACAGGACTTGTGTCCTTATGAGAAAAGGAGATGAGGACACAGACACGGACAGAGGGAAGACTGTGTGAAGACACAGGGAGAAGACGGCCATCCCCGAGCCAAGGACAGAGGCCTCAGGAGAAACCAGCCCTGCCCACAAGTTGATCTCAGACTTCTAGTAAATTCCTGTTGTTTAGGCTGCCCGACGGGTGGTACTTTGTTATGGAGCCCGAGCAGACCAAGACAGGGGCTGCAACGAAGCCCAGAGCCCGAAGCAGGTCACAGAAGTCAGGTGGAATCCCATCAGGGCCTGGGTCTCACTGGTCCACGGGAATGGGGGGTGGAGGGAGGGGGACACCACCACCAGGACGCAGCCACCAAATGCAAACGTGGAGACAGCTATAGGACCCCTGGCCCGGCTTCTCCACCAGGTAACCTGGCCTTGAAGCAAACAACACAGCAGGAGAGAGAGGAGGAGCCGTAAAAACAAAAAGCCACTGAAATCAGTTGAGGGCATGTGCCCTTGACGTGATGTGATGACAACGGCACTTTACCTCTGTGCTCTTCCTCTCAAAACCATAACGACAGTCTCATCAGGAGGAAACCAGCAGACCAATCCCAGCAGAGGGGTGTCCCTGATCAGCCCCCCTGAAAACCGTCCAGGTCATCAAAACCAAGGAAAGTCTGAGAAAGCGTCACAGCAAAAGGAGCCTACGGAGACACAACTGCGTGCGACATGGTGTCCCGGAGAGGATCCTGGAGCCGACAAAGGGCATCAGAGAAAAACCAAGGACATCTAAATACAGTATGGACTCTAGCTAATAATGACGTATGCATACTGGCTCGTTAACGTAACAAACGTACTATAAAAACGTAAGATGCTAAGGAGAGGGGAAAACGGGTGCAGGGTATTGGGGAACCCTGTACTATATTCTCAATCTTCTATAAATCTAAAACTGAGCTAAAAAAATAAAGATATTAAAAAGGTGAGAGACTTAAAATACCTACCAGTTAAGCGCAAGTGTAGACTTTGTTTGGATCCCAAGTCAAACAAAGCAATTTTGTAAAAAGACATTTTGAGATGGAGAAATCGGAAAATGGACTCGGGTCAGTTACTAAAGAATTGTCAGGGGCTGTGGTCATGGTATTGTGGTCATGACTTTACAAACTTTTTACTTGTTAAAGATGCAGATTGAGATAGTCAAAGGTGAACTAATATATTTTGGATTAATTTTACTATTCTAGGTTAAAAAGAAATTTTGATGGGGGGGACAGATATAACAAAAAAGTCAGAGATCAGGTGAGAGCGTCTGCAGTTCAGAGGCTGCCCAAGCATCTAAGGGACACGGTGAGGTGCAAAGGTGACATGAACTAACACTGCTGGAACGGACAGACAGACCACGAAACAAATCACGAAGGAGAGAAAGGCACCTCTAGGGCAGATGGTCTGCTGAGCCTCAACCAAAGGTCAAAGGAAAGGGACAAGAAGACACCATGTGCACCACTGCGCTACCAGAGCAAGGACACAAAACCCCTGACGTAGAATTCTTGCTGAAATTGCATGCCGTCCATCTAGCCCCACTAGAAACACTCAGGCAATACACACTACAGGACATTTCAAGAGACAAGCGAGTCAAAACCACAGCGAGATACCTTTTCAGCCCCACCAGGACGGCTACAATCAAAAAGACAGACAATAGCAAGCGTTGGCAAGGATGTGGGGAACTGGAACCCTCACACACTGCCGGTGGGAACGCAAAATGGTACAGCTGTACAATGGTTCCTTGAAAGGTTAGTTACCATATGACCCAGGAAATCCACTCCTAGGTATATACTCAAAATATTGAAAACATACGTTCACACGAAAACTTATACAGGAATGGTCTTAGCAGTCTTACACGAAGAAGAAACAACCCAAATGTCTATTAACTGATGGATAAATAAAAAGTCATAAGAGAGAAGGAAGCACCGACACCTGCTACGACATGGATGAACCTTGAAAACACTACACTAAAACAAGAAGCCAGTCATATTGTATGATTCCATTTACATGAAATGTCCACCATAGGACAACTGGCCCAAAGTCAGAGAGCTGGCGAGAAGCAGAGCCGGGATTCGAATCCACGTCTGCTGGACAGCCAGGCCCGTGCTCCAAACACAAAAGCCGTGGGTTTATTTTAGACAAGCCCTAGATCAGAATATGGGGTGTTTCTTTAAACACCCTCAAACTTCACAACCCACCAAGCAGGTCTGGCTCTAATTAGCAAACCCAGGGGCGCTGAAAACTCCAGCTGCTAGCAGACCCAGTTTTCCTTTAATTACGATTAACAGAACAATCTCCCCCAAGCCTAGCTGGTCTGGGCTACACTCTGCAGGAAATAAAATGTCAGGTCAGCCTCGTTCTAGATGCTGTACTGATTAGGGGAGCCGGGAAAGGTCATGAGGAAGACCAGGGAGGGCACCAGTGTGGGCTCCAGGCCCACTCTGCCTGGGTTCAAATCCCGGCTCTGCCTGACCTGGAGCCAGTCACTTCACCACTCTGTGCCTCAGTTTCCCCATTTGTAAAATGAAAACAGTAACACTACCTACCTCATAGGGTTGTTCCAAGGATCAAATGAGTTTCCCTATCTCTAAGAGCACTTAGGACATTTTAGGCAATTAACAAGCTAGAATTATCATCGTCTCTACTCAAGGCACAAACCCTGGTTTACCCCAGAGAGAGTTCTGGCCTCGAGATGCTCAGATTCTCTGCCAGAACACAGCTGTCTTATTGACACTCACCCAGAGGTTAAGCCCCTCCTATCTAGTTTGAATTTCACGTCTGTGGATCTTGGGTGTCTGCTAAGACACGCGTTGCCTGTGCTCAGCCCGCACGAAGCCACACTTCTTTCTGTTCTATCTGAACGCTGTCTGCACAAGCGGGGCCTCACCCGCTCACATCCCTCGCGCCCAGGCCGGCTGGAGGGCCCTCTTTTGGCACTCAGGTGCCAGGTCGGCTTTCTCCCTCCTTGGCCACCTACAGCATTCTCTCCCCCCAAGAACCCACAACCTCCACGAGAGGCGTCCGCACACCCATAGGAGAGGGTGGTCAGAAGTTACAGTTGTCCGAACAAATTAACCTGTCTTTCATTTTATCCTGTAAGACTATTCAACCACTCTGATTTAGGTTTCAATGTTCTTTTTTTCTCCATCCATCTCAAGCCCCAGAAAACTTTCTCTCACCCTGAAAGCCTTTCCAGCAGGGCTAAGCAACGCTGGTTGGCACGTTGGCCAGGATATATAACAATAACAATAATGGACACTGATTCAGCCACTACTCTGGGCCAGGAAAGCACCAACGACTCACAATTACAACCTCATAAGGAAGGGCATGTTATTATTATTCCCATTTAACGAATTAAAAAACTGAGGCTCAGAGAAGTGAAGCCACTTGCCTAAAGCCAGCCAGCTCTTAAGTGGCAGAGCCCACACTTGAACCCAACTTCTCTCCAAAACCCGAGGGCCAGGGCGGAGCAAAAGACTTAAGAGGAGGGAAGGCAAGAGCTGTACTCAGAAAACCGCAGTCCCACAGGCAACTGTCCCCCACTCACTTCCCCTCTCTCGGCTGCTCTGTGGACTTCTGCCCCAGGGGCAAGCCCGTCTCATCCAGCCCCAGAGGGCCGGCGGGAGCCTCCCTCGCTGCTCCTGAGCGCTCAGCACCACCCCCAGGGGGCTGCAGGTGCCCAAACAGCTCCAAAGTACACAGAACGCTCCCAGTGAAAGGCCCAGCACACAGTAGGTGCTTAGGAGGGTTACTGTGCCAGGTTGCCAAAGCAACAGAGCAGAGTGCATTATTGCCTTTTCCTTTGCTTACAAAGTAAAAAAAAAAAAAAAGCAGCCTAAATATCTTCAAAGCAGAAGGAGGAAGACCTAAGGTGCTCAGGGGAAGTGGGTCGGGTGCGAGGCTAGACGGAATTCGGGGCTGTCGGGGAGAGCGCCGCAGCGCGGGGAGAGGGCGCGGGCGGGCAGGGCGCCCCCTGGGCGCGGACGGTGCCTGGCTCACAGTAGGTGCTCATTCAAACGTGTTGAATGAATGAATGAGAGGCGCGGCCGGCGTCAGCGAAGCCCAGGGGAGGCCCCCGGGCGCGCGGCCCTAGGGGGCAAGGTCCAAGGAGAAGCGCCGCGCGCTGAGCAGAGGGCGCCCCGAGGCCCTGCGCCCCGGCCCCGCGCCGCAACCGGCCCCCAGACCCGACGCTGGCCGGGCAGGACGGGGGGCCGCAGGCAGCAGGCCCCGGGGCGCAGGTCGGGCACCCCCGCCCCCGGCCCGGGCACCCCTCTTCCAGCGCCCCGGCCGGCCGGCAGCCCCGGAGGCCGCGCGTGGCCCAGGCCGGCCCCCGGCGCCAGGTGCGCGGCGACCGGGGCAAGGTGACCGCGGGCGCGGGCCCGGCGCCCACCTTCTGAGCCGCGCGCACGTTGTCCTCGCCGAACAGGCTGCTGACGCTCTGCGAGAAGGTGTTGACCGTGCGGCGGTAGCTGTTCTTCTCCGTGCCGCCGCGGCCCCTTGCCCCCTGCGCGCCGGGGGCCAGCAGCCCGAGCAGCAGCAGAAGCAGCAGGAGCCCAGCCCGGGCCCGGGGCCCGCCCGAGGCGCGCGCGCCCATCCTGCGGCCAGCGGGCTCGGGCTCGGGGAGAGGGGTGAGGGGCGCACGGACGGACGCCGCGGCTCCGGCGGGGACCGCGTTGGCGCGCTCCGGGCCGCGCGCCTCGCTTCTGCCCGCTGCCGCCGCCGCCGCCGCCGCTGCGCCACCTGCCCCGCCCCGCGCGCAAAGGCGCGACGGCCCTGCCCACGCCTCGCCCCGCCCCCGGACGCGGGAACCCGGCCCGCGACCCCGCCGAGGGGGCGGCAGCGGTTCAGGCTGCTCTGTGTCCCCGCCCCCGCCAGGCCCTCCCTGAACTGGTGGGTTTTGAACCTTGAAAAAAATAATTTCTATTTTTAACTTTTCTGTAAAAAGCAACCCATGCCTGTAAAAGTTGCTACAGCCTCAGCAAGGATAATGACTGCAATTGATGGGAAAACGTGAAATACATATATTATGTATCATTATATTTATAATGGTACCCAATAATTAGCCACCGTTGCGGATGGCAAGGGCGCCAGCTCACTCATTCATTCTGAAATGCTTAAATAAAGGGAAGGAATCAGGCATCCGTCCTGCTCTTTCTGAACAAACTATTTCAGAGTCCCAAGATAGTAGAGGAGGGGAAGTCCCTTTAAGATAAGTCCAGCCAGTAAATGAGGAGGGAGCGAGAGAATTAGAAAATCATTTTGCACCCCTTCATGAAATGACCAATTCAGGCGACGATCATCAAGGGACTGAAACCAAGAGGTGACAGTTGGTGGGGAACTTGAAAATGGAGGGGCCAAGTTGTCCAGACTCGGACCCGCCAATCTTAGTAGCAGGAAGTACCAGCGCCACCTATGATGGATTCTTGCCAAAGCGCTTGGAGCCACAACTCGATGTGGCCTCTACACCAAACCGACAGTTTAGCGGAAATATGGGGGATGGAGGCAAAAATTAGAAGCAGCAGAAGCAATCAGCCAAATCCAGAATGTGAAGCATTCTGCAGGACAAACGACCCAGTTTCTTCAATAAGTAAATGGCATAAAAAGTGAAGGGAGGGGGGATTACTGGTTTTAAAAGACTTAAGAGTCCTAATAACCAAACGCAAAGCAAGGGGCTTGTTCGGGTCCTCATCAAACCAACCAAGTCTAACCACACGTTCTTTGAGACAACCAGGAAAATGAAAGTTAATTTTTGCCAACCCCGGGGTGAAAAATGATCTCTCATTTTTGAACTTAACTTTTTCCCGGATTCCCAGTGAAGTTTTCATGTATTTCTTGGCCATGTGACCTACTCTTCTGTGAACTGCCTGTTCATGTCCTCTGACCATTTTTCTTGTATTATCTTTTTTTAAAGTAAACTTTTTAATCAATGTATAGCATATGAACAGAAAAATACACAAATCATATGGTGCCTCTCTATGAATTTTCACAAAGTGAACACACAGGTACCCAGCACCCAGCTTGAGAAACAGAGCATTTCCAGCTTCCCAGAAAGGCTCCCTTTGTCCTCTCCGGTTCCCTGTGTCCCCTTCCAAAATTTAGGGGATCCGTTTTACCTGGTTTTGAACTTTATGTAAATGGGATCACACAGCATGATCTTCTGCGATTGGCTTCTTTTGTTCAATATTATATTTGTGAGATCCATGTTGTCGGGTATTTGTCTTTTTCTTCCTACTTCATAGAATGTTCTTTACATCTTCTGGAGATAATCCTTTGATATGTAGTATTTTAGAAGAAAATATAGGAAAATGTACTATTACCTACTTAATAATTTAAAAATGAACAAAGTTTTTTTTTACTTAAATAAGCGTATTTTAAAAAGAAACTGTGGATCACTATTATCCCAAGCAATAAAATACATGAAATACAGGTTTGATATGCTAATTATACTTTTCCCCCAAAATTCTTTTAAATTAATATATAACTTTAAGAATGTATTCATATGTATACTATCTAAATCCTCTCACGCACCACCAGTGTGCTGTGGTAGTCTGTTTTTGTTTTTCAGGGAAGAAGGGGAATTTATCCAAATTCAGGCACGCTATTCATTCATTTACTCATTCTCCAACTATTCATTGCTTGCCTACTCTGCAGCCAGACCTTGTTCTCGTGTCTTCAAAGGTTTTTCCTCGGGCAGTATCTTTAAGTAATTAAAAAAAATAACGTTATCCTTTCTAAAATTCTAAAATAACTCTTAGTGCCTTCATATTCTTTTGTGATATAATTTAAATCTTTGCCCTTAACGAGTTAATGCTTTTAACAGAAAAAAGGCGACACAATGTCACAGTTCTATTTACCAGATAATTACAGGATTCAGAAAATACATTATTTCCGAGTGCGCTACAGACAGTGTGATGTGGTAATGAGGCTTTAAAGTTATCTAATGGATGCCTTCTTCTCTTGGTTCTATCCCTCTAGTGGAAATATTTAGTGCCTTTTTATACGACACAACTAATGTACGTTTCTTGTAGGAATACCAGAAAATGCAAATAAGCAAAAAAGGGAGGGAAGAAGCTTGCATTAGCGGCGGGGTTATATTTTAAAAGGTACCAAAACACTCCCACTCCCACACAGCCAAATTCGTATTAGTAGATAATGCCGTCTTAGAGACTCAGACCACAGCGCGCGGCCTCTGCTGGGGCCTCAGGCTCCGCCCCCGCCTCTAAGTTAGCCCCGCCCCCGCCTCTAAGTTAGCCCCGCCCCCAGCCGTCACCTCGCGGGCCCTTTTATCCTCAGCTCTCGCGAGAGCACATTCCGGAAGTCTCCTGGCGGAGCGGGTGGTCTGGGGGCTCACGTGGGCCGGGCCTAGGGGTGCGCCGCTGGAGACTCTGCCGGAGCCGAACGGGAGCGGGGCGCCATGGGGAAGCTGCGCCGGCGGTACAACGTCAGGGGGCGCCTGCAGGCGGCCCCCGGCCCCTCGAAGGGCCCCCCCGAGCCGCCCCCCGTGCGCCTGGAACTAGAGGGTAAGGTGTCCCGGGACTGGAGCTGGGTTTCGGGGGCGGCCGCCCAGGGCCTCGCGGCCAGGACTGGGCAGTGGGGGCCCACGGGCTTCCGGACTGTGCCCTGCCTCCGCGACGCCGGGGCAGGGGACCAGAGAGAACCCCCTCTCGGAGGATCCAGAGGAAGGGGAGCCGCTGACAGTCGAGTTTTAACAGCGAATTTGGGACAATACCTGGGGTCTTAGTATAGCAGCATGAGGAATTTGGGCAGGAAAATGAGGTCATTCCATCCATTCCGATGGCTTCGATTATAGTCTCTTTGCTAGTGACCCCTAAATTTGGGTTTTCAGCCCAATGTGTGCTCAGCTCCAGGCTGCTTGACATTTCTACTCAGACTCCTTTTAGTAGGAGCGCCCACTGTGTGCCAAGCACTATTGTAGGAGCCATAGCAGAAGAGGAGATTTAACAAAAATCCGTGCCCTGCTGAGCTCAGATGCTCCTGGGAGGAGATGGGCAAAGATGAACAGGTAAAATATATAGAGTGTTGCATGGTTCTATCACTAAGAAGATAAAGCAGAAGAGGTGTTTGGGTGGGTTGCAGTGTTCCCTGGGGTGGGCGGGGAAGGCCCCACTGAGAAAGCATGACTTGAGTCAAGACCTGAAGGCCGCTGGAATGGCTGAGGGGAGATGAAATTAGCAGTGGGGTCAGGATCATGTAGGGCCTGTGGGTCATGGCAAGGAGGGTGGCCATGGGCGCGTTTAGAGCAGAGAAGGGACACTGCTTGCGCTTACGCTTTGACAGCATCAGTTTGGCTGCTGTGTTGAGGAAAAGCAGCAGAGGGCAAAGCAGAGCCCGGGTGATGGGTTAGGAGGCTGTTGAGTCCGCTTGCTGGGGCAGGTGTGGGTGCCTGGACCAGGGAGACAGCTGCACGGGAGGTGAGAGGTGTTTGGATTCACGATATATCTTGAAGGTGGAGATGACGGGATTTGCTGGCTGACCGAACACAAGGACAAAGGAGATGTCAAGACTGACTGCCAGGCGTTGGGCCCAGCCTCAGCAGAAGGCAGGGCTGGGCAGCTTGGGGGGAGGCCAAGAGCTTGGTTTTGGAAACCAGTGGTTGGGGGCCTGTTAGACATCCAGGTAAAGAGGGTAGGTGGGCAGCTCCTGACTCGGAGGTGCGTCCCGGTGGAGATGCCAATTTGGAATCATCTGTGAATAGACGATATTTAGAGTCCACAGACTGGATTTGCTCGCTGAGGGAATGAGTCCAGCCCTGGAGGAGAGGGAAATGAGGAGGAGGTGGAGCAGCCTGGGAGGTGGGGGGAGAGTGTGAGTGTCCGGGGCGCCATGGAGGGGGACCCACTGTGTGTGTCAGATGTTGCTGTCAGCTCAGGGAGGGAGAGAGGGACCCTGGATGTAACCCTGGGGAGGCCGTCGAGGACCTTGATGGAGCCAGCATCAGAGGAGAGTTGGGGTGAAGCGATTGAGTGGGTTCAAAGGTGTCTTACAGGCCCCTTCAGCAGCGCATTCCAAGCTGCTCCTGTGTGCTCCCTGAGGTCCTCGTCGATTTAGGACAGTGGGCCTAGATTCCGGGGACGGAGGGAGGGGGAGCCGGAGCCCCTGGAGAAGCCTGCTTCCCTCGACCCACTAGTCGGACTCCGTTCCGCATTCCACTCACTGGACATGGAGGGCGTGAGGTTGTAGGAAGGGATGTCAGCGTGGGAATCCGGAGCGTGAATTCCCTCCCCAGAAGTCGCGCAGATAGGCTGGGAGTTGAAGCAAATCACCTGACATCTCTGTGCCTCAGTTTTCTCTTCTGTAAAATGGGTCCAGTAGCAATAGCCAGGTGGGAACCTGCTATGAGAGTTTTGGAGGTGGTATTTTGGGAGAATATGTTTATGACTGAAACAGGAATTCTTTGAAAAGCTGAGATGTGATGTCTGTGATGGGCATCATCCATTGTAAACAGCAGTGACAGCTCAGGACGTGAGACAGGAGACCCCCAGGCTGACAGTTGGAGCTGGGCGACCAGAGCAGAGGGGCTGAGGTCTCTTAGACCCAAAGATTGGGGAAAGTGGTTTCTCACCTCAGAGCAGGTCACCGTCGTGTCTCCCTGCCTTTCTCAAGGGCCAGAGGGGTCTTACAAGAACGTAAATCAGATTGCCTTCTTCATAGAGCCTTCCCTGCCACCAGTCCACTGTCGCTGCCACTTATTTTTATCTTTCTCACATCCTCTGGTTTTTTTTTCCTATCGCACAGTTGTTCTCAAGTTTTTTGGACTGAGGACACTTTGATATTCTTAAAATTTGAGGGCCCCAGAGTGCTTTTGTTAGTGTGGGTTATATCTATCGATATTTACCGTATTAGAAATTAAAAATGAGGAGTTTTGCAGCACAGGCATATGGAAGCACACGCTCCTTTAGCCGTCAGAGCAGCCGCACGTTACACGATTTGGAGCCTCGGGAAAATGCCACCATAACGCTCTTTTTTTTTTCTGCTTTTAATTCTGTTTATTTGAGAACTGCAGAAGGGGTAGCTTGCATTGCTTAAAGTTTTCTTCTTCTTAATGAGGGTCGCACAACCTCTCCTACCCTTTTTAACGTAAAGAAAGGCGCAGAAAGCCTGAGCAGTTAATAAAAGAGTCGGACTGCCCGTAGGTCCCCAGGCTACTGCAGTGGGCTGCGTGGAAGAGGAAAATGATAGCTGGATTTTGGTCTAGATCGTATACTTTCAAACTGTGACATTTAAAAATAGGTATGAACCAAACCCAGTCCTGAGTCCACTGCACGCTCTTTAGAACGTCAGTGTTCTTACAGAAATAGTTTGGACCTCATGGGCCGGCTGAGAGCAGAGCCACGCTCCGAGGGGAGCACGTCCTCCTTCCTGGCCCCCCACACACACGGGGCCGGAGCCGCCCGCCGCGGAGCCCGACCTGCGGCAGGTGCCAAGTAGACGGGTCGAGTGAGTGCATCGCGGGCCTGCGCCCCGGGTCCTGTGCGGCACTCGCACTCGCGGCTCACATGGGGGACAGGAGGGCCTGTGGGGGGCGGGACAGGACCGCTGGAGAAAGAGGGCTTAATGCACAATCTCCAGGGTCCCAGCGCCTGCGCTGCCCAGCCTCCGAGGCTGGGGGTCAGGCCAGCGTGTCTTTTCAGATCAGGGCACGTTGAAAGGAGTTGATGCAAGCAACGCGCTGGTTCTGCCGGGGAGGAGGAAGAAGAAGACCAAGGCCCCTCCGCTGTCGAAGAAGGAGAAGAAGCCTCTGACCAGGAAAGAGCGGAAAGTGCTGCAGAAGGTCTTAGAGCAGAAGGAGAAGAAGAGCCAGGTACGCTGCCCCGCCAGGTCTGCACGCGGCCCTCCAGACCGGGCGAGCGGGAGGCCTGTATCCCCTGGCTTAGTCTCTGCAGCACGACTGTCCAGTAGAACTTTCTGGAATGCAGGGCATGTTCTGTGTCTGCACAGTCCAGTACAGTAGTCACTAGCCACGTGTGGGTGTTGAGTACTTGAAATGTGGCTAGTGTGGAAGGAGTTGAATTTTTAATGTGATTTAATTTTAATTAACTTAAATTCAAATAGCCACATATGCCTAGCGGCCCCCCTGTCTGACACTCGGCTCCAGAACCTTCCACCCTCCGGGGGCTGTGCTGTCTGGGTCTCTGTCGGTCTGGGACGGGCCCACGTCTGTTGAGGTCACGTGTTTGTTAACTGGGGAGTCAGTCAATCAACATGCTCATCTTTTTTTTTTCCTATCATTTTGTGTTATTTTATTTTTTAACTTTATTTTGGAGAATTTTAACCTTTTTTTCTTATATTTTAAGGAAAAAATTTTGTAATGGGAAATTCAAACATACAAAAGTAGAAAAAATAGTGTAAGGAACTGCTGTGGCCCAGACGCCAGCTCCACCGGTCATCACCCCACGGTGGACCTTGGGTCATCGCCGCTGCGGGTCGCTTTCCCACCTCCTGGGTCAAAGCCGCAGTCGCACAAATCTGTACTAGTTTCCCGGGGCCGCAACAGGTGACCACAAACTCGGTGGCTTAAAGCAGCGGAAGGTCATTCTGTCACAGTTGTGGCGTCCAGCAGTCTGAAGCGCAGGTGTGGCAGGGCCGTGCTCCCTCTGAGGGCTCCGGGCGAGGGTCCTTCCTGCCTCCTCTGGCTCCTGGTGGCTCCCAGCATTCCTTGGCCGGTGGCCACTTCCCTCCATCCCCGCCTCTGTCTTCCCCCGGCCTCCTCTCTGTGTGTCTTCCCAGGACACTTGTCTTTGGGTCTAGAACCCACCTGGGTAGTCCAGGCTCTCATCTCAAGGTCCTTAACTGATGTACATTGGCAAAGACCCTTTTGCCAAAGAAGATGATTTTCTCGGAAGCGGACCTATCTTTGGGGGCCACCACTGAACCCGCTATCCATAACAATTCATCCGTAAATGTTTCAGTTTGTAGCTCTAAAGTAAGGATCTTTTTTTTTTTTTAATTTGAGTTCATAATAGTTTACGTCATTGTAAAATTTCAGTTGTACATTATTTCTTGACTGTCACCACATAGGTGCTCCCCTGCACCCCCTGTGCCCACCCCCTCCCCCTCCCCCTAGTAACCGCTGAACTGTTTTCTTTGTCCATGTGCTTGTTTATCTTCCACATACGAGTGGAATCATCTGGTGTTTGTCTTTCTCATTCTGGCTTATTTCACTTAGCATAATTCCCTCCAGGTCTTTCCACATTGTTGCAAATGGGATGAGTTTGTCCCTTTTTCTGGCTGAGTAGTATTCTGTTGTATATATATATACGCCACATCTTCCTTATCCAGTCATCGGTGATGGGCACTTGGATTGTTTCCATGTCTTGGCTATTGTGGATAGTGCTGCAGTGAGCGTAGGGGTGCATATGTTACTTTGGATTGTTGATTTCAAGTTGCTTGGATAGATATCCAGTAGTGGGATAGCTGGGTGGTATGGTATTTCTATTTTTAGTTTTTTGCAGAATCTCCCTACTGTTTTGCATAGTGGCTGCACCAGTTTGCATTCCCACCAGCAGTGTGTGAGGGTTCCCTTCTCTCCACACCCTCTCCAACATTTTTTATTTTTAGTCTCAGTGATTAGAGCCATTTTAACAGGCGTAAGGTGGTAGCTTAGTGTAGTTCTGATTTGCATTTCCCTGATGATTAGTGATGTTGAACATCTTTTCATGTGTTTATTGGTTATCTCTGTATCTGCTTTGGAAAAATATCTGTTTATATCCTCTGCCCATTTTTTGATCAGGCTGTTTGTTTTTGTGTTGTTAAGTTGTGTGAGTTCCTTATATATTATGGAGATTAACCCCTTATCAAATATATGATTTGCAAATATTTTCTCCCAGTTGGTGGGTTGTCTCTTGGTTTTGATCCTAGTTTCTTTTGCCTTGCAGAAGCTCTTTAGTCTGATGAACTCCCACTTGTTTATTTTTTCTTTTGCTTCCCTTGTCTGAGAAGACATGGTATTCAAAGAGATCAATAAGGATCATTTCAAATAACCATAATACCATTAGCACACCTAAATTCTCAGAAAAGATCATCAAATATCCCGTAAAGGGTCAAACCTCCAGTTCTTTCATAGGTAGGTACTCCCCCACCCCACCTCTTTATTCTCCTTATAATTTAGTTGTTGAAGACATTGGGTTGTTTGTCTCGTAGAGTTTCCCATGGTCTGGATTTTTAAAATTTTGTCTCTGTGGTACAGTTACACGCACTCCTCGCCCTCCGAATTTCCTATAAAGTGGGATTTGAGTCTGGGGCAGCCATTCCCAGCCGGGACAGTTTGGCTCCTGGGAACACATGGCTGCGTCTGAAGACGCTTAGGTTGTGAGGACTTGGGGTGCTCCTGGCACCTCGTGGGTAGAGGCCTGGGTGCCACTAAATGCCTGCCCTGCACACAAACAAAATGGTACAACTGGAAGTGCAGTGACGTGAAGACTGGGACCCCAGTCCAGAGGCCTCATCAGATGTGCGTGGGGCTTTCTCGCTGGGTCACCGCACACTCAGCCCTGGAGCCCTCACTGTGAGGGAGACTTGCCCCCCCGGGGAGTGTGTCCTTTTTGCATCCTGTGCAGTATTTTCTCCACTGTTCTCTGACTTGTTTTTTCTTTTATTGATTATGAAACATATACAAAAACATAAAATGTGTAATTTTAAGAATAATAAAACAAAAACTCTTGGGGCTGGCCCAGTGGCGCAGCAGTTAAGTGGGGACGTTCCGCTTCGGCGGGCCGGGGTTCACTGGTTTGGATCCCAGGTGCGGACATGGCACCGCTTGGCATGCCATGCTGTGGCAGGTGTCCCATGTATAAAGTAGAGGAAGATGGGCACGGATGTTAGCTCAGGGCTAATCTTCCTCAAAAAAATTTTAAAAATTAAAAAAAGCCAAAACTCATGAAACGCTCACCCAGGGGAAAGAAACCACCTGGGTCGCCCGCACACATGTTTCACAGGCGAGGAGACACTGCCCGTCCCACACGGAGCTGTCCCGTCACCACAGCTGGCGGCCCTGCTTCACTCACTCTCCTGATGACAGCATCTGGAAGGTCGAAGATCTTCTCTCGGGACACGGATGCAACGAGAGCCGTGTTTTTGCAGCCCCAGTTTCCCTCCGGGCTCACCGGTCAGTCAGTGAGAACACAGGCGGCCGAGCCATTGCAGTGTGACCTTCGGTTCCTAAAGACTAGGTGTCGTTAGCGAGGCTGAACTTTACGTGGAGTCCCACTTCCCTTCTGGAGAGAGGGTCGTGGCCCCAGTGTCACACACTCGTCTCCTCCCCAGCGGGCAGAGATGCTGCGGAAGCTGAGTGAGGTCCAGGCCTCGGAAGCCGAGATGAGGCTCTTCTTCACCACCTCCAAGCTGGGCATGGGGCACCGCATGTACCAGACCCGAGAGTGAGTCGGCCTGCCCCTCCTGCCGGGCTCCTGGGGGAGGGCTCACAGGTTGCAGAGTCCCACCCCCGCTCTCTGCTGTCTTACCCTCTGCCCGCTCAGTTCGTTTATGCTGGTATTGGCCTGGTCCCTGTAAGCATCGTTGAGCATTTGATGACTGCTTCTTGAGTGTAAACTGTGTGCCAGGCTCTCCTGCAGGCCCTGGGCATAGAGCAGTGCACAACAGTGAAGTAAGAAATAGGCTTCCTTTAAGAAGCTGACGTTCTCATGTTGGGGAGGTGGGCAGTAATTAAACAGATACCTATGTATCTAGTGCTGGTGAGCACGAAGGGGAAAATGAAGCAGGGAAAGGAGGGTGGAAGGAGATGAGAGGGGCGTTTCCTGCTGCATGGTCAGGGTCAGTCTCCCTGAGAGAGGGCATTGGAGTGAAGCAAAAGTTTTTAGCAGGGAGCAGGAACAGCAAGTGCAAAGGCCCTGAGGTAGGAAGGGATGTGGCCTTTCAGTCCGGGCCTCTGGTGAGTGCTCACCAACCCAGAGCTGCCTCAGGTCCACTGGCCCATCCTAGGGCCTTCGTACCTGACTTGTGGTTCTCTCAGCAGGAAATCTGACGAGATTGCAGCCCCGGGTCAGGAGAAGATCAGCAGCCTCAGTGGGGCCCACCGGAAGCGCCACCGCCAGGAGGCAGAGGAGGAAGAGTCCGAGTCCTCGATGGAGTCTGAACCTGACGAGGCCCCAGGCACTGAGCAGGCGCAGGCTGGTACAGGGACGACGGCAGCGCATCAGCCGCCAGCTCTGCCGGGGGCCAGGAGCGAGAGCCCAGCACCCAGGGGTCAGCCCCCTCCGGCCGCAGCCCCCGCCGTGGCCAAGTGCCCAGCAGAGCCCGCCGTCTTCATCCCTGTGAACCGCTCCCCTGAAATGCAGGTGTGCTGCCCGGGTGTCTGTGATGGGAACTCAGGGCAGCATGTGAGGGGTGAGGGGCGGAGGGGACGTCCCGTGATTGGGGCAGGTCGTACTGCCTCCTGCGCCTCAGTGTCCTCGGTACCTGCCTGGCAGGGTCATGGCCAAGACTGATGAGGGGCTGCACGTGGGCATGTGCTTACAGCAGGCCCGGCACAGGGTCGGGCTGTCGCAATGGGTGTTGGCTGCCTTAGTGGTTGGCCTCTGACCTCAGGTCGGGCCCAGGCGGCCACCAGTCCCTACAGGCTGGGCTGTGGGGTCCGTTGGCCTGAGGTGGAGTGCTGGTTCCACCACTTCCCAGCCCATCCCTGGGCCTCGTTTTGTTCATCTGTGGAATGGGCATCCTCTGCCTCAGGCGCCCTCCTCTCTGCCTCCCTCGGTTTCCTTCTCTGGTAAACATGGCTCTTGCTGGGTTGTCTTGACAATGGAAAGAGGCAGGAACGGGAAGCCCGAGGCCCACAGAAGGCCCTGGGGAAATGTTGCAGTGGAGTTGTGGGCCGTCTCGCCTAGGGTGGGTGGGAGGTGTTGGTGACGCGGCCGACGGGAGGTCTCTTAGCCCGGGGCCTGGCCCGTCATGAGGGGTGAACATTCTCTCCATCCATCCCCACGTGTCCATGGGGGAATGCTTTGTGGCCTCCGGGCTCTCAGTCCAGCTGGGGAGACTGACATTGGTCACCAGCATCATGAACAGGGCCAAGAGCCCTGGAGGAAAAGATGGGGTCCCATGAGGGGGACATGGAAGGGCCTGGTCTCGTCAGGGAAGGCGTCTGGGGAAAGAGCGTCCAGGGCGAGTGCTGAGGGAGCAGTAGAAGCTGGGAGTGGGGAGGCGTCCCACGCTGGGAACCCCATGAGCAATGGTCCTGAGGCATGAGGGCTCCCGGGGCCCCTGAGCAGCTGTTTCACAGCATGAATTGGGTTGTGGAAACAGATGGGATGTGACCAGCTCCTTTTTTTTTTATTTTATTTTTTTGCTGAGGAAGGTTGTTGCTGACATAACATCTGTGCCTGTCTTCCTTTATCTTGTATGTGGGATGCTGCCACACCACGGCTTGATGAGTGGCGTGTACATCCGCACCTGGGATCCAAACCCTTTGAACCCCGGGCCGCTGAAGCAGAGCACAGACTTAACCACTGCGCCACTGGGCTATCCCCCAGCTCCTTTTTTTTAAATAGAAAAGAAAAGAATAGAGAACACAGTGCAGCTCCAAATAAGAATAAGTACTGTCTAACGAAGTTGTGATTTCAGTCGGAGGTGCGTCTGTGCGCTTGCGTGTGAAGAGTTAGTCAGGGTCAGCTGTCTGCTCTCACCGACGACCCCAAAGAGCCACTGGGCTCTCGCCACAGGGGTCGACTTCTAGGGGAGGTCAGAGCGCCATGCCAGCTGCTGGCAAGCGGTGGTGTGGGGCTCTGCTCCACGCGGTCGTCCAGGGCCCCCGGCCCACCATCCCGTGTCCTGCATCCCCTCCCCGCCCCCGGGCTTCGTTCTGCCTTTCTGTGTGGTTCTTCCCTGTTTCTAAGCCCTTTATTGCCCAGGTTTGCATCCTGTCACAGGTCTTTTTCTGCAGTTTGCTTTCTTCGTCAGTCAGCATGACGTTGCTGAGCTTTACTTACCCACGCTGACGTGTGTGCACTGAGTCACGACATGAAATGTGCTGCCTTCTGTGGGCTCAACCAGGACAGGGGTTGCTATGTGCACGTCCTCCATCCTGGTGGAATTAGCGCCAGGTTACCTGCTCACATGGATGTGCGTGAATGTTGATGCCCAGCAGCCGCAGCTGAGGTTCCCGCGTCTCGGGCTCCTCTGCGCCAGCCGGGCTGTCCTCCAGGGCAACCGATGCCCCGAAGCACCTGGGCCATGGCTCTCTGTCCCCCTTCCCAGCTGTCACGGCTGCCGTCACTAAAGGGCACACCTGTTCCTGTGGGCTGAGCACTGTCCATGCGCCAGCTGCCCCCTTTGTAGAAACCACGTCACCCTGCGTAGTCGTGCTCCATCTGACTGGGGTCCCCTTGTCCCCTCTGCCATTCTGCAGGGACCCCTCCCCCCGATTCCCTGAGTGCTGACTTCCTCTCTGTCACCAGGAGGAAAGGCTGAAGCTCCCGATTCTCTCCGAAGAACAAGTGATCATGGAGGCGGTGGCCGAGCACCCCATCGTCATCGTGTGCGGCGAGACCGGCAGCGGGAAGACCACGCAGGTGCCCCAGTTTCTCTACGAAGCGGGCTACAGCAGGTAGGGGCTGGCGCAGGGTCCTCCACAGGTCCCTTGGGTGACAGCAGAGATGTGGTCCCCGAAAGTCATTCTGAGCATGGGCTCCTGGTGATCTAATCCTGGCTATGCCCTCGACCTGCTGTGTGACTTTGGCCAGGTTGCTTGCCCTCTCTGGGCCTCAGTTTCCTGAGCTGTGAGACGGGGATAATCATTGCACCTGTTTCACAGGCTGGTTATGTAGATGAAATGACTGAATTCACGTAAAACACCTGAATCCGCCCCTGACTCGTGGGCCGGTGTGTCTCCTCCTGTCAATGCTTCTGAGCCGTGTGTGTCAGGGGTCCGCCAGACCACCCCCAGACTCTGGTTTGCTAGGAGGACTGAGCACATGGTGGTGCTCATGGCTGTGATTATTACAGTGAAAGGACACGAGGTGCAGCCAGCGAAGGGAAAGGCGCATGGGGTGGGCTGTGGGGGACCAGGCACAGGCTTCCAGAGCCCGCTGCCGGGGGAGTCACACAGGGCACACCGAGCTCCTCCAGCCAGTGGGTTGCGACAGCACGTGTAAAGGGTCCACCAGGGAAGCCCAGAGGAGACCCTGTACCCAGGCTGTCTGTGGGGGTCACGTTGGCCCCCCTGCCTGGCGCAGTGAGCGGAGAGCAGGTGGTCCGCATGTACCACGTTGTTCCAGACAGCCCAGGCGCAGAGATGCCTCGTCAGCCAGGGAGTGGTGGGCCCTTGCTGCAGACCAGGGTCCCAGGGGCCACCAGCCCCAGCCCCGTCAGGAGGTCTTTTTGGTGAGGGCAGCTCGGACCTGCCGTGTTTGCTGTTTTCTGCACGGCCCAGAAACCAGCCGCTGTGCCCTCGGTGGGTTCTGTGTCTGGAGCCGTGCTCGGCTGGGGCAGGCTCCGGGCCACCCGGACCTCGTTCCTGTAGCCGTGGCTTGGCTTCCACGCGCTGTGGCAGCCGAAGCACCTTCTGCGTGCTGGCCTGCGGGCATTCCCCTGGGCCACTGAGTGGTGCTGCCTCGCCTGCTGTGCGTGTCCTGTCGCCCCTGCTGAGGGCCACGTCTACACAGTCACTCCTGACATGGAACTGCGTGTGACTTGGGACAGACAGGCGGGGCCGAGGACTGCTGATGGATTGTGTTCTCCCCACCAGCGACAACAGCATCATCGGCGTCACGGAGCCCCGCCGAGTGGCCGCCATGGCCATGTCCCAGCGAGTGGCCAAGGAGATGAACCTGTCGCAGAGGTGAGGCCTGTCTCCTGGGGGAGGGCCGGGGGGTCTTCTGGCCTTGCCTGGGGCCGGCTGTCCAGGAGCAGCCGAGCAACGTCGCGGGCCCCATCCAGCCCGAGGGTGCCGGGTGGGAGTGTCGCTTCTGCATCTCAGTGCAGGAGTCTCCACATACAGGAAGGCTTCCTGCGCTCTGGTCAGCACGACCCTCCTGGGCCACGGAGCAGGGGCGAGCCAGCCAGGCCCCTCGGCTCATGTCACGCACGTGCAGTGAGGGGACAGGTCGCCCTTACAGGGGTCAAGGGCAGAGCAGAACAGCAGGTGGCCAGGCGCAGGCAGGCAGTGGTGCGTCCCCAGCACTGCCCGCTTACTTCAGAATGCAGGCTTCCAGAGTGCGAGTCCTCGCTGGCAGTAGGGCTGCAGGATGTGCCTTGGGAAGCAGTTTGAGCAAAGCAATGAGGCATTTGCTAGAGTAGCCTGGGACCGCGTTTATAAGGCAGACGCCTGGGCCTCAGCCCAGACTGTCAAATTCAGGTTGGAGGGGTAGCACGTCCAGGACGGACTAGAGTCCGGAAAGCACAGAAGAGCCAGAGCCAGTCTCCTCTTCCGTCCTGTCGCCAGGTGAGCAGCGCCTGCTGTGTGCCGGCCTGTTCCAGGCTCCCGGACGTGGCTGTGGGCTGCCTGTGCCCCTGGGGCTGGCCTGCGAGTGGGGAGCCTTGTTAGCTAGGCGAGGCGCCCCCAGCTCCCCTCCCCAGCTGCAGCCACCACTGCACGTTTACTGTGGATCCTTCTAGACAGTTCTGTGCACAGACAGGCAACTATCTGTGTGTCTGTTTCTCCCTGTCTGACTTCTACATACGCGGTTCATGCCGTTCAGTCTTCTGTGGCTTTCCTACTCCGTCTAATAGTGTATCTTCAAAATGACAGTACAAAGAAGCTGTCCTTTTTTATCTTTTTTTTTTACTTTTTATTGTGAAAATTTCAAGCATATACAGAAGTCAGAAGAATGAGCAGCCCCCTTGTACCCTAGATCCCGTTTCAGTAATTGTCAGCTCGTGACCAGCTTTGTCCGTCTGTGCCACCCACTCCCCCTGTCGTTGAGAAGCAGGTCCCAGATGTCACGTTGTCTCACCCTCAGTATTTCACCGTGCGGGTCTGGAACACCGAGATTCTCCTTTTCTAGATAAGGACTCTTTAAACCCAAGTGCCGTGTCTCTGTCATAACTGCAAAGTGTGTGCCAGCTCCGGAGCATCCTCCAGTCCAACCGGCTCCTCGGGCGCCTCCACACCTGGTTGTTGGCTGGGCTCTGGCCGGGGTCCGCCCGTGTTGGGTTGACGTGCTCTGCAGTCGGCTGGGACGGCTCCCTGCACCTCATGCTGAGAGGCAGAGCAGTGGGCAGGGGTCCGGGCCTTGCTGGAGGAGCTGGCGGGCCCTGCCCTTGGCCGCCTGCCCAGCGGGGTCAGACTTCCGCTGCCTACCTTGGAGTAGCCACGTGGCCACAGCCCTAACCAGTTGCAGCTCTGGGGACTGGCCTGCCCTGAGTCGTTGCCTGTCCCCACAGGGTTGTCTCCTACCAGATCCGATACGAAGGAAACGTGACTGAAGACACCAGGATCAAGTTCATGACGGACGGTGTGTTGCTCAAGGAAATCCAGAAGGTTGGGTGCTCATCTTGTCTCAGAAAGCATGGCCTGGGGGGGTGAGGAGTTAGGATGTCCTCCTGGATATGAGCAGCTAGCATGCCACCTGTTGGCAAAGCAGGATGCACCTCTGTGCCACTGTGTGACCTTGGGTGGGTTACTTAATCTCTCTGAGCCTTAGTTTCTTGATCTGCAAGCTGGTGCCTTCCTCATATAATTGTTTTGAAGCGGAAATTGTATAATGCGTGAGAGCATCTTAACACAATGCCCAGTAGGTGCATATCAGTGTTACGCCTGTTTTTATCATGATCTGGTTCACAGACTTTGTGCATGGGCGAAATGCACACTGCCCCTCCTGGCTGTGTGATGTTCCCCGGGCAGGGGTGTCTGGGGAGGGCAGGGATGGCTCCTGCCTCTGCCCCGACGCTTGCTGTGGTCACCTGGGAAGGTGGTTTTGGGTCTGATGGCATCTTTCTGTATGGGGCGCATGTCCAGTTGCCCTCAGTCCCCACCCAGCATCTCATCTCCGTTTCCTGCAGCCCTCCCCACCACACAGCGTCCGTGTTTGGTACCTCAGCTCTCATAAATAGTGGCTGCCCTTTCTCTGCAGGCCCCAGGCCGTGTACTTTACAGGTAGTGATTGTCATCTAAACATCACCGTGACCCCCGTCGGTGGGTTCCGTTGTCCCTATTTTACAGATGAAGAAACTGAGTCATGGGGAGGTCAAGTCACTTGCCCGAGGTCGCAGCCCAGCATCCCCCAGCCCGAGTGCTGAGGCTCCGTGCCGGCTGTGGGAGGGCTCCTCCAGGGGGTTCTGGCGTGTGAACGTGGGTGGGTGCGGCCTGGCCGGCGGGCTCACACCACTGACCCCCCAGGACTTCCTGCTGCTGAGGTACAAGGTGGTGGTCATCGACGAGGCCCACGAGCGGAGCGTGTACACGGACATCCTCATTGGCCTCCTGTCCCGCATCGTGGCCCTCCGGGCAAAGGTAGGCGGGAGGCGGGTGCTGGGAGCCGAGGCCCAGGCTCCCTCCAGCCTGTCAGGAGCCCGGCCCCCGAGGCCCGTGCCCATCTGCACCCAGGGCCGCACTGAGAGGGAGGTCTCCCGAGGGCAGGGTCCCCGGGCCAGGGCTGGGCTGCAGGTCTCGGTGTGAACAGCCCTGTGTGAGTCCACCTGGCTGCCACCCTGGCTCCAGCCTCGTGGACTGCGACCCTTCCCTCTGTCCAGAGCAGGGGGTTTGTGGTGGGCCAGGCTTCACGTGGAGCCGGCTTTGAGATGGTGGCAGTTCTGTGCAACCTGCAGAGCGGGCGGGGCCGCCAGCTGAGCCCTGTGCTCCCCGTGCCGCGATAGGCTCGCCCAGCTCCCCGCTGGGTCAGCCTCTCCCTCTGTCTTCTGCACCTCACCCCTCGGGGGCAGAGGTGGACGGCAGGCCTGCAGGGCTGAGGCTGCGCCCTGGGGTGGGGGCTCCACGAAGGCGGCCTGTTCTGGCTGCCCAGCCCTGCCGAGAAGACGACATGTGACTGTGCCTGATTCTCACAGTGAGGACCGGTCATCAGGCAGATAGCGGTTCTGTGCGTGCTGTGCCAGGCCATGCTCAAGGCACGGGACAACAGTTCCTACCCTCCTGGGGCTTCCGTTTTAGTTAGGGCAGCTGGCAGTAAGAAAGTCCGAGAGTCTGTGAGCTGATGATGGACAAAGCTGGGGACAGGGGGAAGGTGGAGAGCAGGTGGTGAGAGAAGGGGCCTTTGAGTGGTGGGCCGAAGGAAGGTGGGGAGCTAGCAGTGGCTACTGGGTGAAGAGATTCTGAGTAGAGAGAAGAATGGTGCAAAGGCCCTGGGGCAGCAGTTGGCCTGCTATCTTTTTTTTTTTAACAAGCTCTATCCTATATAATTGATCTGCGTAAAGCGTACAGTTCAGTGGTTTTTAGTCTCTTCAGAGTTGTGCTAACATCACCATGGTTAGTTTTAGAATATCTTCATCACCCCGAAAAGAAACTGTACCCCTTAGCTGTCAGCCCCAATCCACCCACACTCCTCCCGTCTTCAGGTATCCATTAGTCTACTTTCTGTTTGTCTATTCTGGACATTTCGTATGAATGGAATCATACAATGCGTGGCCTTTGTGGCTGGCTTCTCTCACTCAGCAGTGTTTCAAGCTCCATCCACATTGTCACAGGTGTCAGTGCTTCATTCTTTTCACGGCTGAATAGTATTCCACTGTGGGTGGACCACATTTATCCATTCATCTGTTGGTGGGCGTGTGGTTTGTTCCCAGTTTCTGGCTGTCGTGAACATTCGTGTGCAGGTTTCTGTGTGGACACGGTTCATTCTCTTGGGGCTGTGGCTCAGGTGGAAAGGCTGCTCACACAGGCCTCCACGTTGAACCACTTGAACCACCTGCCAGGCCGTTCTCCACAGCGGCTGCACCATGTGGCCGCCCCAGCGCTGTACGGGGGTCCACTTCCCACATCCTCACCAACACTGGTTATTGTCCGTGTTTTTAGTCCCCTCTGTCCCTAGGGGTAAAGTGGTGTCTCGTGGTTCTGACTGGTGTCTTTGAGGACCGTCAGGGAGCCTGGGGCGGCCAAGCCGAGTGAGCGAGGAGGGAAAACAGGAGGTGGGCAGGAAGGGGCGCCAGTGGGGCCAGCTCGGGGACCTCGTCGGCAGGAGAGGGGCCTTTGATCTGCGCCAGGCCTCTCACCTGGGCTTTTTTCACCAAAAACACTCTGCACTTAGCTTTGGGGTTTGGGGTTTACCGGCAGCAGAGGACAGCGTCCAGGACTTGAGCAAAGCCCACCATGAGGCACATCGGGTGCTGCCAAGGGGCCAGGAAGCAGGGACCCCCTCCACACGCCAGAGGGAGGGCCGCTTCTCCTGGATCTCAGGGACAAACACAGGCATGACGTGGCGTGGGAGCTGACGGCAGCCACGCCCACTGTCCCTGAGAACTGGGCAGCCCCCAGGCCCAGCCCTCCAGCTTCACCGTCTGCCCGTGGAGCATGACTTTGGGGGACTTTAAGGACCGCCCTTGACAAGCCTCTGCCTCAGGAGAGGCAGCCCCTGCCTCAGCTCACTTTTCCACGTTTTCTGGGATCTTTGGCAGCTGGAAAGGGCCCTCGGGTGGGGGCTGGAGGGAGGCTGGGAGGGCAGAGGTCTCCCCGACCCGCCCTGGGAGGCGGTGGGTCACCGAGGCTGTCGTCCCGCAGAGGCACCTGCCGCTGAAGCTGCTCATCATGTCTGCCACGCTGCGGGTGGAGGACTTCACCCAGAACCAGCGGCTCTTTGCCACGCCACCCCCAGTCATCAAGGTGAGGCCGGGCCACCGGGGACACGGGGCCTCTTGGCTGACAGCGAGGACATCTGGTGGCAGGGAGCCCTCGCTCTGCCACGTGGAGGGTTGTCAGTGCAGGAGAGGCAGCAAAGAGCCTCGAGCACCAGACTGAGGCCAGCGTGGGCAGAAAGTTCTGGAAAGGGGAGGGGCCGAGCCTGAGCAGATACTCATGCCCACCCCGTCGCCTCCCCGGGCGTCTGGCAGGTCGAGGCCCGGCAGTTTCCGGTGACGGTTCACTTTAACAAGCGGACGCCGCTGGACGACTACAGCGGGGAGTGCTTCCGCAAGGTCTGCAGGATCCACCGGCTGCTGCCCGCGGGTGAGGCCCGAGGGAGGGAGGCGGCCTGGCCCTGCTGCCTGCGGGTGAGGCCCGAGGGAGGGAGGCGGCCTGGCCCTGCAGACCCGCGGGTGAGGCCCGAGGGAGGGAGGCGGCCTGGCCCTGCTGCCCGCGGGTGAGGCCCGAGGGAGGGAGGCGGCCTGGCCCTGCAGACCCGCGGGTGAGGCCCGAGGGAGGGAGGCGGCCTGGCCCTGCTGCCCGCGGGTGAGGCCCGAGGGAGGGAGGCGGCCTGGCCCTGCAGACCCGCGGGTGAGGCCGGAGGGAGGGAGGCGGCCTGGCCCTGCAGACCCGCGGCGCGGCCAGCCTGGGTTCTGGGCCCAGCTCGGGGCGTGGGGCAGTCCCTGGTCCCAGCTGGGCCTCGGTTTCCTCCCTGGTTCTGGAGCGTTCTCAACACCTGCCCCGCTGGGTCCCACCCAGAGGGTGGTGCTGCTCAGTGATTAACTGGGTCGGGGGTGGGGGTGCGCCTTCGTCCGCGCTGACCCAGGCAGGCGCCCCGGATACAGGGCAGGTGAGCAGGCGTCCTGCCTGGGTTTCGCTCCTGCCCCTGCCCGCGCTTTCACCGTGTCCCCGTGGTGCTCGCTGGGTTATTTATGGAATGGTGTTACTTAAGCTGGCTTGACCTTTTCTGGGTGAACAAGTGGATGCCAAAAGGAACAACGGTGATAGGAACCAGCTTCACTGAGCAGACATAGGCGGTCACCACGCAGAGGAAACGCCACAGCTGAGCCAGCCGTGGTGACTTCTAGCCGAGCGGGGGCCGCTGAGGCCGACCGAGCCCGCCTCCCCTGCGGAGGCACTGAGAGCAGCGAAGGTGCTCCCGATGCCCTGTGCATGTCTGCCTAGGGCGTCTCGGTGTTCACCTGCTGCCTCTGGGAGACTGAGCTGGTGGCGGAGGAGATGGCGGGAGGTCAGAGGGCGTGAGGCCGAGGCAGGAGCTTGGGCGGGCGCGGTGGAGTGGCCTCCCCTTCCTGGGCGGTCTGCTCGTCAGCGGAGGTTGCCCGGCTCGTTTCCTCCTGTTCTTTCACCGCGTCCTCCCCTCGGCCCTCCTGTGTTCTCTTCGTCGTGTCCACCTCCTGGACGTTGATCCGGGACCCCCGCCACGCTGCTGTGTGGACTGGGGTCTTGAACGCCAGGGCCTGTCCCTCCCTTGTGCCTGGCGGTCTTGTTTCCTTATCCACTCTTCCCCCCGCCCTGGTCACTCCTCCCGCGGAGGGGATGGGGGCCGTCGATGGGGAGTGCCACCAATGTGCTGCCATCGCAGCTGCGAATGCCCAGCCCTCCTTAACCCACCGCCTCTTCCTGCGTCGCCTGGGGGTGGCCATGTCTCCCGCGCCTCCTGTTTCCCACTGGCCTCTGGTCTCCTCCTCCCGCCGTCCCAGGGAACGTTTTCAGATGCCGTCCCTGGGGAAGCCCTCCGGTCCAGCCTCCCTGAGAGCGCTCCACCTTCTGCACCCGTTTCTCACCAGCTCCTCAGCTCACGGCGCGGCCTCTGCACCCCACACCTGAACTTGCCTCCCTGAGGTCACCACCATCTCTCTTTACACTTGTGAAAAGGTCCTGCTGAGTTTTTGGTGCCGTTGGTCAACAGAGACGGCCCCCACCTCCTCTGGGTGGTGTCACCCACCTCTGGCCTTTCTCCGTCTCATCTCTCGCTCCTTTTCCTCCTCCCCCTCGGGTGTCACTGTGGTTCATGGTTATGCCTGGCCCTCTTCCCACATGATGCCCTTTCCCTGGACAGCCACGGCCACCCCGGGGCTTCAGCTTAATGTCACTAGCTTTTCTTTGGTGGTAAACTATACATAAGGTTTATCATTTTAACTGTTTTTTTCATTTTAACCATCTTTGTACAATTCAATGGCATTTAGTATATTCACAGTGCTGTGTAACTATCACCACCGTCTGTCTCCAGAACTTTTCATCGCCCCAAACAGAAACTGTGTCCCCTTTAAACACTAACTCCCCATTTGCCCTCCTCCCAGCTCCTGGCAACCACTAATCTACTTCATCTTTGAGGATTTACTTATTCTAGACATTTCATATCAGTGGGATCGTACTGTAGGTAATCTTCTGTGTCTGTCTGCTTGCTTTTTTTTTTTTTTGAGGAAGACTAGCCCTGAGCTAGCATCTGTACCCGTCTTTCTCTATTTTATATGTGGGACGCCTGCCACAGCAAGGCTTGATAAGCACTGCATGGGTCCACACCCGGGATCCAAACCAGGGAACCCCGGGCCACCGAAGTGGAAGGTGCACAATTAACCACTGCGCCACCAGGCTGGCCCCGTCTTCTTTCATTTAATGTAATGTTGTCAGGGTTCATCCAGGTTGTAGCAGGTGTCAGTGCTTCGTTCCTTTCGTGGCTGAATGCTGTTCCACTGTGCAGATGGACCATACCTTGTACGTCTGTTCATCCATTGTGGACACTTGGGCGGCTGCCACGTCTTGGCTGTCGTGACGCCAGATGCACGAGCGTCTGGACAGCTTTGGGTTTGCTTCCCTCTTCCCCCTTCCTGTGGGCGCTTGCCCAGGATGCAACTGCCGGGTCGTCTGGTGTCTCTGCTTGACTCCCCGCCCAGTGCCCTCTGTCTGGAGGCGGCTGCCCGTGGCCCGTCCGTGTCTGCAGCCCTGCTCTGCCCGTCCCCCCCCAGAGCAGGGCTCGGCAGCTGGTCGTCACTGGGATGGTGTTTGCTTCGTGAATGGCCAGATCATGGGGGCCCCGTTCTCTCCGCAGGCGGCATCCTGGTGTTCCTGACGGGGCAGGCAGAGGTCCATGCGCTGTGCCGCAGGCTGAGGAGAGCCTTCCCACGTGCCACACCCGGGCCACCAGGTAATAGGCGCCCCGAGAGGCTGGGGCCGCCAGCAGGCTTCCAGGCCTCCCTCCGTCGCCCCTCCCGATGAAGGTCACCGCTGCAGTGACCTCGCTCTGGATCGGGACGAGCAGAGTCCTGATACCCAGGCCCTGGCCACTGGGTGTCTGCCCCTAACCTGCTCATCTTTCCCAGAAAAGGAGGATCAGAAAGATTCGGCAGAAGAAATGCGGAAGTTTAAGAAGTCGAGAGCGAGGGCAAAGAAGGCCCGGGTGGCGGTACGTAGGGTCTCGTGGGGCTGCTCGGGCTCGGTAGCTGCCTTGTCTGTATGGTTGCCGCTTGCCCTGTGCGCCTGTGTAGATACAGATTTAATTAAAATAAAGTAAACTTATAATTCAAGTTCTCGGTCGTGTTAGACACATTTCAGATGCTCGGTGATCTCCTGGGCTATGATGACCACATTTGCAAGCGCAGGTCTAGAACCTTCCTACTGATAAAGGGAGTTCTGTTGGATGGGGCTGCTCTAGAGGCTGCAAGGGGCTGTGATTTGAAACATTCAAGGTTCCCTGTGCTGTGGGCCCAGAGGAAGCTTCTAGAAGGCTGGGCCCTGAGTAGGGCCTGCAAGGATTCCCAGGGAGGGCGGGTGGAACAAGGGCAAGGGACCCTCAGGGCTTGCTCAAGACCCAGGGGAGGGTGCGAGGTGAGGGCCAGGCCAGGCCGTGGTGGACGCTCACCCCCAGGACGTCTGCACGATGTCGCCGTGGAGCCATTGGCATTGGCGGCATTACTTAGAGCTGGTAACCTCCTGTGTTCACAGCATGCCCGGCGGCCCGCCGAGCGCTCCACGTGTGTTAACTAATGGAGTGCACGCGGCAGCCCTGGCAGTAGAGTGCTAGCATTGTCCCCAATTTTTAGATGAGGAAACTGAGGCAGAACGGGGCTGCGTGACCTGCCACAGTGGCGTGGCCCAAGGGTGGTGGGGCTGGGCCTCGGGCTTGAGCGGCCTCATGGGCCGATGTCTTGTTTACCGCAGACATTGCCCCAGATCAGTTTGGACAATTACTCAGTGTTGCCAGTGGGTGAAGGCGACGAGGACAGGGAAGCGGAAATGGATGACGAGGAGGCCCTGGGCTCCGACCTCGACCTGGACTTGGGAGACGGTGGGGATGACGGAGCGGACGGAGGTATGACCTCAGCAGGGCCTCCTGCCCCCTTGTCTGTGGAGCCCCTGCTGCACCAGCTCCTGTTGTAGCCCAGACTCGTTTGTCCCACCCTGGGGGGCTTTTGAGCCAAGTGAGGTGACCTGGAGCATCTTTGGTCCCCACTGGCATTGTGCCCCAAGAAAGCCGGGCTTTCTGGCTGCTCGTTCCCTGCTGTTTTCTGAGCTGCAGCAGCTGCCTGGCCCAGAGGAGGCCCTCAAACACTTGTTGTGTTGGTTGTGATGAGGGTGCCGCCCCGAGCTCAGCTCCGCTGGGCGAATGCACACCCTCAGGGGGAGCCAAGGTCAAGCCGTCAGGCAGCCCCACGAGCCACACTGCAGCAGTGCCAGAGCAAGCTCTAGGCCAGGCCGGGCTCTTCCGAGGCGGACATTCTGCTGTGTGGTGGCCATGCCCGCCTGGGGCCAGGGCAGTGGGCAGGAGGGCCTTCAGGAGCCTCTCCTGGCCACCCAGGCTCCGCCACTCCCTGTGCTGGGTTGACCCCTGGCAGCAGCTCTGGCACAGGGACCTCTCGACAGAGCAGGGTGGGGGGTGCTGCCTGCCTGCAGCTGGCTTCCCTGGGGAGCAAGTGGGGTGCCAGCAGGCCTCTGCTCGCCCTGCAGGTGACCATCCGGATGCCTCGCTGCCCCTGTACGTGCTCCCGCTCTACTCTTTGCTGGCCCCGGAGAAGCAAGCACAGGTACGAGCACGGGGTCTCGGGCGGGTGCCGGGCTGCTCTTGGGGCCCTCCTCACGGCCTCCAGAGGGTGCGGGTCAGGCCCTGAGTCCTTCACCCTGTCAGCACCCAGATTTCTGAGGGGCTGTTGGCATCTCGTTCTCGGAGGACAGAAACGCTTCCCTGCATCCAGCTTAGGCACTTTGTGGCCGGAGGCAAGGAGACGACTTAGCCTTGTCACCTCCGGGCCCGTCCAGCCCAGCCGACTTCTCTGTGATCAAGAGACACCTCCTGGCTTTGCCCCCACCTCTGTCCCACGACTTCTTTTCTGATTCTGATGTTTTCTTGCTGCCCCTCCCCGCACCCTAGGTCTTCAAACCTCCTCCAGAGGGGACTCGGCTGTGTGTCGTGGCCACCAATGTGGCCGAGACATCCCTCACCATCCCGGGCATCAAGTATGTGGTGGACTGCGGGAAGGTCAAGAAGCGGCACTACGACCGTGTCACTGGCGTGTCCTCCTTCCGCGTCACCTGGGTCTCCCAGGCCTCGGCCGATCAGCGGGCGGGCCGCGCAGGCCGCACAGAGCCCGGGCACTGCTACAGGTGGGGCTCCCCGGGGACTCTCCTTGGCTTGTCCGCAGGCTCGCTCTTCATTCCGTCCTCACTTCTTTATTCCGCAGCTGAAGGCAGACTTTGTTCTTAGCTGATTTGTTTTTGTTGTGTGAACAGCTTTATCAAGATAGAATTCTCATACCACAAAATTCACCATTTTGAAGTGTGCAATTCCGTGGTTTTTAGTGTATTCACAGAGTGGTACACCCATCACCACAATCAATTTTGAAACGTTCTCATCATGCACGCGTTAGGCACTTCTCCCCACCCACCCCACCCCTGCCCCTGGCAGCCACCAGTCTGCTTTCTGTCCCTATGGATTTGCCTGTTCTGGACCTTTCCTGTGGTGGAGTCATACAGTGTGTGGCCTTTTGTGTCTCACTTCTTTGACTTAGCATGTTTTCAAGGTCCATGCATGATGTGGCAGCTGTCAGGGCTTCATTCCTTACGGCCGACTCATATTCCACTGGGTGCGTGGACCGTGTTGTGTGTGTCTGTTGATGATTTGGGTGGTTCACATTTTGGCTGTCGTGAATGGTGCTGCTGTGGACGTGCATGGACATGTTTTTGCTTGAATATCTGTTTCTGTTTCTCATGGGTCTGTACCTGGGAGCGGAGGTGCTTGGTCAGATGGTAACAGCAGCTGCATCATTTACATTCCCACATTCATAGTGTGAAGGTTCTAATTTCTCCACATTCTTGCCAACGCTTGTTATTTTCCATTTTTTAAAAATGGAAATGTGAATTGGTAGCTCACTGTGGTGCATTTCCCTCATGGCTAATGACACTGAGCATGTTTGCACAGGCTTAGTCGCCATTTGTATATGTTCTTTGGAGAAATGTATATTCTGATCTTTCACTTACTTTTTTTTTTTGAGGAAGATTAGCCCTGAGCTAACTGCTGCCAGTCCTCCTCTTTTTGCTGAGGAAGACTGGCCCTGAGCTAACGTCTGTGCCCATCTTCTTCTAGTTTATATATGGGACGCCTGCCACAGCATGGCTTCCCAAGCAGTGCCTTGTCGGCACCCAGGATCCGAACCGGCGAACCCCTGGCCGCCAAAGCAGAACGTGCAAACTTGACCGCTGTCCCACCAGGCTGACCCCATTCACTTATTTTTTGATGGGGTTATTTGTCTTTTTATTATTGAGTTATAAAAGTTGTTCATATAATCTGGATATTAAGATCTTATCAGAGGTATCATTAGCAAATATTTTCTCCCAGTCTGTGTCCTGTTACTATTATTTTTTTTCTTGAGGAAGATTAGCCTTGAGCTAATATCCACTGCCAATTCTTCTCTTTTTGCTGAGGAAGACTGGTCCTAAGCTGACATCTGTGCCCATTTTCCTCTACTTTATGTGTGGGACAACGCCACAACGTGGCTTGATGAGTGGTGTGTAGCTCTACACCCAGGATCCGAACCGGCGAACCCTGGGCCCCCAAAACAGTGCGTGTGAACTTAACGAGTGTGCCGCTGGGCCAGCCCCATGTGCTGTAATTTTTTAATAGCTTTATTGCTGTTTTCAACATTGTTTTAAACTACAAAAAAGAAAGTTGAGAAACTGCTAAAGAATGACAGTAGTTCAGCTTGCCTGGGTGCTGGGAGCCGGGCACTGTTCTGAGCTCTCTGATGTGGTATCTGGCCAGGCCCGAGGGCAGCTGCTTGGTTAGGCCCGTTTCCCGGGTGAGGACAGTGAGACAGGAAGAGGTGGACACCTTGCCTAGTAGGTGGCCGAGTCCAGATTCATGCCGGGTGGTGTGGCTGAGTTTCTTTGCCTTTGTTCACGTCCTCTGTGGTCGGTGCTCCCCTCCGCGCAGGCTCTATTCATCTGCGGTTTTTGGAGACTTTGAGCAGTTTCCTCCTCCTGAAATCACGCGGAGGCCCGTCGAGGACTTGATCCTTCAGATGAAAGCTCTCAACATTGAAAAGGTCTGTCGCAGCCCCTAGGCCTGCCGTCTCCCGCTGAGCTCCCAGCGCACCTGCATCCGGCCTGGTCGGTGGGGCGGCCCCAGCCCCTCACGGGCCGTCTCCCCTTCCCCACACACAGGGAGCCAGGAGCTGAGCCCAGAGGGCTTTGCCCAGCCTCCCTGGGCTTCCTGCCTCCCGAGACCCCCGCTTGCCCCATGCTGCACCCCTTGAACACCCAGGGGACAGCTGCCTGGGAGAGAAGCCGGGCAGAGGGCCCACCCCATGTGTGTAGGGCTGTCAGTGTCCTGGGGGCTCGCAGAATGTTCTGCTGACTCAGTCCTTTGCGGGGAGGAGGAACAGCATCCTCATGTTCCCTTTGTCCAGGGTCACCCACCTCTCCCCTGCTCCAGGAGGGGTCGTGCAGGCAGATAGAGAAACCCGGTACCCACAGGAAACCCCCACCTCTTGGCAGTCGCTCCCGTTCCTTCCATCTCCCAGCCCTTGGCAGCCACGCGTCTACTTTGTGTTCCTATGGATCTGTCCATTGAGACGTTTTTTATCAATGGAGTCACACGGTGTTTGTCCTTTTATGACTGGGTGCTTTTACTCAGCCAAGTGTTTTAATAGTTAGTCCATGTTGTAGCGTGTCAGCATTTTGCTCCCTCGTGGCTGAATCGTACTCCCTTGGGTGGAGGGCCCTCATTCTGTCCATCCGTCCATCAGTGATGGATGCTCGGGCTGTTGGCACCTTTTGGCTTCTGTGAACATTCGCATACAAGTACTTATTTGAACTCTGTTGTCAGTTGGCCTATTTCCAGGGTGCCGCCATTCCTGAGCTGGGTCGCTCTGTCCCTCACCATTTTATTGTCTGGGGACTTTTACTCCCATTTGTTTACATATTTACTCACTGATTACCTGTGGTCCCTTGTGACTCAATGAAAGCTCGGTGGGGACAGAGCCCTTGCCCTGTGCTTCCCTCTGTCTCCATTGCGGGGCAGCCCCTGGCGCTCATTAGGTGCTCAGTACGTGCACACATTGGGTGCTTGGTGCTTTTGTGCAAGTTGATGATGGGAGTCAGTGAAGGAGGGAGGTTGTGGGTTCCCTGGCACGTGGGCTGTGAGAGTACCCAGGGCCCGTTTCTGGGCGTCCAGGCCCTGGGCTGCAGTTGGCATGGCTGGTGCTCAGAGGACAGAGGCAGAGCCCCGTCCTCCTGCCGGGCCCAGCCTGGCTCCTTCTTGCGGTCACCATGCTGGCTTCTCTGCGTTTACTTCTGTTTCGTGCCTCGTCTCCCTTGTCCCAGGTCATCAACTTCCCTTTTCCAACCCCTCCCTCCGTGGAGGCCCTCATTGCCGCAGAGGAGCTGTTGATCGCGCTGGGTGCCCTGCAGGCGCCGGAGAAAGCAGAGAGGTAGGGCAGGGGCGAGGGCGGGGGCGGAGAGCCTAGTTCCCGCCTTGTTCTCGGCACGCTGCCCCTCCCTTCCCCTCTCCTGAACTGCCCTGGGCACTGGGGCCTCTTAGCTCTGGCACCAAAGCCGCCTGGAGGAGCACGCAACCGCAGACCTCTGTCCTCCAGGATGAAGCAGCTGCAGAGGTCCCGGCTGAGCTGCCCCATCACCACGCTGGGCAGGACCATGGCCACGTTCCCTGTGGCGCCCCGCTACGCCAAGATGCTGGCACTAAGCAGGCAGCACGGCTGCCTCCCCTACGCCATCACCATTGTGGCTGCCATGACCGTCCGGGAGCTGTTCGAGGAGCTGGACAGGTGGGGCCTGGGGGCTGGGCGTTCAGGGGCCCCTGGCCTGAGAGGCAACCTGGAGCCCAGCTCCATGGGAGTAATGGCTCATGGGTGGCCTTGTGCAAGACCCCTGTCCTCCCTGAGCTCGACAGCATTCTGATCTCTGCAGAACTCTGTTTTAGTAACATTCCTCAAGCGGTGCTAGCGTCCAGGCTCTGTAGCATGATGGCTAAGCGCCTGTACTCGGCCAGGCACCTGGATTCAGATCTCCCTCTGCACTTCCAAGCTGTGTGGCCTTGGGAAGGCAGCTTCACCTCTCTGGGCTTCATCTTCCCCATCAGGACAATGGGGATGAGATGTTGATAATATTGAAGTTGTTGTTAGCTGTAAATTAGCACGAGTAAAAGACTTCAAACTGTGCCTGACACGAGTGTACATGTCAGCTGTTATTTTCAGGTTTGGGAACCACAAGAATAATTCCTTTATCCAGTGTACATTTGGTGGATATTACGTCAGTTTTCAGGGTTTTTTATTTTTCGTAAGCAGCACAGCAGTGTCTGACGTTCCTCGTTGGTGGGATTGCTTCTTTCTGTTACTCTCTAAACGTGGAATTGCTAGTTGGGAGGCATGCACGTTTCTAACCTTAGTGGCTGCCGCAGGTGAATTTTGAGCCAGAGTTTAAGCCCTTACTCGTGTTGATGAGCAATCCCACCAGGCATTCTGTCTGTCCCCAAGCCTGCGAGCCTGCCCTGATTGACAGCTGTGTTCCTGCCACTGTGGCCCCGAGGGCGGCCCGGGCAGTAACCCCGGTGATGTGTGTGTGTCTGCAGACCGGCTGCCAGCGACAAGGAGCTCGCCACGCTGAAGGGCAGGCGGGCCCGGGTGGCCCAGATGAAGAGGATCTGGGCTGGGCAAGGCGCTTCTTTGAAACTCGGGGACCTGATGGTGCTGCTGGGTGCGTGCCCGACTGTGGAGGGGGAGGGGAGGGTCAGGCGGGCCTGGGGTGGGGCGGCCAGTGAGTGAGCGTGCCCCCTCGTCCACAGGCGCCGTGGGAGCCTGCGAATATGCCGGCTGCTCACCCCAGTTCTGCGAGGCCAACGGGCTGCGGTACAAGGCCATGATGGAGATCCGGCGCCTGCGGGGCCAGCTGACCACTGCAGGTACAGCCCCCGCGTCGGCCTCCCGGGGCTCCCAGGTCCTCCGTCCACCGGCAGCACCCTGCCGAGAACTTGAGCTGGCCCTTTGAACGTTAAAACTTGTTCTGGGAAATGTTACCTGTGTACAGCTGATCCCCATTACTCACAGATTCCACGTTTGCGAATTCCCCTGCTCACTAAAATTTACTTGTAACCCCAAAATTAGCACTCGGTGCTTCTGTGGTCCTTCGATGACACTCACACGAGCAGCGTGCGTGGTCTCCTGTCAGGTCGTCCGTTGGTCTTGTCTTTTCCTTGGTGACATCTGTCTCATCACCCTGTGTCCCCGGCTCTGGCCTGGACCGGCTGCGTGCCACCTCCTGCCCAGCTGCCCCTGGGCCCCTGGCCTCATCCTGGGGTCCCACTCTGGAGTAGGGCTGGCGCTAGTTTGTTCTCTGGCTGTGGAGCAGGGAGCAGCTGGCGATTCTGTGCCCACCGCCCTCCTGCTCATGGTTGGGGCTGGCAGAGACGGGACCTGTTTGAGGCCACGTCAGGGCCGGGTTTGGGAGGCAGGGCTCCTGTGTCCTGTCCTAGATGCCTCCTTCCTTCTTACTTCTTTCCTTTTGTCTCTCTTTAAATTAAACAGTGTATTTCTTGCTGAAGGTTTTGAAGGGAAATCAGAGGTTTACGTTGCAAACCTGAGAATAAGGAAATCCACCCTGTCTTCGCTTTCCTTCCCCAGCCTGCTCCTCTGTCTTCTCTCTGCCCCTCTCTGCCCCCTCCCACTCCCAGCAGCAGCGCCCGAAGTCCCCTCTCTCTGCCCCTCCGCGGTGTCCCCAGAGCTTCAGCTCCCGTCCTTCCCTCCTGCGGAAGGACACAGTGTCGCCCTGGGTTTGTGCCTGGGCTCGGCAGCAAGGGTGACTGTCCCGTCGCGGCACCAGGGACCCTCGGGAGGAGAGGTGGCCTCCGCCGGTCGTGCACACTCAGAGAGGACGCCCCGATCTTCTGGGCAGGCTGCCTGCACTGAGGCTAACGGGAGTTCCAGCGCAGGCTGGGCAAGTCCCCTCGTAGCCGCTCGCTCTGCCACCCACAGAGGATTTGGGGTTTTGTCCTAAGGAAGACAAGCACGTGGGTGTGGGTGTGGGTGGGCAGCGCGTTCTGCCCTGCTGAGGTCCCCCAGCAGGGGCCAAGATAAGCAGGTGCCTGAGGCTGGAGCTCCGTGTCGAGTGGTGTGGGGCCTTCCAGAAGGTCAGGGCAAAGCCAGCCCCAGGCTGCTGCCATCCTCACAGCGGGCTCTCCCCCCAGTCAACGCTGTGTGCCCTGAGGCCGGGCTCTTCGTGGACCCCAAGATGCAGCCGCCTTCCGAGAGCCAGGTGACCTACCTGCGGCAGATCGTGGCGGCCGGCCTGGGCGACCGCCTGGCCCGCAGGGTCCAGAGTGAGGATCTGCTGGACGACAAGTGGAGGAACGCCTACAAGGTTGGTCCCTGGCGGGGCACGGGCGGCGTGGCAGTCGCTGCCCCCAGGCGCCCCCACTGCCCTGCCCTCTCCACCCTCCATGTGTCTCTCGTCCCCCCAGCCTGGGCATCGTCAGGACACCTGGTGAGGGGTAGCCGGGGGACCCGTGGGGGTCTGGGTGGGCCTGTCCTCCTCCGTCACGGGTCCCACAGCCTCAGGGAACATCCCCACCAAGGAAGAGGGTGGGGTGTACGGTGGAGTCAGTCTTGCTTTGGGTGTTAGCTTCACCCCCAACTTTGTTTTTATAACAGCTTAATTGAGATGTAAACCATGGACTGTACAATTCACTGGTTTTTAGTATATTCACGGTTCCGTAACCGTCACCACAAGCACATGTAGAACACGTTTATCACCCCGAAAAGAGACGCCATGCCGATTAGGAGTCACTCTCCCTCTTCTCATCTCCCCACCCCGTGAAGCCACCTTCTGTCTCTGGATTCGCCTGTTTAAGACATTTTACATAAGTGGAATCGGACAGTGTGTGGCCTTTTGTGTGTGGCTTCTCTCACTCAGCATCCTGTTTTTGAGGTTTGTCCATGTGTAGCAGCTGTCAGAACCCGCACCAGTATCCTCCGTGGCGGAACACTCTTCGTGACACAGACGCCCACGTTGGCCCGTCTGTCCGTCTGTGGATGGAGCGCTCTCACGCTTCTCGGGCTGAGTGTGGAGCTGCACTCACGTGGCTTCATCTCACCTGGTGCTTGTGTCTCCTGGACTCACGTCCACTCCCTGTCTCTCCGCAGACCCCGCTCCTCGACGACCCCGTCTTCATCCACCCCAGTTCCGTCCTTTTCAGAGAGCTCCCCGAGTTTGTGGTCTACCAGGAAATTGTGGAGACCACCAAGATGTACATGAAAGGTAGCAGAGCTGGCGGCCGGGCCCTCGCCTCACCCATGTGGCTCTGCTGAGCTGTGTCCACTGTGACCCCCAGCCTTTCTCCCCTGGTCCCCAGGCGTCTCGACCGTAGACGTGCCATGGATCCCAGTCCTGCTGCCCTCTTACTGCCAGTTTGACCAGCCGCTGGACGAGCCACCCCCCACCTACTGCCCCGAGAAGGGGCGGGTGCTGTGCCACCGGGCCAGCGTGTTCTGTGAGTTGGGGCGACTTCCTGGTGGCCTTGGGCTCCGGCAGACACATGGTCCCCCACCCTGCCCTGGAAACTGTGTGACACGGGTAGTGTCATCCCAGGGCACCTGCGCCTTTGATGGGTGGGGCCCGGGGCTCAGGGAAGGACTTGGGGGCCGTGGGAACCCGTCCCCGTCCCTCGCTCAGCGGCTCCCGCCCTCCAGATCGCGTCAGCTGGCCACTCCCCGCGGTCCAGGTGGACTTCCCAGAGGGCATTGACCGCTACAAGCACTTCGCCCGGGTTCTGCTGGAGGGGCAGGTATGCGGCCCTGCGGCTCCCTCAGCCCTTCTTTGGTGCCGTGGCGGGGTATGAGCCCGGGGTCCCTCACCCTGTCTTGTGGTCTCTCCCCAGGTCTTCCGCAAGCTGGCCTCGTACCAGGGCTGTTTGCTGTCCAGCCCCAGCACGATGTTGAAGACATGGGCCAGGTACAGCCTTCCCAGAGCACCGGGGCAGTGAAGAGAGCGGGGACTAGTGTCCTGGGGTGACCATAACAGATGACCTCCACCTGAGGGGTTTAAAACAATAGAAGTGTCTTCTCTCACAGCTCTGGAGGCCAGACGTTCAAAATCAGGGCATGAGCAGGGCTGTGCTCCCTCTGAAGGCTCCAGGGGAGGGTCCCTCCTGCCTCCTGCAGCTCCTGGTGGCTCCGGGCATTCGTTCCTTGGCTTGTGGCCGCATTCCTCCCATCTCTGCTTCCCTCCTCACGTGGCCGTCCCTTCCGTCTGTGTTCTCTTATACACCAGTCCTTGGACTCAGGCCTCACCCCAGTGCAGTGTGACTTCATCTTAATTAACATCAGCAGAGACTCTTTCCAAATAAGGTCACATCCTAAGGTTCTGGGTGGACATGAACTTTTGGGGGGACACTGGTCAACCTACTATGGAGTTGCCAGGTGTTAGCCGGGGGCATCCTGCACACCTGAGCCCCTGGGGCCTTCCTGCCAGCTGAGCACAAGCCCACTTCCGTCGCGCCCATCCTCCTCCTCACTGTCCTCCTCCCCCTCCTCCCAACTCCTCCTCCTCCTCCTCCCCCCCATCTTCCTCCCCCTCGTCCTTCCCCTCCTCCCCACCTATCCCTGCCCCTCCCTCTTGTTTTCTTTCTGCCCACTGCTCAGCCCCAAGAAGACCCCTCCCCTTCCCGAAGCTGGATGATGCGGGGCCCTGAAGGTGCAGGCAGGTGCCTCCCTCCCTGTGGCTTGGGCCCCCCTCCAGGCTGCTGCCAGCCCATTCATTCACCCAGCAGCCCGCTCTAAGCGCCCGCCCTCTGCTGGCACGTTCTCGTGCTAGGAGGCGGGCACGACCCCGTCCCCATGGGGGTGTTCCCGCACATGGAGGTGGACGCCAAACAGAATGTGACTAGAACATACGGCAGGTGGTGGCGCCACTATGAAGGGACAAAGAAGGGCATCGGGGACGAGGCCGCGGGCGGGGTTGGGGTGGTCAGGAGAGCCTGACTGAGCAGATTCGGGGACGGCAGGGCTGTGAGGCGGGCGGAAGCCTGGAGGAAGGTTCTGGGTGGGATGAGCAGTGGGTGCAGAAGCAGCCTGGGAAGGCAGGTGCTCGGGGAGCATGAGGAAGGCCAGGGCAGCTGCATCAGGGGCAGCAAAGACTCAAGTGATAGGAGGAGGTGGGGTCGGAGAGGCGATGGAGTCTAGATCATTCCATTGGCCGACACCCCTGGCGTGATGGAAGGAGTGTCTTCACCCTCCCGACAGGGCTGGCCTGGCGGTGCCGCCTGCCCACTCCCATGGCTCCTGACCAGGCCCATCGGTGGCCAGCATGGTGGCCTCTAACCCACGTCCCATCCACAGGCTCCAGCCCAGGACAGAGAGCCTCCTGAGAGCCCTTGTAGCTGAGAAAGCTGACTGCCGAGATGCCTTGCTGGCTGCTTGGAAGAAAAACCCCAAATGTGAGTTTGACCAGCGTAGGTGCCCGATGGTTCAGGGTTGGGAGTGGGCAGGATGGGGCCCACTGAGGCCGCCCAGGGTCGGGGGGGTCTGCCCTGCAGTGAGCACCTGGCACAGGGCCACCCTGACACTGCCTCCCCACCTGCCCCACAGACCTGCTGGCCGAGTACTGCGAGTGGCTCCCGCAGGCCATGCACGCCGACGTGGAGAAGGCCTGGCCGCCCACCCCTGACCGCTGAGTCGACGCCTGGCCACGGGGCCGAGGGCTGCTCTGGAGCCCAGGGGCTGGTCACCCTGGCGTGGGACTACTCCAGGAGGCGGGTCCAGCCCGATTCTGGACACAGCCTGCTCCTGCCCTGGCAGTCTGACCGAGGTGTGACTTTTTTTTTAAACTATTTATTGCGTGGGTTGCGTGGTGGATGATGACTTAGCTCCCGTGCTCATGCCGTTTTAAATGTGCCCTGTGGACTTCATTCGTCCCCCTGGCCTCCCCCACAGTCCACACCCTCCCGTGTGGAAGGGTGACAGCATGGAGCAGAGCATCTCCCCCCGGTGGTCAGCCCCTGGGCGGCAGGGAGCTCACACTGCACCCCGCAGAGGGTGGGCTTGTGCTGGGCACCCACACAGCTGCCCTGCTGCCCTTGAAGTGGAGCCCCCGGGACCCTGCCCCCTTCCATTCCCTCCCCCTTTTCTCTGGTGGTCAAGGAGGAAAGTAGAGGGGCAGAGGGGGGTCCCTGGGCAGGACAGAAGGACGAGAGGGCTGTGGGCTGGACCGAGGCCATGCCCCTCCATCCTGCAAGGCGAGAGACAGAATGGACTCGTCACCAGCGTCCTGCTTCTGCTGCACACGGAGGCGGCGTCACAAAATAAATATCCCTTCCGCCCAGACCCTTTTGTCCTTGACTCGGGGAAGGACGCAGCAATGGACACTTGGCCGCTCCAGGGGCGTGGCTCGTCGGCCAGGCCTGCCTGCTGCCCGACTCCGGCTCCTGAGGGAGGCCCCCTCACTGGTTCTCCACCTCCCAGGCGTCTCTCGAAGGCCTTCACGGGCTGCCTCTTCCCTCCCGCCCTTCAGACGGGGTGCCAGGCCCCGAGCTTCCACTCCACACCCCTCCCCGGCCCCGGGTGGCCTGCAGACCAGGCTGCTCGACCCGTGCCTGCCGTGACTGAGGGCAGCTTTACCTCCTCGCTGATGTGTAGAACTGCAATATTTCCCACTCACAAGTCCCGATCTCCAGCTTTTCTACAAAACTCTGAGCACACAAGTGCTGGCAGTTCCCAGGTGACCGTGGGAGCCGTCCTCTCGGTGCTGCGCAGCCTCCTGCCTGACCGCCCGGCCCTCCTCCATCTCACTCAGCAAAGGAAAACTGTTCTGATTAGGCAGGTTTTTAAAAAAGATTTTTGAGATATAATTAACGTACCATGAAATTCACTGTTTTAAAGTGTATAATTCAATGACTTATGTTCACAGTTGTGCAGCTGTCATCACTGTCTAATTCTAGAGCATTTTCATGGCTCCGAAAAAAATACCCGTACTCAGGGGCCGGCCCCGTAGCTGAGTGGTTAACTTCTCGGCTCTGCTTCGGTGGCCCAGGGTTTCACCGGTTCGGATCCTGGGCACAGACATGGCACTGCTCGTTGGGCCATGCTGAGGTGGCATCCTACATGCCACAACTGGAAGGACCTACAACTAAAAATATACAACTGTGTACCGGGGGGATTTGGGGAGAAAAAGGAAAAATAAAATCTTTAAAAAAAGAGGAAGAAACCTGTACCCATCAGAGTCAACCCCACTTCCTCAGCTGTAGGCAACCACTGATCTGTCTGTCTCCATAGATGTGCCCGCTCTGGGTGTTTCTTATAAAGAATCACACCACATGTGGCCTTTGTGTCTGGCTTCTTTCATTTAACAACCCTTTCAGGTTTCATCCAGGTTGTAGCAGGTGTCAGCTCTTGATTCCTTTATGCCTGAACGATATTCATTGTGTGGATCTACCACATTCTGTTTATCCATCCATCTGTTGATGGACATGAGTTTCCACCTTTTGGCCATTGTGAATAATGCTGCTATTACCCAGTTCATCTTACTGAATTGTAAGAGTTCTGGAAACAAGTTCTTTATCAGATAAATGATCCGCAAATACTTTCTCCCATTCTGTGAGCTGTCGTTTCACTTTTTTTTTTTTTTTTTTTTTGGTGAGGAAGATTGGCCCTGAGCTAACATCTGTTGCCAATCCCCCTCCATTTTGTACGTGGGATGCCACCACAGCATGGCTTGATGAGCAGTGTGTGTAGGTCCGCACCCAGGATCCAAAGCCATGGTCCCCCTGGGCTGCCAAAGCAGATCATGTGAACTTAACCACTATGCTGCCATGCCAGCCCCTGTCTTTGCCTTCTTGATAGCGCCCTTTGAAGCACAAGAGGTTTCAGTGGATCCGGCTTACCTGTTTTTTCCTTTGGTTGCTTGTGCTTTTGGTGTCATCCAGGAAACCAGTCCAATGTCATGAAGCTTTTCCCTTGTGTTTTCTTAAGAGTTCATAGTTTCAGAAGAGTTCATAGCTCTTAGGTTTAGGTCTGTCATCCATCTGGAGTTCATTTTTGTAAACGGTGTGAGGTAGGTGGCCAACATCCTTTGCGTGTGGTTATCCAGTTGTCCCACCACTGTCTGTTGAAGAGACTGTTACTTCCCCCGTTAAATGGTCTTGGGACCCTTGTCAAAAATTTGCTAATCATAGATGCATGGGGTTTATCTCTGAACTGACTAAAGAATTTTTGCACGTTATGAAATTCAGAATTTTCTAGCAGAAACATGAATCCCCATCCCAGAGGCACCCCCCTGTAGCCAGTTTCCTGCCTGGGAATCGGCACAGGGGCATCTGAACCCCCGGCTTCCTCAGCACATCACCGAGATTCCCTCTGCTCCGGAGTGGCCCCGTCCTTCCCAGCAGCTGCGCGATGGCCCACAGCGCAGCCCTGCCGCGGTTGTTAGCCCAGGCCCCAGGGATGGGCCTCTGGAATCATTTGCTGCTACAAGCAAAGCTGTGTTGGGTAGCCTTGTGTATGTGTCACTTCGTGTCTGTGTGAAAGATGGTCCCGTTGTCCTCCAGGGAGATTGGGCTTCCCACCGTGCTCTCCTCGAGACCATATTGGGCCACGTCACTGCCCTGCTTAAAACGTGGGAAGATTCTCCATTACTTGAGGGCTGAAGGCCACCCCTGTGACGCAGCTTCCAAGGGTGTGCGTGCACAGACCTTGCACCCCTGCGTCATCTCACACCACAGCCCTCGGACCACCCTGGACTCCTTCCATCTTCCCTCAAGCACCCTTGTCAGCCCCCCCAGGTGCTGTTCCCTCTCCCGGGACGCTTCTGTGCCTTGCTCCCTCGCGCCCTCTGGGTGGCTTCTCACCTTCAGGGTTAAGCCCCTCTGGACCATCCCCAGGGAAGCTGGCCTGGCTGCCATCCACTTAGGTGGGCAAGCCTGTGTCTCGCTCGTCATCTTGTGTCCCCAACACGTGGGAGTGCAAATGTTAGGAGAAAATTGCAGCAAATTGTAAAAAGAAAAACCTGAAGCCAAACAGGCGTCCCAGGAATCTAAAGGAAAGGGAAGACGTCTGACGTCGGGGAAATTGTCGATCATGTGATGTGGAAAATGATAGAAATGAGGTCAGGAAATGAAAAAATAGACAAATATTGCCAAACATGATAAAGAAACAACATACCAGTGGATGAGCTATTGCGATATGAGAAAAAGACGAGAGAGAAGGCTGTGGCGAGGGGAGCTGTGAAAGCCCGTCTCAGTGGCTGGTAGGTTCAGAAAGATGCTCAACCTCGCAAATGGGCAGGAAATGAACATCAAATCAGTAATGCAATAACAGCAGATCCAGAAAACATTAAGAATCGTGGCAACACCCAGCACTGGTGAGAACATGGGACAAAGCATCTTCACAGTGTTGGTGGCTGTGGGAATCGCCACAGCCTTGGGGGAGAAATCCAGCAGTATTTACAGTAAAAACACAGTGCTCCACGGGGGCCTTCGCGCAGAGACGGGAGCCAGGAAGCAAGCCTCACGGATGGGTTAGATGTTGACCACAGCTCCTCAGGAGACAAAGCACAGGGCGCTGAGTGACGGCTGATCGGCTGAGGGGAGTGTGGTACACTACTCATACAAATGAGCCTGGTCTCTGCTCACCTGGAGGGACTCCCACTGCCCATCAAGTGAGAAAAGCAAGTGTCAGCGTAAACTGCATGATTCCACTTCAGGAAAGACAGCAGACAGCCCCAACCGTCCCCCGCCCTCACTGCCGTGTATGATACTGTGAGAGAGGGAGACGATGTGAAAGGCACCCAACTGATTATCTGGGGGGTCGGGGGGGTTAGAGGGACAAACTGAAGAAATAAGAGAAGAAAAGAAAACAAATTCACATTGCAAGACCAAAGAAATCATAGGAAAACAGCATGAAGACATACGTGGAGGATGTTCATGACAGATGCTGTTAACAGCAAAAATTTGGAAATATCACACGTGGAGAGGGTATTAGTAAATTACGGCACAACCAGATTGTGAAATACTTTGCAGCCCTTCAACGTGATGTCATAATGCCATCAACACAAAGCAGCATCTCAGAAGTGCCCTGAGTGAAAACAATCTGGCTACACAGCTGCCCGGCGAGCTCCTGTCTGTGCCGCGCGAGAGGAGCTCACATGGCCGGCCGCAGCGCCTCCTTAGAAAGCCCAGCTGGCGGGCTGGGCCCTGGGCTGGGTCCCGGAACTTGGGTTTCAGGAGGATTCTCACTGCTCTCTGACTGATAAGGGTTGGCTCACTGCGCCCACACTGTACAAATGACATGGCTTGTGCTCCACACCTGCTTTCCTTTGGGGAGTCTGACATTTTGCTGCAAGCCGGGCAGAGGATGCCAGCGTGGTCAGACCCCCGTGACATCCTGGCGTGCTGAGTCTCTCAGGGGCCTCCCTGGGCAGAAGCTCTGAACACGTGCTGCTCTGTTTTTGTTGTTGGGGGAAGCGTGCCCCGGTGTCCCCCATGGCAGGGAGAGAACATGAGGAAGCCCACAGGTGGATTCCTCCAGACGCCACCAGTGTCTTCTCCCTTAAGATCCGAGTGTGTATCCTCCCTACACTGTTATCATAAATCTCAGCTGTGAGAGCAACTGTACACCGAGTGCAGTGGATCCGTCTAGAGAACCTCTGAATGTGGGGGTGGTCATGGGGACATCCTCCCCGGCCCACACGTGTGTATGGAAACATCTAGATGGCGCTCGGGACCTGTTAGGATGGTCATCTGGCACCGTGAGTCTGGAGAGGCAGTTGATTTCCTCTCACTTAGGTATTTTTCCTAAGTCAGTTTGTGCTATCACAATGTAAATGCATAAATTCCATCATATAAATACATAAATAAAACAAGACAACAAAGATCCACGTTTAATATTCCAAAACTCTTCCGCTTCTCCACAGCCGGGCCTCTAACCCCATCCCCCAGCCTAGGAGCCCTCCCCCACTCTCTCTCTGTCTCTCTACATTCAAGCCGCCTGCAGGTTCTGTGGGCTCCACCTCCAGCCTTTATCCAGGACCCCCATGCTCACCACCTGCACTGCAAGCCCCCACCCACCTTCCACAGCCTGCCTCCCCCACTGGCCGCCTGGGCCATGGCTGTGGCTTCCTCGCTGGTGTCTGGTGTCCACCCTGCCAGCCCGTGGTGTATTCTCCAACATGGCAGCCAGAGGGAGCCTTTTAAAATCTAAATCAGATCATGCCATTCCCCTGTATCAGGCCTTCCAGCTAAATTTCAACCCCCTCCTAAGCCCATAAACTACACTCCATGCACAAGGCTTTCTTTCTGTCCCTTTGACACAGAGCACACACACACACACACACACACACACCTTCAACCTCAGGGCCTTTGCACCTACCATTTCCTCTGTTTCTGCAGTTAGGCCTCCCTGACAGCTTGTCTACAGCATCCCCCTTCGGTCTCCATCTCATTGCTATTACTGTCTTCATAGAACTTATCACTACTCGCTTAGTGCTAGTCTTGGAACTGGAATATAAAGGCCAGGAGGGCGGAGAAACCTTACCTGTCTTATCCAGGGATATACTATGGTACTCGACGCTACCGGGGTACACAGTAGGTGCTCAGTGTGTGCACGTTACCTGGCATCAGGCGCTCAGGAGTCTATCGGGTGAATGGGCCGCTGCAAAACTCTCCTTAGAAACCCAGTGTTTTCCCAACTGCCTGATGACGTGGATAGCTAGGAGCATCTGTTTAAAGATGCAGATTCCTTGGCCCGCCGCCGACGTACTGCGCCCAACTCTCCAGCGGAGGGAATCCGGGTGTCTGCGATGCGGCTCAGGGACGGTTCCTAGAGCTGCCTGCTCCAAGGGAGCTCCGTCCTCAGGCTGGCTGATGGGGGCGTCGGAGACCCCTTCGCTGCTTGGCCTTCCCAACCGGTAACTGTGGTTTAGAGAAAAAGACTAAAACGTGGAGATGCCGGGGATTGAACCCGGGGCCTCATACATGCAAAGCATGCGCTCTACCACTGAGCTACATCCCCTGACTCTTAAGCGCGTTTTCCGGGAATGAGGATGTAGGAAGTCGCGCCTTCGCTCCGCTTGTACCTACTTCTTACTTTAAGGACGCTCAGCGTCTCCGTGGGCTCAAGAAGGTCTCTCGGAGCGCTGCGGGAGCTCGCTGACCCGGGGCGCCCGGCGCTGCGACTCCGGAGACCCGGCCCCGAGCAGACGGCAGCGGTAGCCGGAGAACCCGGTCCCCATATGGAGCGACCTGGAGAAGAGCGAGAACGGCTCGTCCTCGTTAGTATAGTGGTGAGTATCCCCGCCTGTCACGCGGGAGACCGGGGTTCGATTCCCCGACGGGGAGGCCAGGTGCATCTTTTAACTAAAAAGAGACTCGTCACCGCCGCCGCGAGGTGCTCTCTGACACGTGCTCTGTGCAGACGCACGAGGAGCCGTCCGTCCCCGTTGTGCCTGGAACCGTGTAAATTAGGGCGCCTGCGAGAGGTGCCGTGCTGCCCCGGAAGGCGCTGAGCCAGAAAAGCTGCGTCCTCAGCGGAGGCCCCAGTAGGTGTGTCCATATCTTGGAGTACGTTTCTATTTCCTTTTCTGATCGGCATCACAGTGACAGCAGCTCACCGCGACCTCGTTCCCACCGGGCGCCGGGCGGCGTCCGTGCGGCCCGTGCAGGCGCGCTGCTCCCCCCGGGGCGGTGTCTGGCCGCCTCGTCCTCCCAGGGCGGTGTGGGGCCGCCTCGTTCCCCCGGGGCGCCGTGGGGCGCGGCCCATGGAGAGGCCCCGGCCGCCGCACCGTCCGCTCTGCGCCCCGCTGCCCTCGGGGGAGGAGGGCGGGGAGACGGGGGCGACCCCGACTTTCCACTCCCCGCCTCTCTGGACTGTTTGAAATGTGTCTTCCCGTCCCCCTCCCTCCCTCCCTCCCTCCCTTCCTTCCTCCCTCCCTCCCTTCCTTTCTTCTCCACTCCGCTTCTGTCGACACGATGCACCTGAACGGTTTGCAAAGACCGGCTGCGCCGCCCCGAAGCGCGGCCTGGGCGCCCCTGCTGCGCCCCTGCTCCCGAGGGCCGGCGCGTGTGCTCGGTGCACCGCCGCCCCCGAGCTGCGGCCCGAACAGCGGCAGGTGCGGGAGGCTCTGTCTGCGCCCCCTTCTCCGCCTGAGGACGGGGCCCACCAGAGCAGCTCGTGCGCACAGATCCCCTCCCGGGAGCCCCGCCAGCCAGGTGACTGGCTCTCGTCGCAGGAGAGGAGACTAGGACTTGACACCAAACTGCGTCACAAGCTGTCACCTCCCAGCTGTCCTTCCAAGGCCCGGTCGTCTTTCCTAAAATCCACTTCCTCTCCGCTGAGGCCTGCGTTCCCGTGCCCTTCCCCGGTTAACGCACTATAGAAACTCAAGTCTCGCAGCTGGTTTGGGTTTAGTCGCTATTTAATCCTGTGATGCCCCGTACATGTGATATTAACAATTCATTAGAAACCAACTTGTCTTTTGGGGGTGAAGAAAACATTTATCTGAAGTTCAGTAACTCTGTCCGTTTCATTATGATTTCTTTTTCTTTTGTTAAATTAAAATAAAGTTAATGTTGATGCTTTTTGTTAAAAACGGGATATAGAATGTGATCCTATTTTAATAAAAATGAAGCGCCCATCTCTCTCTCTCCCTTTCTCTCTGTTTATGTCTGTAGAGGTGGAATTCCGTCAGCTGCTCTCATGAGGCTGTTTCTCAGCAGCGGAATGTGGGCGTGCATCAGCCCACCTGTTGATACTTTTCTGTGGTTTTCAATCTTGAGTGTATTTTGATAAAAAATCAATCATAAAAATAAAATGATGTGGCAGTGATTGTAGCGGACTGAATAGTAGCCTCCGCAAGATGTGTCCGCCTGGAAGCTAGGAGTGTGATCTTGAAATAAGGGCCTTTGCAGGTGTCATTAAAGTAAGAGACTCGAGAGGAGATCATCGTGAATTAGGGTAGGTCCTGAGTCTAGTGACACGTGTCCTTACAAGAGACAGAAAAGGAAAGGCCACACAGAGACGTAGAAGGACAGGGGCCGACGGGGGAGCGATGGAGCGATGCATCTAAAAGCCGAGGAGTGCCGAGGATTGCCCGCCACACCAGGAGCTCCGAGAGGTTTCATCCTCGAAGCCTCCAGGAGGAACCAACCCTGCGGACACCTTGACTTCAGACTTTTAGCCTCTAAACTGTGAGAATAAATCCAGTTTGTGGTCATTCGTTACAGCAGCCCCAGGAGACACAGTAATGATGACCTCGTGACTCATTTATTCAACAAATGTTTGTTGCCAGCTTCCTCTCTCCTGGTCATTGGGCTGACATGTTTGAGAAGAACGGGACAGACTGCATGAACTGAATGATTGGGAAAGAAATTATGAGGAAACAAAACAAAGTGAATAAACCATTTTAAAAAGTAGTAACAATGGTCATGAGACTGGGATAGCATTTTACCTTCTCAGTTGTTAATGACATCAATTACATTTCCAAAACACATTTTGCTTTAGGATCACTGTAGATTCATGCCCAATGGACACTGAAGCCTGCTCTTCTCTCAGATGTGCAAGGCTGGGTGTGCTGTACTGCTGGTCTGGCTGTTTGGAGCTGGATCTGGCCAGACCTGACACCTGATCAGAAATGAACACACTGGGCTGTACCTCTGAGAGGCCATTTGCAAGGCCTCTGCAGGAGGATCTTCAGAAGGGGACCTATTCTCGATAGAGAGGGAGCCAAGGATTCCAGAAGGGAGACAGACATTCCTATTTCTCCCAGACCCTTGAAATCAGAAATCTTCCCCCATCCAGGAAAATGCAGCCACGGTAGGTGTTAGGACGGGCAGGCGGGTGTATTAGTTGCCGCAGCTTCCAAAACAAAACACCACAGATGGAGTGGCTTAAACCACAGATGTATTCTCTGAGTCCTGGAGGCTGGAAGTCTGAGATGGAGGTGCTGGCGTTTGGTTTCTCCTGAGGCCTGTCCCTGGCGTGCAGGGGGCTGACTTGGCGCTGCGACCTCACATGGCAGTCCCTCTGGGTCCGTGTCTTAGCCTCCTCTTAGAAGAATACCAGTCCTGCTGGAGGAACGACCCCTTCTAACTTCATCACCTCTTTAGAGGCCCCGTCTCCACATCCGGCCGCGTTCTGAGGTGGCTGGGGTTAGGGCTTCAACACAGGAATTCGGAGGGGGCACAATTCAGCCCATCACATTGGGTTTGGGGACACTGAGAGGACTCTGGTTTGCTCCCGCAAGTTCAGGAAAATGGCCATCTCCGAGTTTCCATTTGGAAGTCTAGCTGGCGTCTCAAAACCTCAGGCCTCTGTGACAGAGTCTCGATTCCCGCACTCAGCCTGCGGTGCTCCCGCCCTGGCTCCAGAGCATCCAGCAGCTGCCTGGTAGTGCAGACCAGCCCCTTGGTGTCATCCTTCACCCTTCCTTTCCATTACTGCTGCATCAGATACACCCCCCTTCCCCTCTTCAGCTCTTCCAGGCTGACTTTCTTTCTGTTGCTCCAACTAGTTGACCTTGTTTCAGCCTCAGGGCCTTTGCCCCTGCTGTCCCCTCTGCCCAGAGGCTCTCCCTGCAGCTCCCGGCACAGCTGGCTCTTCACTGTTCAGGTCTTCCCAGCTCTCTCCTCCTCTCTCTTCTCGTCCTGCTCCCACCCCTGGCATCCCACCCCATCACGACGATTTATTGTACTTCTCAGCATTACTCTTGTACCCAACTATCCTGTTACTGTATTTGTGGATGGGCCAGAGGGTCACTGGGTGCTCAGCAAACACATCATGAAGGACCTCCCCACTTGCTCATCAGCTCCCAGACAACACTCCCCACCCACCCATTGCCCAAAGGGGAGGGATGCAGATCTGAACCCTGATGCCCACCTGTCGGTGTCCCCATGCCAGGCTGCCGAGCAGGTGCCGCAGGGGCCACAGGTGCGGCCGCCGTGATTGCAGGCCGGATGTGAGTCACTCATGGCCCCAAGGAAAGCCACCTTCTGGCCAATGCGTCCTCCCACGCGCCTTGGCGTGGTCAGCATCCCTGCCATACCTTGGGCTGCTTGGGAAGCTGGCCTTGTTTCTTCGCACAGAGAAGGGAGCTTGAAAAAGCAAAGCTCTGAGCCAAGTAGGATTCATTCATTCGTTCTTTCGTTCATTAATTCAGCAAATATTTATTAAGCACCTGTTATGTGCCAGGCACTGCTCCAGGCCCTGAGGGATACAGCAGTGACACAGGCAGATGACTTCCCTGCTCCTCCTGGGTCTGTCCTAGCTGGAGAGACAGGTATTGGAAAAGGAAAACAATACATAAGCTAACAAACAATAAGGGGCTGGGGTCTTGTTTGGAGGAGTGGTCAGGGAAGGCTTCTTGGAGGCGGTGGCCTTAAAGGACGCGAAGGGGCAGGTGCAGGGCGAGCCTGGCGGTCACGGGTTCCACCTGCTCCTGGTCTCGCGGCATCTGGTCCCCAAGTCGAAGACCCAGGGCCGTCAGGACGACGAGGAGGAGAGAATCGCAGCCGACCGCCAACAGTGGCCGAAATAGCTCAGTTGGGAGAGCGTTAGACTGAAGATCTAAAGGTCCCTGGTTCGATCCCGGGTTTCGGCAGCTGGTGGCTTTTTTTTTTTTTTTTTTTTGTCTTTCCCCCAAGAGAAAGAGGCGGGGGGCAGGGAGTGAATAGACGAAGCCGATTCTTCCCAATGAACGAAGACATTTCACTTTTTTAGTTTCAAACAGCTCCGAGCAGCAGCCACGGGAAGCCAGAGGGATGGAAACTTGCGCGCAACTCCTCATCCGGGGATATCCACCAAGGCCGAGTTTTTCCTGACCCCATTTCTTTAATTTCGTAAACGTTTATTAATCTCTGTTGCATGTTTGTTGATGTCTGTCCGTTAGTTTTTGCTGTTTATTAACGTCTGCTGTCTGAACCTAGCGGCTAAATCAAGGATCCGGCAGGAAACGGCTTCTTTAAGACGGAATTAAGCCAAACGGGACTTTGCATTCTTTGGTTTTGTAGGAAAAGATAAAATATTGAACCATTGGAAACATATTACTATTTAGGGGAAGCTAAGCATGCCTTAAAGGGGAGGTCTGAGGAGCGGCGGGTAGCGCCCGTCCTCGTTAGTATAGTGGTGAGTATCCCCGCCTGTCACGCGGGAGACCGGGGTTCGATTCCCCGACGGGGAGGCTGTCTATGTTTTACCATTCGTCTCTATTTTTTTCTTTTTTCTTCTAAACAAATAAAATTCTCCAACTGCCGTAGAAATTCCTTATTCTCCTCGCGAAGAATACACCCGACAGGCAGGCGACACTCCCCCTGACAGCAGTTGCCTTTCGGCAGCTTAGTCCCAGGCACGCTCTGGCTCCCCAGTGTCACGTGGTTGCAAAAAAGAGTCCCCGTTCTTTCGCTGAAGCGGTGTTTTCGATTCCTGCAGGCCCACGGCGCGGCCGCAGAGCGTTAGCTGTACATGATCGTTTCCCAGAAACCGTCAGGTTCTCAGCCCGGAGCTGCTCGCTCGGCTGCAAACCTCCCCTCTTCCTACGTCCTTCCAGCCCAGAGCCTGGCTCTCGGAAAAGGTTTAGGGATTGAGGCAGGAGGCGGGGTGCCTCCAAACAGGAACGTTTTCTCCTCTGACCTTGCAGACTCCACCTCTGAACACAGCGCTCCCGCTTCCCAGGCTCCCGCGCCTGCCTTCCTGCGTTTGTCTGTTCGCTTCACATTCATCCCTCGCATCGGTGCTGGGCACCCGGGATGCGCCAGGCGCTGGGGATCCAGCAGGAGGGAGACTAGGCCCTGCCCTGCTGAGCCAGGGAGCGACGGAGGGACGCAGACAGTGAACAAGTAGAAACACAGCTTTTGAGGGTGGCAGATGCTGTGAAGAAAAACAATGCATGGGATTCGTCGGCCCTTTAGAGAGGAGGCCAGGAGGGCCTTTCCGAGGACCTGGACAATGAGAAGGAGCCGATCACAGAGATCTGGGGAACCGCATTCCAGGCAGAGGGAATGGCAAGTGCAAAGGCACGGAGGTGCAGAGGAGCCTGGCATGCCTGGGGAACAGCAAGCAGGCAGCTGTGGCTGGAGGGCCCCCAGGGAGGAGGAGCAGAGCAGGGATGTTAGCAAGGTCCACAGAGGCCAGATCACAGAGGGCAGAGTGCGGAGTATGGATTTGACTCCGAGAGTTTTATGCGGCGGGGAAACATAACTGAGTTTGCTTTGAGCAGAGCTGTCTGGCGAGAGAGCAAGCAGGGGCACTTCCAGAACTGCATACAACCCTTTAGCTCCCTCCCAAACCCTGTCCAAAAGAACGCCATCTGTGGCGCCATCTTTCTGTGGCCAAGGTCGCTCTCTCGTGGCTACCTCCTTGAGCTAGAGGATAAGGACAAAGAGCGGCTTACGTAGAGCCCTATTCCGCACCTCGCCCCGCTGCCCTCCTGCTCATCTGTTCTGCTTCACTAAAACCATCAGCAAAGCACCAGCTCACACCTGGGGTGAAGATGAGACGCAGGGCCCTTCCCGGGATTTCACATCCTAACAACGTGTACAATAAAGACGACTCACGTTTCCAAGCCCGGACCCTGTGCCAGGCACTGTTCTAAAGCTTCTACGTGTAACTCGTTCAATGCTCACAACCCCCCTGTGAAGCAGGTCCTATTCCATCTCCATTTTACAGACGAGCCCAGAGGAAGTCACAGCTGCTGGGTCCAGCATCCTGTGCACCAGCTCACTTAGGCCTTTAGCTGCAAAGGGTGTCAGGCCTCAGCACGCTGGAAGGGAGCTGACTGCGGACCAAGCCGGCAGGACATTTTTGGGTGGGGTTCTCCCTAAGTCACTGTTTCCTGCCAGGAAATCTCAAGCGCTGGTGGAAAGAGGTGTGGCCTTCAGTTTGGAGCCCTCTCCTTGCCACTCACCTGCTCCTTCCCCACTGGGTAGCCCTTGGTGACCCCAGCAGGATGCTAAGTATCTGGAAGAGAGGGGCTCCCTGACAGGTAGAGAATGGCGTTTTTCAGTGGGCTGTTGCAAAGAGGTCCCTTCCTCAGAGTTTAACCCGTCATCCTGAGGGCTGGATCTGCTTCCTTCTAGTTTGCTCATTTTTATATTCAGAAGAGTTCTTTTGGGAGAAAAAAAGGTCTTCACGCACATGTGGAAACCTCAAAGTCACCGAAGCTTGGAAGGGATTTAAAGGACAGGAAAGCAGAGATTTCTGGGTGGAGGTGCAGTCAGGGCAACACTCCTGCTTATTGGAAGGAAGCTTTCCTTTCCCTTCCCTTCTTTTCTGTCTGTGAGGAGAAACATTCAGGAACAGGGCTATTTCCGGTGTCAGCTAGAATTTCAGCTGCAAGGCTGTGAAGAACGGGTCTGCTTGGGAGACATAAAATGACTTATTTTGGTTTGCGTTTGCTAAACCCTAACATCCATTTAAATACTATACAAAATTCTAATTTAGAAAAAAAAAAATCTTAAGAATAGAGTATAGCAGAGAATTTCAGAAAACCTAGAAGCAAGGTCAGGGGATGTAGCTCAGTGGTAGAGCGCATGCTTTGCATGTATGAGGCCCCGGGTTCGATCCCCGGCATCTCCACTGCTGTTTTCCTGAACTTTTTCTTTTTAGTTTCTGCCCATCATTAAAGTGCCATGGATGTGATTATAACAAGTATTATCAAGTTATTAACAAGTACCCAATTACTACTTGGAGGTGGGATTTTCACAAGGCATGATCTTCTCTTTCTGAAACCCCCAACACTCCAAAGGTACTTTTGTCAGAAAAGGAGCAGTCAGCAGAAAAATGGAAAGGCAAAATCTGACACCACAGGTTTGGGGAGTTTCCCGCACGGTTCCTGGCCTCGTGACTGCAGGAAAGGCCTCGAGGCCTGGGGACTCATTCCTGGCCGTCAGAGGGCAAGTGTGTAAGCGAGGGAAAGCTCTGAGTCTCTGGGTGTCCGTGCGGTCAGCAACGGCCTTCTCAGAGGGAGCCGGAGCGTGCCCAGCAGGCAGGGTTTGCTCCCCGCTTCATCAGCAACAGGCCACGAAGGAAGGAATGAATGGCTTTGGTGCACATATCGTTTATTTTTATATTTATACACTGTATCTGTATTTTATCAATAAAAATAAAAGGTGTATTTTGTTGAAAGCAGAGATCCTGTTGTATCCTGGAGGTGCAGTCCTTTGTCTGCTGTAACAATGAATGAATTCTTTCCCCAGGAAGTCTTCTGTCTCATTTGACTTGACCTGGTGTTTTAAATCAGAAAACATCTCCTCTGAGATCTGGAGTGACCTGACTCTTTGCAAAGCCTTCACTTTCGAGATGACGACACTGAAATTCGTGAAATGACTCACCAGTTAGGTCGTGGGGGAGTGGTGATAGCCCCTGTTTCTATGGAGCTTCCGTGAAGGTTATTTCTCCCTAAATGTCAACAAGGTTTTAAGGGAACAAAACGTTGAGGTTATTTCTAAAGTTATCACATCTAACACAAAACCAATTATGTTTCTGTTTTACTTTGTATCTTATAATTAAGCATTTCCCATAGTGCAGTGACAAGGAAAAAATACATAAGGCTTGTGTGGGGAAAGGCAGCTTCCTAGAAAAGTCTTTGTGAACCTTTGAAGAAAGTGTTTTTTAAACTACTACATTTTATTTTATATACATATATAAAAGAGCCCATTATTTGAGGTCCCTAGAGCAGTCAAATTCATAGAGACAAAAAGCAGAACAGTGGTTGCCGGGGGCTGGGGGAGGGGAGATGGGGAACTGGTTAATGGGTACAAAGTTTCCTTTTTGCCTGATGAAGAGTTCTGGAGATGCCTGGCGGTGATGGTTGCACAGCAATGCGAATGTGGAAGGCCCCAGAACAGGCCGCCCTAAATTATGCTGCTTTGGTTTATTGATTTTGAGCAGTGGGTGCTTGAAAAACAGCAGGTGCGGGAGAGGCTTTCTCTGTGCCCCCTTCTCTGCCTGAAGACAGGTCCCCCCAAAGCAGCTCGTGGTCACAGCTCCCCTCCCGGGAGTCTCACCAACCAGGTGACTGGCTCTTGTCACAAGGAGGACACTAGGACTTGACACCAAACTATGTCACAAACTGTCACACCTCCCAGCGATTCTTCTAAGGCCTGGTCATCTTTCCTAAAACCATTTACTCTTCCCTGAGGCCTGCGTTCCCGTCCCCTTCCCCGACTGAGATGGTGCCTAAATCTAAATGCTAAAGCTCCTCTGGGACTCACTCATTCTCCCCTGGGTCTCTCTCACGCACACATGAAGGTGACACGTCCATAAACTTTTGGGCATTTTTTTCTCTTGTTGATCTTTTACTACAGGGGTCTCAGCTGAGAACTCTGAAGAGTAGAGGAAAAATTATTTCTCCTTCCCTCCAACATACTTAACACGACTGAATTGTACACTTAAAAATGGCTAAGATGGTAAATTTTATGCATACGTATTTTGCCACAATCTAAAAAAAAAAAGTCCCAATAGGTTAACTAACTCCTTAACGTTCCTAAACTAGGCAAATTCAGGGACTGGAACTTAAGGCTGATTTTCTGACTGGCAGGGGACGAAATTGGTTATTTTTAAACTGGAGCAGTTTGTGTTCTGGCACACAACACAAATGCACAAATGTAAACAGGAAAAAGAACAAAATCCCTTGGGCTTTTTTTTTTTCTTCCTAAGCTGCAGATACCCTTGACTCCCTTTTACGGTTATATAACCGATGACAAAGCAAGGCAAGCCTTTCCCACCCAGCTCTCCGATTTCACCCTTTCTCCTGGGAGGACACTGTTTGCGGCCCATTGTGCTCTGAGACATTCTCACGAGGCTGAGTGAAGCCCCATACTAGTTGTGACCTTCAGGGGAAACGAATGTTTTGGAGGAAGGAAGAAAGGCAGGCAGACACACAGGCACCAGTCCAACCCCCTCCCCGCAACAGCCCAACACCCAGGCCCTTTGTGAGCTCAGCCCATCACGTGCCCGATCTGCCCGCCAATCCCGCCCTGTTGCTGGCCTCTGTCACTTTCCCATTGGTGCCAGCTCTGAAGCAATTTCTTCTGGGGCGCCTGCAAAGGACGGATCTGTGTGGGCGGAAAGAACTGAAAATGGATCCAGGGACTCATCCAGCTTCTCGCACCTTCCAGCACACTGCATTCTGAGTCAGAGGCGTTCAGGTTTTAGGAGCGTGACTTGGTACCTGATTCCCGATTCCCGAGTCCGAGCGGGACATTTAGACCTTGGGAGCCCTTCTCAGCAAAGGGAAAAGCAGTGGCAATAACAACAACAAAAATCCTCTCTAGAGCAGGGTTCCTCAACCAAATTACGGACATTTAGGGCCTGGTGATTCTGTGTCGCGGGGGCCTGTCCACTGTCGGAAGTTTCATGGCATCCCTGGCCTCTACCACTAGATGCTAGCAGCGCCCCCCACCCCCACCAAGCACCACCACAGTTGTGACAGGCAAAAACGCCTCCAGACGTTGCCAGGTGTCCACGGAGGGGCAAAAATGATTCCCAGTTGAGAAGCGCTGCTCCAGAGGCACACCAGTCCCTCTCTTTGGGGGAGGTCAGCGCCGCCTCCCCTCTCTCGCTCAGTGCCCTGGGACAAATGTTTACTTCTATTTGCTTCAACAAAAACTCACTCTTGGACTTAAATTAGGGGATGCAAACGTTTTCAGAGAAGATTTTCTGCTAGAGAAAAAAAATCAGTGTTCTCAGCTCCGAAGAATGTTGTTTTCTCTTCGGAGCTGACCCTGGGCCTCTCCCCGCCCCCTGAGACGCTCTCCCCCCTCCTCGCCCTCAGAAATCAGGCCTGTTTTTCTCCATGCCTTTTGGACTCCGAAAGAAGCCACGTCACAAAGCGTGTGACTCAGCCCTTAAACGACATGAATCACAAGGCTTGCAGCCGAGCAACAGCCGAAAGCAAACAAGGTGTGGTTTGAAGTGAGGCCTGGCCACCGGAGAAAGAACCTCAGTTTTCGTTCCTTTGAAAACTTCTCCCTGGAATTTAGGGAGAAATAACCTCATAAAGAGCCTCTGCATGGTGTTCCTTTAAAACCTCTTTCCAGAAATTTAGAAAGAAATAACCTTCACCCAAATCTTTATTGGCAGTCGCTGGCGTCTCCTGCTTTCCTGAACAATGAATTCTATTTTTACCATTTATTTTAATTTCCTACTAATAAATTCATTCTCTTTGGACAAGGTTAAAAATCACAGAGGGTAAAGCATCTTCAGCACCGCTCATGGAAGTGAGCATGAGTGAGGCCATCTTGTTGTGCTAAGTGGCCCCAGCCCCTCCTCCGTGTGACCACTCGCCGCTCTGCACGTACTCTGCACAAGCATTCGCACGCCCTCCTGGTTTATGGCCTCCGCTTGACGTGGGTGCTCCCTGACAGCTTCACAAACTCAAACTTTGTTCTGTGAGTTTCCCTCCAGGCACGGGCTGCCCACAGGCGGGAGGCACACCCACTAGGCCTCCACCACAGCGGGCAGAAGGGAGCAACGTGATGCCCGCACCCCTCCTCGCTGCCCGTTCCCTATATTTGCCTCGAGACCCTGGAATCCTTGAAGACGGGTTTTTGAGACCTTAGTCACCCATCTTCCGATTTGCCGGAATTAAACTTCCTCTCTCGACCCCTAGCTGGTTGTGATTAATTGGCTCACACGGCGCCCATGGCTCGGCGTCCCTCAGCCCTTCTTCATAAATACACACGTACACGGCTTCCCCGGGGAGACGCAGGGCAGTTCCGTCTTGATTCCCATCTCAGGGAGAACGCTTAAATATTAAAGTGCTCAGAATTTAGAACAGGAGTGTGGTCTTCTCCTGATGGCAACAGCTTTCAGTCAGCGGCCTTTCTGTTTTCTTCCTGAAGCTTCCAGGGCGGAAATTAAAATGCCCTCCCTCCTGCTCATTTGTAGAAACAGGGAGTACTTCTAGAAGAGTCCAGAAGGAGCGGCCTGCAGCACGGGGGCACGAGGGGGCCTTCTCACCGCCAGCTCTCACAGACCTGCTTTACCTCTGCACCGTGCTCACGTGTTTTAAGACACTTTTCTCCGCTTTAATCAAAATGGGATTTGCCTCTGGAATTAAATATCGCGTGTGGGATACTGAGGGTTATTTCCCCAGAAACACACAGGGCCGAGACTCACTCAGCGTCTGTCTGAGCCTTGACCTAAATCTCTGAAACGTGAAATTTCCGAGCGCAGCTGCACAGCGACAGAGCTGACATTCGGGGGGCTCCTCGGTTATCATCGGGGACAAAGGTCCCAGGCGGAAGGCCAGGCGATCGCACAGCCGGGCTAGAACAATCTGGAAGGTTCTGCCCTGTCAGCGCCGGGGGTCTGACGAGGCCGGGAGGCATTCCCGCCTTCCTGGCCGGCGGCGGGCAGCCGGGCCCGAGCACCTTGTCGGGGGCGGGCGCGCCGCCGCCGCGTCCGGCCGGAAGCCGCGATCTGCCGAGTCATCCGCCCTGTCCCGGTGCCCGCCGGCGCGGGGGATGGGCTGGGGCCCCGGGGAGCCCGCGCCCGGCCCGGCCCGGGGGGAGGGAGTTTGGGGAAGCACGAACACTGCCGTTACTTTCAATGTCACCCTGTCAAGGGTCCCTCAGGGTCGCGGGGGGCGCGCAGGGCGCGTGCGCGCGAGGGGAGCGGGACCCGACTCCGCCTGAGGCGCTCGGCCGGAGGCCTGTCCGCCAGGGGCGGGTCCCGTGCCCGGGAGACGCGGGGTCGTTAGGGTTGAGGGGAGGGGGCGCTGGGGCCGGGCTGCACGGAGAGCCCGCTCCGGCCGCCCGGGAGACTCCGCGCCGGGTTTTCGCGCCCGCCGCGGGCCGCTCCCCCGCCCCCGCCGTCGAACGCCGGCCACGCCGCGGACGCAGCGCGCCGAGAACGCGGTGATCCCTCCGCCCGGCCTCTCAGGACTGCGGCCCCCTCCCCACCAGACTCCGCTCCAGAGCCCCGGTCTTAACAGGGGAACACTTCAGGAGGGGGATTAGGGGATTCCGGGGGGCTGCGCTTCTCTACAGGCAGCAGGAAGGGCTGAGAAAAGTAGTCCCTTCTAGGCGTTTCTGCGGAGGGATCTTGCGGGGCGGGGCCACGGTTGCTATATAAGGGCGCGCCGGGTGTGGTGCAGCCAGTTTCGTCCAGGCCGGGAGTTCGTTGCTTCCTCTTCTCTGCGTGCGGCTGTCATCGCGATTTGGTGAGGGGAGGCCGCTGCGGTGGCCGGGGCTCTCGCGGCTGTCAGGCTGCTGGGCGGGCGGGAGGCACGGCGGCGCGCCGCGGGCGGGGAGGCTGCCGAGGAGCTTGTCGCCGGGGCCTGCGAGCGTGGCAGCCCGGGGGGGTGGGGGGAGGGTGACGAGCAAAATGGCGGTTGCTTCCGGCTCCGAAGCGGGCAGGGAGGTTGGCGAGAGACGGCCGCTCGCGGGCGCAAGGAGCCGCGGAGGCCGTGAGCGGGGGAGCGCGGCGGCGCGTGGGGACCCGCGGGCGGGCCCGCGTCCGGCGGCCTGACTGGCGCGCAGCCCGGGCTTTCGTAGCGCGGCGGTTCCGGAGGACCCGGCACCGCGGGGGGAGAGGGTGCGGCCCGTGACGTCACTCTCTGTGGGCTCATAGGGGGCGTCCGCTGGGGGGCCGCGGCTGTCCCGGGCCTGAGGGAGACGCTGCCGGGCCGACGGGGGACGCGGGTCCAGCGGCGCAGACGTGAGGCTTCGGCTCGTGGGTCAGGTTTCCTGCTCTCCGGGGGGCACCGGAAGCGGGCGCGGCTCGCTCGTCAGGCCGGTGCCGGTTGCTCCCGTGAGGTGGCTTAGGGGAGACGTCTGTGGTGGTCGTTTGAGTCACGTGACAGTTGGTCTGAGCGCGGGACCAGGTGGACGCGTGAGCCGCTTGCTCAGCGCCTGAGTTATTTCTTTATGTCTCTGTCCTGACAGACAATGCAGATCTTCGTGAAGACCCTGACGGGGAAGACCATCACCCTGGAGGTGGAGCCCAGCGACACCATCGAGAACGTCAAGGCCAAGATCCAGGACAAGGAGGGCATCCCCCCCGACCAGCAGAGGCTCATCTTCGCCGGGAAGCAGCTGGAGGATGGGCGCACCCTGTCTGACTACAACATCCAGAAGGAGTCCACTCTGCACCTGGTCCTGCGTCTCAGAGGTGGGATGCAGATTTTCGTGAAGACCCTGACGGGGAAGACCATCACCCTGGAGGTGGAGCCCAGCGACACCATCGAGAACGTCAAGGCCAAGATCCAGGACAAGGAGGGCATCCCCCCCGACCAGCAGAGGCTCATCTTCGCCGGGAAGCAGCTGGAGGATGGGCGCACCCTGTCTGACTACAACATCCAGAAGGAGTCCACTCTGCACCTGGTCCTGCGTCTCAGAGGTGGGATGCAGATTTTCGTGAAGACCCTGACGGGGAAGACCATCACCCTGGAGGTGGAGCCCAGCGACACCATCGAGAACGTCAAGGCCAAGATCCAGGACAAGGAGGGCATCCCCCCCGACCAGCAGAGGCTCATCTTCGCCGGGAAGCAGCTGGAGGATGGGCGCACCCTGTCTGACTACAACATCCAGAAGGAGTCCACTCTGCACCTGGTTCTGCGTCTCAGAGGTGGGATGCAGATTTTCGTGAAGACCCTGACCGGGAAGACGATCACCCTGGAGGTGGAGCCCAGCGACACCATCGAGAACGTCAAGGCCAAGATCCAGGACAAGGAGGGCATCCCCCCCGACCAGCAGAGGCTCATCTTCGCCGGGAAGCAGCTGGAGGATGGGCGCACCCTGTCTGACTACAACATCCAGAAGGAGTCCACTCTGCACCTGGTTCTGCGTCTCAGAGGTGGGATGCAGATTTTCGTGAAGACCCTGACGGGGAAGACCATCACCCTGGAGGTGGAGCCCAGCGACACCATCGAGAACGTCAAGGCCAAGATCCAGGATAAGGAGGGCATCCCCCCCGACCAGCAGAGGCTCATCTTCGCCGGGAAGCAGCTGGAGGATGGGCGCACCCTGTCTGACTACAACATCCAGAAGGAGTCCACTCTGCACCTGGTCCTGCGTCTCAGAGGTGGGATGCAGATTTTCGTGAAGACCCTGACGGGGAAGACCATCACCCTGGAGGTGGAGCCCAGCGACACCATCGAGAACGTCAAGGCCAAGATCCAGGACAAGGAGGGTATCCCCCCCGACCAGCAGAGGCTCATCTTCGCCGGGAAGCAGCTGGAGGATGGGCGCACCCTGTCTGACTACAACATCCAGAAAGAATCTACTCTGCACCTGGTCCTGCGCTTGAGGGGAGGTGTCTAAGGTCCCCCTTTTAAGCCTCTGACAAATTACATTGCACTTTTCTTTCAATAAAGTTGTTGCATTCCCAAATAGTGTGGGTTTTTTAATGTCATGTGAGGTTCTTTTTCGTTAGGGTGTGGTGCAAGGGATCATGGTTTCCAGTCTACCAAATGATTCTCTGGTAACCAAGAGTTAAGAAATACCAGTAAAAGATTGCCTTAATATAGAATTGTAGTGGGTGGGTACAAATAAAGACTAGGCAAATTAGAGGTTGCTTTTAGAATTTCCTGTATATACACATATATAGACATTTGAGGGCTACTGACATTAAAAATACTGAGTTTGGGGGTGGTTGTGAGGTACCTGAGCATGGGGAAGTTTCTGGAACACTAGCAGGAAGGAGATAAGAGGAGGGGTGATTGTGGTAGAAGGGAACTTACAGAAGTAGCTTTAATGTCTAGCTGTACTTAAATCCACGAGCTGCACAGAAGGTTGTCATCTGACAGACTTTAAAGAATATGGCGAGTATTGTATATTAAATAAAAATTACCTGGTAGGCATTATGCTAGTGTTTGGGCATTAGTGGTTATTTGAAATGTCATAATTACTGCTGAAGTAAGTTGTCAAGGTGATTCCTCGGTTTTCATGTGGCTACAGATAAAGGTTTGTATATAACTTCATTGGTGGTGGGTGGAGCATCTGGCCTTTGGTCTTAGTTTCCAGAAGTTTGTGGTGGTGGCATTTACCCACTCAGCTGGTGCTGATAAGGGATTATTTTTACGTCTTAACTAGAACCTAAGGTGGAGGTTGCAGGGAAGCTGGTCTAGTATAAGCAATTGGCCCTTGGTGATGGGCACCCCAGAAATCGGAGCCCCATCTAAGCGCTGGAAGGGATTGTCTTCTCCAGAGAGCACCATTCCCTCCACTGCTCCCTTGCACTCCCCCAGTTTTGGGGTATCCATGCATAACCTCTGATGTAGAAGGAAATTTTGTGTTGTCACTGCCAGTTGTAAAATGGCCAGAACCAGGTTTAAGTCCTAGGTTCAGGGATCACAACTAGAAAATTGAGGCCATTTGAGAAATCCATAAATCTTAGGCAAGTCTGTTAGTTTCTGTGGTTTTTCACAATAGGCTGGTAGAAGCATGTGTAACACAGTTTGCTGAATTTCCATCCCTTGCCCGTACAAGATAACATAGGTCAGGAAGCAACATTACAAGAACCCCAGGAACTTCACCAGCAGCTGTAACCAGTTACCAGTTACGATGCTAGGAGTTTTTGTGCAAGTGATTTTGGTGCTTGTTAGAAATGAGTGGTCGTAGTACAGGGAAAACATCTTAATAGCATCTTGAAAATGACCGCTCTGCAGGACAGGTGGTGTAAGGTTCTTAGTCAGTGTTAATGTATTACAGGCAACTACTAAGTATTAATTCCCACTCACACAGTAGCATACTGGTTTGTAGTCTGTCCTGCACCTTGTTTTTTGTATTATATATCATGGTTTTGGCAGAGTTCTAACATCTTTTCATTTTGTATAAAGGAAAAACACCTTTTGTGTAATTTTCTCAAGGACAAACCACCCGGGCAACACAATCCCTAGTGAACTTTTACAGTACCCTCCACCCAATAAACGGCATGTCAGAAGCCGTAGTGATCCAGTGATGGATGAGAAGGTTTTCTGCCATCAGGGGATCCTTAGTCTAAGAGCAGACTTGCTGGACTTGTTCAGTTTCATTGAAAGATTGTTAAATCTTAAAGCCCCCCAAAGTTTGGTTTCACATTTGAATGAATACTATGTAAGAACTCACAGACATGTGGTTCTGTCTCTTGAACAAACCAGAAAAGATATGCATGGCTTGTGTTAAGCTCATGTTCCTTTTTATGTTTTGTCTGAAAGCACAACAAAGTCTTCACTAAAAACAGGATCTCCTGCAAGTTATGAGTATGGCCCTAATAGAGGTAGAATGTTGAGAGATCGGCAAGGGCCCTTCAATGAAGCCGGTCAGCCACCTTAGCGTGCGGTGCTGGTTTCTGCCGGCAGAGGGAGCTCCGGGCACAGACTTCGGTGGAGGCCTGCAGCCTGCAGTGCTCCCAGGCGGTTGCGGTTGACCAGGCAGTTGATGTACTCACCAGCAAGGGTTACTTTACTCTCATTTTTCTCCTTCTACCGGTGCTGCAGCCACCTCCGTTTCTACCCCAGCTCGAATTACTCCATAATATCTAATATAGCTGTTACTCAGACCCTCTTTCTTACTGAATCTCACCAGCCCTCACCGCTCAAATGCCCTCCTGCCCGCTTCCCCTGTCCGCTGGCCACTTTCTTTTCCCCACCTGCTCCCTGCCATTTTGCACCTCTTTCCTTCGAGCTACTCCGTCTTTCTGAAATACCACCCCTCCCACCTCGACAAATCCAATCCTGCCCGATGTCAAGCCCTGATTTAAAGAATGCCCAAAGCCTGCCTTGACTGTCCCAGCTGGACAGTGGCTGTCTTCCCTGAAATCGCGTAGCTCTTTCTATTTTGTGTTGAAGCTCTTCACTCAAATGAGGGAGCTCTGCTCCTGTGTGTTTCCCCAGCACAGTGGCGTCTTTATTAAGTATGAGATGTAGTGTTTCATGGGCTCTTCATTAGTCCTTCCCCAGACAAGATGGCTGTAGAAATCCTGAAATGATTCCTGTGGGGCTTCCTAATTTGCTTGAAAAGAAAACTAGGCACAGAGCTAGATAGAAGACAGAAGGCAAATGTTTTCTACCTTGAAACGTATATTGCACAGATCTGAACAATTAGTAAAATGATGGGGTTGTATGATCAGAGGCTTTCAACGAGTAATAAAGGATGCTTTTAAGAGTAGTAAATCAATGAATAATAGTAGTCAGTGGTTTGTGTCAAGCCCTGTCTCTACCACCAGAAAAAGTTGATTTCTGTCTTGCAGAGTGGTCAAGAATATAGGCGTCTTTGTTTCCTTTTTTAAGCCATTCTGCTTTTTGACTGGCTTTTGCGACAGCATTAGTTTTTTACCAGGCAGAAGAGAAGCCTTGGGCTGTAACCAGAGGTGAGATGGCTGAAATCTCAGTGGTCCTCCAACTAGAATTAGACTGAACAACAGTGTGTGAGTTAGGAGTGCTTTTGGCTACAGGACACAGAAAGATCCAAATCACAGAGGATCAAACAAGGGGGTGTTCATCTTCTCATAACAAGCAGTCTGGATGTAAACCCCAAGCATTTGCTTTGTTGTGATTCTCTTGTTCTTTCCCTCATAGTTGCAAAATTGTTGTCACAGCTCCAGATATCACATCTGTATTCAAAGCAGGGAGAAGTGCGGAGCAGTGGGGTCAGCCACGTCAGGTTTTTTTAATGAAGAAAATACAGGCTTTCACTGACTTACCCTCAGGTCTCGTTGATCAGAACTGGTCAAGGGGCCAGAATGGTTTAAAATACAGGGTTTCTCAAACTCAGCACTATTGACCTTTTAGCCTGGATAACTCTTTATTGTGGGAGCTGTCCTGTGCACTGCAGGATGTTTAGCAGCATTTCTGGCCTCTGTCCACTGGGTGCCAGTAGCCCTCAGTGGTGACAACTAAAAATATTTCCAGATGTTTCTGAAGTCCCCTGGGAGGCAAAAATCATCCCCCCTTGAGAACCGCTGGTTTAGACCAGTCATGATCCATTGCTTGAGGCTGGCTGTATTTCCACCTTGAAAAAAAAATCAGAATTAGTAAAGCAAAAAGACGGTCATGGGTCTAGGGGTGGGCAGCTAAAAGCAGCGATAATGAAATCTAAGGGCACTCTTATTTTTTGTCGTCTTGGTAAAACTCAGTGTTACACATCATTAGACCAGTGGTTCTTAGGACGCAGTGTAGAAGAGGACACCATGGGGACTTGTTAAAAATGCAGTGCCTCAGCCCCCTCCCGGAGGCCCAGATTCAGCAGGGCTGGGGTAGTGCCAGGATCTGCATTTTTTTTTAATTGAGGTCATAATAGTTTATAACATTGTGAAGTTTCAATTGTACATTATTATTTGTCCATTACCATGCATATGTGCCCCTTTCACCCTTGTTCCTGCTCCCCACCCCCTTCTCCTCTGGTAACCACTAGTCTGTTCTCTTGTCATGTGTTTGTTTATCTCCCACATGAGTGAAATCGTACAATGTTTGTCTTTGTCTGGCTTATTTCGTTTAACATAGTACCCTCACGGTCCATCCATGTTGTTGCGAATGGGACGATTTTGTCTTTTTTTATGGCTGAGTAGTATTCCATTGTGTGTATATAGCACATCTTCCTTGTCCAGTCGTAACTGATGGGCACTTGGGTTGCTTCCACGTCTTGGCTATTGTGAATAATGCTGCAGTGAACATAGGGGTGCATAAGTCTCTTTGGATTGTTGATTTCAAGCTCTTTGGATAAATATCCAGTAGTGGGATAGCTGGGTCATATGGTATTTTTATTTTCAATTTTTTGAGAAATCTCCATACTGTTTTCCCTAGTGGCTGCACCAGTTTGCATTCGCAGCAGCACTGTATGAGGGTTCCCTTTTCTCCACATCCTCTCCAACATTTATTTTTAGTTTTGGTGATTATAGCCGTTCTAACAGGTGTAAGATGATATCTCATTGTAGTTTTGATTTGCATTTCCCTGATGATTAGTGATGCTGAACATCTTTTCATGTGCCTGTTGGCCATCTGTATATCTTCTTTGGAGAAATGTCCGTTCATGTCCTCTGCCCATTTTTTGATTGGGTTGTTTGTTTTTTTGTTGTTCAGTTGTGTAAGTCTTTTTTTTTTTTTTTTTTTTTTTAGTGAAAGCCCGATTCCTCAATCATTTATAGAAATCTCAGATAGAGCTTTTGTTTTTTTGTTTTGTTTTTAAGATTGGCACCTGGGCTAACAACTGTTGCCAATCTTTTTTTTTTTTTCTGCTTTATCTCCCCAAACCACCCCCTGTACACAGTTGTACATCTTAGTTGCAGGTCCTTCTAGTTGTGGGATGTGGGACGCCGCCTCAACGTGGCCTGACGAGTGCTGCCATGTCCGCGCCCAGGATCCGAACCCTGGGCTGCCACAGCGGAGCACGCGAACTTAACCACTCGGCCACGGAGCCGGCCCCTGTAAGTCTTTATATATATAAAAATATAATAATATATATGTATAATTTGAAAAGATCCTTTTCAGACCCGTGTCAAAGAGTGTACTGCCTATATTTTCTTCTAGGAGTTTTATGGTTACAGGTCTTACCTTCAAATCTTTGATCCATTTTGAGTTAATTTTTGTGTATGGAGAAGGATAATGCTCTACTTTCTTTCTTTTTGTTTTTTATCCCCCAAATACACAGTTGTGTATTCTAGTTGTGGGTCCTTCTAGTTGTGGCATGTGGGACGCCACCTCAGCATGGCCTGATGAGCGGTGCTATGTCCACGCCTAGGATCTGAACCAGTGAAACCTTGGGCTGCTGAAGCGTAACCACTCGGCCACGGGGCCGGCCCCCAATGGTCTACTTTCATTCTTTTGCATGTGGCTGTCCAGTTTTCCCAACACCATTTATTAAAGAGAGTTTCCTTTCTCCACTGTATGTTCTCAGCTCCTTTGTTGAAGATTAGCTGTCCATAGATGTGTGGTTTTATTTCTGGGCTTTTAGTTCTGTTCCATTGATCTGTGTGTCTGTTTTTGTACCAGTACCATGCTGTTTTGATCACTGTGGCTTTGTAGTATATTTCGAAGTCAGGGATTGTGATGCCTCCAGCTTTGTTCTTTTTTCTCAGGATTGCTTTAGCCATTCAAGGTCTTTTGTTGCCCCATATGAATTTTAGGATTCTTTGTTCTATTTCTGTGAAAAATGTCTTTGGGATTCTGATTGGTATTGCATTGAATCTGTAGCTTGCTTTGGGTAGTATGGACATTTTAACTATGTTTATTCTTCCAATCCATGTGATGGAATATCTCTCTATTTCTTTATGTCATCATCGATTTCTTCCAATAATGTCTTATAGTTTTCATTGTATAGGTCTTTGACCTCCTTGGTTAAATTTATTCCTAGATATTTTATTCTTTTTGTTGTGATTGTAAATGGGATTGCATTCTTGAGTTCTCTTTCTGTAAGTTCATTATTAAAGTATAAAAATGCAACTGGTTTTTGTAAGTTGACTTTGTATCCTGCAACTTTGCTGTAGTTGTTGATTATTTCTAAAAATTTCCCAATAGATTCTTTAGGCTTTTCTATGTATAAAATCATGTCTGCAAGCAGTGAGAGTTTCACTTCTTCCCTGCCTGTTTGGATTCCTTTTATTTCTTTTTCTTGCCTAGTTGCTTTGGCCCAAAACCTCCAGTACTATGTTGAATAAGAGTGGCATGAGTGGGCACCCTTGTCTTGTTCCTGTTCTCAGAGAGATGGCGTTCCTTTTTCCCTGTTGGGTATGATGTTGGTTGTGGGCTGGTCATGTATGGCCTTTATTCGGGATCTGCATTTTTAATCAACCGCCTGGGGATTCTGGATGTTGTTGAAGAAACACTGCCTCACATGGTTCTTGTGTGTTGGAGGCCAACTCGTCCCCCTTTTCAGTGGTGTCACCCCTAAAATGCTGCTTCCTCACTGGGATGCTTTTCCAAGAAATGGGCCAAATCACTCCCTTTGTGGTGCGGGATAATCCGGGTCTGTGTGCCCTCGTATGCATGGGACTCTCCTCTGGAAGCACACTGTTGGCCAGCTGATGCCGGCAAAACAGAAACACCAAACAATTAATTAATTTGCAATCTGAAAATCCAGAAAAAAGTTATTTGCATTTTGGGATGCATATAAATACATCTGTTTTCTCAACTTTTCCCACCTATTTTTCATTTTAAAAATTCTCAGATATACCAAAATGTTGAAAGAATAATGTAACAGTATAGTGAACCCTACCCCTAGATTCCATAATTAACATTTTGCCGTATTTGCTTCATCTGTCTGCCTAGCTGAATCATTTGAAAGTAAATTGAAAACATCATATTTTTTTTAATTGAGTTAATGATAGGTTACAATCTTGTGAAATTTCAGTTGTACATTAATGTTTGTCATTCGTGTTGTAGGTGCACCACTTCACCCTGTGTGCCCACCCCCCACCCCACCTTTCCCCTGGTATCCACGAAACTGTTCTTAGTCCATAATTTTAAATTCCTCATATGAGTGGAGTCATACACAGATTATCCTTCTCTAGCTGGCTTATTTCACTTAACATAATTCCCTCAAGGTCCATCCATGTTATTGCAAATGGAATGATTTTGTTCTGTTTTGCAGCTGAGTAGTATTCCATTGTATATATGTACCACATCTTCTTTATCCATTCGTCTGTTGATGGGCACTTAGGTTGCTTCCACGTCTTGGCTATTGTAAACAGTGCTGCAATAAACATTGGGGTGCACAGGACTTTTGGGATTGCTGACTTCAGGCTCTTTGGATAAATACCCAGTAGTGGGATGGCTGGATCGTTTGGTAGTTCTATTTTTAATTTTTTGAGGAACCTCCATACTGTTTTCCATAGTGGCTGCACCAGTTTGCATTCCCACCAGCAGTGTATGAGGGTTCCTTTTTCTCCACAACCTCTCCAACATTTGTTACTATTAGTTTTAGATATTTTTGTCATTCTAACGGGTGTAAGGTGATATCTCAGTGTAGTTTTGATTTGCATTTCCCTGATGATCAGCGATGAGGAGCATCTTTTCATGTGCCTATTGGCCATCAGTATATCTTCTTTGGAGAAATGTCTGTTCATGTCTCCAGGCCATTTTTTGATTGGGTTGTTTGATGTTTTGTGGTTGAGTTGCGAGAGTTCTTTATATATTATGTATATTAAGCCTTTGTCAGATATATGACTTGCAAATATTTTTTCCCAGTTAGTGGGTTGTTTTTTTGTTTCAATCCTGTTTTCATTTGCCTTGAAGAAGCTCTTTAATCTGATGAAGTCCCATTTGTTTATTCTTTCTATTGTTTCCCTTCTCTGAGAAGGCATGGTGTCTGAAAAGATCCTTTTAATACTGATGTCAAAGAGTGTACTGCCTACATTTTCTTCCAGAAACCTTATGGTTTCAGGTCTCACCTTTAGGTCTTTGATCCATTTTGAGTTTATTTTGGTGAATGGTGAAAAAGAATGGTCAATTTTCATTCTTTTACATGTGGCTTTCCAGTTTTCCCAGCACCATTTGTTGAAAAGACTTTCTTTTCTCCATTGTATGCCCTCAGCTCCTTTGTCGAAGATAAGCTGTCCATAGATGTGTGGTTTTATTTCTATGCTTTCGATTCTGTTCCATTGATCTGTGCACCTGTTTTTGTACCAGTACCATGCTGTTTTGATTACTGTAGCTTTGTAGTATGTTTTGAAGTCAGGGATTGTGATGCCTCCCGTTTTGTTCTTTTTTCTCAGGATTGCTTTAGAAATTCGGGGTCTTTTGTTGCCTCATATGAATTTTCGGATTCTTTGTTCTAATTCTGTAAAGAATGTCATTGGGATTCTGATTGGGATGGCGTTGAATCTGTAGATTGCTTCAGGTAGAACGGACATTTTAACTATGTTTATTCTTCCATTCCATGTACATGGAATGTCTTTCCATCTCCTTATGTCGTCATCCAATTCTCTCAGAAAGGCCTTGTAATTTTCATTATATAGGTCCTTCACTTCCTTAGTTAAATTTACCCCAAGGTATTTTATTCTTTTTGTTGTGATTGTGAATGGTGTTGTGTTCTTGAGTTCTTTTTCTGTTAGTTCGTTATTGGAGTATAGAAATGCTACTGATTTATGCAAATTGATTTTGTACCCTGCAACTTTGCTGTAGTTGTTGATTACTTCTAAGAGTTTTCCAATGGATTCTTTGGGGTTTTCTATATATAAGATCATGTCGTCTGCAAACAGCGAGAGTTTCACTTCTTCCCTCCCTATTTGGATTCCTTTTATTCCTTTTTCTTGCCTGATTGCTCTGGCCAGGACCTCCAGTACTGTGTTAAATAAGAGTGGTGATAGAGGGCATCCTCGTCTCGTTCCCGTTTTCAGGGGGATGGGGTTCAGTTTTTGCCCATGGAGTATGATGTTGGCTATGGGTTTGTCATATGTGGCCTTTATTATGTTGAGGTAGTTTCCTTCTATGCCCATTTTGTTCAGAGTTTTTATCATAAATGGCTGTTGGATCTTGTCAAATGCCTTCTCTGCATCTATTGAGATGATCATGTGGTGTTTATTCCTCAGTTTGTTGATGTGGTGTATCACGTTGATTGATTTGCGGATGTTGAACCATCCCTGTGTCCCTGGTATGAATCCCACCTGATCATGATGTACGATCCTTTTGATGAATTGCTGAATTCTGGTTGCCAAAATTTTGTTTAGAATTTTTGCATCTATGTTCATCAGTGATATTGGCCTGTAGTTCTCTTTTTTCATGGTGTCCTTGTCAGGTTTTGGTATCAGTGTGATGTTGGCCTCATAGAATGTGTTAGGAAGTGTTCCATCTTCCCTAATTTTTTGGAATAGCTTGAAAAGGATAGGTATTAAATCCTCTCTGAAAGTTTGGTAGAATTCCCCAGGAAAGCCATCTGGTCCTGGGGTTTTATTCTTTGGGATGTTTTTGATTGCTGTTTCAATCTCTTTCCTTGTGATTGGTCTGTTCAAATTGTCTGCCTCTTCTTGAGTGAGCTTTGGGAGATTGTAGGAGTCCAGGAATTTATCCGTTTCCTCTAGGTTATCCATTCTGTTGGCATATAGTTTTTCGTAGTATTCTCTTATAATCCGTTGTATTTCTGCAGAGTCTGTTGTTATTTCTCCTCTTTTATTTCTGATTTTGTTCATTTGAGCTTTCTCCCTTTTTTTCTTTGTAAGTCTGGCTAGGGGTTTGTCAATTTTATTTATCTTCTCAAAAAACCAGCTCTTTGTTTCATTGATCCTTTCTACTGCCTTTTTCATTTCAATAGTATTTATTTCTGCTCTGATTTTTATTATTTCTCTCCTTCTGCTGACTTTGGGCTTTATTTGTTCTTTTTTCTCTAGTTCAGTTAGGTGTAGTTTAAGATTGCTTATTTGGGATTTTTCTTGTTTGTTAAGATGTGCCTGTATTGCGATGAATTTTCCTCTTAATACAGCTTTTGCTGTATCCCATATGAGTTGGTATGTCATGCTATCATTTTCATTTGTTTCCAGGTATTTTTTGATTTCTTCTTTAATTTCTTCAAAGATCCATTGCTTGTTCAGTAGTGTGTTGTTTAGTCTCCACATCTTTGTGCCTTTCTCAGCTTTTTTTCTTGTAATTAATTTCTAGCCTTATAGCACTATGATCGGAGAAGATGCTTGTAAAAAACATCAAATATACTTTTTAAATATCTAGTTTCTTTTCTTTTTCAAACATTTTATTTTTCCTTTTTCTCCCCAAAGCCCCCCCGGTACATAGTTGTGTATTTAGTTGTGGGTCTTTCTAGTTGTGGCATTTGGGACGCTGCCTCAGCATGGCTTGATGAGCGGTGCCATGTCCGTGCCCAGGATCCAAACCGGCGAAACCCTGGGCCGCCACAGCGGAATGCACGAACGTAACCACTCGGCCACAGGGCTGGCCCTGAAAACATCATATTTTTATCCCTAAATCCTGATTCTTCAGCTTGTCTCTCCTAAGAAGGGCATTCCCTTACATAACCATGATACTATTATCATCTAATAAAATGAATACTATAAATTTTATCTGTGATCCAATCTACATTCACATTTTCTTGATCATCCCAGAATGTCTGTATAGCTGATTTATTTTTTGAACCAGGAGCCAATAAAAATCCGTGCTTTGCATTGGTTATCGTACCTCCTTCATCTCTCTCTCTCTCTTTTTTGGTTGTCGAATGATCCTTTATTGAAACGTTTTCCTTTCTAGTTTTTAGGTGGCTGTGCATTCCACTGCACCAGGGTTGATGTCGTCTAAGATGTCGTGATGGTGGCAGCATCAACATTACAGTCCACAGACTGGGCAGTCCCCAGACCTCTTAACGGTTCCAGAGAGTTCTCTGGCCAAAGACTGGTGCTGCATCTGTTGGCCAATGTTGACAATCTCATCAAAGGTGACACTTGCCCTGTGCTTGATGCTTTTCTACTTCTTTCTGTCTCCTGGCATTCCTCGAGGACTTCGATGATCAGGGCAGAGGCGGAAGCTACCCCCTCAGTCTGGGCCTGTCTGTTCTGAATGGTCAGTTTCGCTGCTGTCCTCAGACCCAGGCACCAGTTGCTTTGGCGATGTCATCACCAAACTTTTTGGGAGACAGACGCAGAGGGCTGATCTTGGGGGATGTGGCAGCAGCTTTCCCACCAGTGCACCTCAAGTACACAACTTTGAAAAACCATGGCGAGGGGCTGGCCCTGTGGCCGAGTGGTTAAGTTCACGCGCTCCGCTGCAGGCGGCCGAGTGTGTCATTGGTTTGAATCCTGGGCGCGGACATGGCACTGCTCATCAAACCACGCTGAGGCGGCATCCCACATGCCACAACTAGAAGGACCCACAACGAAGAATATACAACTATGTACCGGGGGGCTTTGGGGAGAAAAAGGAAAAAAAAAAATCTTAAAAAAAAACAAAAAAGAAAAAAAAAATGAAAAACCATGGCGAGGTGGCCATGCCAGAAGCCTTGACGGTGCGTGTGTTGTCAGGCCTGAGGGCCTCGAACACCCTTGTCCGGGGCAGTGCTAACCTCTCTCCTTTTACACAACTCTCCTCGGTCTCCTAATCTGGAACAATCTCCTGCCTTTTTTATCTCCTAAGGCATTGACTTTGAAGAATCAAGCTAGCTGACTTAAGAAATGTCCCCTATTCTGGATTCATCGGATTGTTTCCTTATGAAAGTGTGCCATTTTGAAAAATATATAGTAGAACGCATTTATCTGCCAATTTGCGCTGCCGTCTCCACCCGTCCCTCCGTCGTCTTTCCAGCTCAGCTGATGGCTCCAGCATGTCTTCGTGTCCAGCTGGGCCTTCACCTCTCTCTTCTCCTCCCTCCTGCGCAGCCCGTCCACTCAGCCTCGAAAACATAGCCAGACTCTGGCAGCCCTGCCTCCCTGCCGATGCCCTGGTCCAAGCCACCGATTTCTCTATCGGAACCCCCAAGCTGGGCTCTCTGCTCTCACGTGGGCCTGGACACTCCACTCCTCTCAGTCTGGGTGCAGATTTCTAGAGAGATGATGACTTGAGCCCGTGTCCCTCGTTCCTCACTTCCGACTCTCTCTTTGGGCAAAAACAACAACCAGGAAAGGAAGACACATGGGGTTGAACGACAGGAGGAAGGGGATGAGCCTTGGGACCCCCAGAAGGTGACAGTGTGCCTCACCGGCCGTCGTGTCTGAGTCTTCCTGCTTGCTGGGTTGCCAGTCCCAGTCAGCTGTTGAAAATGAGAAGGGTTCTCCTCCCCCAGCTTAACATTCCGCCAAGACCACCCGCCACGCTGCTTAGAGCACGCTCCCAGCTCCTGGCCCTGGGCAGCCAGCTCGGCACGGCCCTTCTGCCCACCGCTCGCTCGCCCTCAATCACTCGGTTTTCTTTCTGGCTCCTGAGCAGGCTGAGCCTTTTTCTGCCTCAGGGCCTTTGCAGTCTCCTCTGCCTGGAATGTTCCCCCCCCGCCCTCCCATCCCCGATCTTCTCACCAGAGGCCCCTTCTCCTCCTGCAGGTCTCAACTGGAACCTCCCTTCCCTGACCACCATTTTAAACTAGTCCACTTGCCCCCAACTACTCGCTCTCTCATTCCGTGATCCACGTCTATATCCTTCGCAGCACTCCCTTATCTGGCGCTCCAGTATCTGGAACTCTCTGACTGGTTGTGTGTGCGCACCCCACGAGAATACTGATACCCACCCAGGCTGAGCACTCACACTGCACCCCGCGCGGTTCTGAGCATGCGCTTTAGCTTCTAGCTTCACAACAGCCCTGGGAGGAAGGCACGATGCTCTCTCAGATTTCACTGGTGTGGAAACTGAGGCACAGAGAGGTAATGTGGGGTCACCAGGGAGTCTGGCTCCAGCTCCGAGTTCTTGACCGTGACACTCTCAGAACCTGCATTTAAGCACCGCAAAGATTAGGGCTTTTTCTGTTACTTTCTCTGCTCCGATGGCAGCTTTCGGCACTGAGGACCCAAACGGCCTGAATCGGGCTCCAATCCCAAGAAACAGCATTTCATCTTCTTGCTGGGACGGGCGGCGGAGCCATTTCAGCAAGCCAAGGGCCTCAGGAACAGTTCACCAGGTCGCACGTTTGGGAGTGGCAGAGTCAACGGCTTCAGGGAGCTCTCGGGAATAGGTTGCTGGTGTGGAAAAACCAAAGCCGAGGCCAGGCTGCTGCAGGTTCGTGGCTGACTCTAAGAAGCTAACCATGTGTGGCTATTTAAACATAGATTAGGGGCGGGCCTGGTGGCGCAGGGGTTAAGTGCGCACATTCTGCTACTTTGTGGCCCGGGGTTTGCGGGTTCGGATCCCAGGTGCGGACATAGCACCGCTTGTCAAGCCATGCTGTGGTAGGCATCCCACATAGAAAGTGGAGGAAGATGGGCACAGATGTTAGCTCTGGGCCAGTCTTCCTCAGCAAAAAGAAAAAGGAGGATTGGCAGCAGATGTTGGCTCAGGGCTAATCTTCCTCAAAAAAATAAATAAAAATAAAAAATAAATGTAAATTAATTAAAATGAAATAGAATGTGTTCCTCAATTGCACTAGCTACCTTTCCACTCTCAGTAGAAGCATAAGGCTAGGGGCTGCCCTACTTGACAGCACAGATCTAGAACATTCTCAGATCTAGAACATTCTCATCATGCCGGAAAGTTCTGTTGGACAGTGCCAGTGTAGATGGACCGTGATTTCGCTTTCCTGGAGGTGAATCACAAAGGTCACGGCGGGGTATTTATCCAAATTATTCATAGGACATTGCCCGGCAGTGGGCTTCTTCCAGCCATGGACAAGGATCTTCTTCTGGAGAACTGTGTCCCCACTGACCTGGCATTTGTCTGAAATTCCGTATTTCCAAGAACTCCCTTGCAATGGGGTACCTGAGTTAATGTTTACACCAAAAATGTTAGGGGCCTTCCAGAACCTTGACAGGACTGTTGAATTCGAGAAAACACTCTGCAGACCTCTGCTGGGACACATTGCTGCAGCCCGAGGAGGCGGGGAGGAAGCAGAGACGGGAAGGAGCTGGCCAGCTTCCTGCCTGGCTTTCAGATGGGCTGGGGTGCTCACACACTGCCTTTGGGGCTACGAGCTGCCCCGCCGGCCGCCACCTGATCTCTGTAACACACTGTCTAAATTGCCTCCTGATGGCGGGTCGTGATCGCGAGTGGCGAAGGCCTCCGTCCAGCACGGCATGTTGTCCTTCACTGCTTGTTCATTGTCAAGCTGTGTAGATGAGGTCCGGGGGCAGATCTGTGAGTTTAGGGACAAAGAAGAACAAATCCTTTTGGCCAGGGGGTGAGGGTGGGAAGCAAGTCCCGAATGCTTATTTATGAAGCACGGGTTGTTTCCTTGTTTCCAAGGCAGCCACGGCTTCGCGGAGCTGATGGAGCGCATCCTTCTTGTCAGAACTGAAACAACTACTTTTAGAAAGGCATGCGTGTGCGTGTGAAAAATTAAAAATGGAAGACAGTAAACAGGGCGTTTTTCTCTTGCGTCCCTGTCTGTGGCCCTCTGTTCCCTCTGACTTAGTCTGTTCGGGCAGCTGGAGCAAAGCACCACCCACTGGGGGCTTCCACAGCAGACATTTGCTCCTCACAATTCTGGAGGCTGAAGTCCCACGTCAAGATGTCAGCAGACCTGGGCGCTGGTGCGAGCCGCCTTCCTGGTCCCTGGACGGCTGTGTGCTCTGTGTCCTCGTGGTGGAAGCAGCCAAGCTGCTCTCTGGGGTCTTTCTCATCAGCTCACTAATCCCAGGGTGAGGGCTCCACCCTTACGGCCTAATCTCCTCCTGGAGGCCCTCCTCCCGTTCCATCACATCGAGGGGAGGTTTCAGCACAGGAATTGCGGGTGGAAAAGGAGTTCAGACCGTATCAGTTCCCCTCCCACATGGGTACCAGTTTCTTGTGTGCCCTGGAAATTCCATGTATTTGCAAGGCTGTTTACATTCCCTTTTCCCTACGTAAATGAAAGCATATCATGTACACTCTTTATAACTTGCTTTTTTTGCTTAGGAATATAGTTTGAGAAGAACTTTTTTATTAGTATATGTAGATCTGTCCCATTCTTGTTCCCAGGTACAAAATATTGTGTTGTGTCAGACCAGCGCCCTGTGCAGCGGTTAAATTCACATGTTTCGCTATGGCGGCCTGGGGTTCTCTGGTTCGGATCCCGGGTGCGGACATGGCATCACTTGTCAAGCCATGCTGTGGCAGGCACCCCATGTATAAAGTAGAGGAAGATGGGCATGGATGTTAGCTCAGGGTCAGTCTTCCTCAGCAAAAAGAGGAGGATTGGCATTAGTTAGCTCAAGGCTAATCTTCCTCAAAAAAAAAAAAATTCTATTGTGTAGATTTGTACTAACAGTGCAGCCACTAATCACATGTGGCTGTTTAAATTTAAATTAAGTAAAATTTAATAAAATTCGTTTCTCAATTGCTAGCCATATTTCAAGTGCTCAGTAGAAGGGTTTGACTGAAGCTAACACACAGAACAGATGGTGCTGGTGCGGATGGGCCGTAACTTAGTAAGGCAATCCCCTACTGCTGGATATTCACCTTGCTTCCAATATTTTGCTACTATAATCAGTGCAACAAAGGCTACTGTTGCACCTAGATCTTTGCCCGTGTGCGTGTGTGTCTGAAAGATAAACTTCTCAGGGGAACTCGCTGGGTCAAAGGGCATATGCATTTTCAATGTACACACCCTTTGCCAAATCCCCCTCCACAGAGGTTATACAAATTTACCCTGCTGCCAGCCGGAGTCCACACCGCCGGCCTCCCGCCCCTGGGCCGGCACAGGGGGCTTCTCAGACTTTGATCTCTGCCCGTCCCCTAGGTGAACAACGGTATCTCATATAGTTTTAGCCTAAAAGTTATTTTACGTTTCCCCCTAACACGATAAGGACCTCATTCATTATTCCCCTTGACAAAGTCACTTTCAACGTGAAAAACATTTCTCGGAGCTTTTTTGTGTCTCACTTGGAGACTTTGTCCTCCGGGAGGGCGTCTCATGTTTGTATTGATTGCCTCATCCATCACGGCTGTTGAACTGTGCGCTGCTAATGATTAGCTATGGTGGGTGCAGAGGAACAGGTGAAACTGGACGTGGAGGGCTCAGCGCGGTGCCCGGCAGTGAGGGTGCCCGGCTGTCACTTCTGAAAGAACGTGTGATGTTTTCCACGGGAGGCTTAGCTACCAGGTGCGGCTTGTTCGCTGGCCTGAACAAGCAAGGGCTGTTCCCTGGCCTCAGCCTCAGTGACTGGGTCACTGATTTGCTCTTGGAATCCAAAATTCATGCAGCCGCAGGCACACTGGACTGTTGACGTAGGTCCGCAGCGGCGCTATCCCAACAGCCGAAAGGTGGGAACACCCCAAACGTCCACCGATGGCCGAATGGATAAATAAAATGTGGTCCATCCATACAAAGGAGGAGTATTCAGCCATGAAAAGGAAGGGAATTCTGACACACGCTGCAACATGGACGAATCTTGAGGCCATTACGCTGAGTGAAATAAGCCAGTCACAGAAGGACAAATGCTGTGTGATTCCAGTCATGTGAGGGACCAGGAGGAGTCAAACTCATGGCGACAGAGAGAGGAAGGGGGGTTGCCAGGGGCTGGGACGGTCAGTGGGAAGTTGTTGCTGAAGGGGGACAGAGTGTCAGTTGGGAAAATGGAAGAGTTCCGGACACGGATGGTGGGGAGGGTTGCAAACAATGTCAGTGTACTTAACGCCCCTGAACTAAACACTCGGAAAACGGTTAAAATGGTAAAATATATATATATGTATATAGTGGCAAGACATAGAAAAGTGGTTAGGAAATAGGCAGAGAAACAGAAAATAGTCCTGGAGGCTCCCACGTGGGAGACTGTTAAATGTCGCCCAGAAGATGCACCATCTGCTCATCACCCGGCGCGCGGGTTTCACCACATGCTCTGGGGGGGGCGGGGGGGACGGTGTCTCAGGGCGGAGGGGGCCCCCAGGGAGGAGTTGGCGACCTCAGCGGGGAGGCTGGGACTCGGCTGGACTGTTCGAGGCACAGGGAGTGCCTGGCACCCCGTTCTCGCCGAGGCCGCCCCCAACGGCAGCCGCCACAAGAGGGCGCGATGAGGGGCTCAGCGTGCAGAGAGGCCTTTCCCTTCCTTCCTCCTCTGCGCCCCTGTCCCTCCCTCCCTCCCTTCCTCCATTTCCTCCTTCCTTCTTGTTTTTCGTTTTTTTTTTTTTTAATAGATTTCATTTTTTAGAGCAGTTTTAGGTTCACAGCAAAATTGAGGGGCAGATCCAGAGGTTTCCCATACACGTTGTGCCACACACATGCACGGCCTCCCCCACTATCAGCGTCCCCCACCAGAATGGCATCCTTCCTTTTTAAAAATTGTGGTAGAATTCATGTAACATAAAATGCAGGGGCTAGCCCAGTGGTGCAGCAGCTAAGTTCGCATGTTCCGCTTCTCTCGGCGGCACGGGGTTTGCCGGTTCGGATGCCGAGTGTGGACATGGCACCCCTTGGCATGCCATGCTGTGGCAGGCGTCCCACTTACAAAGTAGAGGAAGATGGGCACAGATGTGAGCTCAGGGCCGGTCTTCCTCAGCAAAAAGAGCAAAAAAAGATGTTAGCTGAGGGCTGATCTTCCTTAAAAAAAATTAAAAAAATAAAATTCAGCATTTTAACCATTTTAAAGTGATAATTCAGTAGCATTTAGTACATTCACATTGCTGTGCAACCATCACCACTATCTAGTTCCAGACTTTCCTCATCACCCCAAGTGGAAACCCCATAGTCATTAACCAGTGACTCCCCAATCCTGCCTCCTCCCACCCCTTGGCAACCACCAATCTGCTTTGTGTCTATGGATTTACCCATTTTAGACATTTCCTGCACATGGAACCCTACAGTATGTGGCCGTTGGTGTCTGGGTTGTTTCGCTCGGCGTTCATGTCTTCAAGGTCCATCCACGTTTAGCAGGGGTCCGTGCTTCCCTTTCTGTGGCCGACTCGCAGTCCGTTGTCCGGCTGGACCACATTTTGTCTCTCCATTCCTCTGTTGGTGGGTGTTTGGGCTGTTTCCAAGTGGTCCTGGCATGGTTACAGTGGGTGCTTTCTGGCGTGGGCATTTGTGCTGTTGTGCACGCGCATGTGCAGGAGCACATTTGCGTGAACGCCTGTCCTCAGTTCCCTCGGGTGCGCATCTAGGAGCAGAGCTGCTGGCTACGTGCTAACTCCGTGCGTAACTTCTGGGGGAACCGCCAGACTCTTCTCCTGCTTCCTTTTTGATTTTGATGAGCAAACCTTCTCAACCTAAAATGTTTTCAGCTCAGATCTGAAACCCGTCTGTTCTCCACAAAGCAGCCTGAGATCCCTTCAAGACAGACGCCTCGATCCTGCCCCTTCTTTGCTTAAACCCTCCAACGGCTTGTTCCCAGGGCACACACATAAAATTCAACTTCCTTATGGCGGCCGATAAGGCCTTACATGATCTTGCCTTGCTGGTCCTTCCGACCTCATCTCCCGCCTTCCCCCCTCTGACTATTCGGTTCTTACATCAAAGTCGTTTGCTCAGAGACACTCTGGCGCTTCTCCCACCTCTTGGTGTCCGCACCACATTGATCAAGTTGCTGTTCTTTGCCACATCGAGCTAGTTCAAACCTCCCAACATTTGCACCTGCTGTTCCCTCTGCCTGGAATGCTTTTCCCTGTCTTTGAGTGGCAGGCTCCTTTTGTCATTCCAGGTTCAGTTGACCTGTCAGAGAGGCCTCGCCTGGCCTCCCAGCCTGAAGTGGCCATTTGGTCACTCGACACTACCACGCTGTTTTCTTTCTTTCTTTAACACTTTTCTTATTTACGTTTCGGTGTTTACTATTGTCTGCCTCTCCCCTGTTCTTAAAATCAGGGGCCTCGTCTGTCCATTCGCTGTGGTGGCCCTGGTGCCTAGGACAGGGCTTGACAACAGCAGGTACTCCATAAATATTTGTGGAATCAATACTGAATGAGTAACAATGATTTTTTCTATCTTGGGGAGATACTTCTGTTACAAGGTTGGGTCTTGTTCTCTTCCTGAAACATCCTCTTCATTTAAAAAAATGGTTAGTTCTGAGGCTGGAATGAGCACGATGTTGGGTAGGGGATATGTGAGTCTTCAAATGTGTCAATAATACTTCATTTCTTAAAAACAAGCAGAGACACAAAAGACCACAAATTGTGTGATTCCGTTTATATGAAATGTCCGGAATCGGCAAATGTATAGAGACAGGAACTGGATTCGTGTTCGCCAGGGGCTGGGGGTGGCTGAGGAGTAACTGTTTCATGGGTACAGGGCTTTCTTTTGGGGTGCTGAGAGGTTTTGGAATAGACAGAGGTGGTGTTGCACACATTGTGGATGTATTAAATGTCGCTGAATTGTTCACTTCAATATGGTTAATTTTGTGTTATTTCCCTCCAATTAAAAAAATATATAAGCCAGGGGCTGGCCCAGTGGTCTAGCGGTTAAGCTCACACACTCTGCTTCAGCGGCCCAGAGTTTGTGAGTTCAGATCCTGGGCACAGACCTGCACACCGCTCATCAGGTCATGCTGTGGAGGCATCCCCCACACAAAATAGAGGAAGATGGGCACAGACGTTAGCTCAGGGCCAATCTTCCTCACCAAAAAAAAAATAATAATAATAATAAGCCAGTCACCAAAAGACAATTACTGTATGATTCTACTTACAGGAGGTATGTAAAGAAGTCAAATTCATTGAAACAGAAAGTAGACTGGTGGATGGCAGGGGCTGGGGGGCAGGAGGAAGTGGGGAGACATTGTTTAATGGGAACAGAGCTTCAGTGTTGCAAGGTGTGAAAGTTCCGAGGCGGAGGCCGTGTGGTGCAACGACGTGAATGTATGAACTGCCCACTTAAACATGGCTGAGAGGGCGCATTTTATGTTCTGGACATTTTACCACAATTAAAAATGTTTAAAAAGTGTTTTCAAAAACATACCATATATGTCATAATATTAAGATTTGTTAGAGCTGGATGCTAGGTGCGTGGTGTTCATTATATTATTCTCTATCCTTTTATGAATGTTTAAAATATTCCACCATCAGGAAAAAATTCTGAAAGTAATTCCTTAGGATACATGGGCAAAATCTGTGATCCAGAACATTTTTAGCTTTTGTGCAAATCTTTAGACTTTAAAAGCAGCAATAAGGCTGTAATTATCTTTCTAAAATTAAAAGTACACCTAATACATATAGACAACTAAAGTTCTACAGTATTGTTTTGGTTATCTGTTGCCGCTCAATAAACGATTCCGAACTTAGTGGCGGAAAACGACAATAATCTGTTATGACGACCTCACATGGTTCTGGCGCGGCTGGGCTCAGCAAGGCGGCTCACGCTTGGACGTCTCGTGAGCATGTGTCGGGAATGGCTGGGGGAGTCAAGAGGGCTTCCTCGCTCACGCATCCAGCAGCTGGAGCTGGTTTTTGGCTGGAACCTCAGAGGGAGGTGTTGCCAGAAGGCTACACAGGGCATCTCCCTGTGGTCTGGGTTTCCTCCCTGTGTGGCGGCTGGATTCCAAGACCTAGCGGCCCGTGAGAGCCAGGCGAACACGGCACCCCTTCCATCATAGCCTACGCGTTAGAAACAAGGACACCTAGCAGGTATGACTTCAACGGCACGTTATGAGAAAGGAACCCAGTTGTCCTCTGCTCTCTCTTTCACTCTTCCCTGGGGCTGGAATGCGGACAGGGTGCTGGTGAGCCAGCTCTGACCCTGGCAGGTGACGGAGCAGAAAGACAGCTGCCCATAGTCAAGGGGAAGAGAGCTAGGTTCCCCCTTTTTGTTTCGGTTTTTGCTGTTTTTTTAATGTGGTAACAAAAAAATAACATCAACTGTTACCATCTTAACCATTTTTAGGTGTGCGGTTCAGCAGGGTTAAGTATATACACGTTGACGACAGAGCTCCAGAACTTTTGCATCTTGCAAAACTAAAACTCGTCGATCATCTCCCCTTCGCCCTCCCCCAGCCCCAGCACCCACCCTTCTGCTTTCTGTCTGTGAGTTTGACTCCTCTAGATACCTCGTATAAGCGGGATCATACAGTATTTGTCCTGTTGTGACTGGTTTATTTCACTTAGCATCATGGCCTCAAGGTTCACCCATGTTGCAGCCTGTGACAGGGTTTCTTCCTGATTTTCATGGCTGCATAATATTCCATTGTATGGAGAGACCACATTTTGTTTATCCCTTCATCCGTCACTGGACATTTGAGTTGCTTCCACCTCTCAGCCATTATGAATGACGTTGCTATGGACGTGAGTGTGCAAATATCTCTTTGAGATCCTACTTTGAATTCTTTTGGGTATATATGCAGAGTGGGCTTGCTGGAATATATGGTGGTTCTGTTTTTAATTTTTTGAGGAACTGCCATCCCGTTTTCCATAATGGCTACACCATGTTACATTCCCATCACCTGTGCACAGGGTTCCAACCTCTCCACACTCTCGTCAACACTTGCGATTCTCCGTTTTTTGGATAATAGCCAGCCTAGTGGGTGCAAGGTGATATCTCACTGTAGTTTTGTTGTTTTTGTTTTTTGTTTTTAAAGATTGGCACCTGAGCTAACAACTGTTGCCAATCTTTTTCTTTTGCTTCTCCTCAAAGCCCCCCAGGACATAGTTGTATATTCCAGTTGTGAGAGCCTCAGGTTGCACTATGTGGATGCCACCTCAGCGTGGCCTGATGAGTGGTGCCATGTCCACACCCAGGATCCGAACCAGCGAAACCCTGGGCCACCAAAGCAGAGCGTGTGAACTTACCCACTTGGCCACGGGGCTGGGCTCTTCACTGTGGTTTTGATTTGCATTTCTCTGATGATCAGTGATGTTGAAAATCCTTTCTCAACGTTTGTGCTGGTTGACCATTCGTACATCGCCTTAAGAGAAATTTCTGCTCAAGTCCTTCCTCCGCTTTTTAATCGGGCTACTTGATCCCTTTTGTTGTGGGGTTGTAGGAGCTCTTTACATATTCTGGCTGTTAATCCCTCATCAGGAGTGTGATTTGCAAGTCTTTTCCCCGTTCTGTAGGCAGCCCTTGCACTCTGTTGATTGTATCCTTTGACGCACAATAAACTCCACCTTTTTATGAAGAAATATCAAAGAATTCTCAGATACGCTTTTAAAGCCACCACAAGAATAAAAAGATTCTCTGGGAAAGTGAAGTGCCGCCCTGCTCTGCCCGCCCTCTGTGGGGACAACCTCTATTACCACTTTCTTCTGGAGCTTTCCGAGGTTTTCTTTGGGGCTTTGAGCATAAAGTTTCCAGAGAAATTGGGCAGAGTTTGCGCAGTGAGCTGTGGGCCTGTGACAGGTCTGCTGGGACCTCTCCATCTGCATTTGAGAGGGAGCTGGGGCAGGACCCTCTTTGCCGCCGTCTCTGGGTGAACACTCGGGCTGGGGTGCCCCTGCCGCGCCCTCCCGCGTCCTGTCACACGGGTCCGGGGGTTCCGATTTGGCCTGACAGGTGATGTCTTCAGGGAGACAGCGTTCGCTCTGAGCAGTGTCTGAGCTGCTCTTCTGCGGGAATACGTGCGTTTGTGTTTTGTTTCATTTAAATAAGAACTCAGTTCCTCTGTCAGCTCTGTGCCGGGCGAAACTCTAATTTTGGTTCTTTATCTCTCAGAAATTCCAAAGAACAGGAGATGTGACAGCCAGAAGAAATCAAAACTGCTGTCCTGTGCTGATTCCTCTCCTGCTGGCGGCCGGTGGCGAAGCGAGCGTGTGGGGAGGGGTTCTATTTATTTGTTTATTTACCGTTGTATTGAGGTCGTGATAGTTTATAACATTGCGATGTTTCAGTTGTAGAGAATGTGGGGGATTTTAATCGTTCCCCGATTACCACTCGCCCCTTTCTCCTTTAGTTTTAGAGCTCAGCATCTCAGCGGGCACACGGCCACCCAGCTGGAGGTGATGTTTCCAGCCTGCAAGGAAGCTAGGGGTGACCTCGAGGCTGTGTTCTGGCCTCCAAGACATGGATGGAGGCGAGGGGTCCACTTCTGGGCCTCCCTGTTGAAAAGGAAGCTGGTTGTCCACTCTCCTTGTCCTGCTTCCTTTGAGCTGGGACGTGGGCCGGGTGCTGCTGAGCCAGCTCGGACCCCGGGCGGTGCCGGAGCACTGAGGCAGCAGGAGGCTGTCCCGATGCCCTGGGGCACAGGCTCTCCTACCCGCCCTGAACCACCAGCCGCCTCTGGACTGTTAAGTCCAGAGAAATAAAATTTTGTAAAGATCCTATTTTCCCTTAAAACTTAAGAGAAATAAATTTCTAATTTGTTAGAGCCACTGTGTTTTTGGGTCTCTTTGTTATGGAAGCTTAACTTACCCTCACGTAGGGGGCATTCTCCTTTCCACACGGCTTCAGCTTTTGTGTTTCGGAGTGGTTTTACTGAAACAGGAGCTCTGTGCGAACCGGCCTCGTGCCTCCTGTTCACCGTCATGTTCCAGCACCTGCTGGGCAGTAGCAGCCGAGTGACAGTGGCTCTCAGCCTCGTTCTCCTCCTTTCTCCTCCCGAGCAGAACCCTCTCTCCTCTGCGGTACAGGTGTCGTGAATGTTGGTGGGGCCCACACAGCAGGATGTAGGAGGGACCTCCAACAAGCCCCTAGACAAGACTTTCTGGTGACTTCTAAACAGAGACCAAAGGATAGGTAGGGATTAGCCAAAAGGAGGCGGAAGCAACATGTGCTCAGAGTCTTTCCAGGCAGGAGGGAGCAGCATGTGCAAAGGCCCTTTGCTGGAAGGAGTAGCAGCAATAGAAGGGTGTGTGTGTCTGTGTGTGTCTGTGTGTGTGTGTGTGTGTGAGGGTTATATCAGTTTGAGTGATCTCGGTGTCAAGTAAATAAAAACAGAATCAAAAGTGACTCTAACAATGGAGCCCTTTGTCATCCTGCACAAAAAGAAGCCAGAGACAAGCCTACTCCAGTGAGGGTTAACTGAGTATGTGAACACCGCTGCGAGAACCCAGATTCTGTTTTTTTCCACTGGGCCTCAGTTTCTTGGTTCACACCGCAATCTCATTATTCCTTGGTTCACACCACAATCTTATCATTCAGTCCATACATGGCCCACTTCTATTTATTTCTTTAACATTTAATTAGATTCTACTTGAAATGTTCAGAATAAGCAAATCCATAGAGACAGAAAGTAAATTCTTATTTGCTAGGGTCTGAGGGGAGGGGAGCAGGGAGCAACTGCTAAAGAGGATGGGGTTTCTTTTTGGGGTGATGAGAATGTTCTGGAATTAGATGGTGGTAATGATTGTACAACATTATGACTATACTAGAAAACCCTTAGTTGTACACCTTAAAAATCTGAATTTTATGGCGTGTGACATATCTCAATAAAATTGTTTCCTTTTTTAAAGAGTTAATTGGTTATTTTAAAATAACCGATTATGCTAAACAAAAATTAAGGCTTTGACAATGACCTGTATCAGATCATATATGGTCCCCACCCACTTGACCTATTTTTCCTCGCCTGAGGCCACCATCCTCCTAAATCTGTGTTCAGATTGCTTTTTAAAAAATACACGTTTTGATTGTATCTCTCTCTCTCTCTTTTTTTTTTTTTGAGGAAGATTAGCCCTGAGCTAACATCTACACCAATCCTCCTCTTTTTGCTGAGGAAGACTGGCCCTGAGCTAACATCCATGCCCATTTTCCTCTACTTTATATGTGGGATGCCTGCCACAGCATGGCTTGCCAAGCAGTGCCATGTCTGCACCTGGGATCCGAACCGGCAAACCCCAGGCCGCCGAAGCAGAATGTGTGCACTCAACTGCTGTGCCACTGGGCCGGCCCCGTATCTCTATACTTTTATGGTGCCTTCTCCCAAAGAAGTAATTCAAAATAACCCCACCACTCGGCAGTAAAGAAAGTACAGGCAGGTCTAATGCTTTCTAATGATCTTCTCATGCTGACTCCTTGGATGCTTTTTTTTTCCTTTGCTGAGGAAGATTAGCCCTTAGCTAACATCTGTGCCAATGTTCCTCCGCTTTATATGTGGGTTGCTGCCACAGCATGGCTGAGGAATGGCACAGGTCTGTGCCCGGGCTCTGAACCCACAAACCTGGACCGCTGAAGTGGAACACTCCAAACTCAACCACTACACCATGGGGCCAAGCCCCTGGATGCCTTTTTAAGACATTAAATACCAAAGCCTTTCCAGAATTTGTGAGGGTGGAACTGGTGGCTGGGCGACAGGTGAGGGAGGAGATTGACTTTTTGTCAAATATGTCTCTGTTTCTCCTGAATTTTGTAGAGCTCAGGCTCTGAGATCTGAAGACTCGGGTTCAAATCCGGGCTCTGTCACTGCCTAGCTGTGTGACCTTGGACAAGTCGCTTCACTGCTCAGTTTCCTCATCTGAAAAGTCAGGTTGATACCAGTTCCGACTTGAGAGGGTCAGTGTGGGGAGTGAGTGAGTGGAGATGCAAAGCCTTTTGAAGGGTGCCGGGCGTGCTGAGGCTCGGCAATACCAGCTGTGGTGACGGCCCATCTCGGCTCTGGTTGACCGCGTCCTCTGAAAGGCTGCGGGGAAGCCCTACCGCCCAGCACCTCTGACTGTGACCCGATCTGGAAACGAGGTGGTCGCAGATTAGTGAGGGTGAGGCCCTCCCAGTGGCTGGCCCTGACCCAGTAGGACTGGCCTCCTTATGCAGAGGAGGGGCTTTCCCAGCGGCTGCGGGCTGGGGTCCGGGTGCAGCGTGTTCCGCTCAGGGGCCGTGACGACGCTCAGGGAGCAGACGACCGAGCCTCAGACGTGTCCACAAGCCACGAAACGCCACAGGCTCCGAGGAGGCTCCTTCCTGCCTCCTCCAGCTCCTGGCGCCCCGGGCGCTCCCTGCTCCCGTCTCCGCCTCGGTCTCCACAGGGCCTGCATCCCTCCGCGTCTCCGCGTGTCCTGTCCTCTTATGGGTCAGCAGTCTTACTGGGTCCACCGGCACCCCCTAATCCCAGGTGACCTTGTCCTCGCTGATCGCATCCGCAAAGACTCTCCTTCCAAATAGGCCTACACTTGCGGCCCGGGGGTGGCACTGGGCCAGATCGTTTTAAGGGGCGTGGGTCTGCCCGCTGCAGACGGAGCGACGTGAAGGATTCAGGAAAGATCCAACCAAGAGAAGTCCCAGTGATCAGATGGGGGAGGGGGCCCGGAAGTAGGATGAAGAGAAAAATAACTCGGAAGTCTGCGATTACATAAGAACGGCGCGGGAGCCACGCTGCTGTCTCCTTCCTCTCCAAACAGCTCCTCAGAATAGAATTTCAGGAGCCGGATTCCAATATCTTGGGATCAGTAAACAGGGCAGGAAAACAACTCCTTCCTGCCCTGGGGGCGGGTCTGGGGGCGACAACACCCCCCGGGCCACTGCAGGAGCTCCAGAGCAGGGACATGCCAGAGCCAAGGTCAAGTCCAAGGGCCGTGTCTCAAGGGAAAGGCTGCAGTGGGAGCCGGCCTGGGGCCTGGCTCTGCGAGGAGCACTGAGGGGACTCTCTGTGTGGGAGCCCCTCCCTCCCCACCCCAGGCCTGGCTCACTGCACTGGTTCTTCCGGAAGTTTCTTCTCCTCTCTCCTCCCATCGCCTGTCTCGAGCTTGCATCAGAAACCGAAGGGCTTGTGGAAACAGATCACTGTGCCTCAGAGTGTCATCATCATGGGAAGATCCGGGGTGAGGATGGGTAATTTGCATGTCGTCACTTTCCAGGTGGCCGGCCACTGCTGCTCAGCTCTCAGCCCTGGCTGCACATGACCATCACACGGGGAGTTAAAAATGGCATCAACCCCCGGGGCCGGACCCATGACTCCCAGACTCTCTGAGGATGGGGCCCAAGGGCTGGCGTCTTTACAGCCCCCCAGGGTTCTAATGGTCAGCAGGTTCGAGGTCAACAGCCCGGGTCCTCCTTGTCATCAGATGGCAAGTGGGAAAGCCTTCCCTAGCTACCGCGGAGGGTTGGGCCCCTCGCCGATTTGTTCATTCATTCACTCCGCAAACCGTTAGGCCCCCGCAAGCGTTGGGCCCTGCTGTGAGGACGGGCAAGGTCTCTGCCTTCCTGGTGTTTTCCTACCAGGAGAGGAAACAGACACAAACAACCAGGTGGGCCCGTGTCAGGGTGCCATGAAAATAAAGCAGGAAGATGTGATAAGGAGCGTCACTTTAAATGGGCTGGCCAGGGGGTGAGGGGGGGCCTCTCTGAGGAGGTGACATTGGAGCTAGACCACGAGGGAGCTGCCATGGACACCTGTGGGGAGTGTTTAAAGCAGTGAGCGAAGCATGTGCCAAGGTCCTGTGGCACGTGGGGAGATCTACAAGAGGCGCAGGTGGCTGCATCTCAGGGAGTGAGTGGGGGGGTGGTGGGGGATGTGGGCCAGGACCAGGGCTGCAGGGCCTTGGGGGCCCCTGGGACGGGTCTGGGCTTTATGCTTGTGCAACGGGAGGCCAGCGGAGGCTTTAAGCAGGAAGTAACATGATCAGGCTTCCTCTGAAAAGGTCCACTCTGGTGTCTCTGTCACACACCCTCCCCAAAGCTGATCCTCTTCCCTGAGAGCGCTTTTCTCAGGTGTCAGTACAGACGCATTGGTGTGAGCATGATCTCTCGGCCCCCACTGGTCCCGGGCCTGTGTGAGGCCATGGCTGTGCTGCCTTGTGCCCCTGCCCGTGGGAAACACCCAGTAAACACAAACAACGACCCTGTGGGCGAGTGTCCTGTGGTCCCCCTTGGCACGGCCCAACCCCGCCCATTCAGGAGTGCCGGCTGCTGGCAGCCGTGTCCCGAATGGTGTCGCTATCATTGCTTAACAAAGAATATGTTTGGAACTTGTTTCTGCCCGGGTTCCAGCCGTCTCTGGAATCCACCTCAGCCCGGTGCCTGGGGACAGTCTCCCCCTTAGGGAGGAAACCGGCCCCTTGGCTGTTGTGCAGGTGAGTGACTTTTTAAAACGGGCAAGGACCTCTCCTCTCCTAAAGGAGTCCTCAAACCAGCACTGGCCTCAGTAAGGCTCCTGCCTGCACAGCCCGGCCCCCACCTCTGACGTGGGAACGTGGGAACGTGTCCCCAGGCCGCCCTAGGCAGGCCCCGGGCCGAGGGGCAGGGGTTGGAGAGGACGGGCCTGGCCGGGAGCTGCTGTTGTCTGGGTGGGACAGAAGAGGCTGCTCTGGCAGGAGAAGTAGCGAAACAGATGCGACTTGCTGCGAGTGGAGCTGTGTAGTTAGGCCGAAACATGAAAATTTGGCTTTGGTGTAAAAAGGAAGCGTGTGGCAAGCCCCCCACCACAGTGAGAGGTTAAGTGGTTCTCTCGAGTTAGGAAGAGAAGCCTGGAAACTCAGCCCAGATTTCAACAAAGCAGAGCTCAAACACTTTGGGCCTGGGAACAAAAGCCCCAAGGAAAAGAGAGAGAGAGAGAGAGAGAGAGATTGGACTGTGAGCCTTTTGTACCTTTTTGGATTCTTTCCTGAAAGCTTCTGCCATAATCACGCCAACCTCCCGTCCCACATTTCAGTTCCTCGAACACACAAATCTCCCTCCCACCACCCACCTCAGGGCCTTTGCACTTGCTGTGCCTTCTATCTGGAGTTCTTCCCTGGGTCTTGACATGGTTGGCTCTTCTTCAATCAGTTCTCTGCTCAAATGTCACCTTCCCTGAGCAGCCTCCCCCTCATGCACTCTCGATCACTCCACTCTATTTTATTCCTTTCTTGACATTTATCGTTATCTGAGATTATTGTTTGCTCATTTATGGATTCACATTTGCGTCTGTCTTCACCCAGTGGAATGCGCCTCTGCGACAGAAGGGACCTCTCTAGTGATCCCTGGGGCCCAGAACTGTCCTGACACACAGAAGGAGCTCAGCAAATAGTCAATGAACTAATAAATTTGACTGCTCCTGCTGGCCCCTTGTCAGAGGCCTTCGTATCTGTATTCCTTGAGATGCTTTCAGCTGAAGGTGCTAGAAAGCACCAACCCAAGAGGTTGAACAGTGAAGACTTAATATTTCCTCGTGGGGGCCCGTCCTGGCGTGGAGCGGCTTCAGGGCTCTCTGTGCCAGTGGTCGGACGTCACCGAGGACCAGGTTCTTTGCATCTCCCTGCTCCGGCATTTTCTGCATTGCAAGAGGGCTGCCATCCATCCAGGTGTCTCGTCCAGACGGGATGGCCTCCAACAGAAGTGCGGGAGCGTCTCCTCCTCGTGTCCCTTTTTATCAGGCAGACCACCCTTCTCGGAGGTCTCCCCACATACCAACCCCATGTCTTCTTGGCCGGAATTTGGTCACATGTCCACCCCCAAGTCAATCACAGTGCGAGGCGTAGTGTTACCCAGACTGCCTTGGCACACTCAGGACTCCTTCCTGCTGGGCTCGGGGTCCCCTTTCCTGAGCAGCTGTGGCTGCTTAGAGGAAGGCAGACGCTCTGCCGCCAGGAAGGGAGAGGGTGGGAGAGAATAAGCTCTGGGAAGGCCGCCGACGGCGTGTCCTCCCACAGCTCCGTGACTGAGTTCGTCCTCACAAAACCCCGTCAGCGCTGTGCCCCATGTGCCAGCCCCGAGGGGATCGTTTGTTAACACCCCGCTTTAGACGACAATTATTGTCAGTAAGAATCAGATTTTCTGGACTCCTCCTTTAGTTTTAAAATAAATGAAAAGAGGAATACATTTCTGTTTTAAAGATACTTATTAAAATATTTCGTGTGTGTGACCCAGTGTGTGTGTGTGGGCATCTGGAGTTCTCTGAACTGAAATCCATGTATAATATACTATTTATTAAAAGGTGACTAATGCACGTGTGTTAATTTGAAGCTTATGTGCATGTTATTAAAACTCAGCAGCAACCGCTGCCGTTGTTTCCTACAGGGATCGGCACGCCGTTTCTGTAAATGACCAGATAAATATTTTAGGCTTTTGGGTCCATAGCGTCTCTGCTAAACTACTGGGCTCTGCCATTGAGGCAGGAAAGCAGCCAGAGACGACACGTGATGAATGGGCGTGGCCGTGTGCCGATAAAGCTTTATTTACAGAAACAGGCTGGGGGCCGGATTTGGCCTGTGGGCTGTAGTTTGCCAACACTTGGCTTAGAACTTAGGCCAGTAAAGGACATTTTCTGGGGGAATATTTTGTCACTGACATTTTTTGGTGCATGGTGATAATAAAAAGCAGACTGACTTTGAGTGGGTTTTATTATTATTTTTAAATTAAGTCGAGGCCCCGAGGGGACTGCATCCATGGTCTGGCCCTTGGTGCACCTCTGATTGCTGTCTTATAGAGGGGGCACCTGGCCTCGGAAGGGATGCCTGGAACTCAGAAGGAATACCTGGGGCTCAGAGGGGCCCCTGGGACTGTGAGGGGCATCTGGGGCTCCGAGTGGCTGAGCAGCTTGTGCAGAAATCCAGGCTGGCTGCCCCATGCTCTTTCCCATGGCCTGGAAGTCAGTAAGCACCCCCCATCGCTGGCTAGCACCTCTCTCCTCCCTGTCCCTGCGAGGAGGGGCTGCTCTTGGGGGCAGACGCTGCGTCTGGGTCTGTTTGCTCGGAAGCCAGCAGGCTCCTCCCGCACACTTGGCAGCACTTGTCCCGCTGGCCAAGGACGGGGAGGGAGGGAAGAAGTCCCTGGGTTGGGCTTGGTGACAGTTCGGAGCCCACAGCCTCCACAGAGGCCTCCATCAGCCCCTCACTTTCCTCCTCCGGAGGCTGCAGAGAACTCTCCAGAGGGCCCGCTGCTTCATGGACCTGCTTTTCCTCGCCAAGCCCTCCCCAGCTTCTCACCTGCTGCCTCCCCAGATCTTGCTCAAAGACCGACTGCCCAGTCTGCTTCCTCGTGACTCAGTTTCCCTCCAGGGTCCTGAGAGGCTTCTTGAAGCTCTGACTCCTGTGCCTACACTTTGCGGGGGACCCCTCCTCCCTCTGTCTGCCTCAGACTTTTGTTGTTGTGTAGATTTCTTTCTTTGTCTCTTTTAAGCCATTTTAAGAGTGCGGCTCAATGGCATTCAGCACATTCACGCTGTGTGCAACCCTCCCCACCATCCGTCTCCAGAACGTTATCGTCTTCCCACACTGAGCCTCTGCCCCCTTCCACATGGGCTCCCAGCCCCGCGTCCAGCCCCAGGCCGCCGTTCTCCATCCCGTCTCTGTGGATGCCACTCCTCTGAGCACCTCACACAAATGGATTCATATAGTAGCTGTCCTTTTGTGATGGGCTTATTTCACTTAAAATAATGTCCTTAAGTTTCACCCCTACTGTCGCAGGTGTCGGAATCTCCTTCCTTTTTAAGGCTGAATCGTATTCCATTACCGGAGACACCACGTTCTGTTTACCCGCTCATCCGCGATAACACCCGGGCCGTCTCCACCTTTGGCTGTTGTGAATAATGCTGCTGTGCACACGGGCGCACAGAGATCTGTCTGAGGCCCAGCTTGCAGTCCTTTTGGGTGCGCACCCAGAAGTGGAACTGCTGGGTCAGAGGGTGACTCTGTGTTTAACTGTTCGAGGAAGCGCCAGACTGGTTCCCACAGCGGCTGCGCCATCGTGCGTCCCCACCACCAGTGCCAGGCTTCTGTGTTCTCCACATCCTTGCCAACACTTATTTTCTGTTTCTCTCCCAGTAGCCATCCTGATGATGTGACGTGATATCTCGTTGTGGCTTTGATTTCTCTTCCCCTGGCGGCTAGTGACGCAGGGGCTCAGGTAAAGCCTGCGCTCAGGGGCCCCTTACACGCCCCTCCTGGACCTCGTCTTCCGCTGACGAGGGCCCGGCAGTGGGTGAGCGTCTGGTCTCACAGCAACGAGGCGGCGGCTGCTCTCTCTGGGCATCAGTCTCCCCATCTGTGCAACGGGAACAAGCATGACAGCACCCGCCTGGCAGGGAGCATGCGGTGAGCTGACACGTCCGAAGCCCTCAGGATGGCGCCTGGCACACAGTGAACGCTCAAAAAATAGCTGGGTGCTGCTTGTTTTTTTTTTACTGTTGTCGCAGTGCAGGGGTGGATTAAACGGGAGAGACATGCTGAGGATGAGGCCTCGGGCATGGGGTGGGGGTGGTCAAAGTGGATCTCCCAACTCCCCTGCACATCCTGAGAGCACCCATCTGCTCTCGGAGTTTTGGGGTCCCTGAGTCCTCCAGGGCCCCGCCCCTGCTCGCTTTTTAGCCTCATATCCCGTGTTCTCGTCTCTTCCCACTACCAGTTTTTCTTTTTTCTTTTTTTTTTCGAGGAAGATTAGCCCTGAGCTAACATCTGCTGCCAATCCTCCTCTTTTTGTTGAGGAAGACTAGCCCTGATCTCACATCCGTGCCCATCTTCCTCTACTTTACATGTGGGACGCCCACCACAGCATGGCTTTTCCCAAGCAGTGCCATATCCGCACCAGGATCCCAACCGGTGAACCCCGGGCCGCTGAAGCGGAACGTGCGAACCTAACCACTGCGCCACTAGGCCAGCCCCAGTTTGTTTTCTTTAACAAACACAGTTCTAAGGGCCTCACAGATAGGAGCCCACTCCGTGCACACCACAACCCTCGGAGAGGAGCATTACGAGCTCCGTTTTACAGACGGGGCCGTCGAGGCCCGAGGAGTCGAGGATCTTGCCCACAGGAGAGCAGAGACTCGCAGCTGGTCCCCTGGGTCCAGACCTGCTGTTTTCGACAACTGCGCACTGCTGCCTCCGGGCTTCCGTCCCGGCTGCTCCCTGTGCACGGGCCACCGCCTCTGCATCTCCGTCCTCTTCTCTGGTTAATTCCTCTTCACCACAGACTCCCTTCCTGGATCTGTGAGAGTCAGAGCAGGAAGGGGACAGCACGTTGCAGGGGGGTGAACAGAGGGACTATTTACCGAGGTGCAGGGTGGGGCCGGTCTCACCCCAGGGCTGGAGGTTGGAGGGGAGGGGGGGTACCAGACCTGGAAGGGGAGAGTGCTGCGGGCCAGGAGGGGCGGCGGCCAGCCCGAGTGTTTCTGTTATCTGCTGCCACGTAACAAACCGCTCCAAAATGTAGTGACTTAAAACTTTGTCCACTGAGCATTTCTCACGGTTTTGTGGGTTAAGTAGGCAGTTCTGGGATGCAGGGATGCCTGGCAGGTCCCAAAGGGCCTCCCTCAGGGTGCTGGTTACCAGCCAGCTGGGCTGTGGGCGGAGGACTTGGTTCTCCTTCTCATGGCTGCTCTACACAGCTGCTTGGGCTTCCTCCCAACACGGCAGCTGAGTTCAAGAAAAAGTGTGCTGGGCCCGGCCTGGCGGCATAGTGCTTAAGTTGGTGCACTCCACTTCAGTGGCCTGGGGTTTGTGGGTTTGGACCTGGGCCCAGATCTACTGCTCATCAAACTGCACTGTGGTGGCATCCCACATGCAAGATAGAGGAAGATTGGCAACAGATGTTAGCTCAAGGCCAATCTTCCTCACCAAAAAAAAAAAAAAAGAAGAAGAAGAAGAAGAAGGAATGTTCTAGGAGGCGAAGGCAGAAGGTCACAGTGTCAGTCCAGATTCTGGGGAAGGAAAACTGATTCTCAATAAGAGGAGTAGCAGAGGAGGGTTAGTGGCCATCTCTAATCTCCTGCACTAGGAGCTCAGTACAAATCTCATTTTCCCTCGCTCACCTTCAGATCCCCTACCTCCCGTTGGCCAGAGCCAGCGAGAACCCAGAGGACAGGGCGGCTGCGGACCTGGTTCCTGAGGGTTGGTTCTCAGGGAAGATGTTGGGATCAGAAGCAGAAGGTGGTTCCTGAGGGAGAGGAGGCTCTCCTAGCATACCTCCCTCCCTCAAGCCCTTCTAGAACTTTCTGTTTGTCTGTTATTGTGCAATTTGCAATTCTAGACCTCTGTGACTATTTGTTTGCCATCTCTTCTTCCAGACCGTGAGCTCCGAGGGGCTGGGACCACGGCTGCTTTGCCCCGGTTGGGTCCCCAGGCCCGCACTGTGCCTGGCACAGCGTGGGTGCCCAACAAATATTTGTTGAATGAGTGAGTCCTTCCTGATGGGACCCCCCTTTCCCCTTCACTCCCCACCCAGCTGCTTGCGCTGTGGGATCTGCAGCCCACGCACACCTGGAGTCCATCCGGCTCTCCCTGGCCCCCCAAACCTGGTCACCATGGCCCAGGCTGCGCAGGGCAACCGCATCTCGTTCATAGCCGAGGCTCGCTTTTGACTCTTGACCCCCAAGCTGCGGCTGGGGAGATGCATTTTTATTCTAAAAAAAGGGAGATTGTCGTAGTCTGTTCGGGCTGCTCTAACAGAATACCACAGAGGGGCAGCTTACAAACAACAGACACTTCTTTCTCACAGTTCTGGAGGCTGGACATCCAAGACGAAGGCGCCGGCAGGTTCCGCGTCTGCGGAGGGCCCGCTTCCTGGTCCGCAGACGGTCCCTGGGTCCCCGTGTCCTCAGGCGGCGGGAGGGGCGACTGAGCTTCCTGGGGTCTCCTTCATAGGGCACTAACCCCGTCACGAGGCTCCCTCTCGTGCCCTAACTCCTCCCAAAGGCCCCCTCCTGACTCCAGCATGCTGGGGGTTAGGGTTTAACATATGAATTCCGGGGACACAGACACTCAGCCCACAGCAGAAACAGACGCGAAAGTAGAGAAAATCGTACCAGGAGCCCCCATAAATCCGCTTTCCAGATTCCACAATTGGGCTTCATTCACCTCCTCTCTTTCTCTCCTGGTCTCAGGAGAAGCTGGTCTCAGCCGTGGGGTCTTTCCGCCTCGTCCTACAGCAGGTGCCTCTGCAAAGCCTGGTGGTCACCTCCTGTCACCGTGAGACCATTAGCACCCCTTTCAAATTAGCAATCATTTGAAGATATTTTCAAACCTCAATCAGATCAGGTTGCTCTTCTGTCGCAAGACCTCCACGGTTAAAACCAGAATTCTTTACTGCAGCCTCAGGACAAGGTGACAATATAATTTACTGTACAAACTTTTCGAATAAAAGGGTGCCATCAACAACGATGTTGGGACAAGAGGTATGAACCGGGGTGGTCGTGCTATCTAAGGGGCCCTTCACAGCCCATCTCTGCTTATCCATTCCTTGAACAAGCCAGACACCTCCCTGCCACAGGGCCTTTGCTCTCACTGGGCACTTTGCCAGAAATGTCCTGCCATGGCTCTCGCCCTTCAGGGCTCACCCTTCCACCCCCTCATTTCTCTGTGGCTTCACCTCATTTGTTTCTCTCATTAGCACTTGGCGTCACCTAGAATCTTTGTTTACCTGTTTCTGTGTTTTTGTTTTGTTTTGTTTTTAAATCTCTCTCCTTCACTGAAAAGCAAGGCCGGCACAGAGGGAGCCTGCCTGTCTGGTTCAGCATTCTGTCTCCAGCCCCCGGCACACAGGGTGGGTGCTTGGCAGATGTTTGCCACGTGAATGAATGAATGAATGGTGCATCCCTTCTCTGGGCAGGGACGGCAGGGCTGGGGGCCCTGAGGAACTTCTGGGTGTTGGGACAGGACCCGTCCCCGTGTCTGCAGCGGCTGCGGACTGTGGGGGCTGACAGAGGCCTCCTTCCTCCTGTGGCCTGGCGGAACGCGAGCCGCGCTACTGCTCCGCGGCCGCTGGTGCTTCCCACACGCCTGCACCTGCACCCTGGGAAGAGGCTCTGTGTCAGAGGCTTCGCCCACCCGGGAGGCGGTGTCTCAAGTCCTGAGAGCTGGGGGCGAAGGTGACGTTCAGCTGCCAGCTCCGGGGAAGGGAGGCCGCTGGAGACTCACAACGGGTAAATGACTTTAGGAAGCTGAGATTTCTCATGGGGCCAGACCGAGGCTCCCGGGGGGTATCTGGGGGCTCTGGAGACCTCCAGAACGAACGCTCACGACATTCTAGGGGGCATTCTCACCTCCCGAAGAAGCACAGCTCCTAAGACGTCATTTGCATCAACATGAGAAACTAGCATCTTAATTAAAACCTATCCAGGCACACTCCTGCCTTACGGACTTTGCACTGGCTGCTCCCTCTGCGTGAAACTCTTCCCCGGACATCCTCTCGGCTCCTGGACACCCGCATGGCCCCCCAGCCATCCTCACGGCCCCCGGACATCCGCATGGTTCGTTCCTGCACTTCCTTTAGGTCTTTTCTCAAAAGCCATCTTCTCAGAGAGGCCACTCCATTCAAGTTACACCTCCCCCCACTGGTGGCACTTACCCTGTTCTCTGACTTTTCCCCCTAAAGCCAGTGTCATCCTATGACACGGTGCTGTCCAACAGAAATGCAATGGGAGCCACACATGCAATTAAAATGTTTTTAATAACCGCATTTTAAAAATTTAAAAGAAACAGGCATAATTAATTTTAATAGTACGTTTCATTTAACCCAAAGTATCCGAATGCTGTCATTTCTCGTGTAATCAATATAAAAATATTGATGGATGGACCTTGAGGGTATTATACAAAGTGAAATAAGTCAGAGGGAGAAAGTCAAATACCGTCTGATCCCTCCCATAAGTAGAAGATAAAAACAACGACAAACAAACGCATAGCAACGGAGACTGGATTGGTGGTCACCATGGGCGGGGGGAGGGCCAAAGGGGTGGTTAGGCTCACGTGTGAGCGCATGGACTATAACTAGTTTTTGGGTGGTGAACATGATGTAATCTACACAGAATTTGTAATATATTACGATGTACATCTGAAAGCTATATAATGTTATAATCCAATGTTACTGCAATAAAAAAAAACAAATAAAAATATTGAGATATTTTATGTTCTTTCTTTCGTCCTAAGCCTTTGAAACCTGGCGTGTCTGTGACACAGAACCTCTCCCCTGGCACGAGCACCATCTCGCACGCCTGGTGGCTGCACGTGGCCAGTGGGCTCATGCCCGAGCGCGACCTGGGTGGCCGATGTGGCCAGGCCGGAGCGTCCGTCTTCCCGCCCGGCGTTCCCCTTGTTCCCGTCCTTCCGCTCCGCCCGTCTGCCCTCCACCGCACTCCCGGCCTCTCCTCCCTGTCCTCTCGCTGCTTTTCCTCAGCAGAGAGTGGAGATCTGCGCCCAGGCTCCAGAGCCGAGGGACTGCTCTCCCGCTAACCAGCGATGACTCTGCTGAATCCAGCCGTTCAGCTTCCATGCCATCCCCCGCAGCCCTTGCCCTGGGGGTCACGATGCCTCCCGGGCTGGCGTGGGGCGGACGGCATGCGGCTGCCTCCAGGGGGCGTTGATCCTGTTGAACACTGGCACCTTGCTAAGTGTGTAACTGGCATTAACTCGTTTAGTCCTCAAGACCACCCCAGCAGGTGGACACTGTTGGGATCATCTCTACTGCACAGAAAAGGAAGCCAGGGCACAGAGAGGTTAAGCAACTTGCCCAAGGCCACCCAGCTATGCTGCCTGGCTGGAGAGGCAAGTTCTTAACCACTGGGAGCTGGTAGCTATTATTCAACAATACATATGGATTAAGGACCTACTGTGTGCTGGGCACTGTTCTAGGAGCTGGGGACACGGCAGTGGACTGCATGGACAGAGTCCTGCTCTTGTGCAGCTTTCTCATTCTAGCGGGGAAGAGAGCCAGTAAAATAAATGAATACATGTGTGACGTGGTGTGCTGGATGGTGATAAGTGCTCTGGAGAAAGGTACGCTGGGAAGGGAGATAGGGGGTGTTGTGGGTGTGGCTGTAATTTAAAAAGAGTGGACAAGAAGTCCTTGTTGAGAAGACGCTATTTGAGAAGGACTGGAAGGAAGGGAGGGTGAGCCGCATGAAGCTCGAGAGAGGAGAGGTCCAGAGAAGAGAGGTCCAGTGGAGGGACCAGTAAGTGCAAAGGCCCTGAGGCAGGAGCAAGGTTTGGAGAACACCCAGGAGGTGCAGTAGAGTGGGCCAGCGGGGAGAGGCGAACTTGAGCCAGGCAGACGGTGGTGACCTCGTGAGCTGCGGCGACGACTCTGGCTTCTACTCGGAATGAGGTGGGGGCCATACGAAGGTTTTACTTTTTCTTATTAACAGCTTTATTGACATATAATTCACATAGTATATGATTCACTCACGTAAAGTGCACAATTCAACAGATTGAATATATCCACGGTGTTGTGCCACCACCTCAACCATCAATTTTAGAACATTTTTCATCACCCCAAGAAGAAGCCTTGTACCCCTCAGCTGTCACTCCCACTCTCCCCCTGCCAGCCGGGGCAGGCACGCCTCTGCCTTCTGTCCCCACAGATCGGCCTGTTCTGGACGGTTCACTCGCGTGGAATCCTACAACACGCGGCCTTTTGTGTCCGGCTGCTCTCACTCAGGGTAATTTTCAAGGTCCGTCCACACTGTAGCAGGTGTCAGTCTGTCATTCCTCTCCCTGCCGAACAATGCTCCATTGTGTGACAGTCCTTGTTGCATTTGTCTGCTCGTCAGCTGAGGGCCGTTTGGGTTGTTTCCACCTTCTGGCTGCTGTGACTAGCGCCGTAATGGCCACGGGGTGCAAGCGTTCGTGGGGACACAGTCTTCATTTCTCGGGAGTACACCCAGCAGTGGACCAGCCGTTTCCAGACTCTTCTCCCAGCCCAACCCGCAGCGCACGAGAGCTGCCATTCCTCCACATCTGTGCGACAGTCGCGGGCTGTCTTCTGACCCTGGGAGGCTCGGAGCCGAGCAGCAGAGTCACCTGACCAGGTTGTTGCAGAACCTTCTGACGTCCGTGCTGACCACGCTTTACTATCACTCATCTCCCTTCTTCTGAGTTCGTGTCTTTCCTCATCCCAGCCCGGCCTCTTTCTAAATCGTGATGGTCTTTTCTCCCGCTTCGGAGGTCACCCTGCCCCCACCATCGGAAGCAACTCCCCTCAGCGAGGTCACAGCTGGTCACATGTGTCAAACGTCCTTTCATCTCTGCCTTTCTCTTGTCAAGTGATGGCGCTGCGTGACACAAGGGCCTTCCTGCTGCGGCCTTGGGGCTCTCTGGGGTAAGCGCCATGCACATCCAGACCTTGAAGTCTTAGTAATAAATAAAAGCCAGATTGGATGACATGGTCAAGGCGAGTTGGTCCTTGCTGAGGGATGCCGGTGTCAAGGAAGGGGGTGCATCGGGGCCAGGGCGCACCCCAGATTTTAGTGAATGGGTTAATTCCCAAGAAATACAAAAGCGATTAAAAATAAATAATCCCTACAGCTGATGGCCATTGAAAGCTTTAAGGAATTCAAGGAAACATATTAATTAATTAATCAGAGAGTTACTTGACTGATTAATGAATGAATGAATTAGCTAACTCATGTACTAGGTGCTAGGTATTGTTCCAGATGCTGGGGACACATATATTAGCAAAAACAGACCCGTTTCTCTCTCTTGGGAGCTGGGGAGACGAGGAAGTAAACAGATAAATGAATAAAATGATTTCAGAGAAAACGGGGTGGTGTGATGGAGAGCAACTGGTGGGCTGGGGCTCCCACTTTGCACAGATTAAACAGTGAAGGCTTCTCTGAGGAGTAGCCTTGGAGCTGACACCTGGAGGAGGAGGAGGAGTCAGGCCTGGAGAGATCTGGGGGAAGAGAACTCTAGGAAGAGGGAACAGCACGTGCAAAGGCCCGGTGGCAGGGATAAGCTGGGGCTCTTCAAGAACAGGAGGCTGCGAGTAGAGGGAACAGAGGAAGAGGTTGGGGGGATGGGGACAGAGAGGTGGGCAGGAGCTGGGTCACTCAGGGCCTTGGGACACCACCACCACCACCATCTAGCTTGTGCTTACACATTCTGGGCACTGCTGCATTTTCCCAACTCATTTAATCCTCACAACAGCCCTTGGAGAGAGGCTCTTATCCCCATTCGACAGATGAGGAAACAGGCACAGAGAGGGCCCCGCTACTTGCCCCAGGACTCTGGGGTGGGAAACCCCAGAGCACGAATTTCTCGAACCATTCTGGTCTGACACCACAGCCTTGCCCTCGCCGCCCTCATCTGGGTCAGGGGTTGGGCCCCTGCTCCTGAGGCCCTGGACAAGGTGGGTCTCCTGAGGGGAAGACAGTGCGCTCAAGGCTCTCTGGCCAGTACACAGGAGGTGCTCAATAAATACGGACTCGGGCCGGCTGTCCTGCTCAAGGATGGGCCTGGGACAAGGGGGCTTCCTTCCAGGGCTGAATGAGAGTTTTCAAAAGCCCTATTCTGAGCCCCCGGGGACTGGCCTGCCTCACCCCGGTGTTGGGGACGCAGCCTTCCCATCCCGTGTCAGCCTGCGCGAGCGCCTGTGCACTCTCCACAGCCGCTTCTGGAGACAGGGGACTGGCCTACACCAGCGGTCCAGGACCCAGCGTGGGGTGGGGGCTGCAGGCCAGGCGGGCGCTGTGCAGGGCTGCAGGGGCGCACAGCCCACCTCTCCTGTTTTCTGGGAGCGCTTCCCATCTGCAATCATCCATCCTTCATTGGCTCGCTTGCTCATCATCTGTCTCCCTTTTCGTTAGAAAGCGGAAACTTAGCTCTGCTGACTCAACCTCTGAGAGTCGGTTTTCTTGTCTGTAAAATGGGGCCATCGTGTGCGTGTGCGAGGCCCTGACGCAGGGCCCAGCCCCCAAAAGCTCCTCGTCCGTTCATCTGAGGCGTTTGCTGTGAGCAAGCGTCCCGGAGAGACGGCGCTTCTGCATTCTGCCCGGGGCGACGGTCAGAAGGCAACACATAAACCATCGTGGGCCGTGCCAGGTGGCGCGCGGCGATAGTGGAGGGGCGCCCCAGGAAGGCGGCGCGGTTTTGTTTTAGGCAGGGCGGCGGGAAGGCCTTCCTGATAAGGTGGCAGAGCGGGCGGAAAGGACGGAGCCAGGCAGACAGCCGAGGGGACTTCCAAGACCAGGGTGTGCAAGGCCCCGGCCAGGAGGTCTCCAGGCTTGTTCCAGGGAGAGCGAGGCTGGAACTGAATATGCGTGCGCGCGCGTGCGTGCGGGGGTGTGTGGGGGGGAGTGAGGTCGCAGAGGCGGGGTCGGGGGCTCCGGCGTTCTCGGTGATTTGGGAAACTCCTGCTAAATGTGATCAGTGAGGATGGTGGTGAGAGAGGAAGTGGGAGGGTCGGAGGGGCAGGGGCGCAGAAGGGGGAAGGAGGATGGGGAGGAGGGGAGACACAAGAGGAGGGGGCGGAGGATGCAGAGGAGGGGTGAGCAGGGAAAGGGGGGAGCAGGTGAGGGTGAGGAGAGGGAGAAGGGGAGCCAGGCCCAAGCGACGTGCTGGCACGCGGGCCGCGAGGCTCCCTCCTGCCGAATGGGAAGCACGGGCACCGGGTCCGCGCCCGCTCCGGGGGCGTGTCCCCGCGGCCTGGCCCCGCCCCGCCCGACCGTCCGACCCGCGCCCCGCCCCGGCCCCGCCCCGGCCCGCGCAGGCCCCGCCCCTCACCGCCCCCGTCCGCTGGCGCCCGCCAGAATCCCGGTGCCCAGGGCGTCCCGGGGGCGGGCCGGCAGCGCGGGCGATGGCACATAAAACGGCTCGCCACCCACCGGGCCGCTCCTCCGTGCGCTGCCGTCCGGGGCCCGCTGTGCCGCTGCGGCCCGCGTCTCCAGAGTCGCCGTCTCTGTCGCCTCCGTCCCGGTTCCGGTTCCCCGCGGGCGCGGAGCCTCGTGAGCGCCAGGCGGCCGCCAGGGCGCGCAGACATGGGCAGCCGCACCGGAGCGCGCCGGGCGGCCGCGGCGCTGGGCTGCGCCGGGCTGCTGTGCGCCGTGCTGGGCGCCGTCATGGTGGTGATGGTGCCCTCGCTCATCAAGCAGCAGGTCCTCAAGGTGGGTGAAGGGCGCCGGCCGGGAGTGCGCGCGCGCGGCCCGGGGCTGGAGGGCTCGGGGCTGGAGGAGGGCCGGGCGCGCAGCCGGTGGGCTGGCGACACGGAGCCGGGATCGGCGCCTTGGGCCGGGTCCCTGAGCACGGGAGAGACCAGAGCGTTTTGGGATGGGCAGCTGCCCACCTCCCCGGGACCCTCCCCGACCCAGGCTGGGGTTGGGCGAAAAGGGGGACACCTAGAGGCTTTGCTGGAGGCGCAGGCCAGAGTTGGGCAGGCCTGAAAGAGAGACCAGCTGGGAACCTGACCTCGCCCTCAGGGCTCTGGGGCCAGGACGGGCCCGGAGTGTGGCCACTGTGTGGTGCTACCCTGGGGAGCCCAGGAGCGGCCCACGCGCCGGTTGCTGCTTCTGCTGCGGCCTGCTGCCGTGTCTGCTCAGATCGGGGCTGCACTTCTCCTGTTTCCTGCGAGCCCAGGAGGACGGGAGCCCTGCCTTCTGTGCGCCTGTGAGACTCACGTGGCCGCCTGGTGCTCAGGAGAGCACGCTCTGCTGTCCGCAATCTGCCCGTAGATCGTGTCTCGGGGAGAAGGCTGCTGCGTCCTCCCCCACCCGCCGCCCTGAGGCCGGCTGGACACATAAGCCGCTTTTCTCCCCAGACTGGCGCAGAGGCAGGCCCGAGCCCAGGGCTGCGTAAGCAGGGGCCCCTGGGAGCCCCCAGCCCGAGAACTTTCGTCTGCTGCTCCCCTTACATACCTCTGCCCTTTTAACCGGGCAGACAGATTAAGGCGGTCAGCTGGCCTTCACTCCGGCAGACTCTGCCCTGGGTATCTGGGCGGCTCGTTTGAATGAGCCTGGAGTTGCTGAAGGACGCGCTTGAGCTACAAGCATTTCAGAGCTCGTAAGCCACTGAGTCAGCACATGCAGTGCCTGGAGGGGAAACTGAGGCTCACCTTTGCCCAAGATCCAGCCAGATGCGTAACTGGGACAAAGATGTGGATGTTCTCACTTGCTAATCGACTTCTCCTTCCCTGGCTCACTTCTTTAGGCTGAGTTTCTTAAGAATGGTGACTCTGTGCCCCATGCCCAGCACGGGGTGCTTGGTAAGTGGCTGACTGGGTGGATGAATGAAGGCTCCATCTGCTTAGGCCCGGCTGCCTCCTCAGGGTCTGGGTGAGCAGTTGCCTGAGTCACCTGGGTCACACTGTGTCTTTTCTTTTCGGTTTGCAAATCTTGTCCTGTTAAGTCCTGTAAAATTTCGAGGAGATCCTGGCCAACGGTGACCCTGAGCGCTGGGTTCCTCTTTGTGTGTTTTTTTTTTTTTTTGTCCCTGGGGTTGGCAGGAAGAACTTGTGTGGGGAAACTTCAGCAGAAGGCTTTGTTCTCCCCCATGGCTGCCACGAGGTGTGTCCCTGCTTTCCAAGGGGCCATGAGAGCTTTTGGTGAAAGCTTTCTGGCGAGGCCTGCACACTCTGTGGCTTCTGTACTGTGTGCACCCTGGAGAGACTGTCACTCTGGGGGTGTCAGCACGGTGTGCCGTCCTGATCCTGTGCAGAGAGCCTCCTGCTTTGGGGGGGTGGGGCGGTGGGATTTATGGTGTGTGTAGAATCTTGTCAGCCCAGCCACTCTTGGATTGATTCCAGGGTGTTTTCTTTCTAAAGCTTTTGATCAGGTTAAGGATGTCAGTTCTGTGTGTGTGTGTGTGTGTGTGCGCGCGCAGTGTGTTTGTGTGTGTGAGCGCACGTAGGCACTGCCTAATTTCCCACTCCTCCTCTGGGCTTCCACAGAGGAAAACGCCATCGTCCTCGGTCGTCCTCGAGCTAAGATTTCTGGGCTTAAAGTTGGGGGCGAAACAGCCAGCATCCTACGGGAACGTCCCAAAGGGGATTGGTTTGCGGCTGAGTGGCATGAAGGCAGGAAGGCAAGCCTGGCCAGTGATAGCCACTTCTTGGACAGCCCCGGCCGGCTCCGGCCGAGTGCCTCCCGGTGGAAGAAGACTACCTGTGTTCAGGGCCGGGCAGGTGGGACGCTTGCGGGGGGGGCCGGCCGGCCGGCGTTTTCCTTGGCTGCACGTGTCCAGGCATAGCCTGAATGGGAGGCCTTGTGCTTCGGTTTCTATTTTTTCAATGCTTTCTGGTTAGTTAAAGAAGTCCGTATATAAAAGACATGAATTCTTGCTTGTAAAACAAATTCAAGTGGAATAAAAAAGAGAAAGTTTCCCCCATTTTATTCCCCTCCTCAGACAGCACCCCCAGCATCGGCGTGTATCTCTCTGGACCTTTCTCGATAGACCCGTCCCGAGCACACATTTAGACACATGCAGGTACATTTCCTCCATAAATTGCGTGGTACTAAGTGTAAACATCCTGCAGCTGGCGTTTCAATGCACTGAGATGGCTTGAAGATTTTTGCATATAAACAACAGATAAGTCAGAACATATAAATCTATCACATTTTTTCTCTGCTTTCTGGAATTCCTTTGACGGACTACACACTTCATAATTTACCTGTTTCTCTATAGGTTGGTAATTTTCTCTGTCGTAAACACCCGTGCATACCTCTCTGTGAACATGTATGAACAGTTCAGAGGGCGGATTTCCAGGAGAGAAGCCTCTAGACCAGAAGGTGTGCCCAGTTTGAATTTTCCTCGTTGCTGCCCCATCGCCCTTTTGAAAAGCTCTGGCGTTTGCGTTTCCACCAACAGAGCGTGAAAGCCCCCAGTTGCCCCAGCTCTGCCCTCGGTGGAGGTTACTGATTTCTTGCTAGAATTCTGGGGCTTAGGCTGATGGCTTTGAGTTAATTTTCAGGTTGCTGCCGACTTTCAGTGGGGACGTGACGCGTTTTGAAATCCGTGTCAGTTTCTGGAGCCCAGGGTTGCAGACCCGGCTGTGCCGTGTGCCAGCCGGGACCTCAGGCCACTCGCCTCACCTGGCTGCTTCCTTCAGGCCGAGACCGGGTTGGACCTAGTTGACCTCCTAGCAAGATTTTTAAATACAAAGGTGACTTCCTGTGTGTGGAAATGCCCTGGGTGTACCAAGTTTCTCACTTGAACCCCACCACTGCTTTGTGAAATAGGCCCAAGTGGGGGGGCATTTTTCCTTTCTGCAGATAAGGAAACTGAGGCACACCCAAGGTCAGCCGCTTGCCGGGGTTTATCCAGCTCATGGTGGTGGTGGGCAGGAATCCTGATCGCCGAATCTGGGGTACCCTTCAGTAGGGACACAGGAAATAAAGTGGGAGCTCTTCAGCCAGTGCTGTTCTAGGTGAAAATTAGAAGGGAGCAACTGGAGACGTATAGGGTCTTAGCACGAATAGGGTCACAAAACCAAAACACATTACTACTTGGAAAAAGTTCTGTGGCTCTTTATGTTTAAAAAAAACCTCTACAAAACAGTATTTTGTATTTTCAGTAGGTTACTATTGGTGCATGTAAGAGCACAGAGAAAGGTGTGAAAGCCGTTACTCTCAGGGGAAAGGGAGGGGACTGGGGGTGTGGCCAAGGGACACAGGCTTTCTCTGTAATGCTCTTTTTTTTCCTCTTTTAACAAAGAGAATGTATTCATGTATTATGTGTTTACTTAAAAATTAGTAATGAGTCCATAGCTTTCCCCAAAGGATGGCCAAATGAATTAGACCGCCAAACACAGGAGGCACACACGGGGAGCCCTGTGGACGGGGTCGCTGGGAGAGGCCTTGGGGAAGAAGTGAGCCTCATTTCCTGTCCTTTCCCCGGGGGGTGGGACCGGATGAGAGGTGTTGGGAGTGGGATCGTGAATCACTGTGTGCCAGGCAGGGTTAGAGCATCTTTATAAATGTCATCTCGCTTGGTCCTGGGGGAATTCTGTGACAGGTCTCATGGTCATCTTCGACAGTGAGGGAAACAGAGCTGAAGAGAGTAATTTGCCCCAAGTGACCTTGCTGGTGTGTGTGTGCACGTGTGAGAAATGTCCAGGAGCACGAGGACGGTTGTATCCACTGCCTGGACCTGAGCCTGGCATGCGTGGCCCTCTGTGTTTGCATGGATAACAGATGCATGGTCCAGGTCCCTGGGGGTACATTTCTAAGTTACTATGTGTCTCTGGTCGCCCAGGGAAGCCCCGGCTGGTGGGAGGACACCCCTCCTGCAGCTGGGCCACAGGGGGAGGAGCTTGTCTGCTGGGCCACCAAGTGCAAAGATGGGCCTCGTGGCCTCTTCCACGTCCAGGAAGGAACCTGAGTCCCCTCTGCTGTCTTTCAGTTGGTTTTCTGGTTAGAATCAGCCTTCCATGCTTTATCCACTAATCTTGCCGGCTGCTGAAGTCTTCCCCCACCTGTGTACCCCATCTCAATCAGTGACACCTCCATTTGTTCCCCCAGGTGTAGAGGCAGAAACCTTGGGTCATCTTTGACTGCACACTTTTTTCTGATACCCCTGTATCTGGTCTGGCAGCAAATCCCATTGGCTTTACCGTCACAACATATCCGGATTCTGACCCCTTCTCAGCATCACCATGACAGCCTCCTCCATCCACTGCTTGGACTGGTGCAGTAGTCTCATGTCCGCTTTCCACAGACAGCAGAGACAACCTGTGCAGACACTCAGCAAACCATGTGCCCTCTCTATTCCTGTCTCACTCTGAGTGAATCCTAAGGTCCTTTTAGGGGCCTTAAGGCCCTCACAATCTGGCGCTCCTTTCCTCTCTCATCGCCCCACCTTGGCTCCCCCTGCTCACCTGCCACATTCATCTCCTCGATGTCCTTGAGCTCACCGAGCCTGGTCCCACCTCAGAGTCTCTGGCTTGCTTTCCCCTCTGCTTGGGAGGCTTATCCCCCAGATACCTGCGAAATTGCCTGTCCCATCCCCAAAAGCCGCTCCCATGATGTTATAGGTTTATGTGTGCATTCTCTTTCTCCCTCACGAGCATGAAGTCTGTTGGGGCAGGGGCTGTACTGTCACCGTCACTGCGGCACCCCAGGGGCCAGGGCCGGGCCGGAGCTGTGGCAGGATGGCAGGTGACTGGCAGCTGCACCCCACCCCAGCCTCAGACTCTGTCTCGCCCCCTCCTCCCTCAGCAAGAGCCACTGAGACTGAGAGCCTTTGGGCGCCGTGCCCCACCCCGGGCTGCTCTGTGCCAGTGGCACGTCTCCTTTGCCCATCAGGGAAAAGGCGGGGCCGACGACAGTGACAGGGAAGGCCCGCAGGGTTCTGAGTGCTGCGCGGATTCGCTCCCTGTAGTCTGAGCGGCTGTGGCTGCCTCTCTGGTTGAGGGAAATGGAAGCACAGAGCCCTAAAGTCACTGGCCCCAGGTCACTCAGCTGGAGTGGCAGAACCACGATTTCAACCCAGCGAGCCTGGTGCCTTGTAGACACTGTCCTCCTTACTCCCCCACCACTCTTGGCCGTCCTCTTCGCTCCCCCCCCCAACCCCCCGTCCTCCTCTCTCTCCCCCATCCTCCCCCTCGCCTCCTCCGTCCTCCTCTCTCTCCCCCGTCCTCCCCCTCGCCTCCTCCGTCCTCCTCTCTCCCCCATTCTCCCCCTCGCCTCCTCCGTCCTCCTCTCTCTCCCCCGTCCTCCCCCTCGCCTCCTCCGTCCTCCTCTCTCTCCCCCGTCCTCCCCCTCGCCTCCTCCGTCCTCCTCTCTCTCCCCCATCCTCCCCCTCGCCTCCTCCGTCCTCCTCTCTCTCCCCCGTCCTCCCCCTCGCCTCCTCCGTCCTCCTCTCTCTCCCCCATTCTCCCCCTCACCTCCTCCGTCCTCCTCTCTCTCCCCCGTCCTCCCCCTCGCCTCCTCCGTCCTCCTCTCTCTCCCCCGTCCTCCCCCTCGCCTCCTCCGTCCTCCTCTCTCTCCCCCATTCTCCCCCTCGCCTCCTCCGTCCTCCTCACTCTCTCCCGTCCTCCCCCTCGACCCCCTGTCCTCCCTCCGCCCCCCCATTTCTGAGCAGGTGGACTTGACATTGGGAGGCAGTGTCCTCCCTTACTCTCCGCATGGCCAGTGGGTGGCAGGGTGCTCCAGGCCTTTCTCCTCACAGTCCCCTCCACCTCCCGGGCAGCTGCCTCGCTGTGGCCCATGGTCCCGGTGACCCTCGGCCGGCTGTGCCTCTGCCAGTCCCCACCCGGGCTCCCGAAGCCCTGGACCCAACCTCGGCGGGCGGGGGCACGGTGTCGCAGCCTGAGCACCCTGGAACCTCCGCGTGGCCGCGCTGGCGCCCATGGACTTGACCGTGGCCAAGTGGGGGCCTCCCTTCTCGGTGTGCTGGGCATCGCAGCTGTGCGCCCGGCTCTTGTTTTCCTTTTTTCCTGCCCTGGGGCTTCCTGCTCCTCCCGGTGCGTGAGAGCGCGGCTTCAGGAGGCTGTGGACAGCTGGAAAACACGCTATTTTTAGTTTCCCTGCTCTGGCCTATTTTTGTTTCCCTTTTTGCTCCTGGTGGATTTACTTCTCTTTGGCTTTACAAGTGTGTGTGTGTGTGCATGTGTGTGCACACACGAGTGCTGATGTCTATACAAGTGTGCCAATTGTGCATGCATGACTGGTGACACATGAACCTGTGCTGGCATGCGCATATGCATGTCTGTACATGACCACAGGCCAAAGCATGTGTGGGCACACGTACACCTGCATTGCTGTGTGCCCACGTGTTGGCATGCATGTGCACTTGCAGGCTCAACACACACACGTTGACTGTCGTGTGCTCGCATGTTTACACGTGCGTACACATGCACAGCCTGCTCATGCATACCCACATGTGTTGGTGTGTACGGTTATGTATGTGGACACATGCACACATCTGTTGGTGTGTGTGCACACACCTGTGGCCATGTGTCCCACCCCGGTCTGGCCTTCCCGTGGCCTGGCCGCAGGGGTGTGTTCAGTGCGCCTGGCTCTTCCCATTCCATGGACCATTCGCCATCCCTTCCTAGAATGACAGTACCTGCTGTGTGCCTCTGCTGAGCAACTGGACATGATTAACTAGAACTCGGTTAAGCTCAGCCACCTGGAACCATCTCGTTCAGGCCGTCACCTTCCAGCAGACCAGTCGGAGTCACTGTTGAAGACCTGCTCAACGAGTTGCCCTTGGGCGCATCTTGGTCCCAGTGGAGACCTGGCACAGGCGTGTCTGCTCCAGGGGTCATTAGTGCCCAGAATGGTGAGCCTGTGTCCTTGGTCAGCAGAAGAGGGGCCCCCAGGGTCGTAAGCCATCCCCCAAGGCTGGGGGCACTGGGACACTTTGGAAAGGTTTCAGCCACGAGGCTGACGCCAGCAGGCCTTCCTGGCTCATCTTAGAGCCAGAGGATTGGGTTAAGGGGTGTTCTGCCCCCAGCCTCCTGTGCCATGAGCATCCTGCAGGCTGGCCCTGTAAACACATTTGTTGTGCCGAGAATTCAACTGTAGGGCTAAAGATAAAACACCAGAACAAAAGGAGTCCTTTCCTGTACCTCTTCCCCTCCCCCTACTTCACACTGACCTTGGCCCCCACTGGCCCCGTGAGGCTGGAGCTGAAATGGGAAGAGAAACAAACACAACACAAAAAAGTTCATTCTTGGCTTTGGAGCCTTAAAGGACCCAGGAGCTGGCGACTCACAGGTTATCGGGGCGATTTGATCACGATGGGAAGCTGCTCGGTCTGCTCAGAACCTCCCCGAACCCAGAGGGCCCCGTGGGTATGCCATCTCATTTCCCTGTTTCCTTCTCCCTCCCTCCGCCCCACCGTTTCTTCCTGTTCACCTGGGAAGGGGGAAGGAACAGGAGTGGCCTGACCCCTGTTGGCTTCCTGACATTCTGGTGAAGTTCCTTCCACCTTTTCTGGAACCTTCTAGAATGACCCTTGAGACACTTTAAATGTCCACTCTCTTGGTTTTTCTTCTGCCTCATTTGCCTCCTTATGTCCCTGACCTCTTGCCATTGGGGTGTCCCAGGGCTTGGAGTCGTTTCCACGCTCCCGCATTCCCTGGGTGAGCCGTCTAGGCTCACGCATTGGGTGCTCTCTTGGTCCTGGCCACTCCCACAGTGGTATCCCGGCTGCAGACCTCTCCCCTGAGTCCCAGCCTCCAGCATCCAGTGGCCACCTCGGTACCTCCACCTGGGTGGTCCATGCCCAACTCCTCCTTGCCCCCTGCAACCCCGTCCCTCCGGCCATGTTCCGTCAAGCCGTAGCTTCTCCGTCCTCCAGCTGCCCAGGCCAGGAACCTTGGAGTAGGCTCGACTCTCCTCTCTCTCACTTCTTACATCGAACCGTCGGGAAGTTTTATCGCTTCATCTTCAAAACATGTCCCCGATCCAACCACTCGTCTCCACACCTAGGCACCGCCCTGCTCCGAGGTGCTGTCTGCTCTGCCCTGGATTCCTGCGCCCTCCCTTGCTCCCTGGCCAGGTCTTCTGAGCACGCCAGCCAAAGGGATGGCTCCTATTAAAATGGCGGTCAGATCTCCGTCTTCCTCTGCTCAGACCCCACAGTGGGCCACCCCATCCCCTCGGAGTCAAAGCCAAGTCCTCGGTTGGCCTCGAGGCCTGCACCATCACCCCCACCCTTTCTGCCTTCCCGTCCCCTTGGCCTTGCACGCTGGCCTTCTGGCCATTCCTCAGACGTTCTGGCACATTCCGCCTTAGCTCTTCCCTCTGCCCACAGCGCTTTCCCCTGGTGTGTGTGTGACTCTCTCTGCCCCCTCCCGGAGGCCTTTTGCCAGACCTTGCTCTCCGACCTCCCTTTCTCCTATTTCAGGTTCCCTCCTCAACCCCTGTGCTCCCAACCCTCCTGTCACCCACTGAGATACCGTGTAATTGACCTGCGCACCCCATTTACAGTTTATTGCCGATTTCTTCCCATGCAAATGTGGGGCCCCTGAGGACAGGGACCTTGGTTTTGTTCATCGCCGTGTCCCATGCACCCCGAGCCACGCGTGGCACGTACTCGGAGGTGCCCAAATATTTATGGAATGGACGTTTAGAGGACAAGGATGGTCTCCCAGGGAGGTTCGTGACTAGTGGCAGGTTGTGTTCCTGCTCAGGGACATAGGCCTCCTTCCCTGCCCTACACGGCCTGGGCTCCAGACCGAGCTGCCCCGTCTCTCGCCAGCTGCAGGGGCTTCCCCCCGGGCCGGCTGCTTGTGCCTGTGCACGCCACTCTGCCCTCCATTCTCCCTGCTGTAGCTGGAACGCTCTGTAAAAACTGCAACTGCGTCATTTGATGATCCTCATCAAAACCTTCTTGCATGTGGTATGAAACCTGTCCGCCCCAGGGCCTGTAAGCCCCTTCTTCATGGGCCCCTACCTGCCTCAACTCTCAGCACTCTCATCCTGCTCCTGCCTCACAGGCTTCTCTTTTCCTCCGACGTACCATGTTCTTTCCTGCCTCAGGGCCTTTGCACCTGCTGTTCCTTCTTCTGGAATGCTTTTCCCCCTAGCTCTTATGTTTGGTTCCCCTTTTATGTTTCAGCTCAAATGTGACCTCTTGAAGAAGATATCCCCTGACCACTAACCCCCCTTAACACTACCCCTGCCGTCACCTCATCTGTGTTATAACCATTCCATGTTATTCCCTTCCAAGCCCTCACCATTCCCTGAAATTATATTGTTCACTTGCTTGAGGTTGTTCCATGAGGCAGGGACCTCGTCTGACTTGTTCATGACTGTATTCCCTGGTTGGGGACCCTGGTCCAGGACAGAGACCTGGCTGGCGTGGGACCTTGGGCTGAGGATCCCAGTGGGGATCCTCGAAACCATGGAGTTTGGCGCTGGACTCCTCAGGTTCCGGCACTGGGTCCTCCACTCCTGTCTGTGTGCCTGGCACAAGCACCTGGAGCCTGGTCTCTGAGATGCGGTCCTGGATTCGGGGTCTGCGTCCTAGCAAGCCCCATCTGGATTCCAGTGACTTCTCTCTGATTCCAGTGACTGGCTCTTTCCTCGGGCTGAGCGTTGGTGTCTTCTGATGGACCCCTTCCCTGTCCCAACGTGAAGGGCGAGTGGCCAGGGCGAAGGGACACAGTAAAGTTTAGGACATCCGGGCTGTCTGTGGGTGGCGGGTAAAGAAACAGGACCTGTCCTGGCTCAGGCGCCCGGGGAGGCGTGGGGGCTGTACGGGGCCACCTCCCTCTGCCCACGGGGGGAGCAGGGGTCCCCACGCTGGCATCCTGGCCCCCGCAGCCTGGATTGCGGGTGGGGTGGCGTTTCCCTCCCTGCGGCAGGTAAGGCCTAAGTTCAGCATGCGAGTGGCATCCCTGACGCTTCACGCTCTTGTCTCGCCGGCAGACACTGTGGGGCTGGAGCGGGAGCCCCAGGTCCACTCTGCCGGTGGTTTTACCCCGTCCTGGATTGGGGGTGTGGCCCCCGTGCACCTCAGGCGTCTGCACTCAGGAAACCACAAGTCGCCTGGGTCGGCGTGGGCCTGGAGGGCGCGGGGGAGCGCGGGAGGCCCCGCGGCCCCGCTCTTCCTCCCGGGGGGCGCGTGCTGCATTTTTTTGCATGTAAGCTTCCAGCCGCTTTAACTGGGAAACAAACGGCCGTCTGCACCCCGTGGGGGAGAAACTGCAGCTCTGGACTTGCCCAGAGGTCTCCAAAGGGACCCTGCTGGAGGGACCCCTCAGGGTAATTGGGACCTTTCCCAACAGCCGGGACAAGACTGGGGTGAATGCCCCATCGGCTCTGATTGGCTGGGCTTATGTCACGTGCTCCTCCCTCAAGCAGTGGGCTGCTCTGATTGGTCAGGTTTGAATCACATGCGCATCCTTGGAGCCGCAGAGGGAGGCCCTTTTTCTCCAAAACGCTGGGATTGAGGCGGCAGTGGGGTGGTGACCCCGAGGCAAAGGGAGGAGCTGTTAGCACAAAGCAGAAAGGGTGACGGGCAGCAGAAATGGTTGATGGGCCGTTTGCCCCCAAATAGCTTCCCCACCGCATCTCCTCGTTGCCTCTCACTGGCTCTTGCCATTACAGTTTTAGGGATTACTTTGTTTGGCTCCATTTGAGACCTCCCAGGAGGTGGTGGCTTATCCGCTAATCGTTTCTGTCCGGGAAAGTTTCATAAACTCTTGGGTCGTTAGATCTGGAAATGGGGTTTTCCTCAGTTCCGTCTTTTATGTGTCCTTTGAGGAAACCGAAACCCAGAGGAAGCAGGGATTTATGTCAGGCCAGGGAGCAGAACAGCAGCCGTGCTGGCAGGGCCCACGGCCGCAGGCGAGCAGGGGAAGGGCGACGCTGGGCGGAGGCCAGGAGGGCCGTGCAGGAAGAGGCCCAGCAGTTGCCGCAGCAAGTTACTTAACTCGAGCCCTTCAGGCGGAGAGTCCCCGGGCTCGTCTGTACCCCTCCCCACCCAGGCCTGGTGGCAGGATGGGAGGAAGTGTTTGTTACAAACTGGGAGAGATGTCGTGGCTGGCGCCGTGTGCAAAAGTTCGGGCTTTGGGAGACGTGGGGGCGGGGTGGGGGCGGGTGGATGAGCCTGTGTCGGAATCCGCCAGGTGCAGATGAGATGATCCAGAGCTGTCATAGCCGGCAGGTGTATTCTGCAGTGTGACCCAGTACACCTGTCAGCAGCAGTGTGGGGACGAGTGGCTGCCAGCCTGCTGGCCCTTGCCCCAAACCCTGGGGCACACCCTTCCTTGCCTAAGTCGGTACGGAGGTGTGTGGGAGAGGCATCATCTGGACAGCCAGGCCTGTGGCGTCTGGGAGCATCTGTTTGTGTGCCAAGAATGTGCCCTGGGAGCCCTCGTGGGCACCTGCCCCCCGAGTGAGAGGCGTGGGGCAGAGTGGAACGTGGGAGCTGGAAGGTGGTGCTGACGGAGGCGACTCTGGCATGTCACCATCAAGGTCAGGCATGAGTTCTCAAATCCCCAGGCCTCTCTCGGGCCCTTGGCCAGGGTTTTGACATCTAGGAACTTAGGTGGACCCGAGAGCGTGGACTTTGGAGCCAGACAGCCCAGGTTCAAACCCTGGCTCTGCCACTTCCCAGCTGTGTGCCTTCTCACAAGTGACTTAACCTCTCTGTGCCTTGTTTCCAGCCTCTGTAAAATGGGATGAAGAAAAAGATCTCCTGTATGGGGCCCTCGTGGAGGTGGAGGAGTTGGCACGTAGGCAGCACTGAGAATGGCAGCGTGGCAGGTGTCACCTTAGGGTTTGCAGTTGGCATCGTCTCGACCTTATAGACACATACACATAGGAGGATTCGTCTGTCGTCATGTCATCCAGAGGGGACCGCACGCAGCCCACTGCCTGCACGTTGTTTCTCTCCCTTCCTGATCTCTTCTCTGAATCTTCCCCGGTCGCCTGGGCAGCTCCGGCTGGTTGTCTGGATGATTGAATATTCCACGGTCCCAGCCTTTCCCACGAGGGAGCGTTCAAACTCGTGAAACAGTCTGTAAAGCAGCTGATGGGTTCTTTTCCCACCCCGAGGTTTTAGTTTTAAAAATGCTGTTTTGGTAAAATCACAAGAACAGTGTCTCGAGCTCCCGGAGGCCCTCCCCAGCTCCGCTGGGTTTTTCTTTACAGGTTGCTGCATCTGTGCCCTCCCTGCCCCCTCTCTCGTCATCTCACCCCGGGACGTGTCTTAGGACAAGGATGTTCTCTGGAACCACAGACCGAGGTGGCTCTCAGGAAAGCTCAGAACGATCCCCTTCTTTGACCCAACACTCAGTGTCCGTTCAGATCCCCTCACTGTGCCCACGGCATCCTTGAAGCAGTTTTTGGGTCCAGGATGTTGTCCAGTGTCCGGTCACCTTGTCTCTTTCACCTCCTTTGTTTTGTTTAAAGATTTTATTTTTCCTTTATTCTCCCCAAGGTCCCCCGGTACAGAGTTGTGTATTTTCAGTTGTGGGTCCTTCTAGTTGTGGCATGTGGGACGCCGCCTCAGCATGGCCTGATGAGCAGTGCTATGTCCGCCTCCAGGATTCGAACCAGGGAAATCCTGGGCCGCTGAAGTGGAGCGCACGAACTTAACCACTCAGCCACGGGGCTGGCCCCTCTTTCGTCCCTTTTAATTGAGCTGAGTCCCCCCAGCTCTATTCTTTTCACTGAGCCTTTCACCACGTTGGCATTTGTGAGGGGACCAGGCCGGGTTTTTGGCGGACTGTCCCTTGATGTGGATTTGTTTAATCGTTTCCTCATGAGTGCACGTTTTCTTCCGACGGATCCCAACACAGAAGTCTCTTTGTGTGAGTTGGACGGGAGCAGAGCGCTCCCGGCCAGCTGGGTGGGCATCTGGACTCCCCCCGGCCTGGCAGCCCCACCCCGCCGCTGGCCAGGGCCTCAGGGGGAATCTGGCCCCCCGAAGCCTTCCTAATTTCCCAGCTCTGATACCTCGCCCGGCCCACGCACCCGCCCCTTCACCCTCCGGGCTCCAGATTCATCCCGGGGCGCAGGGAGCATGATGCTCCGCGGGCTGGGGCAGAGGCCTGCCTCCTCCTTGGGGCTGGACAGGCGCCGGGGCCTGGGTGCCAGGGCCTGTCTGGTGGAGACCGAATGCCAGAGAATGGCCGAGCAGCAGGTGGGGGCCTCTCCCATCCGCGTCGCCCCGCTGAGCCCGGCAGGATCCCTGTGCCCGTCTCCCTGGCCCCATCTGGCCTCTTGGCGGGCGCGGAGGCCACGCTGGCCTCCCTGGGCTGAGGGCCACCTGCAGAGGCAATGCCTTGGCAGCTTCGAAAGACTCTTGAATCCTTGGGACTTCCTCCCACCGCCTGTTCCCAGGCCTGGTCCCCGCGCGCAGCCTCCCGCTGCGCGTTCTCGCCTCGGAGTCTGTGATTACTTTTCATGCTGAAATATTATGCACTCCTGGGAAGGTGCCTAAGACACATGCAGTTGAATAAGGAACTAAAATGACCCCCGGTGAGGGGTGCTTGTCCGCCCTCCAGAACCCCCTGAGGGGCAAGCAGGCTCAGTCCCGCCTGGGGTGCTGTGGGACTGGCACCCCGTCCAGGCCCCTAACACTGGCTGTCCTTCGGTCTGGTTTTGAACTTGAATGAATCATATTGCTGTGGTCTGAATGGCTGTGGCCCCTGCAAGTCCATGTGTTGAATGCCTGGTGTCCAAGGCGATGGTCTCAGGAGGTGGGGCCTTGGGGAAGTGATTCGGCCATGAGGGTGGGGCCATTAGGTGTCATGAAGGGGGTTAGCGCCCTTATAAGAGAGACCCCACAGAGCTCCCTCACCCCTCTGCCGTGTGAGGACACAGTGAGGAGTCTGCAGCTGGAAGAGGGCCCTACCGACCGTGCTTGCAGCCTGATCTCAGACCTCCAGCCCCCCCACTGTGAGAAATAGGTGCCTGCTGTTTATAAGACTCCGGCCGTAGGATCGTGCTGCTGCAGCCCAGCCCAGACGGAGGGAGAGATTCTGTTTGTTTTGCCCTTTCTGCTTCCCATTATGTTTGTGAGATCCGTCCATGTCGTCGCAGTAAGCCACACCCCATCTTCATGGCTGTGTGATATTCCATGAGGCTGTCACGGTTTCTCCATCCTGTTCAAGACGGCCGCCAGGACCTCACCGGTGCACAAGCTGGAGTTCCTCCAGGTCCGTAAGTAGGACTGGGGGTCCCGACATGCACCTTTGGCTTCACCCAGAAGTGCCACACTGTTGCCAAAGGGGTTGCACCAGTTCATTCATTTTTTTTTTTGAGGAAGATTAGCCTGAGCTAACTGCTGCCAATCCTCCTCTTTTTGCTGAGGAAGACTGGCCCTGAGCTAACATCGTGCCCTTCTTCCTCTACTTTATACGTGGGACACCCACCACAGCATGGCTTTTGCCAAGCGGTGCCCTGTCCGCACCCGGGATCTGAACTGGCGAACCCCAGGCCGCCAAAGCGGAACGTGTGCACTTAATCACTGCGCCACTGGGCCGACCCCCCCATCATTCATTTTTAATTTAATAATTTATGGAGGTGAAATGCATATAACATAAAATTAATGTTTTTAAAGTGATCAATTCACTGGCATTTAGTCCATTCACGGTGTTGGCAACCATCCCCTTAGTGTACTTCCAGCACATTCCCATCACTCCAAAGTGAAACCCCCCGTCCCTGAGCAGTCACTCCGCATTCTGCCTCCCAGCTCTCCCAGCCTGGGCACCCACTGATCTGCTCTCTGTCTCTGTGGATTTGCTTGTTCTGGACATTTCATACAAATGGAAGCATTTGGTGTATGACCTTTTGTGTCTGGCTTCTTTCATTTAACATCGTGTTTTTGAGGTTCATCCAGTTTGTATCACATGTCAGGCCCCCATTCCTTTTCACAGCTGTATAATATTCCACCGTGTGGCTCTGCCGAATTTTGTGTGTCCATCGTCTGTTGAGGGACTCTTGGGCTGTTTCTGTCTCTTGGCCACTGTGAGCATCCACGTGCACACACATCTTTGTGCATCTGCTTTCTGTTCTCTCCTTTCCCTTCCCTTCGTCCCCTCATCACTCCTGTGTCTTACCCCTCCTTGCCCCGGCACCCCTCCGCATTGGGCAAGTCCTTAAATAGGACGTGCTTGTCCTTGTACCACCCGAAGTGCTATGGTCTGCACACAGAACACAGTTCTGGAGCCAGGCGGGCGTGGGGTCAAATCCTGGCTCTGCCTCCTGCCCGCTGTGTGACCTAAGGCAGGGTCTTCAGGTCTCTGGGCTCTCCTTAGGATCCTGTGAAATGGGATAAACTGCACCGTCCCATCAGGTGGAGGTGAGGATCCGGTGGGCCGCTGGGTAGTGAGTGCCTCAAGCTGGGCGCCTGCTCCGGCCTGGGGCGCTGACCTCCCTCCACACACGCACTGGCTCTCTGCGGCCTGCTCGTTCTCCTCAGGATCTCTGAAACCTGTCCGTATTGCTGTCTGCGTGCCCAGCTCTTTGCTTCTTGCCTTTGTCTGGATTTCCGAGTTCACCTTTCACACATTTTATTTGTGCCCTTTGTGACGAGTGCCCGGTTCCATCCACCCCTGCCTCAAACAGCAAACATCCTGGAACCTTCCACCTTGTAATTTTCAAGAATTTCCTCGGGATGTGCTGGGAGAGGACCTGCCGGGTTGGGGCCCTGGGGAGCCAGTTTCCCTGGGTGTGCCGGCCCCCCAGCCTCGGCTCTTCCCTCCCACGCCTGCTCCCGGGCCTGGCACCGTCTGGCTTCCAGAGTGTCTGCGGTTGGGTGGGTGTGCGTTGGGGGTTGTTCGAATTGGTGTTGCTGAGTCGTGAGTTCGAGCCTTCTTTTGTGAGTCATTGGGAGGGGATCCAAGGCTCAGAGAGCTCGAGGGGCTTGGCAGGGGGTCACACAGCAAACGAGGCCAGACCCCAGGCCTCGGGCTTGGCTTAATCAGAAACCCTGTGGCCCCCGCTGAGCGAAGCCATCTTCCGGGAGAGGACGGAGGACCTGAGGTTCCTCTCTTGGGCTGGGAAGGCTCGGAGCGGAGGGCAGTCCCTGTCGAGGACGGGGGAGCATGTCCCCGCTCCACCAGCTCACGCGGCCCCTCCTGCTGACCGTGTGCCGGCGGCCGCCTGGGTGTGTAACCGTGCGTGTGCGTTAATTTCCTAGGGCCTCTGTCCTCACATGGCTGTCCCCCCGTGTCCCTCTGTGTCCCCCCCTCTTCTTATAAGGACACCTGCCGTTGGATTTAGGGCCCACCCTAATCCAGGATGACCTCCTCTCGAGACCCTTCGCTTGATTATGTCTGCGAGGACACTTTTGCCAAATGAGGTCCCATTCTGAGGTTCCGGCTAGACGAGAATTCTGGGGGACACTGTTCAACCCACTGCAACATGTGTGCCCGACCCTCAGACCTGCAGAACTCCGGGATCAAATCCAGGCCCTCGTTCTTGGCTTCTCCGGGAACCTGATTTTTTACTGAAAGCCAGTCTCCTCTTGTGCAAATGGGCCGACTGTCTGAGCTCCCGCAAACCAGAGGCCAGGAGAGCGGCCTCCGATGGGCGCGTCCCTCGGGTGGCTGGCCTGGACGTGCTCAGCAAGGTCAGCTCTGGCCCAGACAGCCCCTGATGGCATCAAAAATAAGATAAGGAAAGTAAAATAGGGGTAGGATTTTTTAAAAAACGGAAAGCATACAAAAAAAGCCAACATGAAAAGCCACCGCTCCCTGTCCCACGGCGGGGCCTGGCTCCGAAGGCGGCCTGGGTTAATAGTTCCTTCCTGAGCACCAATGTCTGTGTCCACGGGCCCGGGGGACGCCCCCCTCCAGGCACACACGGGCTCCCAGCGTCTTTCTCCAGCTCAGGTGTGGCTCCTCTGGGGGCGTCTTGGAGATCCTTGTTCTGGCAGAGCCCCCACGGTGGGTGCGCATGCTTGTGAACAGAACGCGGCGAGGACAGAGCTGCAGGTCTCTGTTTGCTGCCGGCACAGTGCAGGAGGAGGGGAGCGAGGGAAGCCTCATCCAGGGACGGGACACAGGAAGGCGCAGGGCGGGATCCGTCTCACAGGAGCCTTCCTGCTGGAAACACCTGTGTGCCTCCTGGAGCTTTCTTGGGCTGTGCTGGCTCCCTGGGGTGGCCGGCACAATCACAGGCTTGGAGGGTCAAAACAACAGAGACGCCTTCCCCTCGGCCCTGGAGGAGTGCTCCCGTATCCAGGGTGGGCAGGATCGCGAGGACACTGCTGCGGCCTTTCCTCCTTCTGCGGGCCCAGGCGACTCCGGGCTGTGGCCGCACCCCTCCTGTCTCTGCCTCTGTCTCCACTGGGGCTTTCTTCTGAGTCTCTTCTCTTCTCAGGACACTCGTCCTTGGATTTAGGACACCGCCCCCCCCATAATTCAGCATGATCTCATTTTAAGATCCTTAATTACATCTGGAAAGACCCTTTTTCCAAAGAAGGTCACATTCACGGGTTCCAGGTAGACATGTCTTTTGAGGGGCCACCGTTCGACCCCCTCCGGGAAGGATGATGTTAGCAACAATAGCCAGTGTTGCCTGAGCGCCACCTGTGTGCCAGGCGCCAGGCTGCGTGTGGTACAGGCATCAGCTCCTCACATCCTCACAACCCACTCCAAGGCACGGTCTGCTCGTTTTCCAGGTGGAGGCACAGAGGCTCAGAGAGGTTGAAGCACTTGCCTGAGGTCACACAGCTGGTGGTAGAAGCAGAGCCTGGACCAGGCCTGTGCTCCCTACTCTTGTCCCAAGGCTGCAGCCCAGCTGCTCACAGACCTGGACCTGGCTGGAGGGGCATTTTGTGTGGCCTATGCTGCTATTAAAAAAAAATTTAAATTGGTCACCAGCATGGAAAGATGAGCAGATTTACATCCAGTCTGGAGTCCTGGGCACTGATGACGGGGGAAGGTCTCCGTGGCAGCTGTCGGCCGGGGCTGCCCGTTGGCTGAGGTCTGTTCTTTGCAGGCCTCTTCCCACCAGGACGATGCTCTCCCGCTGTGGCCGTGCCAGGTGGCTCGGCTCCCCCAGGCCGCGTGTCGTAATCTGTCCAATGGGGCGAGCGCCAGCCGTGGGCTTCCTGCCGTTGCTGCGAGGGGTGAATGGGGTACGTGTGGGAGGAGAACGGGCGCCGCCTGGGCCGCGAGGGGTCGGCCGGCTGACGTTGTTGCTTTGATGACCTGTCCGTTTCTGGAATAAGTTCTGTTGGTTCACGGAGGCTGTCTGGGGTCTGGGTGATGACGAGGTCAGAGGAGACGTGGGCGGTGGGGCGCCCTTCTGGATTCCGACACGGCTTAAGGCCTCAGGCCCGTCGTAAACCTCTTGCCTCCGTTTCTTCATCTGGGGTGGCGTTTGTTCTTTCTTCCTGGCCAAGTGAGGGAACAGTGAGAAGAACTCAAAAATATTTATTAATTATTAGTGTAGGTGGCAGTACAGGGAGGGGGTTAAGGAAATGGCCCTCATTTCTAGCCAGACTTAGGCAGTGACCCAGCCTCCCCGAGCCTGCCTCAGTCTCCCCATCTGTAAGGTGGGATGACGTTAGCGTCCACCTTGTGGAGCTGTCTCGAGGACTCAGTGAGCACTGTCCTTCGAGCGTTGCGGCTCCTGCTGGGGCCGCGGGGACGGGGGGGCAGGGGTGGCGATGAAGGCCATGTCCGTCCGGCCACCTGGAACAGGACGGCAGCAACCCCAGCGAGGCCCCGGGGAGGTGGGAGTGGAGGTGGCTGTGGGGGGCAGGGTGGCTGTGCCTTGGTATCCTCTCCCATGAGCCGCAGGGACTGCCGTCACTGACCTCCACGCTCCCTCGGGGTCCGGCCGCCGTGCTGTGTGGCCGTGAGCTCAGATAAGTGCTGTCAAGCAGCCAGGGCCACCCGTGACCTTGGCAGGGAGGGAGACTGGCCGGGGGGGCTGGGACAGGTCAGCTGAGGTTTGAGATGTCCTTTGACCCCAGGGGTGTGGGGGGAGGTCTTTGAACCCTCCTAGTGGTTTTGGATGTGACAACAGCAGCCTTGCATTTTTGCAGCATCTCTGACTTTTCTGAGGCTCTTGGAGCTTGGGGTCTGGTGGACCCGCGACAGGCACGAAAGCTCCAGGGGTCACAGCACGTGGACAGGAGCTTGCGTCAACCCAGAGTCCTTGGCTCCAGGCCGGGAGTGACGCGTTGCATTCAGCCCCAGCTTTCTCTGTGGGCGCTCCCACTGACGGGCGGGACAAGCCCTTTCGGGGAGTCGGCTCCGGGCAGCCCTGGTGATGGTCAGCCGAGGGGTGTGGGCAGGACGGGGGCCGGGCGCCCCGCGAAGGAGGGGCCCTCGAGCCCCGAGTGATGGGGGAAGGTCGCTCATGTCCCTCCACGCGTGTTCACCGAGCGCCTGCTGTGTGCAGGGCGTTGTCAGGCGTGGAAGCTCCCGTCGTGGGCTCCAGACCGCGTGCTACTCTGGGCCACTGACATTGCAGCAAGGGGGGCGGCCGTGAACCAGCAAATAAAGACACACACGGAAGCCTCTGAGGGCTTGCTGTGAGAACTCCGGAGGGGGCGTGCAGGCGGGCTGGCATCAGGGACTGGGGGGGTGGGTCTCTTTTGGGTGAGGGGTTGGGAGGGCGTCTCTGAGGGGGAGTCAGGCATAGGAGCGGCATGCCAGGCCGAGGGCACAGCAGGTGCAAAGGCCTGGAAGGGGAAGTGGCTTACGGCATTGGAGGAGAGGGAACCGGCCGTGGGGTGGGAGAGGTGACTGGGAGCGGGCGGTGAGGGCGGAGGGGCGGGCTGGGGCCTTGTCGGACGCGGTGGGGAGTTGGGGTTTGGTTTTCAGTGCCCGGGGACGCCATTGGAGCAGGGGAACCCTGACCTGATTGGTGTCTCACAGAGCCCTCCAGCTGCCCTGGGGAGGAGGGAGAGTTGGGGGCTCGGGGTGGAGGCAGGGAGGGCGGTGGGTCGGGGCAGCGTGGGGGCAGTGACATTGCAAGGAGGGAGCAGATTTGAGGTTTCTTTCTCAGGGAGAGTCAACAGGACGTGCCGATGGACGGAGCTGGGCGTGCGGGGAGGAGGGAGGTGCTATGGCTCTTGGCTTCCGCGCGGGACTCGATGGTGGGGCTGTTTTCCAAGATGAGAAGGTTGGGAGTCGGTCACGAGCAGGTGGAGAGTGGGGGCCTTCACTCTGGTCTCGAGTTCTGGGTCAACCACAAAAAACCCAAAGAGCCCGGTTACAAAATGGGTCAAGGCCTTAGCATGGATTTCTCCAAAGAAGATACGCAAGTGACCCCCAGGCACACGAAAAGACGCTCAACTCATCCTCAGAGAAACAGATCAAAGCCGCCTCGCGCGTCAGGACGGCCGCCGTCCCAAAATGAACAAGGATCCGTGAGCAGGTGGAGGAGGGGCCCCTGCAGCCGCCGGCGGGAACGTGCCCGGGTGCAGCCGCCGTGGGAGACGGGCTGGCCGTTCCTCAGAAAGCCGTACAGAGTCACCGTGTGACCCAGCGATTCTGCTTCTGGGGACGTCCCCAAAGAACGGGATGCGGGGACTCGAGGCCACGTTGTGCCCCCATGTGCGTGGCAGCGTTATTCACAGGGCCGAGGCGTGACGCAACCCAGACGTCCCTCCACGGATGGAGGCCCCTCCAGACGCTGAATGTGATTCAGCCCGAAAGAGGGAGCTGGTCTTGGTGCAGCCCGTGGCATGGGTGAGCCTGGAGGACACTGTGCTGAGCGAAAGAAGCCGGTCACACAGGGACAGACACTGAGTGATTCCACTCCCACGACGTCCCCAGAGGAGGCCCATCCATAGAGACAGAGAGTGGGATGCAGGGGCCAGGGAACGGGGGGAGGTGGTGGTAATGGGGCAGAGTTTCTATTGTGCAAGATGGAAACGTTCTGGAGGGGCCGGTGGAGACGGTGGCGCAACGTGAGTGTACTGAGCGCCCCCGGACTGCGCACCCAGAAATGGTGAGGAGGGCAAACTTTATGTTATGTGTGTTTTACTACAATTTAAAAAAACCGCTGTGGGGTCTAATTTGAGGGGGTGTTGGTGTGCCCCGTCTTGGATTGGGTTTGCTGATGGGGGCCCGCCGGCCACGGTGAGGTGATCATCCGCCGAGCTTCGTGGAGATGAGCCTCTGAGGGTGGCAGCCCCAGCCTCGTCTCCTCCGGGTCCTGGTGGACGAGCCCTGGGCCGGCTCCGCGGGGCCTTCTCACCGCGGGGCCAGGGCGGCGGGGGCGGCTCCTTACGACGGTCCTCGCGGCACGTGCACACCGGGTGCCCGTGTCCTGGGTCCTTTCATCCTCTGCTCTGCCACCGGGCGGGAGGAGGAGGGTCTCCGTGTGGCGCATCAGGGGACCGGGCGGGGAGGATGGGGTGGCGGACACGGGTCTGTAAAGGGGCAGAGTGAAGGTTTTGGCTCACCTCTGCCAGAGCCAGAGCCGCCCCAGCGGCCGAGAGTGGGCGTGGCCGAGCCAGCACGGCTTTAAGACGGACACCGAGACGTGGCTCCTATCGAACTCTCACGTGTCATGAAATGGGATTCTGTTGACTTTTTTCAAACATTTTAAAATGTAAAAGCACTGTTAGCATCTGGAATGAATGGAAACAGCCATGAGGCCTGATGTGGCCCGTGGGCTACAGTTTGCGAACCCGTTCTTGCTTGAAAAGAGCCAGCTTTATTCCTGGAGTGAAGTGGAGGCGTCAGCAGGAAGAGTTATCCTCCTCCTGACTTCTGTGGAGGAGGTGGCGCTGGAGTCAGCCCTGGTGGAGACTGTGGCCATACCTGTGGCTACCTTTCCCGGGCAGGAGAGTGCAGTGGTCAGAGCCCAGACTTTGGGGAAGACCAGAGTTGCTGACCCTCTGCAACTGCTAGGTTTGTGCCTTGGGGCAATAAGTGGTTAAATCTCACTATGACTCAGTTTCCTCATCTATAAGACAGAGCGAATAGTGATACCTACCTCACAGACCAGTGGTCGGGTTCAAGTGAAAGAAAGCATTGCTTCAGATGGGATGTTTTGGGCTGCAAACAACATGAAACCTGCTTCCGAGTGGCTGGTGTAATCAAGATGTTTATTGTCGTGCTCCGTAAGAGACTGGAGGTGATAAGCGTTTCCAGATTTGTTCAGGAGTTCGATAATGTCAGGGCACTGGGTCAGTGTCTATGCGACTCTCTTAGCCTTGCCCTCATGGTCTCGCGATGGCTGCCACAGCACTGGACATCATGCTGTCACACACATCATTCAAAGCCCAAAGGAGGGATGGTGCAATGGGAGGGCTCTGTTCAGTTCTTCCTCTTTTGTTGGAAGAGGAGTGTTTTCTCAGATGCTCCCAACAGGCTTCCCTTCCTTTCACGTTAGCTAGAACAGGGTCATGGGCCTGGACTGGAGCTGGGCCCACCTTCCCTGAGATTAGGGCTTTCTACCCAATACTAGAAGCAAGTTAGGGTTCTCTGAGCAGGGTGAGGGGATAGAGGTGGCCTTCCGGTGTGTGGCAGCACTGTCTGCCACCTGTGCGTCAGACAGAAGGCCTGGCCCCCAGCAAATGCTGCCTGTCGTCGTTGACGTTAGCCACCTGTGTATCGGGCACGTGGAATTGCACAGCTGAGCACACCCCAGCGAGCAGCACGCCAGCAGCATCCCCTTGCGCTCCCCTCCAGGGGACACCCAGCTGCGAGGTAACTGCCCCCCGGCTTCTGACAGCGGAGCAAGGTTTTACCAGGACGGTCACGCGACACGTCCTCTGGTCGGGCTTCTCTTGCTCCACGTGAGGCTCTGAGGTCCGCCCCGTCACCTGTGGGGCTCTTCCGTGCCGCCGTGCTTGTGCCGTGCGTGTGCCTGGCCCGGGCTCGGGTTTGGGTGGTTTCCGGGTGGCGCTGTCGGGAGGAAAGCTGCTGGGAACATTTGTCTACAAGCCTTCGAGGGGACGTGTGTCTCCATTTCTCCTGGGTGACGCCAAGAAGGGGCTTGCTGGACGTCGGGCTCTGCTTTAGTCGATCTTGCCCAAGAATATTCCAAAGTGGTTGCACCACACGTGCTCCTGCCAGCTGTGCAAGTGTTTCATTGCTGGCCAAGGTATGCCAATAAACACGTTTGATGCCCTGCTCTCTTCCTGTTGGGTGTCTGAGTCATTTGTGAGTAACGTGTCCTCTTCCCACTTCCTGCCCTGCTTCTCTTTAATTGATTGCCCCCCGTAGCATGAAGCACCAGCCTGGAGCATATTAGATGCTCAGGCGAGGTTGGAACGAACAAACGAATGAATGAATGAATGCTGGGTCGTCACCCTGTGTTACTGTAGGACAGGGATCACAAACTCAGATGTCCGTCAGGGCTGTGAGTGAAGCATCCTGGTGTGAGGTGATAGGGAGTGGTGGGGCCTGTGGCAAGCTGGGGAGTGGACCCTCTGTGAGGAGCAGCTGCCACTTGGCTCCAGCAGGCTGCGGCCATGTGGGGGTGCAGGCCCAGTGCTGCCACATCTCCCAGTTTTTCAGAAGCCAGAAATCCAGAATTTATGTGCTGTTTTTAAGATATTGTCAACCAATTCAAGTATTTTGAAATACCACGTGATCCAAAACTCATCCACTGGCCAAATCTGGCCCATGGACTGACAGCTCGTAGAGTCGGGGAGAAGACCCATCTGTGTGTTTTTGTGTACGTGCGGAAGGGTGTAATGAATTTTAAGTGATTTTAAAAAACTCCTCATGAAAGATTTCAAATATACATAGAAGCAGAGAGAGTGTCTTGCTGCCGTGCGCCCCTCCTCTGCTTCGACAGACGTGGTCGTGCAGCCTCCAGGCTGCCCTGCGCCCCCCACCCGGCTCCCTGCCCGGTTCTCCTGGAGCTCACGTCTGACATCGGTCATCTTCTCTAGCCGGTGACTCTCTGCCTGGCGTGGGGCCGAGTCCTCTGCAGCCCCGTCCAGACACACGGCCCGGCCCCAGCCCGGCATCTGAGTCGGCGGGGCGGCCATGGGGCCCGAGGGCCTGCATTTCTGTCAAGTTCCCAGGTGACGCAGCTGCTGCTGATGGGGGCCCGCTCTTGGAGAGCCACTGCTCCAACGGGTGCCCGGCACAGTCACACAAAGTGACACAAAGCCCAGACCCCCTGCCCCCACTGTGCCGCGGAACTGTCGCCCACCCGAGCGCGCCCCCAGGTCCAGCGTGAGCCTCTGAAATGAGGAACCGGCTCCGCTGTTTGGAAATCCCCCGGGCCTCCCCCCGGGGGCCTCTGCCCCTTGCCGTTGGGTCCCTTTTGGGGGGCTGCGGGGGTGTGGCTCCGTGGTTGGTTGGTCCCTGCCCGGCCAGGAAGTTCCTGGGCCCCCTGGGACCCTCAAGGTGCTCTGACCTCTGGCCTCTTCTCTCCCCACCTGTCCCGTGGGAACCTGGTGGCTTTTAGAGGCCTGCTTTGGCGAGACCCCCGATTCTGATGCGCCCCAGGATGGGGGTGGCCCCCGTCCAGGGCCCCTCGGCGCCCCTCGTGTGCCCGGCTGAGGATGCAGCAGCTGAGGTCTTTCTGGGACGTGCCTCAGTTCGCATTCTGATACCGTGTGTCACCATCCAGCCAGGCTGTCCTTTGGTCTCAGGAGTCTGGAGCCGGGGCAGTGGAAGGGGCTTGCTCTGCAGATCCCGGCGGGAGAACGAAGGCCCCCACGGCGCCACTTGAAAGAAGCCACCAGAGTGTGTTCTGCCCTGTGTTTCTTCAAGGGGCTCAGGCTGCAGATCAAGGGGGCTTCACTGCGAGGGGATGGTGGGCGTCCCGTGCAGCGACCTGGCCCACCTTGTCTGGCCGGGGCCCTGCCTGCTGGCTGCAGACGGGAGCACTCAGGAGAGCCAGGGGTGCGTGGGGGACAGGCGTCACCCCGCCCCGGTGCTGGGGGTTCCCAGGTGTGGAGGGGGCTGCGGGAGGAAGCCCCACATTCCCTGAGCGGGCGTGGGAGGCAGGACAGTGGCCCCCAAAGATGTCCACGTCCTAATCCTGCGACCTGTGGACGTGCCACCTCACGAGACGAGAGAGATTTTGCAGATGTGGTTAAATGAAGGAGCTTGAGATGGGGAGGTTGTCCTGGGTTATGTGCGTGGACGTCTCCAGGGGCCTTGTAAGAGGCAGACAGGTGAGCGAGGATGAGGCGATGAAAGCGGGGTCGGAGGGATGAGGGGCTGGGCCAAGGAGGGCAGGTGGCTTCTGGAAGCTGGAAAAGCTGGTGAATGGATTCTCCCCGGGGGCTGACGCCTCGATTTTACCTCCATCTTGTGGTGAGACCCCTTTTCGACCTCTGACCTCCGAAGCTCCCAGATACCAAATCTGTGCTATTTTCAGCCAGTGAGCTTTTGGTAATTTGTGTGCAGTCAATAGGAAAGTCAAACAGTGAGTTTTGTTCCATTAAAGCTACGGAAGTAAAATTCTACCAGAGTCTGGTTTTGGTTTAAGTAAAATACTTCAGCTTGAAACACTCTTGTATGTTTGAATAGACCTGCTTTTGAAAATGTCAGTGTTGTTTCAGCGGCTCTGATGCTTGCAAAAGCTCTGGGCGCACGTTTTCCTTTGGCCTCCGGCTCTCCTGGGACCGGGTCCCACGCGGATCTGAGCCCACAGGAGCCGCCGGGCTGGGTCCTGTTGGCTGTGAGTGAGTTTGTGTTTTAGAGCAGTTTTAGATTCACAGACACGTTGGGGGGCCGTTACGGGGTGTTCGCGACCCTGCACCCCGCTTCCCTGTTCACATCTGTGGTGCTTGCGGCACGTTGCTTACGGGGGACGAACCAGAGTTGACACGTTAGCGTGAGCCAGTCCCACACTGTCCCGCCTCCTTCGTTGTGACTTCATATCCGTTTTCTGTCCCGGCCCGTCCAGGACACCACGTCGCGGGCAGTCCTGCCTCCGGAGGCTCCTCGCTGTGGCGGTTTCTCAGACTTTCCTTGGTTTGGTGACTGGACAGCTTTGAGGGGCCCTGACCGGGTTTCGCAGGTGCCCCTCTGTTGGGGCTGCTCCGACGGGTTTCTCACGGCGAGCCTGGGGCTCTGGGTTTGGGGGGAGGGCACAGAGGCAAAGGGCCGGCTCGTCCCCTTGTGTCAGCATGCCGTCACCGTCGAGGTCGTCCTGTTTCTAGTCCCTTTTCACAGATGAGGAAACCGAGGCACAGAAGTTGTGTGGGGCCCCTGCCTAGGAGGAGGGGGAGGGCCGGAACTGAGGGGGCAGGGGGTCGGGGCCGTGGGGTCGGGGTCCCTCTGCTGGTGTTGGGGCTCCTGGGCCCCCAGCCGTGACCCCGCAGGTCTCTCGGGGGCAGGTGGAGAGAAGTCAGGTTGATGGGGCCTGGCAGCCTTGTTGGGCCCTTGGGGGCCAAGGTACCCCCAGCATGTGCCCAACACCTTAAGAGCACCCACCGCCGTAGTAAACAGTTTTTCTCTCATTTTTTCTTTTTAAAACCCGAAATGTAACCCCCATATAGGGAAGCGCCCAGGCTCAGGTTCGAGGTCGCCGAGTATCTGTGTAGGTGTGCACGCTGGCCGCAGCCACCTGGATCGTGGGGGGACTCCCCTGCCCTCTCGGCAACCCCCTGTGGCCCACTGCCCCTCTGTCCCAAGGATTGGTCAGCCCATTCCAGGACAGTGACCTCAGTGGGTGCACTGGCAGGTTCTCCCGTATGTTGAGCTGCTTCTGTCAACGTCGTGCTCGTCGGCTCCTCTGTGTCACTGTGGGTGTCCTCGTGCATCCCTTTCTTGGTGGGTGGTGGCTGGTTGTAGGACTGTGCCACCGTTTGTCATCCACGCACTGTTTGTGGCCCTTTGTGTTGTTCCCAGTTTGGGCTGTTATGAGGCGAGCTGCCTGAGCGGTCGTGGACCATCTCCGTGTGGTGTATGTTTCATTTCTCTGGGGTGCACGCTGGCAGTGGGATTGCTGCCTTGCAGGGTAAATGTATGTTCAGCTTTAGCCAAGGATGCCAAAGTGTTTTCCATCATGATTATCCCAAATTATCCTTCTACCACCAGTGTGTGAGCGTTCTGGTTGCTCCGCATCCTTGCCAATATTTGTTATTGTCAGTCTTTTTCGTGTCAGCCATTCTGGTGTATGGTGTAGGAGCTCATTGTGGGTTTAGTGGACATTTCTCTGATGACTGGGCTGGGCAGCATGGGTGGGGTGGCTCCATGAAGTCACAGGGGTCTAGTCTCCTATCTTCCTGCTCCACCATCCTTGGTGCGTGGCTTCCATTTTCAAGGCTGCCTCGTGATCCAAAGTGGCTGCTCTGACTCCATCCATCATGACTGTAGTCCAGGCAGCAGGAAGGGGGGCTTGTCAACAGAGACAGAGGAATTTCTGATGGTGGTAATGGCAGGAAGACACACAGGGTGGTGGACAGAATGCGATGGAGGAGGGCTGCTTTAGAAAGGAGGCTCTTTTTGTCCATTTTGTTCACTGCTCTAGTCCCCAGACCTAGACCAGAGCCTGACGTGTAGTGGGGACTCAGTGAGTATTGTTGAGGGAATGAAGGCTGTTCAGGGAATGTCTCACAAAGAAGGTGACTTTAGGCTTGAGAAGTGAGGCATCGGGTCGGGGGGCAGGGAGAGTGCCCCTGGAGGAGTGAGCAGTAAAAGGCTCTGTGGCAGAAACTTGCCTGGTGGGTGCAGGAACAGCAAGGTCAACAAGGCTGGAACAGAGTGAGTGAGGCCGACAGTAAAGGGGGGTGTGATGGAAGTGCCTCCAGGAAGCCAGATCACTCAGGACCTCGTAGGTCACTGTCAGGAGTTTGGACTTTATTCCGAGATAGGTAGGGAGCCGTGGGAGGTGTTTGAGCAGGGGATGACATGATCCAACTTATCTTCTAAAAGGGTAACTGATTCTGTGGCGTGAATAGACCAGGGGCAGAAGTCGGAAAACCAGCCAAGAGGCTACTGCATTGCTCCAGTCAAGCGATGGTGGGGCCGGCGGGGGGGCGGTGTGGACAGAAGCGGGTGGATTTCAGGGGAGGTTTGGAGAGAGAGCAGCCACAACCTTGCTGTGGGATGGGTGCTGGGCGGGAGGGGAACGGAGGAGTCAAGGATGACTCAGCTTTGTCGCTGAAGCTGCTCACCCGTCGTCTTAGCAACGGGCCGGCGTTTCCTATAAAAAGCTCCTCTTTTGTACTTAGTACCTTTCAAGTCAAAAGCAGCTGGGACATTAGCGGAGGGCATGGTGTTCCCGAGGCCAGAGCGGCCCGTGCTGCCGGCCGACCGTGTCCAGGGCCCCTGGGGCTGGGGGCGCCTCTGGAGCCCTTGGGTTCGGGGGCCGAGCGGGCGGGGTCTGGGCCTGTCCCAGAACTGGGTCTCGTGGGCGAGTGGCCTCCTGGCTCGTGTGGTCAGAGCTGTGTCCCCAGAGCCTGTTTCTTGCTGTCACTGGGGAGGGACTAGGTTTTGCAGTTCCGTGGCCCGTCAGGTTCACGGTTAGGGGTGAAGCCCCGTGCGCTGCAGCCCGGGGGGGACGGCCTGGCGGAGAAGCGTGGACACACAGGCCCGCATGTGGGCGCCGGCCCCGCGCCCGGGCTCCCCCCGCTCCTGTGCCCTGGGAGACGGCCGGCCTTGCAGCCTCAGTGTCCACCTGTGACATGGGCTTCGAGAGTTTGAGGGGTGAAGCAGGCAGAAGTGCGTTGTTACCTGAGCGGTGCCATGTGGTTGACATGATGCTGCTGTTGCCTCTTCACCCCTGGCCTCTCAGGGCCAGGCGCCCCGTCTGGTTCATCTTTGCGTCTTTAAATTCCTCGCACAGCATCTAGCACAGGGTGGGTGGTTGTGCGCAGAATGGACCAGGTCCTGATTAGATCCGGGCAGGCTCGTTTTAGGTAGTTCCTGAAGGCTTCCTGGAGGAGGTGGCCCCCGGGGAGTGGGCTTTTGGGTTTGGAGGTCAGGGGCATCCTGGGAGCAGGGGAGAGCGCCGTGAGAGGCCTTGAGCTGATCCGCCTCCCCAGGGTGGACTCGTGTGGGAGAACATGAGGCGTTCGCTTGGGAGAATTGAGGTGAGGCCTTGAATGCCGAGTGCAGGGGTGGTCGAGAGCCATAATTGTAGTGATAGTTACAGCTCCTTCATAGTAAGCACCTACTGTGTGCAGTCTTGTGCCCCATCTCTTGAGTCTCATCCATGGCCCTGCCAAGTAGGGGCTGTTATACTCCCATTTTACAGATGGGGGAACTGAGGCACAGAGAGGGAAGCCTCTCGCCTGAGGCCACACAGCTAGGAAGCCATGGAGGTGGGGCCCAGTCCGCTCTGTGCTCACCAGCGCTGCCTGTAGAAATCCAGCGCGAGCCACCAGTGCGAGCCGCTCGGGCCATCTGAAATTTTCCGGCAGCCACGGCACAAAGAGGAATAAGGAACAGGTGACATTGGTGTTAGCGGTCGCTCTTACTTCGCCCAAAACACCCACGGTGTCGTGGCCTCAGCATGTGATCAATATGAAACACGTCAACGAGCAGACTTGTGTCCTTGTGCTTCTTTTTCTGAAGTCCCTGCAGTCGGCCTGGGGGTGACACCCGGGCCGGCTCCCTGGGGACTCTCGACGTTTCAGTTACTGTGGGGCCCCCCGGGGCGGCGGCTGCTGTGCCATTGCAGAGCCGGGCCTGGGCCTGGGGGCTCCAGCCGCTGCCCACTCCCATGGAAGGGAGGTTTCTGGGCCCCAAGGGTGTCCCGCTTTGGGGGTCTCCCCCTGGCTTCTCTCACAGAGGCAGGGACACGTGCGTGTCGATTGAGTGAGAAATAGAGACTTTACTGCTGGACGCCGTATTCGTCTGGAAGAGCCGACGGAGGAGACTTTAATCAATGTTCTTCTCCACGTGGCAGTCACTCCTAGGGACGGTCTCCACTCCTCCAGTCTCGGCTCGAATGTCACCTCCCCAGAGAGCCCTTTCTGGGCTGCCCCGTCTGACATGACCTGTCACTGTCACTGTCCACCTGGCTCTCCTCTCTCTCACGCGCCCCAGGGCTTCAAGTTTTCTCCAGTGTGGGTTTATCTGATGCCCCTGGGCCTCCTTGCTGGGGCTGTCCCCTCCCCAGGGCAGGGACTTGTGGTCTGTCCTCTGCTGTGACCCCACGCCCGGGATGCTGCGGGCTCTCGGCGTGTGCCCAGTAAGGGCTCGGGATGCGGTGGGGGCTTGGGGTGCCCTGTGCGTCTTCTGCGATGGTCTGGGAGCCCCGAGGCCGTTCTGTTCTCCCTGCCCGGCCGCGAGCCTGGGCAGCATCGAGGGCCCCGGGGGGGGGGAGTGGGGAGGGGAGTCCCCACCCGCGCGGCCAGATGCCTCTCCATTCTTTTTGGCGTCAGGGGAGGGAGAAGGAGCCCTGGGCGCCTGGGCTGGATGCCAACCTGGCCAGTTGTGGGTTTGGGTGACACCCTGGTAGCCTAGCTTTGCCAGGCCTTGGCCCCGGCACTGGACTGAGCAGTGCCCCCCAAGAGCTATGTCCCAATGCTCGCCCCTGTCGACTGTGAACGTGACCTTATTTGGACGCAGGGTCTTTGCAGACGTGATTAAGGCGAGGATCAGATGGGCCCTGAGTCCACAAGAACGTCCTTCTAAGATAAGAGGACGCGCAGAGAGGGGGCGACGTGACCCTGGAGGCAGAGGTTGGGGGGATGCAGTCAAGCCGAGGAACGCCAGCAGCTCCCGGGAGCCGGGAGCCGGAACAGCCGAGTCGGGACCCTCCTCCGGGCCTGCACAGGGAGCACGGCCCTGCCGCCAGCTGGGTTTCAGACCTCGGGCTCCGGAGCTGGGAGAGGACAGACTTTGTCGGGCAGCCCCAGGAGCCCAGCACGGACCCTCGGTGCCGGGGAACCGGGCCAGGTGGCAGGGTGGCAGGGGGCACCTGGACTCCCTGGCCCTGGGGACCCCGGGACCCAGCGAAGATGCTCTCTGGCCTCTGCTCTGTCTGCTGGCGGCTGAGGGGAGGGGGAGGCCCGGGGGGTCGAGGCTCCTCTCGGCCGCTGCCCGCTCCTCTGCTCTGCAGGCATGTGTGGACGCCTGCTGCTGGCCTCAGTGCCCCGGCAGGACAGCCAAGTGGGGCCTGCCTGTCCCCTGCCTTCCTCGGGCCTCCCTGGGCAGTGCAGGGCTGGCCCCGATCCTCGGGCCTCGGGGTGCCCTCCGCCCTCCCTGGGCCGTGTCTGGCCTCCTCGCCTCCCTGCCTGGACTGGAGATCGGGGCTGGCGGAGGAGGCGCTGCTGAGACCACCGTCGGGCGGGAGGGTGCCCTGAGCCTTGGCATTCGTGTTTCGCTCCGTCCTGAGGCTGCGACTCCCTAAGCCAGAAAATTTTGTTGAAGTTGTAATTTTAAAGACTTACTTAACTGAAGCATAGGCGAATGGCCAAAAGTGAATGTGTATGAAGTTTTCATTTTTGCCGTCACACATCCACCGAGCGGCTGCCTGGCCCAGCTGGGCGCCAGACAGGCCAGGGTCTCCGTGTCGCTAAAGAAACTCACTCCCGAGGACGAGCTGTTGAACACCCACGCCAAGGAGGAGGCAGACGACCTGTCCCTGGACGCTGCCGCATTGACCGTGTTTGTTCCAGAGCTCACGTCGCTCGTCCCCTCGGGAAGCGTTTGCTGAGTGCCTGCTGGGCACCGAGCCCTGAGGGTGCACGCGCCAAGAGGGCAGATGAGGATACTGTCCTTGTGGGTGTGAGCTGGCAGGGAGGCAGACGAAGGACAGTAGATGTGATAAATCAGTTGTAATGTTTGCTGGAAGATGACAAGGACCGTGGAAAAATCAGAGCAGGATAAGGGAGTTCAGGAATTTGGGAGTGGGTAGGGTGGGTCTTCCTGAGCAGGGGGCAAAGGAGCAAAGATTAGAAGGGTGAGAGATTTGACCACGTGGCTACCCCGGGAAGAACACTGAAGACAGAGAGAACAGCCCGTGCAAAGGCCCTGGGGCAGGAGTGTGCCTGCCCATGCCAAGGACAGCAAGGAGGCCAGCATGGCTGGGCTGAGTGAGTGATAGAGAAAACGACGGGATGTGGGACCTGGAGAGGCCACAGGGGCGAGACCAGATGGAGGGACTCGCAGGCCAATATTGAGAGGGCAGCTTTTGTATTAATTTTATTTTCAAAAAATAAAATGTTAGATATTATTTTATTTGTTTGAAAATTCACGTAAAGAGGCCAATATGGACTGTATCTTTCTGCAGCTTACCTTTTTCCACTCAAGATTCTGCTTTCAGACGTATCCAGGTCGATCTGGCCCGTTCACATCTGCCTGCTGTGGTGTGTGGGAAGCCCAGTTTATCTGTGGCTGAGGACCTGCTGGTCTGTCTGTTCTTTTTCGAGACTTGACAGTTCTGTGGCCCTGTTACACGCACGTGGAATATCTCTAGGGCAGAGTTTCCAATCTGTGGGGTGTGACCCGGTGGTGGTGGCGAGATGATCGGGGTGAGTGGGGACCAGCATTTTAAAGCAGGATGGAAGAGAATAGGGCCTCAGAGCAGGAGCTGGTCTAGTTGGGGCTTAGATGATGGCTGCAGGAGGGTGTTCTTCACGAGGCTTCTGTTCCAGTCGCTCCAGGTGTGCAGGTGGCGGTCCCAGGGGGCCAGCAACCCCGAAAGCTGGTGCTGTGTGCCCTGTGCCGAGCAGGGCACCATGGAGCCATCGGCCGAGCTCCTGTTCTCCCCGCTTCCCGGGGGCTCCTCTCGGCCACCAACGGCATCTTCGTTTCCCACATCTTTGCCCACATTTGGTTTTCTTAGGTAGCTTAATCTGTGTGTCTGTCTTTTGGGAAATATGTCATTTTAATTTGGAGTTCATCTTTTTTTTTTTTTTATTAATGTTATGATAGATTACAACCTTGTGAGATTTCAGTTGTACATTTTTGTTAGTCATGTTGTGGGCACACCACTTCCCCCTTTGTGCCCTCCCCCCACCCCCCCTTTTCCCAGGTAACCACCGATCAGATCTCCTTATGTGGTTCATCTTTTTAAAAACACTGTGGTAAGATTTGCTTAACCTAAACCTCAGCGTTTAAACCATTTAGAAGTGTACAATTGAGTGGCGTTTTGTACATTCACAATGTTGTGCAGTCATCACCGCTATCTGGTTCCAGAACATCTTCGTCACCCCGGGAGGAGACCCTGGACCCGTTGAGCAGTCAGTCACTCCCCAGCTCCCCCGGGAACCCCCGGGCTGCTTTCTGTGTCTGTGGATTTGCTGATTCTGGACATTTCCCGTCCGTGGAATCACACGGTGTGTGGCCTTTTGTGTCTGGCTCCCTTCACTCCGTGTAGTGTCGCCAGGGTCCGTCCGGCTTGTCGCAGGCGTCCATGCTTTGCTCCTTTTGTGGCCAAATCATAGTCGGTTGTGTGGACGGACCCCATTTTGTTTGTTTGCCTCTGTTGGTGGACGTGTGCGATGGCTGCTGTGTGTAGTGCAGCTATGCAGCACTAGTGAACATTCTGGAACGCATTTTTCTTTGGAGACCTGTTTTCAGTTCTTTCGGGTTGATCCTGGGAGTGGAATCCTGGGTCATACGGTAACTCTGCGTTTGAGAGTTACCAGGCCGTTCCCCACGGCGGCCGCTCCGTTTGCCGTCCCCCCAGCAGCGGACAAGGGTCCAGTGTCCCCCCATCTCTCCAGCACTTATTTTCCATTTCTGGTCGCACCATCCGCGTACCATCTCGTGGTCATTCTGATTGGCGGTCGTGTGCTCGTTGGCCATTTGTGCGCCTTTTTTGAAGAAACGTCTGTTCGAGTCTTGGGGCCCATTTGCAGTTAATCTTTGATTTGTAAAACTTTCCGTTCTGGTTCCAGCATCTTTTTGCTGAAGGGTAGCTGCACCTGAGAAGGCGCCTTTCCCGTCAGGAGGGCGCTGAGTTCGCACAGAGTGCACCCGGCCCCGGGCCACTGCCTTCTCCTCAGGGCACAGAAGCTCTGCAGCCCCCAGGAAACCGCCTTGTGCCCCCCACCCCCGCCCCGGCACCCTGCCCTGATCGCTGTCTCCACATTTGTCTTGCCTGTTCCGGAATTCACGGAAATGAGCCTCAGTCTCTTCTCTGGTCCCTGCCTTCTTCCGCTCAAAGTGATTGCATCATATTTTAGAGGTGGCAATGATACCTATTTGCTTTCTTTCTAACCCAGAATATTCCGGAGGTTGTCCCATAGGAGTAAACAGAGCGTGTCATGGGTGTTTTACTGTTTTTTCAAATCACCCCTACTGAGCTGTGTTTACTGACGATACAGCACACACGTTTTAAGTGTAATCTGGTGAGTCCCTGGCAGCTTTCTTCAGAACGGAGGCGTCGGATGTCCGTCGACAGGTGAATGGATGAACCGAGCGGGCGCATTTATACAAGAGTCTGTCGCCAGCGAGAAAGGGACGCAGTTCAGAAGCATTTACTTGAGACCAAGAAACCAGACGCAAAGCGGAACATGCTGGATGGAGCCCAAGGGGCACTGAGGCGCTGGGAATGTTCTGGACCATCAGTTTATGTCTAACTTGGTGACTGAGACACAATAACGTTCATCGATGTTTCCGACTGTTGTACTGAGATATCACTCACACGCGTAATCTTTCTCCTCCAATTGTTGAAATTGTGGTCCAATACACATAACATAAAACCACCGCAGCTGTTTCTGAGCGTACCGTTCAGGAGCATCGAGCATGCTCACCCTGTTGTGCACCCATCACCGCCATGCATCTCCGGAGCTCTTCTCATCGTAAACCTGAGACTGTCGCCTGGAACACTGACTCCCCGTCCCCCGGCCACCCCTGGCCCCCACCATCCTACTTTCTGTCTCCTTGAATATGACCCCCCCGGGGCTCTCGCGTGAGTCATTCACGCGGGATCGGTCCTTCGTGACTGGCTCCTTTCATTCAGCATTCTGTCCTCCAGGTTTGCCAGGTGGTAGCCTGTGTCAGGATTCTCTTCCTGTCTGAGGCCCAGTCACGTGCCATCGAACATGTGGACACTGTGTCCATCGTTCACCCACAGACGAACGCTCGAGTTGCTCCCCCCTCGGGCTGCCGTGCACACGGTGTGCTCACAGGCGTCCTTTTTAGCAGGTGTGGCGGAAACGTCCCCTTGCTTGATTTCATTTGTCATATGGGTGAGGTGTATACATTTAATAAAACTCAACAAACTCCACTTAAAAAGGATGAAGGTTATGGGTGGTCCTTGAAAACATGCTCAGTGAAAGAAACCGTATGTGGCCTTTTGTATCTGCTTGTTTTTAAGAAATAGAGATTGTGGGTACGTTTGCAGACTCATACTGTATGAGTCTCTTTCTCTGAGAAAAGGCAAATCCGTGGAGACAGAAAGTAGATCTGTGGTTGCGAGGCAGGGGGAGGGGAGCGGCTGCTCATGGATACGGGGTCTTGTTCTGGGAGATGGAATGTTCTGGAACTCGATGATGGTGACGGCTGCACAACTCTGTGAATGCACTAAAAACCCCTGAGCTGCACTCTCCCGACCGGGCCTCGTGTGCTGCGTGAGTCCTGCCTCGACTGTCAGAAATGTCGGCCTGATACTTCTGAGGTTCATCCAGACACTCATCCTTTTTAGTGGATAGTTGATGAGTTTTATCACATGTCAACACCTCGCCTGTTTGGCCACTGAAATCAAGATACGGGACGTGTAACCCCCAGGTTGTCTCTCGATGCCTTTCTGTGGTCAGTCCCCGCTCCGCCCCCAGCCCCTGGAGCCCACTCATCTCGTTTCTGTCTCTCTGGTTTCCCCTTTTCTCAGGGTCCCATAAATGCAGTCACAGCGCGGGCGGCTTTTTGCGTCTGGCCCTTTAAACGTGTCACGCGCTGTTGTGCTTTGTTGGGAGTCGGTTCCTTCCCGTTTCGAGTGCTGTTCCAGGGGCTGAGACACGCAGTTCGCTGGCCGGTCGATGGCCATTCAGGTGGTTTTAAAAACCTATTTGTTTTCGAGGGACGTTTAGGTCCATCCTGCTCCTAAAGGCTCCCCGGCCTTTGCACGGCTGGGTCCTCTGCCAGGAGTGCCCTCCCCACCTTCTTTTCCCGGCAAAGCCCAACTCATTTCTTCAGTCCCCAGCTCACACGTCGCCTCTTCCGGGCAGCCTTCCTGACTGTCCAGGAATGGGCTCGCACGGTCTCTTTGGGAAGAGGGAGTGGTGTCCAACAAGGGATGGCCTTGGTCCTCTCTCTCCATCTCTGTCTTCCGACCGTGATCTTTGACCCCGGGAGAGGGTGGGGATAGAGTCAGTTATGTTGGGCAAAAGGCCGTGAGCTTGGCCACCACTCTTATCTAATCAGCTGCCAGGTCAGATGCCTCTGGTCTGGTGTGGCCGAAAGAATGCTCTCCTGCTGGGTCTGAGCAGAGCAAAGTCCGTCCCCGACCTGAGGTCGGTCATTCCTGCCGGGTGACTGTGTGGCCGACGCCTGGACTCCTGGGTCCTGCCAGGCCCTGTTCGAGGCGCTTTCCCTCTGCAAGCTCCTTTAATCCCCCCACCAGCCCTGCGCGGTGGGCGCTGTCACCACGCCCATGCTATGAATGAGGAAACTGAGATGCAGAGGGGACCAGGGCCGTGACCCTATACCAGCCCAGGGCCCCAAAGCCCCTGTTGTTGGAGACAGACAGACTCGTGGCTTTATCTGGTGACCCATTGATCTGGCCCTGATTTATCCCCAAGCCGGGGGGAGCAGACCAGTGGCTGAGGGGAGCAGGAGGGGATCCTGGGATTCTGGAGGCTTCTGCGGGCCCAGCTGCCTTTGCCAAGAAATAGGGCCGGGGAAGGAGGCAGGAACCGGAAACCGTTATTTTAAGAAAATCATTTTGTTGAGGTACGATTGGCATAAAGACAGCTGGACACGTTTGATGTTTACGACTTGATGAGTTTGGAGACGAGCGTGGCCTCCTGACACCGTCAGTGCAGCCTGCGAAGCATGTCCACCGCCTCCGACTTCTCTCCCACCTCACCTCTTCGTTCATGATCGCTTCTGTCGTCATTTTTTCAGTTGTGCACGATGAACAGGCCCCAGAGTCTGCCTTCAACTGTGCCAGCCCGTGTGCAGAGGTTTACTCTGCACCGCACACCACAGTGTCTGTAGTTGACGCTGTGTCGCAGACTCAGAAGTTCCCTGAGACGGTGGGTCTTACGAGCGTGTTTCACCACACGCGCCGAGGAGGACAATGGGACTGAGGTCGCGTCTCCTCCTGCTGGCGTGTGCTGGCGGAGGCCGGGTCGGCGGGGACCCCCCAGCCATGAGTCCTGTGAGCATCTCTCCTGTGGGTGAGGGGATGGCGGAGAGGGCACGGCGGCCCTGACCCCGTCGCTCCTCCCTGTGGGTCTGTTAGAATCTGAGGATTTGCATCCTGGATGAGCCCCCCAGCAGCCTCCAGGCTGAGGTCTGAATCCCGCTTGCTCCGCCTGTGCCGAGGGGGCCGGGGGACTCGCCTCGGGTGTCAGACCCGCTGTGGGGCCTGGGGAGAGGCACACAACCTCGCCGGGCCTCAGTTTCCCCATCTGTAACACAAGAGGTCACCCCCTCTGGAGCTGGTGCCAGTGCAGGGCAGCAGCAGCCTGGCAGAGGGGCGGCCCGCGGGCCAGCCGTGGCCTGGGATGCGCGATTTGGCTGCTGGGTGTGTTCGATCTTGAAAAATCAGTTGTTGATACTGAAACAATCGGGAGATTCCATAGAAAGATCTGGATTTCTGAGAGCGCGTGAAACATGGGAGGATCTGGAAGAAGTGAGCCCTGGGGACCCCAGAGAGGACCCCGGAGAGGACCCCGGAGAGGACCCCAGAGAGGAGTGGCAGCTGCCGCCTCTGCTTGGGGGTGGCCCGTCAGTCCACCATGCCCCCCTCCCCAGTGCCCCCGAATTGCCCAGATGCCCTGGACGTGTGGGGACTGAGCTGGGACGGCCCGCCCCTCCCCACAGCTCTACTCGGGGCCGCCGCTTCCTGTCCTCACCTCCTCCCCACCAGCCCCAGGGCCAGGCCGTGCTGCCCTCCATCCAGAGCTGGGGCTGGACACCTGCTCCCTTCCTGCCTGGGACCGGGGAGCGGAGCACTCGGGCCGGCGCCCCAGGGTCCTGTGGCCTGTTTCCTCACACAGTGACCTCTCACTGCGCCCCCTCCTTCCCCACCAGGGAGCACTGAAGAGGAGCTCCTTGCTGGAGGGCAGGGCGGGCTGGGGGCTGGGGAATTCAGCCCTCATCGTGACTGCACTACCAGTGACAGAGGAACCCAAAAACCTAAGGCTAAGAGTGGCTGCTTCCGAGGGTCGTGGCCTGGAGGCGATAATTCAGCGAAGGACCGAGCGTAGCACCGGGTGCACAGGCACGCCTGCGAGATGCTCGCTTTTTATCGCTTGGCTCCATCGTGTTTATTAGTCACTTTATTTGCACATGTTGGAGGCCGAGGTCATAAAATGATCCTTGTGGCTCCCGCAACCGGTGGGAAGACGTGTTCATGAGTAAACACTTGTCACCCCTGAAGGCGAGTCTCAGACTTTAGAGTGGATCTCCCAGTGTCTAATTCTCGGCAGTGAATTCTGCTTTTCTTCATTTAAATGCGTGTCGGTCAAATGGGACACGGCTGAGGCTGCAGAGCCGCCGGCCCCGTTGTACGGACCGGAAGACTGAGGTTCGGCCGGGATCGACTGGCCCAGGGGGCCTGGGGTCTGGCCGCCTCCGGAGTCTGCAGGTCGGGGAGGTGGGGCCAGCCTCACCAGCCAGCTGCAGCCTCCTGCCTCCTCCGGAGCCTCTGCCCGTTGGTTCTGGCTGCCTGGGGACAGTGGGTGGCTGTCCTTGTCCTGAAGGTCTTGGTCAGAGGGAGAGGGAGGGTGACGCACGGGCCCCGGCCGCCTAGCTCGGCGTCACCGGCGTCCATCCGGTGGTCTGTCACTCAGCCAGACCCGGGAGGGAACATGAGCCGTGTGGGGGCCAGTGGTGTCGGCAGGCCAGTCTGGGGGCGATTGGGTGGCAGTAGGGGGACCTCCCGTGACACGGGACAGGGAAATGCGGAGCTGAGGTGTGAAGCAGGGATTAGAGCCCAGTGTATCTGACAGACAGACTCGCCCAGTGGGCTTTGGGCCTGTTTTCTTCGGCCTTTTGAGAAAATCAAGTTTTTGCCAAGCTTTATACATCAGGAGATTTCATGTAAATTTCTGTATTTCTGGCTTTTCATGGAGAACTGCTCTTGTCCTCATCTCCTTCTGCTCTCCCCCTCGCAGGCTCTGCTCCAGCCACAGTGGCCTCCCTGATGTCCCTCAACTCTCTGTCTCAGCACCTCCCTGCCTCAGGGCCTTTGCACTGGCTGTTGCTTCTATGTGGAATTGCTCCCCACTGAATCCATGTGGTCCCCTCACTTCTCAGTGCCTTTAGTTTCTGTTTTAGTTTGGGTTTTGTTTTTGCTTCCGTCTCGCCTACCTGACGACTCTGTACAATTGCAACCCTTTTCCCCATCCCGCTTTGTTCCCGCTATGCTCTGCCACCCAGCAGGCATTGTACACTCATTGTGTAACGCCTACCCTTCCCCCGCTGGGATGAAACCCCAGAGTTCTGCATTTGGGTCTGACTTGTTCCCTCTCCAATCACCAGCTCTTAGAAGAGGGCCCGGCAGGTAGTCAGTGCTCAACAAATGTTTGTTGAGTGAGTAAGTGATCATTTGGCCACACAGAGCCTACATTCCTGCAGGCTGCCCTGTGCTGTGGCTGAGTGACAGCCACCTCCTGGTCTCCTGATCAGGCTACTGTTATTAAAACACGTTAAAAAATAACAGCATGGATAGATTACCTATTAATCTTAGTGTGTAAACCCCCGGCCAAGGAGCCCCTGCCCCGCTGTGCCTGTGGGATGCAGCTGTGCAGGCCGGCTCTGGGCAGCTATTCTGGAGCCAAGTGGTGAGACGGGTGGGCGTGGGCCCTGGTCGCCCCCTTCATGGGCGTGTGTGTCCCGTCCCCGCAGAACGTGCGCATCGACCCCAGTAGCCTGTCCTTCGACATGTGGAAGCAGATCCCCGTGCCCTTCTACCTGTCCGTCTACTTCTTCCACGTCCTCAACCCCAACGAGGTCCTCCAGGGCGGGAAGCCGCAGGTGCAGGAGCGTGGGCCCTACGTGTACAGGTGAGGACGGGGGCCTGGGCCCGGGCCCCAGGTGAGTGGCCCTGGCAGGGTCAAGGTCTTAGAGCAGACTGGCGTGGGGCTGCCGTGCTGAGCCCCAGAGATTGCTCCAGAAGCAGGCCAGGCGTGCGGGCCGGTCATGGTGCTGGAGAAGTTCTTTCCGGAGCAGTGAGCAGGGGTGACATGGATCAGGGAGGCGGGTGTGTGCGTGTCACAGAGACACACACACACACACACGAGCAGGGGCCTGCTCCCCAGACCTGAGACCTTGTAGGGTCTGACAGCTCTGTCCTGGTCATTCATTCATTCAGCACATTGATTGAGCACCTGCTGTGTCCCGACCTCACTTTATGACAGCAACCCCCCCCCCCAAGTTTTCACTCCCCTTCTACAGGTGCAGGAATTGGGGCCCAGAGAGGGAACTGACTTGCCCATCACGTGGTGCGGGGACCCCGGGCCTGGCTGCCTGCCCCGCCCGAGCCGTTGGCCTCTGCACACCCTCTGAGGGGTGACCAGCCCCGCCCTGGCTTTCCGGGGGGCGACACGGGCAGAGAATGTTCCAGCTGTTTGAGATGCACAACTGGGATCCTGGCGGCCTGGGATGAAACTCAACAAATGTGGTCGAGGTGTGGGAGTCAGGTGCCCGAGTCGGGGTCGGCTGCATGCATTCACTCACGCACTCACTCATTCACTCAGCGAATGTTTGTAGGGCACCGACTGGGTGTCCACAGCTGTTGGAGGCACAGGGGACCCAGAAGAGGACGAAATGGACAGAGAGAGCACTGAGGTGCTTGCAGCTGGGTTGAGGGAGTCGGATGAAGATGAATAAGTGGAATCTTACGTTAGCATCGCGGGGGGCGGGGGTGCGGAAGGCGTTGGCACTTGGGGTTTGAGGTGACCAGGGTGGACCTCTCCGAGGAGGTGACGTGTGAGCAGGCCTGATGGAGGGCCTGGCGGGGTGGGGAGGTGTGTCGGGATTTGGGGACCTCCCGGGGTGGCTGGTGAGCTTTACGGAGGCCTTGGTGCCGGGTCCTGCAGTGGACGACGGACCCGGGAGGCGGCCATGGCGCTGTCGGGGTGCAGGTGGCCGGGCTCTGGGGGCCCCACGGCCCGGCTGGAGCCCGCTGAGCCCCGGCCCTCGCCTGCAGGGAGTTCAGGCACAAGAGCAACATCACCTTCAACGACAACGACACAGTGTCCTTCCTGGAGTACCGCAGCTTCCAGTTCCAGCCCCACAAGTCCCGCGGCCTGGAGAGCGACTACATAGTCATCCCCAACATCCTGGTCATGGTGAGGCTGCCCCGCTGCCCCCTCCTCCCCGGCCCGAGGGCGCCCGTCTCTCCTGCCCGGGCTGTCCCTTGGCGCGGACGGCCTGGGGCTCACGGGCCGGACTCTCAGCCTGCAGGACCGCCCGGCGCCCCCCCCCCCCCCCCGTCTCTGCTTGGGGGTCCTGGCAACGTCACTGTCTCTCCCTTTTCGGTGGACAAATCTGACCCCTCCGGGAGGAGGTCCTCGCGGGGGCGGAGTGGGCGCCCCCAGGCCTGTTGCCCGCCGCACCGCGAGGGGGGTGAGCAGGGCCTCCATCCCATGCGGGTGGCAACAGCTGGAGTCACAGACAGCTCGTCACGTGGGACGGGGGCCCCAAGACCACCCGGGGCCTCTGATAGCGGGACGGCTCCAGGGACCCAGCACGAGGTCCTGCTCTGGGACGTGGGTCATCGCAGAGGAAGGCGCCGCACATGGTCAGGGAGGGGCAGGCACAGGGGGGAGGCAGGCGCGGGCTCCCAGAGCCCCCCGGGACTCACAGGGGACACACTTGATCCCCCAGCAATGGGTGTGACAACATGTGCGAAGTGTCATCCACCGGGGAAGCCCGGGGGAGCCTCTGTGCCAGGCTGTTTACGGGGGTCACAGCGGGCCCCCTGCGTCGCCCCGCCTCCTTTCCAATGTGAAATCTGACATCAGATTTCATTTGTAGGAATTTGTCCTCTGGGTAGAAAAACACATGCTGGCAAAGATGTTTGTGCTCAAGGATACTCACTGCAGCAATGTTGCCAGAAAAATTCTAGAAGCGACCTAAATATTCACCATGTGGAGTTACATTGTGATATTCTGCTGTAGCCAGGCAACGGAATAGCACACAGCCCGTGAAAGGAGGCGGGGCTGCAGGAGTGGCATGGAGCCGTCCCTTAGGTCTGTCTAAGGGGGGAAAGCAAGATGCAGGACACATGTGTTGATCATGCCACGCGTACTGTTTATCAAGGAGAAACACTTGCATGCACAGTCCCACTCACGCATGCGTGCTGTTGGGTGCCTAGACCAGGGTGGGCAAACTTTCCCTGGAGAGGCCCAGCTAGTCAATAGTGTAGGGTTTGAAGGCCGCACGGTCTCGTGGCGGCTGCTGGGCTCTGCTGTTGGAGCACACAAGCAGCCAGCAACAATGACATGTGCGAGTGGGCGTGGCTGTGTTCCAACCACACTTTATTTTATGGATGCCGAAATGTGAATTTCATGTAATTTTCATGTTTTTTGCAGTATCCTTCTTTTCTTTTTCAATCATTGGAAAATGTGAAAAACATTCTTAGGGGGCTGGCCCGGCGGCATAGTGGTTAAGTTCGCATGTTCCGCTTCGGCAACCCAGGGTTCGCAGGTTCACATCCTGGGCTCGGACATGGCACCGCTCATCAGGCCACACTATGGTGGCATCCCACATACACAATAGAGGAAGATTGGCAACAGATGTTGGCTCAGGGACAGTCTTCCTCACAAAAAGAAAAAAAGCCCCAAACCCCCATTCTTAGCTCCCAGACTGCACGGAAGCGGGTGGCGGGCTGCGCTGGCCGGCGGCGTGTTTTGTTGGCCTCCGCTGTCAACTGCTTAGGAAGTGCCGGCTGCGTCCGCTTTTCTAGCTTTCTTGGCTGGAGACTGGCTTTTTGTTTTTTTTTTTAAATATTGGCCTGAGCTAACAACTGTTGCCAATCTTTTTTTTTTTCTCCCCAAAGCCCCCCCGGTACATAGTTGTATATTTTAGTTGTGGGTCCTTCTAGTTGTGCTATGTGGGACGCCGCCTCAGCGTGGCCTGATGAGCAGTGCCATGTCCGCACCCAGGATCAGAACCGGCAAAACCCTGGGCCGTGGAAGCAGAGCGCATGAACTTAACCACTCGGCCACGGGGCCGTCCCCATGGAGACTGGGTTTTGGATGAGGTGCCTTTAAAAACTAAACCAAGGGCCAAGACAGAATCTCCAGAGGGAAGCAGAACTTAGAAAATAAATTCATGTGCATTCCAAGCACCCAGATATTGGGTAGAACAGGGTTGGGCTCTGGGTGTTTGGGAAGAAGATAAGGACGTGGAATAGAGTCTTCGTTAAGACTCCAGGTTACAAGGTGACAGTAAAAGGTGCTCCAAACTGGCCTAAGTGAAAAGGGGATTTATGGGCTCATATTATTGAAAGGCTAAGGATGTTTCAGGTGTGGCTTGATCCAGGCTTCAAATAGGGTTGCCTGGGTCTCTGTCGGTTCCAAGCTCTGGCAAACCCACTCCTCGGGGTGGCTATAGCCTTGCACGCCCCCAGGTTCAAGGCCACCAGCGGCGGGACCTCCCTTCTGTACCCTGCAGCCTGGGCAGAATGTCTCCCTGTGGCTCGTTGGCTCTGAGTAGGTCACATGCACATTCCCAAACCAATCTCCGTAGCCGGAAGGAGGAAGGTTCTGACCGGCTGGGCCGGAGCTGCGTGCCCCCCTCTGGGGCTGGGGGTGGGGTTGACTTAGCCTGAAGCCAAGAGCACGTGTGGTCTGTCACTGAAGGCTCAGGGAATGGTCTGGATGCTCCCTCAGGGGCCCTCCTCGGCCCGAACTTCCCTGGGTGGACGCTGCCTTGAGGCCCGACCTGGAGTCCGGTGGGGATGGACGGCCCAGGCGGTCTAGCCCTGACCTGAGCTTCCCCTCGCTCTGCAGAGTGCAGCGATGATGATGGAGGACAGGCCCATGAGCCTGAAGCTGATGATGACCTTGGCGTTCACCACCCTCGGCGAGCGCGCCTTCATGAACCGCACCGTCGGCGAGATCATGTGGGGCTACGAGGACCCCCTCATGAACCTCATCAATAAGTACTTCCCAAATATGTTTCCCTTCAAGGGCAAGTTCGGGTTATTTGCAGAGGTAAGTGTGGCCCAGTGAGGAGTTCAAGGCCTGTCTTCTTGTCCACTGACGCAGCCTGGAAGCTGGTTACCAGCTCGCTTTGGGAGCTGGCTGGGGGTCTGGGGCTGTGGGTTGTGAATGGCAGAAAACCCAACTCAAACTGGCTTAAGCAAAATAGAGAATTTGTTGGCTCATCAAACTGAAAACTCTAGGGCTGGATTCAGGTGCAGCTTGATCCAGGCTCAAATGAACTGACTGCAGCTGAGTTAGACAATTGGAAGCTATTGCTGGAAGAAGGGCAAATGGCTGCTGGGGAGGCAGATCACAGATATCGACTATAGCGTTGCTCTAAGCCACCTGCTTTTTCTTAATCTTGAACCCTGGTAACCTGGTAGGGTCAATGATTGGGCTCCTCAGCCGTGATCTCATGTAGAATCTGACCTCTGACCTCTGACCCCTGATCCTGGTGCTCTCAACCACGGGTTTCAATAAGCCCTCTGGTGCTTCAGCCTCAGCCTCTTTGGGCTCTGCTGGTCTGGCATAGAGTGTTAGGGGACAGGGATCATGATTCTGTTCCTGGCATGTGATACATTCTTGGCCGGAATGACAGGTTCTGGGCGTGGGGCTAGCTGGCCAGTTTGAGGTAAGTGACATGATTCTGTAAAAGTATCTTGTAAACTTGTAAAGAAATGCAAGTTATTACAGAGTCACTAGTGTGCCTGTAATCTATGTTTGACCTTGTGTAGTGGAAACCCCAAAATAACAGTGCAGCCATGACTGTTCAGTGTTGATGTGGTAGCTTCATACTCTTTATGGATCTAGAATCCTACTGCTGTGCTCCACTATCTTTAGGGCGTGGTTTCCATACTCAAGATTACCATGTGGTCCAAGATAGCTGCTAGAGCACCGGCTATCACATCCACATTCCAGACAGCACAGCAGGAAGGAAGAAGTGGTGGGGATGGAGGGGCAGACAGGGGAGTTGAGGACTGTCCCAGCTGTCTCCCTCTTGAGGAGGGAGAAAAACAATTTCCACTTACTTTCCACTGGCCAGAACTTAGTCATGTGGTCACAGCTAGCCGCAAGGGAGGCTGGGAGATGTAGCTGTCCCGCTGGGTGTGTTGTGCTCTGAGTAGGGTTTGGGTTTGGTTGTGAAGGAGAAAGGGGAGAATGGACTTTGGGTAGTAACCAGCAGTCTCTGGTACACTGTCTCTTATGATTATTATTTAAGTATCCTTTTGGGCGAGGGTTTGTTAATAATAACAACAATAACAGTAAAAATAAAGACTAGCATTTGGAGCTCTCGCTGTGTTCCCGGCACTGTGCTCAGCAGTTTTGACACAGTAGCTGTTTTCGTAAGCCCAGCACCTCTTTGTAGTGGCTCCTGTCTTCTCCCCTCGTGACGGCCCGGGCGTGGGACCCTGGAGCTCGGGGATGGACAGGGCACATAAGGACATGACGAGTGCAAGGCCTTGCAGGGCGTTGATCGGGGCCCTGCTCTGGCGCAGTCATCCATGCAGGCGTCCGGCCAGTGGACGACCCTCCCCGGGGCCCGCCGTGGGCTGCTCCTCCCAGTGTAGACACTGCCTCCTCCGGGCAGCCCTGCTCCTGGGTTCCGCAGCAGCCACTCGTTTCTCACACACTTTGCATGTCTTCACTCTGAATTGGAAACCTGCTTCTAGGAGACACGCTCAGAGCCCCAGGGCCTGGGGCTTACCATCTAGCAGACACTTGACAAACGCTGGGTCGGGTATCCCTCAGGCCAGGCCAGGCTGTGCTGCACAGCAAGCAGCCTCAGAATCGCAGTGGCTTAAACAGCAGAGGTGTATTCCTTACTTGGACTCTGTGTCCAGTGTGGGTGACCAGGGGGCCCTCTGCCCTTTGTGGTCACTCGGGGACCCAGCCGAGGTGGGCTGCAGCCGGCCCCACATCACGGTCCCCACAGCGGTGGTGGAAAGCACGCTGCACTGTGCACGCCGCGTCCGCTGCCGTCTCCCTGGCTCACGAGGTCTCAGGGCTTTGTGTTAAGTGTGTGTGGGGTCCTTCTGGTCGCCCGGGGGAGAACCAGACTCTCCTTGAGTCGGAAGGGAAGGTGCGACCCTCCCCAGGGGGGATGCTGTGATCAGGGCCGTGCCCTCCTAGAAAGCCCCCAGTCCCCTTCCTCCTGAGCCCCGGGCGTTGGGGACGCCATGCGAGCAAGATCACCAGGCCCCCGACCTCCGGGCCAGAGGGTCAGTGTGACTAAGCGGGTGGGCTCGAGGGCTGGTGCCCGGTCCTTTGTCCCCATCCTGAGGCTTAAAGATGCTGTCTTCTGCCGTGTCCCAGCTCAACAACTCCAATTCCGGGCTCTTCACCGTGTTCACGGGGGTCAAAGACTTCAGCAGGATCCACCTCGTGGACAAGTGGAACGGACTGAGCAAGGTGAGGGCAGAGCCGCGGCCCCCCCGCCTCAGGCCGGAGCCAGGCCACCTGCCTCCTCTGAGAACCCACGGGCGGGGGTGGGCAGCGTGCGCGGGGACACTCGGAGCTGGCGCCTTCACCTGTGGCCAGGGCTCAGCCAGCTCCAGCCCAGATGGCTGGCTGGGGGATGGAAACTATTTACTGAGCTCCTGCTGTATGCTAGGGACTGGGTTCTTTCTTTCCTTTGCTTCTTAATTCACAAAAACGTTTAAAAAATATTACACTGATAATATAACCATCCATTGCATTAAACGATGTTATTGAGTGAGAAAAACTTACACTAGAAACACAGGAAAACATTCACATTAAAAAAATAAAACAGGGACAGAAGTAAAGCGCACTTTATGTCCTCACGCGGAACCGCAGAGGACCCCACAGCTGCCGGTGTCAGGTGTGTTCTGCCCGTGTGTTCTGCCCACTGCGCGCCTGTTGTGCACAGAGAAAGACAGCGCGGTGGTTTTTTCCTTTGAACGGAATGAAATCATCCTGTGTGCCTGGTTTTGCAACTGGCTTCTTTCCCCTCGGTGGCCTTTTCTCAACACGCGTGCAATGATCGTGCCGTGTGCTGCTCACGCCTCCCGGTGCTCGCCGCGTTGCCCCTGAGAGCCGAGTGCTGGGGCCGGGTCACGCCCGGCAGAGCCGCGAGGCGGGGTTACCAGGCGCAGCTGGAGGAGCCGTTCGTAATGGATGCCGTCGAGATTCTCTTCGGCTTGAGTTTTCAATATGACGATATACACGTGCACGTAATTTAAAACAGCCCGCTGGGAGAGAAGGGGAGAAGGGAGGGTCTGGTTCCTTTCTGTCCGGGTCGCACGTCCCAGAGGCAACTACCATTTTGAGTCTCCTGGGGGCCGCCGTTAGAATTTTTATGTATTTTTCTCCCTCTGCCACCCCCTGACTCTGTCTGTTTTTAGGACGTGTCTGGTGGCTTCCTCTCTGGGAGGTGAGGCTGGCCCTGTCCCACCTCCCACCTCACGGGCTCCCTGTGCCCCTTGGAGACGTGGGTGATGGGCCCATTTTACAGACGAAGTCGCTGAGCCCCTGGCACGGTCGCACGTGCAAAGATCCGTGGTTGGGGGGTAGGAGCTGCAGGCGACGCTCTCCGCATGCCTGCCCCTCCCACCGTGCCGGCCGGCTCGCCGAGGGGCCTGGCCTCCGTCCGGGGACAGTGCTGGCCTCGGCGTCTCCCCGGGGCCCTCGGTCTGTGGAGTGGCAGCCCAGCACGTGTGGGCGCCGGGAGGGCTCTGAGGAGGCTGTCCGTCCGTCCCCAATGCCATGTCCTCTTCCTCCCCACAGGTGAGCTTCTGGCACTCAGATCAATGCAACATGATCAACGGGACCGCCGGGCAGATGTGGGCGCCGTTCATGAGCCCCGAGTCCTCGCTGGAGTTCTACAGCCCCGAGGCCTGCCGGTGAGCATGCCCTGACAGGCTGCTGGCCAGCCGCTGCAAAGGCGTCCCGCCGTGTCCCCGCCAGCCCGGGGCGCCATCCCCAGTGCTCTCTGGTTGCACCACAAAGAGCCAAACCCCAACCGCTCTGCCGAGGCCCCGGGCGTGGTGCTGGGGTGGAGGGTGCAGAAAGAGCAGGAAACAGGGCCAGCCTGGCTCCCGGGGCGCCCGCCTGGCTGCCCGTGTGTCCCTCTGGATGCTGGGACCTCAGACCGCCCGTCGTGTCCTCGGCCCCGTGCAGGCCACTCGGGGAAAATCCTCTCCTTGGCCACCCACCAGTGTGAACTTGGACTCATCTGCCTTTCTCGCCAAGCTTCACGGAGCCCCAGCTGTGCGGGGCGCTGGGGACACGGAGGGGACAGGACCGGCTGAGCGCCTGCGCCCCGGAGCTCATGTTCTGGTGGGGACGCTGCGCCCCGGGAGTGTCATAGCGGGAACGGCTTCTGCTCTGCATGTGTTAGTGTTTTACCGTTAGAAATTTCAGCCTGGAGGAACGTGCAAGTGGCCCCCGTCTCCCCTTCACCCGGTTTCACCATTTGTATCTCTCTGTGTCTATTTTCCTTGGACCGTCTGAGAGCGAGTTGGACACTTTAACACTTCAAGTGGGCGTTTTCTAAAAACAAAAGCGCTTTCTTATGTAACCAAATTACTGTCATCCAAATGAGGAAATTTAGCATCTCCATAACACTGTTGTCTAGGCCGGTGACATCCAATAAAAATATAATGCAAGTTCTGTTCGCAGTTTTAGATTTTCCGGTGGCTGCGTTAAAGTAATGAGAAATCGGTGAAATTAATTTTAAGGATATGTTTTATTTGACCCGTATATCCGAAACGTTAGCATCTCCGTGGGTAAACGATGTGAGATACTCGGGAAGAGGTGTTTCACAGTTTTCCGTTATCAGGTCCTAGGAATCTGGAATGTCTTGTCCACCTACAGCGAATCCCCACTTGGACTTGTCCCGTTTCGGGGGCTCTCGTGGACAGTCCCAGGCAAATTTAGAAAGGCCTTTGAGAAATGTGAATAGGGCGTGGGCTGTGGTCTCCTGCTGGAAGGGACAGCGGAACCACGGCCCGAGCGAGGAACTGAGGTCTGATGTGTGAGGGAGGGACATTCCAGGCAAAGGGGGCAGCACGTACAAAGGCCCAGGGGCAGGGGGAGCATGTCTGAGGAGCAGCAGGGAGGCCCTCGGGGGCCATAACAAAGTAGGCAGGGGCTAGACCCCAAAGAGGCTGGCGGGCCCTGATGAGGATGTTGGATCTTGTTATCGCCAAGACCGGAAGCGATTACAGTTTTAAGTGGGCACGTGATATATTCTGAGCTTGTTCGAAACTCCGGCTGCGCGTGGAGAAGTGGCTCCTTGGGGCTGCTGTCAGCAGGACCTGTCCCAGCCGCTGTGTCCTGGGTCTCATCGTCCCACCGTCTGTCCCTGCAGGTCCATGAAGCTGGTTTACAAGGAGGCGGCGCTGTTCGAGGGCATCCCCACCTATCGCTTTGTGGCCCCCAGCACCTTATTTGCCAACGGGTCCGTCTACCCGCCCAACGAGGGCTTCTGCCCGTGCCGGGAGTCGGGAATTCAGAACGTCAGCACCTGCAGGTTCAGTACGTGCCATCCTCGGCGGGCGGGTGGGCGGGCACGGCGAGGGGCTTATCTGCCGCCATCTGTCTGCCTAATCTCTGGCCTCTGTACTCTTGATAATCCCATTAGGCCGGAGATAATGAGGACAGCGGAAAGATAATCTGAAAAAAAAATGCTGTGTGTGTGAGTTGCTGTCGTAATAAATTCCTCCAACATTAGTGACTCAGGACAGCACGAATTTATCATCTTGAATGGTTCTGTGGTTCAGAAGTCCGACACGGGTCTCCCCAGGGGTCAGCCTGCTGCGTTCCTTCTGGAGGTTCGAGGGGACAGTCCGCTTCCTGCCTTTTCCAGCTTCCAGAGGCCACCAGAATTCCTTGCCTGGTGCGCCCTTCCTCCATCTTCAACGCCAGCAACATCACCTCTCTCTCCTCCGCCCCGCTCCTGGGTCGCGTCTTCCTCTGACTCTCTCCCGCTTCCGTCTTCTGGTTTTAAGGACCCCGGAGACTGCATCGGGCGCCTGGGTCATCCCGGCCTCGTTCCCTATCCTGAGGCCAGCTGACGAGCAGCCTCGGTTCCACCTGCAGCCTTCGCGCCCCTTTGCCGTGTGGTCTGACGTGTTGTCAGGCTCCAGCGATTAGGACGCGGACGTCCTGGGGAGGGCGTCACTCTGCCTCCAAATTAAGTTCCATAGTCCGTCCTCCCACGTCCCCCGCCGCCTCGTGGTCCAGGCCCCTCCAGCTGGCATTGTTGCCGCCCTTCCTACGATCCGTTCCCTGGACTGTCCAGTGTGGTCACCACTGGCCTCGTGTGGCCATTTAAACTGAAACTGGTCGGAAGGAAATCAAATTAAAAAGGCCCTGTAGCCGCACTGGCCACGTTTCAAATGATCACCAGCCGCTGTGCTCAGTGACGACCGTCTGGGACGGACGGCGCAGAAAGAGCATTTTCGTCATCGTAGAAAGTTCTGTTGGACACTGTTCCAGAGAGCAGCCCGGGGGACCTTTCAAAAGCACAGATTGCCACCCAATCCTTTGCTTCAAGTGTCTGAGTGCTCCCGTGCGTGGAGAGCGAAGCCCTGACGGTGGCCTCAGTGCTCTCAGGGTCTGGCCTCTGCTGGCCTGTCCAGTGTTGCGTCTTCCCGTGCTGCCTCCCCTAACTATTCTTCAGCCTTGCTGCCTTCTCCCTGTTTCTAGAATCTATCAAGTCTGGTCCCACCTCAGGGCCTTTGCATCAGCTGTTCCCCCTGCTTGGAGGGCTCTTTCCCCAGAAATCGTGTACGTCTATGTGGGTCATTCCCTCACCTCCTTTTCATCTATTCAAGTGCCACCTCCTCCAAGAGGCCAGCCCTGATTTTCTGTTCCACCGTCCCTGCGCCCTCCCAGCTGCTCCCATTTCACTTTTGATTGTCTCTGGGTGCCCATCGCCCTCTGAAATCACCGACTCTGTGTTTTTGTTTGCTTGTTTATTGTCTGTCTCCACTAGACTGGAGACGCCCTCGGCAGGGCTGGGCCCACGCTTCTAGAATGTGCTTGCTGCAGTGGGGACTCAGCGTCTGAACGTGTGGCTGTGTGGGCGTACCCTGCAGTTAGGGAGTCGAGGCTCAAGGCTGGGACGTGACCGAGGTCACATGATTGGGGGGACAAGAAGCTGCTCCTGTCTGATGGGGGTCTTGCCTTTTGGGGGCCTGTGTGGCTGAAGCCACATTTCCAGCTGGAGGTGGGGGTTTGGGAGGGGGAGTCTGTGCAGGGCTGAGAGGAAGGCCTGTCAGCGGGTTCCCCCCAGTGCAGACGGAACGGGGGCTCTGTGGGCGACGGGCCTGGAGCTGGGCCTGGAAGTGCCCCCCAGGGCATGGCCTCTCTTTAGTCCCTCCTTCCCGGGGTCTTGGGAGTTTCCGCTCGCAGAGGGCAGGCTGGTGCAGAGCCCGCAGGCCGTGGGCCACATGCTGGGGCGAGTGGCATGTGCTCCCGCAACCTGATTGGGCCCCAGGGGTGCTTCCTGGTTTGTGTAACAAAATCCCAGACACCTCCCGGATCCAGCGGGGCTCCAGAGCTTGGCTGCCGTCCATACCGCCTTTCACGCGTGCCGGCTCCATTTTCCTCCCTCTCTAGTGTGCAGCTGCCCACGAGGCTCCAGGCTCGCCCTCTCTGGACCAGCCCTGCAGGGCCGCCTGGGTCCTCCCCTCCACCACCTGGGGCTCCGCTCCTTGGGTGGCCTTGCATCCCGTGGCCTCTCTGAGCCAATCCCTGTGCCCTTGGGTGGGCTGTGCTGATCGGCTGGACTGTCACATGCTGAGCCCCTGGCTCGGGGTCTTTGCCTGCCTTTGGTCTTCATGTGAACAAAATCATAAAGCACATACTCCTTTTTTCTCTTTTTCTGGCCTCTTTCGCCCACTGTGTTGGTGAGGTCCGTCCCGGTTGTGGGTGATGCTGGCGCCTTCTTCCTTGCTGCGTAGTATCCCACCGTGGGAACACACTTCAGTTTCCTCACACCTTCCATGCTTCATGGGCATCGGGCTCTGATGTTGACCGTTACCCTAGGGCTGCTAGGAACATTCTCCTACATGGCTTTTGGTGCACCTGTGTCTACATTTCTGTGAAATTTTATCTGAAGATAAGGAATACCCACACATTTCTCTTTCCAGGCCTTGAAAATTTCTTGGACTCAGAGAACTCTGCCTCCTGCTCTCAGACCAGCTCAGTAGAGCCCCTTAATTGCAGTCCGTGGTGATCCTGGGCAATCACGTCCGATTACATTGCCATAAAGCTATAAATTAATTACCACGTATTGCTGGGGTGGGTCGCTCAGTCTGTTTGGAAATAAAATAAGAAGCACACGCACGTGTGCCTGCTATTAAAAAGACCAGATGGGCTTCACATCTGAAGCAAGGGCAGGTGACGGCAAACTGGCCCAGCCCATTGCAGCCTCCCCCTGGCCTTGGGGACGTGACAGGGCTTATCTGAGACTCCCCACCTTCAAGGGCCTGGCTCGTGACCACCTCCCTTACCGCGGGCCTCAGGGTTTCGCCGCCTGGAAAACGCGGTCCTTGTGTTTCCCCGTTGGTCTCCTTTCATGGTGGAGACGGGTGGATGGGAAACCAGGGTTTCCAATTTGTGGGACATTGTCCCTGGGCGTCTCAGGATGACTTCAAAGGTCCCAGGAGCCGGCTTTGAATAACGCTGACTAAGCCGGCGCGACTGGCTTCTGTTTCCATCCCCTCCCTGTCCTTCCCCCGCCTCCAGGAAGAAGCCTTTGTTGTTGCCGAGAGGCCTGGACGCCCTTCCAGCCCTCATTCTCTCTGTGCGGCAGAGGAGGGCAGGTCTCGGGTCGGAGCCCGTGCAGGTGACCGTTTCTAGTCAGAGTGTCCAACATTCAGTGCTTTCCGTTGTATTTCTTCTCGTATTTACTGTCCAGTTTTGGCAAGTGTTTGCCAATTACGACTCAGATCTGAAGCTCCCCGTTAGAATAGAGCGATGCAGGTAAAGTAATGGCGCTTGGCTAAAGCAGCACGTTATGTGGATAAGCGTGCAGGGGGCACCGGGGTGGCAGGTGCAGGAGGCGCTAGGTGGGTGAATTAATGTTGAGAATGCAGAAGGCCCGGGACAGATGGAGTCAGACCATGGGAAAATCCCAGCTTTTATTTCAAACCAGTGTTTGGCTTTGCTAAGAAAGCGGAAAGAATCCAGACATTTGAGGTTGCCAGACACACACAAACACGAATGCCAGTCACCTGGCTGATGGCGGATGGGCTGGTGGTGTTAGGGAAGTGAGTTTTGTGAGTTTTGTTTGTTTTTTCTTTCTTTTTATAATATTGAGGTGAAATTCATATAACATAAAATTAACCTTTTTTTTTTTTGAGGAAGATTAGCCCTGAGCTAACATCTGCCTACGTGGGATGCCTACCATGGCATGGCTTGCCAAGCGGTGCCATGTCCACACCCGGGATCCGAACCGGCAAAACCCTGGGCCACCTAAGTGGAATGTGCGAACTTAACCACTGCGCCACTGGGCCGGCCCCCAAATTAACCATTTTTAAGTGTACTACTCAGTGACGTTTAGTACATTCAAAACATTGCACAGCCACCACCACTAGCTAGTTCCAGAACATTCTAATTGCCCCAAAAGAAGACCCCGTGCCCTTTAGCAGTCACTCCCCATCCCCCTTCCCCAGCCCCTGGCCACCCCCAGTCTTCGTTCTGTCTCTGCGGTGTGCCTGTGCTGGACCCCATGAGATTCTGAGAGAGGCTCATTCTTTTCCTCGTTAACTCGTTGTCCATCAGGCCTGTTGCCCGTGGTCCCGAGCACATGAGGATGCGCTGGCGTTTGTCTTGCTCGGTCGGTTGATGGAGAGGTTCCGTCTTGGCTGTCTAGGCGTGAATTTCTCATTCAGAGGGGCCCAGGTCAGTCCCTGCTCACGCGCGCTGGCGTCCGTCCCGCAGACCGTCTGCTGGGAGACAAGGATCGAAGCAGGTGTGTCTTCTCCCTCCGTGGCCGTGAGGGAGAGCTGGCCGCAGGTGTGCACACCTGGGCCTCTCTGGTCGTTGCTGCGTTGCCTGCAGAAGACATTCCGGGCTGCTTGGCTTGGTGATCAAGATGCCCCTCCCCCACCCGAGTCCAGCCTGGCCTTGACTTGCCTTTCTGTCCTCAGCTCACATAGCTGCCCTCCACGCACCGTCCACACCGTGCATCTTCCCACCTCCCTGTGCTCGATTCTGCCCTCCCTTCCACCTGGAATGTCGTCCCTGGATTTCTCTGCCTGGCGTTTTTTTTGAGTCTTCTTTTCTTTCCTTTGATCTCTCCTGCCAGAATCAGCAGCTCCTACCTTAGCATTCCTGTGGCACAGAGCTTGTCCCTTGCTGGGTTCCAGGGCCCAGCACCTCCTGCGCGCTTGGTAAACACTTACAGACCGAATGAAGGAATGCTCTCTGTCTAGTTATTTTATTTGCATCTTGTCATCGTCACGGGGGTGCTCTGCAGCAGGGGCTGGTTTCCTTGTGGTCCCTGCGCCTGGCTCTGGCTGTGGCACGAAGCAGGCTCTGGATGTGCCCACTCACTCTCTGTGTCTGACGCCCCCTCTGCCTTCCAGGTGCACCCTTGTTTCTCTCCCATCCTCACTTCTACAATGCCGACCCGGTGCTGGCAGAGGCGGTGGCTGGCCTCCACCCTAACCCAGAAGAGCATGCCTTGTTCCTGGACATCCACCCGGTGAGCCCCTGCCGTCAGCCTGCGGGGGGGTGGGGGGTTCTGATTGGTGCACACTGGCCTCCCCCAGGCACCGAGCTATCCCTGGGTGGGGGTGATGGGGAGCCTGGCTTTCTCCGGCATCAACAACATCTAGACTATCAAGCCATCAAAGGTCCCTACTTTGCCCTGACTCCATAGTTCAAGAACATTATTATCTGTTTATAGGGAATTGTGTATGAATGGACCATAAGACAGTAAATTAATTAGGACTTATCACCTGCAGATTAGCAGAGGGAGCCTCCTTGGCGGTGCTGGGATACCGTAAAGATCTTTAGGTACCGACAGGAGCCTGGAACATGGTGCAGATAAACCAGGTTCTGGGGAATTTCTCCCGAGTGAAGGTCTGGCTCCGAGCAGCGACCCGGTGGGGGAGGGGATGCGGGCAGCAGACCGCAGGGGGACCCTCCCTGGGGTGGGGGTGCCTTTAATCAGGTGCCTCTGTTTCACAGTTGGACTTGGGGCTTCTACCAGAGGTTAAAAAATTCTGTAGGTTTCTGTTTCCTGAGCTCCCCCTCCTCCGGCCTTTTCGAAGCCCTTCTGCCCGGCCCCGTTCTGTGCCATTTTTCTTTGTCCTCCTCAGACTTTTTTTAGCCACTGACTCAAGCCGCCGGGCCCGGCCCTCCACCTTCTCTCTCGCTCTCTCTCTCTTTTTTCACTAAAAACCCGGGCCAGGGAGGTCACCCGTGACTGCACACACTTCACACTCGGCAGGTGGTTCTTGATGCTCCTTGTGTCCCGGCACCAGCGAGACACTTTCACACACGTCCACTCGTTTCATTTGCACGGTAATCGGGGAGGGGGGCTGCTGCCCCTGCTTTGCAGATGGGAACCTGCAGTCCAGACAGGTTAAGTGATGCGACTAGACCCCGGGATTGTTGGCTGCATGACAGGGAGGTCTCCACTGTCTTGTGAATCTCTGGAATCCTAGCGGTTAGCGCAGAGATCCCAGTACAGTCATGCGCCCCGCGACGACGTTTCGGTCAATGGGGGAGCCGGGTGTACGACGGGGGTCCTGTAAGCTCAGTGCCATAGAGCCTAGGGGCACAGTAAGCTGTGCCATCCAGGTTGTGTAAACACAATCCACGATGTTCACACAGCAAGGACATTGCCTAATGATGCATTTCTCAGAACGTGTCCCGTCGTTAGGTGATGAGTGACTGCATCTCAGTGAATAGGGGTCTCATGGACGATTGCAAGGAAGGAAGGGAGAAAGCTGAGCTCAAGCACAGGCCGTCGAAGCCGCTATGTTATGTTCTGTATTAATATATAGTTAATACTAGTGGTTAAATTGATAGTAATTAATTGATGACGATATATGTGTTCTATACTGAATTCATTATTTACTAAATTACAATCTTAAGGCCTTTTCCTGTGGCCTTAAACTTTTCACCAGTTTTTGAAGGTTTTTATCACAAAGGTAACGGGTGGTTGTCCGCCTTCTCTCTTTAGCTCATTTGTCTCGCTGCCTCCTCCTCGCGGCCGGCGTCTGGGGGCTCCAGCACGAGCTCCTCCCCATTCACACGGGTGACTCGCGTTTAGCGCGTGGTCCCCCACGTTGGGAACAGGCAGTGCAGTTTGGGAGGCCAGAGTGAGGCCCGAGGCTGTCCCGCGGCGGCCCCGAGGCTGGCTTCCCTGTGTCTGTCGCTCCGGGTCAGCTGGAGGCCGACGGGGAGACGAAGGGCCTTTCGTGTTTTGTTGACGTGGACGCTTTGGGAGGACGGGCATGGGTCCCTTTGCTGTCCGTTAGGCATCAGCCCTGGAAACAGGGTGCCGGGGCCGCTGCTGCAGGGCCGGCTGCCTGTCTGCTCCCGAAACCGGGGCGGCTGGGGTGGCGCGCCCACGGCCCGAGTTTCTGTTCTCTGAGGTGCAGGGAGCAGGCGGGCCGTGCCCCCTAAGGGTCCGCTGGGCAGCAGCTGGAGGAACAGGCTGAGGAGGGGAGGACACAAATTCCCTGGGGACGGAGGTGGCCCGAGTGGAGGCCTCAGAATGTAGAGTCTGTTCTAGAGAGCAGAAGAGGGTGGCAGGTTGTGTCAGGGTCCCCAAGGCCCCCGCTGGGGTCGGCTGATCGCTAGGAGGACTCGGCACACGGTGGTGCTCATGTGACTAATTACAACGAAAGGACACGAACCACAGCAAGCGAAGGGGCAGGCTCGGCGGGGAGGTGCGCACGGGCTTCCAGAGCCCTCCCGGGGACTCACGTGGGGCACGCTTAATCCCCCAGCAACAGGTGTGACAGCATGTGTGAAGGGTCCACCAGGGAGGCCCAGTGGAGACCCCGTGCCCAGGCTGTCTATGGGGGTCACGTCGGCCCCTCTGCCTGGCTCACACCGCATCCCAGACTGCCCGGAGAGCAGGTGGTCCGCATGCCCTGCGTTGTTCCACAGACAGCCCAGACGCAGAGACCCCTCGTCAGCCAGGGAGTGGTGGGACCCTGCTGCAGACCAGGGTCCCAGGGGCCACCAGGCCCGGCCCCACCAGCAGGCCTGTCTAAGGAGCGGGTGGGCCCTCCTGCCCCTGGGCCCCCCTCCCCGCCAGCTGCTCCGCTCTCCCCGCTCGGGCAGCTCGATCTTTGACAGCTTCTGTGCCCCTGGCCCAGACGGGCTCTGGAGTCTGGCTCCAGTGGGCACGACGGCCTTTCCGCTGGCCTGCGGGAGACTCAAGCGGTTACGGCCCCACGGCGGCTGGCCGGTCCCTTATTTCCCCGGCAGGATGGTGAGGCAGGCGGGATGGTCTGCATTTCCCAGATGAGGCGGCCGCTTCAGCTGAGAGGCAGCCGGCGGGGTCCTCCGACCCCAAACCCGGGCTCCTTTCCGGTCTGATTTCCTGGCTTCGTTCCAGAACCACCTTCCTGATTTTGGTCCTGCGTGCGTGTCAGTTCTCCTGTCATTTATTGTTTAAAAAAACGGTCTCATTAAAAACAGATTTCTGCAAAAGGAAGCCTTCTATCACTACTTCAAATGGGAAATCACAAAATTCTCCAGAAAAAGGAAGGCAGCCATAAAAATAAACATAAGGAAAAAGACATTGTTAGGCCCGTGTGAAATGCATCACTGCGTGCGTCCCTGAGGCCGGCTCTGTTCCCGGCGGGGTTCGGGGTTCAAGGGGGCGGGTTGGAGAGAGTGCAGACCACGCCCGCCCCACCTTTCTCTGAGTGGGAAGAGACTGCCCCAGCCTGCAGATCTGCTTTACTGGTTACTGGATGTGGAAGGGGGAGAGGGCAATGACTAAAAGCATTGCTCTGCCCTTGGGGAAGTGTTGTCACAAGAGGACGGAGGACAGACAGACGGACAAGAAAAGGGTTAACTGTTTCCCTCCAGAGCGAGGCTTGCTCCCCAGAGGGGACCCCTCCAGGGCGTGGACGAAGAGGGGCGGGGGGAGCTTGGGTTTCCCCACAGGGCTGGGGGGCGGCAGAGGAGCCCGCCCGCAGTGTGGGGCGGCTGGGCTGGGACGCCCCCTCTTGAGTGCCTCCCTGTGCTTCCTGCCGCAGGTCACAGGAATCCCCATGAACTGCTCCGTGAAGCTGCAGCTGAGCCTGTACATGAAGGCCGTCAGAGGCATCGGGTGAGTGGGGTCCGGGAGCTGGGCTGCCCCCCTCCTTCAGAGACCAGAGACTCGGGACGCCAGCGGCCGCCTCGGGAATCCAGCACGTTGGGGAGGGAGATGTCCTACTGGATGTGGGGTCCAGTCCCTGCCCATCATCCCCCTGAGGGGAGTCTCAGCTCTGGGCTGAGGCCCGACCCACATCCTGACACCCCTACCCCAGAATCCCCTTTTTCTTTCTTAACATTTGTCCCCTGGATGAGCCAGAATCTCCCATCCCAGCTGGTTCCCACTCAGCAGAGTAGCAAAAATTAAACCCTGGCAGAACCAAGCATTTGATGACGGAAACTTAGCAAACAGGTTCTTACGTGCCACACTTTGCTTTGTGGAAGGAATTTTATAAGCACTGATTTGCTTCATTATTTATTTTTTTTTTTGGTGAAGAAGATTGGCCCTGAGCTAAAATCTGTTGCCAGTCTTCCTCTCTTTTGTATGTGGGACACTGCCACAGCATGGCCGATGAGCAGTGTGGAGGTCCACGTCTGGGATCAAACTGCAAACCCCTGGCTGCTGAAGTGGAGTGTGTGAACTTAACCACTATGCCACTGAGCCAGCCCCTGCTCGAGTTTTTGAATAAGGACTTTATCAAGGTTTAATTCACATTCTATAAAAGTCACCCTTTTAAAATGTACAGTTAGATGGTGCCAGCCCGGTGGCACAGTGGTTCGGTTCGGGTGCTCCGCTTCGGTGGCTGGGGTTTGCGGGTTCGTTCCAGGGCGCAGACCTACACACGGCTCATCAAGCCACGCTGTGGTGGCGTCCCGCATACGACATAGAGGAAGGTGGGCACAGATGTTAGCTCAGGGCCAGTCTTCCTCCCAAAATAAAAAAAATAAAAAGCACAGTTCAGTGATTTGCGGTCTGTTCACAGAGTCGTGCAGCCATCACCACAGCCATTTGTAGAACATTTCTGTCAACCCCAAAAAGCAGCCCCGTGCCCGTTAGCAGTCGCTCCCCGTCTGCCTCAGCCCTGGGCAACCCCTCATCTCTGTCTCTGTGGGTTTGCCTGCTCTGGACCCTTCGCATCAACGGACTCGGACACTGTGTGGCCTTGTGTGTCTGGCTCCTGTCACCCAGCATCGTGTTCCCAGAGTCCCCCAGCCTGTAGCATCTGTTGGTGCTTCACCCCTTTTTAAGGCTGGATCCTACTGCACTGTGTGGATGAACCCTGTTTGATGCGTCAGTGGATGGGCGTTTGGGTGGCTGCCACATTTTGGCCGTTGTGAATAATGCGGCTGTGAGCAGTCGTGCACGAGTTTCCCGTGGACACGTGCTCTCGCTTCTCTGCGTGTGCACCTGGGGGTGGGGGTGCTGCCTCGTGCGGGGCTCTGTTTACCGGTTGAAGGAAGCACCAGATAGTTTGCCGCAGCGGCTGCAGCATCTTAGGTTCCCGCTGGCGGAGTAGATGGCCCAGCTCTGCACATCCTCGCCGACTCCTGTGACAGCAGGACGTTCGATGCGGCTGGTGAGGGCGGGTGCAGAGTGGCTCTTCGTCGGGGTCTGTCCTTCTTAGGATATTTGAAATAGTTTCATTAAAAAAGCAATTCCCCGGGAAAGATTCCCGGGATGCAGGCATGCGAGCATCTATTCAGCTTCACAAAACGTCTCCCAGCTGGAAAGAATAACAGCGTCTGAGAGCCGCAGGGCGTCACCAGGGCAGATTCGTCCCCTCGGTGCCCACCCGGGCTCTTCAGTTGCCCGTATGGAGGCTGCTTGAAGGGCTGGTCCTTGAAGGACTTGTGGGCGGTGACACGGCCCATGCGTGCGCTAAGCGTCTGCTGCCCAGGCTCGAGCTCTGAGCCCACGTCCCTCGCCACCTGATCGGCTAACTCAGCCGCACCAGGGACGGCAGGTGACTTAGCCAGAGCCACAGGGCAGGTTGGGCGCAGGGGGGGCCCGAGAGCCAACCCCCGCCTGGCACCAGGGGAGCGCGGGCCCGGCGTGGCCACATCCTATGCGCTTTCAAATGCCTTCTTCAAAATCTGGATTTTAACAGAAGCTCTCTCAGTTATCACTGTTGGGAGCAAATTCAAACACTTGACAAATGCTCCTCACGCCGGCAGGACGCCCGGGAGCCTGGATTCTGCCTGTTGGTGGCCTCTAGCCACTAGGCTGACCTCTCTGGGCTCTGCGTCCCCGTCTGTTCAGAACAGGGGCTGCACAGCTGACCGGCCGCCCCCGTGGGCCGGAGTGGTGGCCTCCAGGGAGCTGGCCCTGCAGCAGCACTCAGCTCTGTCCCCAAGCGTGAGGACCCACGTGGGAGAGGGCCAGAGACGCAGCCCCCGAAGCAGAGTGACTTGTCCGGGAACTTTCCTGCTGTTTGCTCACCAGATAAAGGCAACAGAGTTGCATGCTATTTGCATTCAATTTACATCAGTTCTTACAAACTCAGATAAAAGGGGCTGGAGAGACCCGGTGTCTCCTCCGTGCGAGATGCTGGGTAAATTCTTTCCACTGCACGACCCTCTTGCTTGATGGGTGGCCCAAGAGATTTTTGAGAATCGTGATGGAGGATTTGGGCCTTTTGTTCTGGCTCTGGTCCCCGAGCCCCGAGTGAGTTCCATCTCCCCCCTGTGAGGCTGTGCCTTCTTTAATCAGACCCACGAATGGTGACATTATAGAACTTTGTCTGTCCCTCTGTTGGCTGGTGTTTGACCTCAGAACAACAATAATGAGCGTCAGCCCCTTCTCATGTGCTGGTTCCCTCTAAGCACTTGCTCCCGTTCGTTCCGGCATGCAGCCCTCCCCGGAGCCCTGTGAGGAGCTCCCTTATCATCCCATTGTACAGAGGAAGCTCAGAGAGGGCCTGCAGCCTGCTCAGGGTCACGCAGCTGGCAGTAAGTGGCTGTGTCGGGGGTCCCCAAGACCACTCTCAGGTTCGATGGTTCACCGGGGAGACTCAGAGGACTCGTACTCATGGCTGTGATTTATCACAGGAAAGGATTAAAGCAAAATCAGCAGGGGAAAAGGCACGTGGGGTGGCATCTGGGGGGACCAGGCACAGGCTTCCAGAACCTTCTCCCAGGGGAGTCGCACAGATGCACTGAATTCCTCCAGCAATGAGCTGTGACAATGCGTGTGAAGTGTTGCCTACCAGGGAAGCCCAGTGGAGACAGCGCCCGGGGTGTTTAGTGGGGGCTGGTCACGTCGGCCCCTCTGCCTGGCACATGCCCGCATCCCAGACTTCCTGAAGGACAGCAGGTGGTCAGCATCCACCAGGTTGTTTCTCAGCTGGGCGCGTTGCCATCCTGAATAAAACTGGGGCTCTATTTCTAAAGGGAACGAATGCAGCCCCCACCCCATAGGAGACGTGAGTTTTTAATTTAAAAAGCTATTGCCCGATTGTCCCGTTGCTCCCGCCGGGAAACGCCCATTGCTCAAGCCCCCAGCCATCAAGTCGTTACACAGTCGAATCCCGCCTGACCCTGGCGTTTACCGTCCCCCGTCCCCCGTCCAAGGTGTCTGATGTGAGAGCCTCACAGAACTTCCCGCTATTTCCAGACAAACCGGGAGCATCCAGCCGGTGGTCCTGCCGCTGCTGTGGTTTGGAGAGGTAAGGCCGCCCTGCGCCCCCTGCCCGGGTGCCGATGCCTGAGGGTGTGGTGTCTGGTACCGAGCGAGGGGCCGGTGTGGGCACGCGAGGCAGGGGGCCGTTGGCGGAGGGGGAAGGCCGGACTGCGTGACTAGAACAATCCATGGAAACTTCACACTCTGCAAGCCTCGTGTCAGATACTCCCGAGCTGCAGGGTCCCTTGAGATGGGGGGACAGAAGCTGTTGGAACGCAAAGCCCCAGCCCAGGGTGTAGGACAGTTTGTGAATGTGCTTGACCACATCTCCTGGGACAAAGGGAAGTTGGTTTTCGGGGTGTCAGCTTTTCACTTGAACTTCCCTTTCTCCCAGCTTTCAGGGTTCCTTCCGGCCCAGCTCGTTCTAAGTCATGTGAGCTAACAGCCAGGACAGATGGCCCCCGAATGTCACTGTCTGATGTGGGCTGGTGGGAGCCCTGTTCCACGCAGTCATGCAGGGACATCCAGGCTCCTCCCGGCTCTTGGTCCTGCCCTCCTGAGAGCCTCAGAATCCGTCTCCCTTCAGGGAGCTGGGAAAGAGATGGAGCAAGGCCTGTGGGAGGTTTTTATGGGCCAGGCATGGAAGGTGTGGCATCGCTGTGCCCACGTCCCATTGGCTAGAACATGGTCACATGGTCCACTGCAAGGGAGTCTGGGAAACGTAGTTTGGTTGTGTGGGCCTGGAGGAAGAAGCATCCTCAGGCTCCATCCCATGCTTTGGCCGGTGGGCTTGAGATGGAGAGGGGGTGGGGGGGACAGAGGGATGCAGCGTGGGGTGGCGTCTGCACCCCGGGCCCACAGCGTGTGCCGCAGCCATCTGTCTGTCGTTCTCCCTCCCCAGAGCGGAGCCATGGAGGGTAAGACCCTCCAGTCCTTCTACAGCCAGCTGGTGTTGCTGCCCAAGGTGCTGCACTACGCCCAGTACGTCCTGCTCGCCCTGGGCTGCGTCCTGCTGCTCGTCCCCATCGTCTACCAAATCCGCAGCCAAGTAGGTGGTGGCCGGAGCGTGGCCCAGGCCGAGAGGCCCACTGCTTGCCTGCTGGGGGAGCGGGGAGCTGGGCTCTGATCCCCTGGCCGTCCCTTCCTGCCGTGCCTGCCGTCTCCCTCCGCCTGGAGCCCACCTGGGGCGGTGGGCCCGGGTCTGCCTGGGGCCGGGGAGCTTCTTCCATCCTTGCATCTCTTACGTCCTGCGTTGCCACTTCTCTGCCTGTTCTGGGAGGCCTGGGGACCCTCCCTCGGAGGGGCTGTGGGTGCATTTTGGGTAACGGGACCTGGTAATTGAATGGTTTGTCCATCAAGTCAGCACCTGCTGGGTGCCAGGCTCCGTCAGCGTGGGGCATGCTCTGTCAGACGCAGACCCTGCTCCGGGGAGCACGGGGGCTGGCATTCTAGTCAGGAGCAGATGAAAACCAAGGCAATAAACAGCAAAGATAATTTCGCTGTGATAAAGATGATAGAAAATGAGAAGGGCTAGGGCAGTGCTGTCCAACAGAAAAACAGTGCGAGCTACGTGTGTGATTTTAAATTTTCTAATAACCAGGTTAAGTAGAAAGTTAATTTTTAATCACGTATTTTATTTAACTCAAATATATACCAAATATGACCATCTTAACATATAATCAATATAAAACATATAAATACAGTATTTTTTTCGTGTTAAGTCTTTGAAATCCAGTGTGTATTTTACACTTACAGCAGGTCTTGATTTGGACTCACTCCATTCCAAAAGCTTTCCAGCCGTTTTGTGGCTACCAGACTGGACAGCGCAGTGTCCAAGGGGGCTGGGGACAAGGAGAGAAAGAGTGTTAGGACAGGCTTCTCTGAAGAGGTACAATTTAAGCTTCGATGTGAATGCTTAGAGTACAGTCATGGAAAGAGTGCACCAGGTGAAGGCATGGCCAGTGCAAAGGCCCTGAGGCAGGGATGGGCAAGGCATGCAGAGGATCCTGCAGGGCCAGGGTGGCTGGAGAGGAGTGAGCATGGTGAGGGGGGACGAGGAGGGGTCATGTGAGAGACAGGGGCAGGTCATGCCCGGCCCTGTTACTCAGGGTGAGCAGCTTGGAAGTGATTCCGGGGGTGACAGGAAGCTGTTGGAGGTTTGTAAGGAGAGGAGTGACTGGGTCAGCTAATGTGTAGCGATTAGATATGGTGGATAGAGGCAGAAGCAGGGGGACAAGGTGAGTGAGGCTGGTGGCTCGGACCAGGAGGGGAGCAGGTTTTTCAGGAAGGGAGCACAGATGGAGAAGGCTGAAGACCCGGCCCTGGGACATCCAGCTTTTAGGGGCAGGAAGACGAGGGTGACAGCAAACCCTCCTTCTTGACTTGGTGTCGCTCACTCACGCATTCATGCATTCACTGACGCACCCTCACAACTCATTTTTTGCGAGGCACCGTGCACAGCTTGGGGGATACAGAAATGACTAGAACATGAGATCTAGAGAGCAGGGGGCGGGACAGACTTTAAGCAAGTGACTGCAGTCACACGGTGACAGCCTGTGATCGCGGGGCTCCAGGGGCGGTGGGGATGGGGGAGCAGCTACATGGTGGGGTGGGGACACCGTCCAATGGCGGGGAGTCATGAAAAGCTGTTTTGAAATCCTGAACCCGGAAGCCACCCTCTGGCCCCACCTGGGTCGCCCCGGGGCCACAGGCTGAGCCTTGGGGGGCTCCCGGCTCCCCGCTGCCCCCGGCCGTCCGCCACGCCTGCCTTCTGCTGCAGCTTGGGCACACAGCCCCTCTCCCCTCTCTCCGAGGCCGCTTGCTCACTTGCTTGCATGCTCGCTGGGGCGATGGTAAACCCACCGGGCTCTTCACCTGGGCTTTCCGACCCTTAAAATGAACCCAGTTTTCCTTCTGAATTCCCCATCCTGTGGGGAAAATGTTTGCACTGGTGCAAGGGCCCGCCACCTTCCGTCACTCACTGCTTCTGGCGTTTGAGCCCCTGGACTTGGGTGCAACCAGCCTGTGGGCTGGCCTGTCCTCTGTCACTGGCCCAGGGAGAGCCGGGCCGAGCAGGGCTGTCACTCAGGGAACAGAAGGGAGTTCCTTACAGTTTTGGACTGAGTTATGCTGGGAGGGCAGAAAGGACCAGAGGCCAAAGCTCCCAGCCCATGGATGCCTTCCTGGGCAGAGCATCACGGAGGGTTCCACTGGTGGAGACACTCTCGGTCACATGGGGACCCCGGGACGGCTGGTGAGGGGCGGGGCCCGGGGAGGAGGCCAGCTCGCCTCTGCTCCCTCTGCTCTCTCTCCTAATCCTCCATTGGAGTGGGAGGGAGAGGAGAGTCAGGTGCGGGCTGCCTGCCTCCCCCCGGATCTGTGCCACCCCAATCCAGCCGGAACCCTGTGGTAAACTGAGGCTGGTCCAGGCTCCCTCCCCATGGGTTCCTGGGAGGCCAAGTGACTGCAGTTGACCCCGTCCTGTATTTTTTGCCTTAGCGGAGGTTAGGCCTTAGGTGTTTTTACAAATTTGTCCTGATTTTAAAAAAGAAGTATCGCACGCTGGTGAACTCCATGTCTTTTAATTTCTCTTCGGAGAAATTTTTCTTCTCCAGTCATTCTTTAAAACAAACCCAAAAGTCTTTTAAAAGAAAAACCCCTTTTCTGGTGGATTTAAAACGACACCTGCTTCCGGCTAGCGGCTAGCTCCCCGGACGGAGAGCGTGAGACCGATTGATGAGGGGCCCCCTGCGGAGCCCGCCAGGCCCTCCCGCCTGCCAGGCCCTCCCGCCTCCACTCCTCTCCGCAGCCGGAATTTTCAGGTGGACAAACCCCTCTCAGCTTGACCTGTCCGTCCGACCAAGCGTGATTCCTGAAGACACGTGTATTTCTGTCTCTGGGAAAGGGCAACACCACGCCCCCCACCGCAGCCAACGCCGCCCTCACCGGTGTTGGACCCCACCATTCTGCTCTTTGCTCTTCAAAAACGGAAGAACCACGTGAAACCTTCTGTATCTGGCTGCAATGTCAACTATAAATTAGCTTGGTTATCTTCTAGGAGAAATGCTATTTGTTTTGGAGTGGTAGTAAAAAGGGCTCAAAGGATAAGGAGGCCACTCAGGCCTATTCTGAAACCCTGATGACATCAGCTCCCAAGGGAACTGTGCTGCACGAAGCAAGACTGTAGGTGGGTACCAGGTAACCCCCGCCTCCCCGCCCCCTCCCGTAGCGAGTAGAACGCGGGCGGCTCGCAGCACTCGGGGTCTCACACGCTTCTTCAGCCCGGAGTGCCCTGCGCGTGTCTGCAGACCGGAAACGCGTTGGTGTGTTTCCCCTTGGGAGAAACCGCCCTTCTTAGGATCAGAGTGAATGCAGCTCCTCTGATTCCAGCATCTCGGAGACGGAGGGTGACTAGTGTTCTGTGGGCTGGTGTCTTATTTGCAAGGCCGCCTTAGAAAGGCGGGAGCCAGGTTTAGGCCAGGGGCTCCTCAACCCTTTGGTGCGATAGACCCCTCCGGGGGAAATTTGCTAAAAATGCTGGTCCCTGGACCTCCCGCTGGACCTCCTGGAATAGAATCATGGATGGGGCCCCAGGAGTCCATATTTTAATGGACCTAAAGGGGATTCTCACGTAGATTGGTCTAAATAAATCTGGGATGACAGATTGAGAAAAAAGAATTTAGGCATCGATTGAGCACCAACTGTATATCCAGGACTGGACCTGGGGGTAGGGTTGCCAGATTGAACAAAAACAAGCAACAAAACCAAGAAACAACAGCAAAAGGATGTCCAGTTAAATTTGAATTTCAGGGGGACAGTGAGTAATTTGTAGCCTAAGTGTGTTCCATGCAATTATCGGGACGTGCTTGTACTGAAAACCTGTTCGTTGTTGACCTGAAATTCAAATTTAACTGGACGTCCTCGTTTTCTCTGGCAACGCACCTGCGGGAGGAGTAGGCCAGTGCCCTCTGGGGTCCGCCCTCTCCCCGACGGGGTGCCTGCAGGTCTGAGGTCCTAGGAGAGCCGAGTGTTGGGGGACGGGGGCCCCAGACAGGCGGAGCTCCAGGCCCCACGATTTGGGGCTGGGCTGGGAAGAGTCCCTCTGTGCCTGTGCCTCTGATAGTAGCTGTTATTTTGGTTTCTGAAAATTGTGCCGCCCCGGCGAGCTTCTGGGGCTGGGCCTGCTTGGGCTTAAAGAACTTTCTCGGGAGCCACAGAGCGAGGTGAGGCCACGAGCCCGCACCTGGGGCCAGTCGGCTGCCTCCAGTCACTTCCATCGCCAGCTGGAGGAGGAAATAAAAGAGAAAAGGCAAATGATGAGCGCGGTGTGTTTGCCTGCCTGCTGGTCCTGCAAGGAGGAGGAGGAGGAGAGAGAGGAGGAGAGAGAGGAGGAGGAGGGAGAGTTGTGCTCCCAGCCAGGCTCCGGGGGCTCTTCCTGCCTGACCGTGGTCCTAGGGCTTGGGGGCAGGGCATCCTAGCTGGAGACAAGCCCCCTTTCCTTCCTGCCCCCAGGAATTCCTCTGGGACGCCTTGTTGGGTGCAGTCAGCCCCGTGGGCACCCTTCCCCCTTCCAGCTATGACTGCCTTCTGCAGAAACTTGTGTGCTATTCTCAGGGTGCAGGGGCAGGGTCCCCAGGCATAGAGAAGGGGGTTCGTTGCACAGATAGAGCTGATGGTTCTGACGTCAGAGCCCCATGGCGGCACCTCCCTGGACACAGCCAGGATGTCCTACCCCTCCTCACATAAAACAGAGACAAAGCGGGGGTCTTCTCTCTATTTTGCCAGCAGAATCCAATTGTCAAGTTATTAGGGAAGCTTTTGACCCAAAGAGATTCTACAGCTCTGCCTTCTGCTCAGCCTCCAGCCCAGCTGACCCCTCCCCCGGTCCTGTGCCCTTGGGGATGCAGTCAGTGTCCTGTCGTGTCCTGTAGGCTTTGGGAGGAGGAGTGGCCAGAGGTCCTGGAGCCCCAGAAGCCCGCAGGGCGGCCTCCAGCCCGTGCTGAGTCTTGGCCTGGGCCCCACACCTTGCCCTGCTCCTGAGCATGGCGGTGGCTGTGAGGGGCTGCCTGTCTCGAGAGAAGACAGGAAATGGGGCCTCCACTAGCCAGGAGGGGTATTTTTATGTGAGTAAGAAAAAGAGCCCTCTGTGCAGACATGGCCAGCTCTAGGTCAGAGAGCTTGGCAGAGTTTGACAACCCATTTGCCGTCCCCTTAGCTGAGTGCCCTTGTACAGTGAACAGCCTGGACAACTGTACAGGGCAGCCCTTCAGGGAAGTGTTCCTGGACCTTTCTTACCTTCTCATTCATCTTTCTCCCATTCCAAGTCCTCATTCCTCATTTGAACAAAAGTGGAAGGGAACAGGAGGAGGAGGAATCTGCTTCCCCTTCTGGTTCCTTGAGGGTCTGTTACGTGTGTCTTTGTTGGGAAAGCAGTTTCCCCTTTTTGCTTTTAGCGAGGCTTTCTTGAATCGTGGCTCTCTGCCCACGTGGCTGAGATCCTGGCCCCCCGGGTGTCCCATGCTGCCTCCGTGTGGTGGTGGGGATGGGGGCTGGTGTCACTCTGGCCTGGCCTCCCCCTTGCCCTGGGCTTGAACCTGGCTCCATCCAGGAAGCCTGGTGTCCGTCCCAGAGGGAGAGGAGCCAGGAGCCGCCCCTGTCCTGCCCTGGGGTGGAGCAGGCCCGCGGGGCTGTGAGCAAGTCGAGAGTGGGCGGTAGGGCCGTGGGGGCACTTGGGGCTTCCCAGCCACAGCTGTGGGGGCGTGGAGGCCTCTCCCTTCTTCACGGGTGGGGGGGGGGTGTGGGGGGGAGGGCTGGGGGGGTGAAGAGCTGCTCCCCATTCTTACCATCTCTGCTGTCTTTAAACATTTTTTTTGAGAAATTTAAAAAAACTTGAAACCGGATAAGTGACAATTTCTGAGTTCCCTCTTCCCAAACTCAACAACGTTGTGTTAACATTTTTAATATTAATTTTCACCCTGTTCCACTGCTTCCCAGTGTGACCTTTGCCCTTCTTGCCAAGGCACTCCCCTCCCCCGCTCCCCTGAGGCAGCCTCTCGGGAATTCAGTGTGGATTTTTCCCTCTAAATCTGTATACACTATCCGTGGACAATGGATAATTTAAAAACCGCCTGAGTGTTGTCACAGGGTGTGTGTCCCTCTGCGCTGCCTCCCCCTTACTTTTCGGTGGGTGACCGCTGTCCATGTCAAGTACCGTCTTGTGCCCGCTCTTACCCATGGGCACTTAGGTGGTTTCCAGTGGCTCTGGGTTAACGGTGTTGCACATAAGCCCTGGACCCCTTGTTCTGCCTGTCTCGGTGTTTTAGGCAAGTCCCTTTGGTCCTCAGTTTCCCGATCTCTAAATGGGGTGGGGGCAGGGCGAGTGGTGTTCTGGAGGTGAGGGCCTTCGTCACTGCACCCTGAGTCTGCAGGCCCCTCCAGCTCCTGTCGTCTGCTTGATGGACGTGCTGCTGACGGGGACGGGTGGGCGTCTCTGCTGGACGGGCGGGCAGGGGTGCGGGTGGGGCTCGGGGGCTGGGCCCAGTCATCAGCTCCCCGTTTCTCCACAGGGTTGCAAAGATGCTGTGAGCTCGCCCAGCCTGGCGGCTCAGCCAGAACAGCTCCCCGGCCCCCGCACCCCGCTTCTTCAGGAGTCTCCGCGGACAGCCCCCAGTCCCAGGGCCTGAGCCCCCCACTGCCACACGCATGTCCACACGCTGCACATCCCCCAGCACTTGGACACACGCGTGCACAGGTGTCTGCAGAAGCTCAGGGATGGAGCTGCTGCTGAGAGGACTCAGGGAGAGCCTCATCAACAAGGACTGTTCCGGAACCTTCTCTCAAAGTGACCCCCAGACACGGCCACAGGTGCTGTGGGCACTGGGTCCCCTCCCTTGGGGGAGCTCTTGACAGCTCACACCATCTCTCCCCAGTCGTCCTCTCCATCAGTCTCAAAACACTGCAGCCCCTCTTGGTGGCCCACTCACGGGGACCCCGCTTTTCCTCCGAGGGGCTGGCTCCTGTCCCGACATCCACCCAGGGGTGCAGACTTCTTGTGCCAAAGCCAGGTGGGCAGGGGGCTTGGGCTCAGCATCCAGCTGGGACCCGCTGTCCGCCCGTCCCGGTGGGGGCAAGCCCGTTCACCCGGGCCCCCCAAAACCAACCAGCTGAGCGGGGCTCCGTCACCGGGGACCCCCTGCAGGCCTGGGTCCCCCTGATGTCCCCCAGGCGTCCGTGTGGTGTCTGGGTCCCTCTCCAGCTAAACTGACATCATCCTGTCCTGAGCCGGCTGTCCCCGGCTGCGTGGCAGGGGGCTCTGTCCCGACTGTCCCCCGGGGCCCCAAACATTTAGGGGCCGGCAGCTCGGGGTCTGGGCGGGTGGGAACCCCGATCCTGGTCTCTGCGGAAGCCTCTGTCTCTTTTCTACTGGAAGAAAAATGGGTTTTATCTTCTTTTAAAAATAATGCAATATTGAAGTAATAAACCTTTTAAAAAAGTGACCGCTTACGTCTGTGACAGCCTGTTTGCGGGGGGGGTGGGGGGGCGCTTCCTCAGGAGTTCTGGGCCCTTCTCTCCGTGGTCAGCAGCTCCTTTCTGGCGGCTGCCGCAAGGGTGTCACGGACGGGCTGCGTGCTGTTCTAAAACCCTGAGCTTGTGTACGTTTAGCGTTTCAGATCAATCCCGCAGGAATGCACGTCTTGTCTAGAAAGAGTGGGTCCTCGTGACCGTGGCCCCAGCCCCAGGGTAAGCCCCTGGCCCACGGCCTGGAGCCCGCCAGGCCGCTGTCCATGTGCTGACACACACATCGACGTGCCTGCAGGACACACCTAGTGCCGCCCTGACCTCTCGCTTTTTCTTGTTACAAAAACGGCGAAGAGAGACGTGGGTGAGGGGAATGGCCTGGGTTTGAATCTAAGCTCTGCCTGTTACTGGCTTTGTGACTTTGGGCAAGTCACTCGACGGCTCTGTGCCTCAGTTTCTCCACCTCTGAAATGGAGATAATAGCACCAGCGAATTGACACACGAAATGCTCTCAGAACATGGCTGGCACCTGGCAGGGGCCACATAAGTTTGCCGTCGTTATTATTATCTGTTAGGATTTGTCATTCTTGGTTTTTTCCACCCCAGTTGCCCACTGTTCATGTGTTGCTGTCTTGGAACGTTGCTCCCTGTTCCTGTGTGCTGAGCCCCTGGCTCTCTGACGGCCGCGTGGTCAGCTGCAGGTGCTGATGCATTCCCCCCTCGGTGGGCTCTGAGCCGTTTCTGGTTTTCCCCTCTTGCGACACAGCGTCCTTTCCTTTCTTCAGTGAACGCTGAGCACCTGTGACTCACAGGGGCGGCCCCAGGAGTCGGGATGTGTCGGTGACCGAAACGCCCTCGGACGAGTTTCTCTCGGGTGCATACGGAGGGGGACACACCGTCACTGGGCAAGCCTTTTTCTCCTTACTGGACATTTCCAAATGACCCTGCCACAGTCAGGGACACCATGACGCCACAGAAGACGGGGCAGGAGCTGGGTCCTCAAGGTGGTGGCAGGTGGACCCACGACTTCCCCGGATTTGGGCTCGAGGCTGCCCTGGGTCTGATCCTCTGTGCCCGGCACGCCCGCCCCCAGGAGTGTTGACATCAAAAACCTTCTCTCTCACGTGTAAATAGTTGCAAAGGATGAATTTCCTGCATATTGTCGTCATTGAAGTTTTGAAATAAAACCATGTCATCGCTCTTGGAAATGGACCCAGTGAGCTCTAGATATGACGGCGAGCTGACACTCAACAGAGATTTAAAAAAATACACGAACAAGCTCTCGGAGTCAGAAGTTTTAGCCTTCCCCCCTTGAATGTGTATTTCCTTCTTCTCCCCTAGAATTTTAGCTAAATGTTACATAATCTGTGCCTTTAAGTTTTATTAATCATTCTATTGAACATCTCTGCAACATGGATATCTGTTCGAGTTGAACGGATGTTTTGATTTTTTCACGTAACCATAAAGGTTAAATGTTTTCCGGTCTGGACGGCCATTCCACGCTGGGTACACAATTGATCAGCGGTATCGACATGTTTCACATTTTGTTATATATCAAAGAAATAAACTTTGTTGGAATGTATCTCCTTCTTGTATGTATCTTATATATCTTTAAATTGATAGAGTTGGTGTGTGTCTCCAGTTCTAAGCATTGTAACACATATAGATCGGAGTGACCACCAACAGCCAAGACACAGAGGGAGGCCATCCTCCCTCCACGCGTCCCGCTCCCCCCGTCGTAAAACCCTGCCAGAGGACCTCACGTCTGGCGACCAGAGAGCTGTGCCTTTTCCAGAAAGTCACAAAAACGGAATCGTACAGCATGAAGCCTTCAGAGACTGGCTGCTTTCCCCAGCGTCTTGTCTCAGATGCATACCAGCGGCCGCCTGGACCCTAGTGGTTTCTTCCCATTGCTGAGAAGCATTCATGGCCTGCATTTACCGTAGGTTGTTAACCATTCACGAGTTGAAGGACATTTCAAGTGTTTCCAGTTTGGGGCGATTACGAGTACAGACTGCTACCAACAGTGACGTGCACATACTCTCCTTTGTCATGGGTGAAATGCCTCGGCTGGGAGTGCTGGGTCCCATGGAAACTGCCAGAGTCTCACGGGGGCTGTGCCGTCCTGCGCTCCTGCCAGAGAGGTGGCTCTGCGTGCTGGCCGGCACTTTGGTATTTTCAGTTTTTAAAATTTTAATCATTCATAGGGGTATCTTGCTGGGGTTTTTGTTTGCTGGGAAACACATCTCACGATGAGATGAGGAGGACGCCCCTTCCACCCTGTACCCACGAACGACTACGCTTCCTGCCAGAATGAGACAATGGCAGCAGCTGTGTTCTGATTTTTGTAGATTTAAGATAGAGGAGCCTTGTTTACACAAATAAGTAGCCAGGAGCGGAAGGAATGTGCCTATAGCCAGGGCACTCAGTTCTTAACTCCTGAGTGGAGGGAAAAAAATCGGGTGGTGACCTGTCATCACCAAGCAGTGTCACTCATCTGTCAGCCGACCTTCCTTCACTTCTGCAGAGAGCAGCAAAGTGGAAACCCCTTACTTGCAAAAGGACCACGCAATCTCCAGATTCGTTCTCGAAACCAGTATTTGGGGTGTCCCCCTGGTGGGGCTGGGGGGTGGGGGGCTGCATCTGCCTGCTGCAGAGGCCAGGGGCCTGGTGACGGGGCAGGGGGCCGGCCCCTGGGGCCTGGGCCTGCTCTCAGGGAGATGGCGGGCCAAAGCTCACGGCTCCAGGCCCAAAAGATGGTTCCCGTAAACCCTTGTCTGTTCTTGAGCGTTGCGGTCCCTGGCGTTCGGCAGATCACTAGTGACCTCCCTGGGTGGGAGCCTCATTAGGGACATTTCTGACTTTTGCATTCAACTCTACCAGCTCATGAAGAAAAAAACCCAAAAAATCCCCATGAAACATTCTGGGGTGTGTGTGTGTGTGTGTGTGCAGGTATGTCCCAAGGGGACAGAGGACAGAAGCGCCGAATGTGCCCTCTGCGTGCCTCGCTATGTGCACATCTCGCCTCTGAGCATCTTTGTAAGGTTCAAACTGATTGGTTTTGGTACACTCTTGGTCTCTAAACCCCGCCACTCCTTCATCCGGGGCTCAGAGAGGAAACTGCCCTCCGGCCCACGGCTGGAAGGACGGCTGTGGACACCCTAAGGGACACTGCGTCAGCGTGGCGTCTGCCGAAAGAGCCCTCAGGAGTGTCTCTGACTCTGAGGCCTCCTGCCCAGGCCCTCACCCTACACTCCAACCGCCCCTACTGTGGGACTCCACCAACTTAATATTTTTCTTTAATTTGACTTGCTTGTTTCACTTAAAGAATTTTCTTTTCAAAGAAAAGCAGCTGTATCTGAACTTGTGGGTCCAATGGGCGAGTCCAGTATCTGTTAAAACAAATACATCGCTGTTAAAGGTGTTCATGCAGGTACCCCTAGATCTGCCGCATTCAGGGACTCTGCCCTGTCCCTTATCGTGTCCCGACTCCCCCATCTTCCCGCTCTGCTTGTGGGATAACTGTGACTCCTGTGTGGAAGGTTTCCCTCCTTTCAGTCCTCACCATCATCAAAGGCTCAATTCCAGCCATGCCCCCTCCTCCAGGCAGCCCCCCTGATTGCTTCTGCTCACTCAGCTTTTCCCTGTCTTGGAATTTCTGAGGCACTGTAACTGTACCCTAGATGAGGCTAGAATGTTCTAGAATATTAGAAATCCTAACTCCAGTTGCTGTAGTCCCAAGCCCCAAGGGCCTGTAATGTAACCCCCAGCACCTGCCATTGTGCCCGAGACTGGAAGATGCTTAACCAAGACCATTATTCTCATCGCTCGGCATTCCTCTGCCCGCACAGACGGCCATTCTTTCCACCGATATTTATCGAGCGCTCACACGCACTGAGTGACGTCACGGCGGTGGCTTTCCTCCTCTGAGAGAAGATGGGAATGATGTAATACCTGCCCGGCGGGGTCAGCGTGGAGCTCAGGGGAGCCGGTGGGCGCGCGCGATGGCTCGGGCGTGGGGACTCTGCGTTCAGGCCCGCTGATCCGGAGCCCTTCTGACGGATGCCGCGGGGTCTCCCCTGGGGGCCCTGCCAGGCTGGCCAGCCGCTCTCCTGGCTCCCCGCGTGTCCCGTGCGGTCCCCTCTCCGTGCAGTGGCCTGAGAGGTCGTCCTGAGATGTAACCCGCCTCAGGGTTCCTCCCTCGCCTACATCCACGTGCGGCTTTTCCGCATTTTGACATCAAGTCCCCCGGGGGCTGCTGGGAAAATCCCTCCCCTCCGCGGCCGCGGCGCCGGGCTTCGGGGCAATTCCGGGATCGGCCACTGGGGGGCGAGCTGCGCACACCGGCTGCGCGGAGGCCCGCGTTCTCGCCTCTCGGGTGGTCCATAAATGGTGGTCGGGGGGGACACGTTACTTAGGGTCACAGCCCAGCTTTAGGGACTTGTAACCTCAAGAAATCGCATTTTATGCATGTGTCCGGGCATTTTTTTTCTAGGAAGCGTTTCCGTAATATTCAGGTTTTCAAAGGAGTCTTGACCCCTTCCTTTCAAGGGTCTTGTGCGCAAGAGTGACGCCCCTCAAATAAAAGCGGGGCTCACGTGGCGTTTGCTCTTCCTTAGCATGTAAGGGCGGGGGGGGGACTCTGGCCTGGGCGGCAGGCTACCTGCGTGCCCATCTCTGCTCGGCGCCAGGCGCGGGGTGGCCTTGGGGAAACCTACGACCTCTCTGAGCCTCGGTTTCCCGTCCAGGAGCCGGGAGAGAAGATGCCGTCTCTGGGTCTGAGAACCCCGCGAGGGTGGAGCAGAAGTGGATGCGTGAGCTCCCTCTCCGGGGTCGAGGACCCCCCACCGTGAAAGACGGCAGATGCCGGGCTCCCAGCAAGCGCTTATCAGACACCCACTGTGTGCAGGGCGCTTGCGGGGCCCCACGCTCGGAGAGGGCTGTGCGCACGCGCGCGTTCATTCCTTCCCGCTGTTCTCTGGTGCGCGCGCGGTGCCGGACGCTCCGCATATCTCGGGGGTTATTTTGCATCCGATCCCGCAGGCCAGGGGCTGAGACAAAGATTCCTGGCCACGGGGTGTCCCAGGGGGGCAAACGGGCTCCAGCAGCCCAAGGACAGTTCCCCGAGGACGCCGGCGGGCACTGGTTTTGGAGCGTGAAAGTGCCCTAAAGCTGGGGCACGAAAACAGTCCAAAGGCATCTGTTCGGACCCGTTAGAGCACCAGCGTCAGCCGCCTCAGCAAACAGTGACGGCCCAAGCAGGCCTGGTCTCTGCCCTCACGGCTTACCTGCTAGTGGGGTAGACAGCAGAACAGCTAGTGAAGGAATAAGGTAACTCCCGAGAGCCCCCAGGCCAGGAAAGTGACATGACGTGAGGAGGTGTCTGTGGGGGGTGCTGCTTAGATGAGAGAGTGTTTCCAGAAGGGTCCTCTGAGAAGTACCGTTTGTGCTGATTCCTGAAGGATTTGAAGAAAGCTGGAAAAGGGCACTTTAGGAACTGGGAACTGAACTGCATGTGCAAAGGCCCTGAGGCAGCAACATGCAGCTCAGAAGTGAGTGGGCATGGCTGGAGTGTAGTTAGCGAGATGGTGAGGGATTGGAGGGAGATGAGGGTGGAGGGTCAGACACGGCCCCAGTCAGGCAGCGCCCTGTAGTTTGGATTTTAAGTACAATGGGGAGCACTGGAGGTTTGAAGCTGGGGAGTGAAGGTGACGGCTGTTTGCACTGAGTGTGGGTTCCCCTAGGGACAGGTGCCGATGCGCAGGGATCCGGCAGGTGGCACTCCGCAATTTATAAGACCTCTCTTGCCCGCCCCCCCCCCCGCCCTCCCCCCCCACCCCCCGCTCTTGCTGCAGGACCTTCGGAGCACCCGAGATGGCAGCTGCAGCAGCCTCAGGCCCTTTGTACAGGTGAGGAAACTGAGGCATGTTCCTCGCCTCTCGTCCCTTCTTGATTCCTAGGTGACCCCTGCGAGGGCGGCTGCATCCCTTTGGTTTTCGCTCTCCGGCCCCGAGTCCCTGCCTTGCGCGGTGTCATCTTCCTTTGGATGGGAGCCTTGGTCCGGCTCTGCCTCCCTCCCGGGGATCCCGCCACGTCCCCAGCGCCGGGCAGCTGGCTGGCCCCGTGGGGTGTGCAAGGCGGTGCGTGTAGAGTAAACGAGCCGGTGATGGGGGCAGGGGTTGGGGTGTAACTTGCGGGAGAGAAGCATGCGACCCACTTGGGTGAGGCTGCCCCCAGCCCACTATCCCCCCCTTCCCCCCCCCCGCCCCCCAGAGCCCCCGGGCCGCAGTGCAGGCCTCGGCCACTGGGGCCACTGTGTGCCCACCGTGCGCGGTCCGGGGTCCGGGGTCCACGGGCCCCTCTGCGGCTCAGGGGCTGAGCCTCGTCTGTATTGGAGGCTCCGGATGTATGAAAAGTGCAAAATGAGAATCTGACGGCCGGGCTGCAAACCCGGGCTCCGTCTGCGTTCACACCGACCGAGCCACCGGTTTCCGCGCGTGGAAACGCCGTAAGATGTCGCTCAGCAGGGGCCGCGTCAGGCGGGGACAGGGCTGCCACCTTCCGTCGGGCGGCGGGGCTCCAGGACCGAAAGCTGCGCCCCGGCTGAGAGTGGCCCTGGGTCTGACCATGATTTGGGGGGACGCAGCGCCCCGGCCCCGTGCGCGCCCTTGGCCCCGGGATGGGCCCAACCCGATCGGAACTGCATCTGCGCAACAGATGCACAGTCTCAGACGCCGGCTCTTCTGGGCTCAGCGGGGCCGGAGCCGGGCCCCCTGTGCCGGCTTCCTCTCCTAAAACAGGTCATCGCTGACATTTATTGAGCACTTGCTGTGTGCCACACACTGTTACATCCTAGACTCGTTTCATCTCCTTATAACCCAGGAAAGTGCTGTTACCATCCTCCTCCTCACGTTACAGATGGGGAAACTGAGACACAGAGAGGCAAAGTACGTGTCCAGGTGTTATGACTGGTAAGTGTGGGAGTCCAGATTTGACCCTTGGTAGCCGAGTCCCAGGGTTGCGCCCCCGGCCTCTGCCCTGCACGCCCCCTGGTCCAGTTAACCTGGGTCATTACTGTTGCTGGCAGCCAGAGACCCCTCCTTTCTCTCGGCCAGTCTGGAATGGTGCTGGGGAAACCGGCTTCGAGGAGCGTCGTTCCCAGCCAAAGCTGCAGGCAGGCCCTGACTCGGGAGAATCCGGGAAGCCGGGGAGACCCAAGGAGAATGCAAGACTCATTTCCCCCAAACGCGAGCCCAGCTCCATCTGGGAAGAGACTGCATGCCAGGCCTGTGCCCAACGCGCTGGAAAAGCTCGGCGCAGGGGACCATCCGGGCTCATTCCAGAGACGCCGCGAAGGAGGGGGAAGGAGCGGAGGGAGAATAAACATTCCTAAAAATAGGGCTTGGCTCTCCAAACCCCACAGCAAACTGGAAAGGGAGGGCAGGAGAGGCGGAGGGGCAGCCCGGGACTTCTGAAGAGGGTCCTGCCAGGGCCGGGGCTCTCCCACGTTCCTCTCCAGCTCTGAGGGTCCAGGCCTGGGCGTCTTCCCAGGGTGGGGGGAGGCCCAAAGGCAGTGTCTTGGCGTTTCTGGATCTCATGGCACCTTTGCATGAAGCCTTGGGCACAGCGAGCCTGACAACATCCGGAAGGAAGCCCTCGGCCGAGGGAGGAGGGGCCCTCGCAATGGAGCTGCTTGTTTTCGTCTTTCAGGAACAGATGTTTGAGCCACGCGGGCCACGATGCACATTTCTGCAAGCTGGATCTCATTTGCCTCTTCGGCTTCCATTACGCAGCGGGGCTCCTCTCCCCTGGGGGACATCCCGGCAGATGGCCGGGGAGCAGCGTGGCGTGGAAGGTATGAACGTGGTGGCCAGCCTGCGGCCGTGGTTCAGGCCTGTGGAATGTTCTTCTGGGCTCTGGGCTCCTCCGTCTGTTTCCGCGACCCGCCCCATCTGCTATCCCTGGGCCGCAGGAATTCGTTCCATTTTTAGGGCATGGAGACGCCCAGCCGGGATACCAGTCTCTCTGGTCCTGCCTGGTGGTGTGCTCAGCCCTGTGGTCTCGGGCTGCGGCAGCAACAGCTGTTGAGGGAAGGACATGGTTTCCCCCGTGATGTCAGCCTCCGCGAGGAGGCGGGCGGCAGGGGGTGGGAGCTGGAGCTGTTTGCTGGAGAGGCCGCTGCGTCCCTCAGGCACGCCACTGCGACCTCTCTGTTCTGCGCCTCCCTCTGTCCAACGGGAATTCTAATTCCTGCCTCACGTATTTCATGGGTGCTCGTGAGGAGTGTACAGAAGGAGGATTTATGCACTTCGGGCTGAAAATAGTGTGGAAAGACTTTGAAGTGTGTTGCTCTGTGGTCTTGGAACAAGCCCTGACGGCCGCGGGCTGCAGGGTCTATTGGAGCCGAGCTGTAATGCCGCCCATCACCAGCAGGCGCCGCCGTTGACCTCACTCGGGCCTGGGCGCCGGGCACCTCTGGTGCGGGGCTCTGGGCTAGGGACCCTCTGGCCCCGCCGTCGTCCAGAGCCCAGCTCGGCCTCCCGCCCGCTGACCCGCTGAGGCACACAGGCCAGAGTTGCTGCGCCTTCCTTTTTGATTTGAATTTTCAAAAGAAGATGGTTTTAAAAAATGTGAAATCTCCTGATTTTTAATTATTGGCAACAGATTCTAATTAAATAAAATACTCTGTGGGCCAAATGAAGTACGTCTTAGGCCCAGCTCTGTCAGATTTGGGGCAGGACTTGTTCGCTGTGTAATTTAGGCATAAATGCCTGGGGCTGCGCACCCCTTTCTGGAGGTGTGTATGTGGGCGTCTTTCGCCAGCGTGATTCACTGAATGTGTTCATCTTACGTACAAACAGGGTTCAACGGATCGCACTTTGGGGTTTGTAAACGGTAATGGCTGAGACACAAGTTCCTAGAGTCAGACTGGACTGGGTGTGAATCCTGAATGTACTTTTTAGTAGCTGTGTGACCTTGGGCAAGTCTCTTAACCTCTCTGAGCCTCAACATTCTCAGTTGTAAACATGGGGATAAGAATACCCATGTGTAGCCATCAGTAGTGTGTACACCACATAGTTCTCACTGTCATCTTCTGGGCAGCTGGGAAGATGGCACGTCCTGACTCCCTTGTGGTTGGTGGAACCGTGTGATTCATCGTGGCTGAGAGCTGAGACATGGGAATCACCTCTGTCACTTTTGGGGCTGCGGGGCTGTGAGTCTTCAGCACTCCTCCTCCTCGTCTCTGCCCTGCGACATGCAGCGTCTGCGGTGCTGGCCGCCCGTCAGCCCGGGTCCCAGAGGACAGCGAGGAGCACAGCCCCAGGGTGACCTCTGAAGCAGCAGCAGGAAGCCAGCCTCGGTCACGCTAGCTGCCGAGACCTGGGACTGCCTGTCACCGCGGCGTCCCTGGGCCATCCTGACCCAGATGCCCCGCCAGGAGCCTCGGGGGCGGCGATGGAAGATGCACGGAGGGGCCTGGCGCGTGCGACGCAGAAACCGCACACCCTGCTCCCGTGGGTCAGCACGCGCTCACGGAGCACCTGGCCGGGCGGCCGGCTCCGGGCCCCGGGGACTGAGCGGAGAACAAAGCAGACCGCCGTCCCGGACCCCCGAGCAGCCGCTCTAGCGACTGGCGTGAGAGGAAGATGGAGCCGGGCGCCCCGTGCTGGGCCCACGGGGACTGAAGGCCCGTCTGCAGCTGCCGCCCGTGGGACAAACCGGGATGGGGAGCCCCTCCCTTCAAGGAGGCGGCAGGCGGACTGTGGCGATCGTGACTGTTTCCGGCCTAGTCGCCCACGGTGACATCAGTAGCTGAGCCCGGCCTTGGGCCGAGGCCGATACTGACTTTGCCTGGGGAGCAGGCGAAACGAGTCTGAAACAAGTCACCTCGGCACGAAGGAGGGACAGGAGGTCACCGCACAGCCCAGAAAACCTGAAGGTGCAGGCTGTCCGCTCGCGCTCTGCCCCCTTCGATGCATAACCCAGGAACGGTGGTGGAAGGGGACGCCGGGCCTTTCTGAGGGGTGCCCTCGTGTTTCAAGTGACTCTGCGTGCTTAGTGCTTGCCTTATCTCATGTCTTTCGTCCCTACGCAAATTCTGCAAGGAGGAATTCACCCCATATTACAGAAGAGGAAACCGAGGCTCAGAGAGGTTGAGTGAGCTGTCCAAAGCTGCACAGCGAGGTAGTGAGGCGGCTGGGATTCGAACGCAGGTCTTCTGCCCCCCAAATCCTGTGCGTGTTCCCTGCGCTGGCCCCCCACGATGTTCTTGGGAGCAAGAGAAGAACATGGACAGCACAGCCCTCGTCTCCCCTCCCTTCTCCTGGAGGCGCCAACCAAGGCGACTTTTTATCCTTTCTGGTTTTGATTATTTCTGCCCTTTGGACTGAGGCCCTACTGTGTGCTGGGCCTTGCGTGCGCTCTCCACGCTTGCTCACAACGTCCCACAGAGGCCGTCGCTGTCCTCGTCCCGCTTCCACAGATGCGGCGACTGCGGCTCAGAGAGGGGACCTCACTCAGCCGGTGGCCAGCTGGTATGAGGTGGCTTCATGGACCTGGGGGCAGAGGCGGGTCAGAGGCAGCTAAAGGCCCCTGACCTTCAGGTGCACGTCCCCTGGGGGGCCAGTTGGTGGGGGGCCGCCTGTGGCCACACCCCCGGGGCAGGTGAGTTCCAGGGCAACTCCGGGCTGGTGTGGGGTCACCTCCCAGGGGAAGGAATGACCTTGAACCAGACGGAAGGGTGCAAGCTGGCACCTGTCAACATGTTGACTTTGGCTCACACAGTGTTTAAAGGGGAGAGAAAACCCTGAAATTAGCAGCCAATATTGTAAAATCAAGAGATTTCCTATAAAAAATCTGTATTTCAGCTACTCTTACAAAATCCGGAGATCTGGCCACGCTGGGCCCATGTGCCTGCCCGCTGTCCTCCGGGTGCCAGGTCACGGCCGGGCCCAGCCTTGCTCACTAAAGGCTGCTGTGCCCTGGTGGCCCCTGAGCCGGTGACCCCGCCCCGGGCCTGAACTCCTGGGAGAGCCTCCTAGACGCTGGCGGAGGGCCGACCCGGACACCGACACGGACATGGGAACACGTTCTGGCGGCCCGTCAGCAGTGCATGGACCCCTGGGGATGTCCCACAGCCCGGAGCCCCTCGTCTCCACTCTGTGGCCACTTGAAGCCAGCGCCCCAGTCTGAGGGTGTCCTCCTGAGAAGCAGCGTTGACCAGCGGGGAGTGAACAGACGGAGAGGGGGCGACGGAGGCAACAGGGACAGTGACGGTTGCGCCCTCCTCTGCAGGCAGAGCCCGGGGTCTGACGCGGCCCAGGGGCTTTGCAGGTGTGGCTCCTTCGGGAGCTGGAGACCGGAGGTGCGTTTCCAGACTCTCCCAGGCCCCTGACTTCCCCACCTGCCCGTCCACCTTCTCTCCCACACCCCTGGGTTCTCAGCCTGGGCCCCCCAGCCTTAGTTCCAGATCATTCTTCATGGGGGGCTGCCCTGGGTGCTGCAGGACGTCCAGCAGCACCCCTGGCCTCGACCCACCAGACGCCAGGAGCCCCAGCCCTCGGTCGTGACAACCAGCGAGCTGTTTCCAGACAGCCCGGCGTCCCCGGGGCCACCCCGGCTGAGAACCGCTGCTGGAGTTTGAGTTCTCACTGGTTGTGTCTGGAGCGGCGAGGCTTTCCAACATGCACCCACGTGGCCCTTCTTGCCCCCGACGTGTCAGGTTCCCACAAATGTCGTCCTGAGAGCCTGAGAGCTCCCCCCATGTCCACAGCCCCCGAGGGCGCCCCCCAGGACCCCGCGCCCTCCGAACTGGGCGAGTCTTTCTTCCGCCCTGAAGGCCCCAGAGGGTTTGCTAAATGGGATTTCCTCCTGCCGGCTCTCCCCTCGACCTTCCTGCCCCTGAACGGAATTAATTTCCTGAAAAAAAATCACCACCGTCCCCTCTGCGCTAAACCGTGAGCCGTTTCGCGGGGCTGGAGCTGGCAGGCTGCGGGTTGGCGCTGGGGTGACGCGCCCTCTGAGTCTGAGATGGGGATGGAGGGGCGGGGGCCTGGGGACAGGGGAGTCCAGCCGGTGCCCTGGGATCCTCGCCTCCCCGCCACCCCTGGGCCTTGTCACTGAAGAGGCAGGACGCACACAGGCCCCCCGAGATCCATTCGTCTCCCCTCATTTGCAAGCGCTGAATGAAGTTGCTCAGCATTTCCCCGACAGGGCAGAGCGCAGCATCTCCAAGCGAGCTATTTCTGGGCCATTTTTTCCAGCGTTACTTGCATATTATAATTAAGAGATAATGTCAGTGGAATAGAACATCGTCACCGGGTAACGGTCTCCTGCTGCTTCTGAAATGTCAAGGCAGAGTCACAGCATTTATCAAAAATAAATGTTGGCGGGAAGACGCGACGTTTGTTTTCGCAGCAGGGACATTAATCCCGGGACAACGAAATGGCAGTGGCTTTATTTGTCTTCTCCGGAGTGATGGATGCCAGCGGGTCGTCCTGGCTGGTGGCTGGGGGGTCTTGCCGGGGTAGGGCGTTGGCGGCGGGGCCAGGTGGCCATGTCTGGATGGGGTTGGCAGGACGGTTTTCGCTGCCCTCAGTCCCTGCCCAGAACCAGCAAATGCGCCCTCTGGCGACTCTGGAGGTGGCCTGGGGGCGTCCTGGCTCCCGAGGGGGCCGGGTGGCCTCTGCACCCGCCGGCGGTCTGCTCATTGGTGGGGAGACAGAGGGCACTTGGCAGAGACCCTCGTTTCTGCCACCGCGTGGTCCCTGGGGAGCCGGCATGACGATGGAGCGGGACCCTGGACAACCTGAGTGTGCGCATCGCTGCTCACGAGGGGGCCAGGCCGGGAAAGGGCAGCTGAGATGGCCGGGCACCGGCACCTCCTGGTGACCTGGGGACGGTGCGCTGACTGTCCGGGCAGCCTTCACGGCCGGCTGGGGCTAATCGCGCGCTCCGCTGACAGCTCTTCCGCCCCACCACCCCCAGTGCCGGTCTCGAGTGCACAACGGATCTGGCAGGATGCGGCTGACATCCCCCCGGGGCGCCGGATCCAGTCCCAGCTCCGAAATGGCCATAGCACGACTTTCCCAATGTCCTCGCGCTTCTCGAAGCAGCCGGGCTCTGTCCCCAACCAGCCAGGGCCTCAGCCCTTGCTCCTCCCGCCCGGGGCCCCCTCCTCTGCTCCTGCCTACACACAACCCCCACCCGTTGTCTCTCACTTCTTCAGACCTCCTTCAAGAACTCCGCCAAGGCCGGCGTGGTGGTGCGTCGGTTAAGTTTGCATGTTCTGATTCGGCGGCCCGGGGTTCGCCGGTTCGGATCCCGGGTGCGGACATGGCACCGCTTGGCAAGCCATGCTGTGGTAGGCGTCCCGCATATAAAGTAGAGGAAGATGGGCACGGATGTGAGCTCAGGGCCAGTCTTCCTCAGCAAAAAGAGGAGGATTGGCAGCAGATGCTAGCTCAGGGCTAATCTTCCTCAAAAAAAAAAAAAAAAAGAACTCCTCTTCCAGAAAGCCTTCCCCGGCCCCCCAGGCCTTGGCTACATGCCCTTCCCTTCTCCGGCAGCCCCTCCATAAGGTTTCGCAGCACTCATCACCCTGTCAGGGCTGCTGGGGTCTTAGTCTGAGCCCCCTCTGAACAGTTGGATGAATGAACGAACAGACGGAGGCCTTCTGTGTGAGTTTGTATCAGTTATCTCTGGGCAAAACGATGCAGAGTGACAAATGGCCCCACATGTCAGTGACCTCAAACAATGGTGTCTCTTTGGCTCACGAGTCTGCAGGGCAGCGATGGGGCTGGGCTCGGCGGGGTTCCCCGTCTCAGCCGGGCTCACACGCGTCTGGTGGCAGCTGGCTGTTGGCTGGTGGAGGACGGCCTCGGCCCAGGCCGCTGTGAGACCTCTGCCCCGCGCTCCGCCTCTCTGCCAGCAGCCTAGCCCGGGTGTGACCCCGGGGCCGGGGGTCGGGAGGACAGGCAGAAACAGGCCCGGCCCGCACGGCCCAGCTGGGAACTAGCACCCTGGAACTGTTTCACGGAAAGCCAGTCACGAGCCCCGTTCAGACTCGAGGGGCCCCCGGGGAGACTCTCCGGCCTCAGTGAGAGGGACCGCACGGCCACCTGGCAGAGGCGTGGGGACACGCAGAGCGAGGAACCAGGACCATCGGTGCCGTCTGTCATCAGGTTGCGGTCAAAGGCTTACAGCAGCCCAGTGGGTGTCTGAAAAGTGCCACACAGCGGGGCAATTCTTCCTCTGATGGTGACGACAATGACGGGTGTGTGTGCGTTCACTGAGGTAATAAGCACACAACAGGAAATTCACCATCTTATCCATTTTCAGGACAGTTCGCTCGTGTTAAGTACATTCACATTGTTGTGAAACACATCTCCGGAACGATTCCATCTTGCAAAACAGAAACTCTGCCCCACGGAACACTAACTCCCCACCCCCTCCCCAGCCCCCCGCCCCCTGCATCCTACTGTCTGTGGACGCGACTCCTCTGGGGACCTCGTGTGAGTGGAATCCACAGTGTCTGTCCTTCTATGACTGGCTTCTTTCACTCAGCATAATGTCCTCCAGATTCATCCACGTTGTAGCATGTGACAAGATTTACTTCCTTTTTTTTTTTGAGGAAGATTAGCCCTGAGCTAACAGCTGCTGCCAATCCTCCTCTTTTTGCTGAGGAAGACTGGCCCTGAGCTAACATCCATGCCCATCTTCCTCCACTTTATATATGGGACGCCTGCCACAGCGTGGCTTGATGAGCTGTGGGTAGGTCCACGCCCGGGATCCAAACCGGTGAACCCCGGGCTGCTGAAGCGGAATGTGCAAACTTAATTGCTGCACCACCGGGCTGGCCCAGATTCCTTCTTTTTTGTGGCTGAATCATATTCCATCATCTGGACAGAGCACGTTTTGCTGTCCACTCATCTGTTGATAGAAATTTGGGTTCCTCCCACCTGTCAGTTGTTGCGAACAACGCTGCTGTGAACGTGGGTGTGCAAAAATCTCTTTGAGATCCTGCTTTCAGTCCTTTTGGATGTTTCCCGGGCAGCGGGATCGCTGGGTCCCAGGTGCTGTGGGCTTTAGCCCAGCGGCGTCCACACGTCCACAGAGCAGCCGCGAGGGGGGAGGCTCTGGGGCAGAGAGCTTGGTTTGGACCCCAGCTCTGCCACTTCCTAGCTGTTTTCTCAGTTGAGCCACCCGCTCTGAGCCTCAGTTTCCTTCTCTGTGCAATGGGTGACAGTGTCTATCCGTGGAGGGCGAAGGTGGGAAGAGTATGGTGTTGGAACGGTGCCGGGCGCCCAGCACCTGCCCATCAGGTGACACCCATGTGCGTTTCCTGCAGACTTCTTGTCTGATGACTGTGACTTTACACCGTCCCCACCCCCAAGCTGCTGGGCGCTGGGAGTGACGATCCGTCTCTATCAGGATGTACCCAGAGTTTATCTGCCCCGGGCAAAGCCCAGAGACAGCTGGGTTGGTGTTTGGTGACAGGCACTGCCCCTCTGCTGGGGCCTGGGGTGGGGGGGCAGTGACAACGCAGCCGTGGGGGAGCGGGGGGCCCCTGATTCAGAGGCCTCCAGCCCAGCCTCCCCCCACCCCCACCCCACCCCCCGCGCAGATGGCTGGCTCAGCCCAGCTGAGAGGGAGGAGCTCGGAAGACAGGAGCCAGGCCGCGTGGCCTGCAGTGGGGGGCGCAGGGCAGATGGAAGCGTCTGCAGGCCGGGCTGGGGGGGCCTCGTGCACCTGGACGTTGGCCGAGCTGCGGGTCGCACAGACGCAGGGGCAGCGAGCTCCCCAGGGAGGGGCAGGCGGGAGGGGGAGGGGACAGTGACATTGCTGTTTTCAGAGACAGGAAGGAGGGCTCAGGGAAACCGCGCAGGCGGGGCTGGGAGGCTGCGGGCAGGGACTCGGGCCGAGCACACGGCCACAGCCGGCTGTCCTGTCTCCTGGGGCCTCGGGGCCACTTCCTCCCACCGCAGAGAGCTGCGTCCTCAGCACGGCGCTGAAGCTGAGCCTCCTGGTCCTGGGCTGGGCGTCAGCTGCCGGGCGGGGCCTCCCGGGACCACCGGCTGACACGAGATGACCTGGCTCGGACTGGCCAAGGTCAGTCAGTCAGTCCCCAGAGGCAATACCCACCCCTCCCGCCAATCGGACCCCCGGCTCTGCTGTTTATTGGGGGACAGAGATGGGACGGTCACCCCACTGGGAGCGTCAAGGCTGCGGCGGGGTCAGAAGCGTGGCTCTGGCAGGTTTCTGTGACCCCGACCTCCTGTGTGAGTGTCTGCTTTAGTCCTCGGGCCGGCAGAGGGAGGGGGCAGCTGCTCAGCTGGACAGGCATTTGCTGAGCAGCGGCTCTGTGCCAGCCCTGGTTCTGCTCCCTGGAGTAGGTGGCTCCGAGCGAGGGCAAGTGGCACAAGAGTCAGGGCCGGCCACGCAACCCGGCACAGCTGGCCCAGCTCCGCCCCTCCCTGCCTCGACCTTTCTTCCACCCGGGGCAGAGTGCGCGTCCCCAGCCCTGGCTTTGGTGCGGCCACTCGACTTGCTGTGGCCAAAGGAGTGAAGCTGAAGTGCTGCCATGCTGGCTCGGCCCCCAGCCCTCAGGGGACCCCATGCTTCCCCCCTGCCCTTGCCATCGGGCGAGACGACACGCCTGGAGGATCCCGCTGACCCGAGGGGGACAAGAGGCAGGTGGGGCACGTGAATGAGAACACGTGGCCGTGGTTTTAAGCCACTGACGTTAGGGCCACTTGTTACTGGGCATTTTGTTAGCCAGAGCCAACTGACACACCAGCCATCGGTCAGTGCTGTTGTAGCCTCATTCTGCAGACAGGAGCTGAGGCCAGCCAGGCGGAGGGGCTGTCTCAATATGGCAGGGAGCTCCCGCCTGCTTGTTCTGTCATTCAGCACCGACCCCTTGCCTGGAACTGTGCTGGTGGCTGGACACAGTGGGTGGCACAGACGCGCCTTCTGGGAGGAACCTGTGTTAAGGGAACTTATCCTTCCTCACAGCTTCAGCAGGAGTCTGAGAACTGACCCGCCACCCCACTGTGCAGACCCACCTGAGCCGGCCTCGGCCGAGGCAGGCCGTGGGCTCCTACGGGCCAGGCTGGAGCGCGTGTCCACTCCCTGTTGCGGGGGGAAGGGAGGACCCCCGACCACGTGGACTGGCCATGGAGGAGAGATGGTTTCCCCAAGAAAACGTGGGTACGGTTAGACCTCAATAAGGGGAAGTAGATGCTGAGCAGAGAAACACGAGGCTCCCCCAGACCTCGGGACCTGATGGAGACCTCCCGGCGGCCCCATGGGCCTCGGCGAAGCCCCCCAGGGTCCACGCTGCTCCAGGCCTTCCCGCCCTTGGCCGTGCCTCGCGGGAGCGCTGAGGACGCATGGCCACCCCGCCGTGATTTATTCCTGGCATCCGTGTGGCCACTTGCTGCGAGGAGCTTTGCTCTGGAACGGTCAGCTACGGGGCCATCCGTCTTGTTGGCGGCTCCTGATAAAACGCGCGGCCCGAGCAGACAGGGCCCGTAACGAACACGATCAGGGCTGTTCATTTAGAAACCAGGAGACCTTGAAATTGGCTGTAATTGACGGGGTGAGCAGCCAGGGGTTTGGCTGGTTTGTTCCGACCGGAGACAGCCCGCCTCTGGGAAGGTCGCGGCGACCCGCACACTGGCTGTGAGTCCTGGACGTGCCCCCCCGTCCGGCCCTGGGCCAGCTGCGTGGCCTCTTCCAGACCCCGTCTCCTCGTCTGTGAGAGGGAGATGCATTGGTCAGCACCAGCTCAGCTATGTTGCCATAACAAACAAGCCCCAATCTCACGGCTTCAAACAACCGACGTGCATTTCTCACCTGCCGCGTGTCTGTGGTGGGTTGGCTGGTGGCTTGGCTCCACCCTCCTCACTCCGGGACCCCGACTCCTGGAGCGTCTCATCCACGCTAAGAGCACCCCGTGGCCCGGGGCAAATCCCGCACTGGCTCCTACAGCTCCTGCTCAGAAGCAACTTCCCTCACTTGCGCTCACATCTCCTTGGTCCGGGCCAGTCACACGGCCGTGCTAACTTCTTGTGGGCGTCGGGCTAGAAAAGCCCCACCACGTGACAGGTGATGGGAAAGCCAGACGGTTCTCATTTATCAGAGAGAGCCGTCTGCCGAGCCAGCGCGGAAGGCGGGGTTGGGCCTCTCCCTCCTGGGGATGCTCATCATCTGACTCGAATCCATCCTGTGTTTTCCCGCCAGATTCGTCCCTCCCCCCGCCATGGCTGCGTCCCTCTGCTGTGACCTTCCAGGGCTCCGCTGGGCATGAGCGCTCGTCAGCCTGGCGTTGGAGAGCCCTGCGTGGCGCCTCACGGATAGTCACACGCCTCGGAGAGGGCCGCCCCACTGCGTCCCCAGGCTCCAGAACAGGGCCCGCCACCCAGCAGGTGCTCAGTCATGACTTGCTGCGACTGTGAAATGCGTGCACAGCGTCGCCTGCCCTGGAAGACAGCAGAGGCATGTCTCGCTGCACTGTGCCACTGCCGCCCGCCGTCATCGCCATCCCCTGGAAGTGGCCTCTCTGCTGCATACCTGGCCCCGGGAGCCACCTGTGCTCTGGGCCTCGGCCCCTCACTCCTCCACACGGCCCCCGTGTGGGCATTGCTGCAGCAGGATTCTCTTTTCAAAACTTTATTTCTTCCCCAGTTTTATTGGGATCTAACTGACATACAATGTATTAGTTTGGGGCGTACAAGACGATGACTCGATACATGTGGGTATCACGATGAGCACCAGAATCGCTCAGTTAGCGTCCATCACACACAGCCACACTGTCTTTATCTTGTCAGGGGAACTTTGGTGATTTGTTCTCTGGCAAGTTTCAAATATACGCTCTGGCCTCGTCACCTTCAGGCGGGATTCCTCAGCGATATTCATTCCCGTTTATTCCCCGTCATTCTCCCTCCTCCGATTCCAAGACAGTTTATCACTCTGTGAATTTTCTTGATTTTGTTTTTACCAAGCAGGGAGTAGAAGCTTCTGGAAGACAGTTATCTATCTGCCTTGTATTAAGCTGGGCTCTCTAGAGACACAGACCAATGGGATATCCACATCCACATCCATATCCATATCAATATCTACATCCACATATCATCTGTATCTATGTCTGTCTATCTATCTATCCATCTGTCTGTCTGTCTGTCTATCTACTTGTCTATCTCCCTATCTAGAGACTCATTAGAAGGAATTGGCTCACGTGGTTATGGAGGCTGAGAAGCCCCACGATTTGCCGTCTGCACGCTGGAGGCCCAGGAGGCTGTGGTATAAGCTCCAGTCTGACTCTGAGTCCAAAGGCAGGGAAGACGGACGTCCCTGCATGAAGACAGTCAGGCAGAGAGAGTGCATCCTCCCTTACTCCCTTTTTGTTCTATTCTGGCCTTCAACTGATTGGACAAGGCCCACCCACATTGGGGAGAACAATCTGCTTCAGTCAGTCTATGGATTCAAATGTTAATCTCATCCAGAAACACACCCAGAATGGTGTTTGACCAAATACCGGGGCAGCCCTTGGTCCAGTCAAGCTGATACATAAAATTAGCCATCTCATGCCTTTTGTGAAAACCCCATGTATTAATCAGTCAGGGTATAGGCTCAGCTGCTGTAACAAAGAAACCCCCAAACACACAGGTTCAGACAGGAGAGGAGTTTGTTTCTGCTGGGAGATGTGCCAAGGGAGGCGAGCGTCAGGGAAGGCAGGAGAGTCTGGGGACCCTGTCCCTCCGTCTTGTTCCAGCAGCCCCAGGATACAGTCCTTTACGGCCCAGGGGACGTGGAGCCAGAACCAGACCCACGTCCAGCTCTCAGAAGCGGGAGAGAAAGACAGTGGCGGGCAGGTGGCTGCTGCGAAAGTGGCCTGACCGTTTCTGCGGCATCCGACGGGAGCGAGGGCGCGGGGTGGGCGGCGGCTCAGCATCCGGTCCCAGCTGCGCGCTCTCACAGGGCCGGGCGTCCCAGACCCAATGTGAGCAGCTGTCGGCTCTGGAGCGGTGCCGAGGGAGAGGGGGTTCCACAGGCTGGAGTCGCAGAGCCAGGCTGGCCTGGTCACCTCATCCCGCGGTGCTGCCGGGAGGGGACAGGATCTGGGCGCTGCCTCTGCGCCCGCGTGGACGGCTGCCCGCCATGCAGACGCTGCGGAGCTTCCACCAGAGGGACCGCGGGCTGCATCCTGCACATCTTACGGGCGGCCGGAGGGACCCCTCGGTCATTTGGTCTCTCATCCGACACAGCACGGAGCAGCCCACTCCTGAGACCGAGACTGAATTTCCTTGGAATCGGCACTTGTCAATTGGAAAGAAATAAAAATGGGTCTATCTCGCAGAGCTGGGTCTGTGGCCTGAGAGGTACCCCCGTGAGTTAATGTCCCCATTGTGTTAAGTGAGGAGACCGGCTCAGAGATGTCAGGTCACTGCCCCTGGTCACACAGCAAGTCCAGCATAAAAGTGGGATTTGGCAGGAGGCCCGCAGTGTGCAGACCCCCAGGCATCGCCGCTGGGCCGCCCTGTCCCGCTTGTGTGCAGGCACGTTCTGAGGTGGACGCAGGGCGGGCAGGAGGAGTTGGGGGGGGGGCAGTCTGGGTGCTGAGGAGATAGCTGCGATGTGTGGTATAGGTTTGCCAGCCGTTCTAGAAAGTTCAGCCAGCCGCACCCTGGGGAGCTTCCTGGAGTCTCCTATCTATGTCTCAGAAGCAATGGGCGGTTTTCTAAGCAAGTTGTCGCCTGCTGTCACCTCCCCACACCCGGCGGGGCCGACGCTCTGGGGAATTTTTCAGAGCTGCTCCTGCTCCGGGAGGGGGAGTGCCCGGGCTCGCAGGGGCGTTGAGGAGGCCGTGGGACAAGAGCCTGTCCGCTCTGCTGCCCTGGCCCAGCCGGAACTCACCGCTCTGGGCCTCGTGTCCTCGCCTCCAGGAGGGACCCGGTAACACGGCTGCAGGGACAAGCCCACGGCAGCGCAGCTGCGTGTTTCTCTCGCGCCTGTGCGTGGGAAGGCCTGCGTGGGGCCCACGGCTTCGGGCGCAGGTGAGCTCTCCCGTCCGTGACTCCGCAGGTCCCCTCTTAGCTCCAGACCAAAGGGGACTCACACGCGTGTGTGCAGGCGGCGTGCGCAGGAGTGTGCGGGGCGCCCTGGTCACTGGAGCAGAACCCGGAGCCGACCCACATACGCACGGGTGGGAAACGATGAACACACGGCGAGTGTCCGTGCCGCGACTGTCCCAGAGCAGCGGGTCGGTGAACGGCAGCTCCGGGCCGAGCGGAGTGGACGGCGGGGTTTCTCAACCGGGATGCTATCGATGGTTTTTCCTCATTATTATTATTACTATTATTTTTAAAGGTTGGCACCTGAGCTAATATCTGTGGCCAATCGTCTTATTTTATTTTTCCTTTTTCTCCCAAAGCCCCCTGGTAGATGGTTGTATATTTTCAGTTGTGAGTCCTTCTAGTTGCGGCATGTGGGACGCCGCCTCAGTGTGGCCTGATGAGCAGTGCCATGTCCATGCCCAGGATTCGAACCGGCGAAACCTTGGGCTGCTGAAGTGGAGCGTGAGAACTTAACCACTCGGCCACGGGGCCGGCCCCTCATTATTATCTTGTAATAGCAGCTTTATTGAGATGTAATTCACATAAGACACAATTCGCTTAAATCACATAATTCAATGGATTCTCTTCTGTTCGCAGAGTTGTGTAACATCGCCACAATCCCTTTTAGCACATCCTCGTCCCCCTGAGAGGAGCCCCCCCATCAGCAGTCCCTCCCCCAACCCCCGGCCCCGGAACCCCCACTCTGCTCTCCGTCTCTGGATCCACCTGTGCTGGGCGTGTCACATCGTGGGTGGCCGTCCGGGTCTGGCTTCTTTCATTTAGTGTATTTTCGAGGCTCAGCATAGAGGGGTCAGCACTTCGTTCCTCCTCAAGGCGGGATCCTATTGCAGTGTGTGGATGGACCCCATTCTGTCTATTTATTTGTCGGCTGACCGGAATGTGGATTGTTCCCGTGGTTTGGCTCGTAGGATAACGCTGCTGTGGACGTTCGTGTCCAAACTTCCGTGTGGACGTGTGTTTTCCTCTCCCTGGGGCTGCGGACACTGGGGCAGGGCCGTCCTGGGCATCGCAGGGTGTTTAGCAACATCCCTGACTTTACCCCCCGCCCCGATGCCAGGAGCACCCACGTCCGACCCGTGGTGACAACCGCAAATGTCCCCAGACACTGCCCAGTGTCCCCTAGAGGCAAGATCGCTCCGGTTGAGAATGACCAGGGTCGAGTGAAAAAATCTCGTCTCGGAGAACACGACGCCCTGCAGCTCAGGACTGGGTTATGTAGGGCCATGGGGCTCCGAGAGCGGCCCCCAGAGTGGCAGGATCCGCATCCGGGGGGATGTGCCAGAAACGCAGGTTCTCAGCCTGCTCCAGACCTGCGGAATCCGCCACTCCGGGCCTGGGGCCCCAATCCGTCCTCAAGCCTTCCAGGTCATTCTGAGCTCGCTCCAGCCTGAGCACCATGGGTGTAGACAGGCACACAGGCGTCCTCACACCAGAAATCTTTATGCCAAAAAGCCTGGGGATGACAAACAAATTCAGGATCACGTGTCTGGGCCGGAGTGAGGACAACGTGAGTGTTTGTTCGGCGGAGGAACGGGGCTCCCTTCCGGGGCAGATGGGGACACGTGGGGCCCGGCCTCGTGAGTCACACTCTTGTTCTGGCCGCGGGGGGTGGACTCACGAGTGTCCATTATGTTATGGAACAACAAATTAAAAAGTACAAAAGAAGTGAAGAAATAGACAAACCTATGAAGGAAGGACGGCCTGGCCTCCGCCAGCACAGGAGTGAGTCACGAGGCGACGACGGATCCGGCTTGCGCCCCTGAGGTCGCTGAGGCCCCGTGCGGCTGCTCCCGTGGGCCCGAGTCTCTTTCTGGCATAACGAGCCCTGGCCTCTGCCGCCCGGGGTCGCCCCTCTTCCTCCAGGCTCCCCCTGGCTCTGGAAGTGAGGAGGAGCTGCTGCGACCCATCGAGCGGGTACTGTGCTGCGTCTGTCAGCGTGGGCACTCACGGCCACGGCGTCCGCGGCGTCCCATTTTACAGATGGGGACGCTGAGTCTGGGAGGTTCGGTGACTTGCCAAGGTGTTCGGTGGCTCGGGACTGGAGCGCAACCTCAGTGCAGGGCTGGCTCTCGCTGGACCGTCCGGGCTGGGGCAGGGTCGCCCTGATCAGCGGGGCCAAGGCCTTGCTGGCATTTCCTCCCACAAAAGCCAAGTTCAGATGTCCTGGTTTCTCCGTAAAGGCCCTAATCCTGACTGTCAGAGGCCTGATTGACTTGGGCTGTTGTTTCTCTTGAAGTCTCCAAAAGATGAGGTCACAAGGCCTAGAGAGGTGAAGACATTGCCCAAGATGCAGCAGAGGCAAGATTCAAACCCAGCTCACCTCCTCCAGAAAGCCCTCCATGCCTGCTACATCCCCTCCACCCCCACAGAACTCGGGGGCCTGGGGACACGTCCCCAGAGCCTGGCTGTCTTCTAACCCAGCTCACGTGGCGGTCAGCGTCTCACCGGAGAGCCCAGACCTCCCACTCTTCATGTCCCTTCTCTCCCCTCCCTGCCTGTCTGTCATCAGCGCAGGATGGGCACCCACGAGGCGCCCAGTAGGTCCTCTGGGTGTGCGTGGGCAGAGCGGGGGACAGCCCTGGGGCTCAGGCAGAGAATCCCCTCTGAGCACGTGCCCTTCCTCCCCCGCCTCCTCCGTCTAGGGCAGAGACACCCAGCCCTGCCAACTGCACTGATGCGGGAAGCGCCAGTTCCCTGAACAACAGATGGAAGGACAGCCAGCAGATGCCAGACACACTCAAGACGCCTCCAGCCTCTCCCAGTATTTTTATCATCCCCATTTTACAGATGAGGAAACAGAGGCACAGAGAGGTTGAGTGACTGGCCCAAGGTCACACAGCTACAAAGAGGAGGAGCCAGGATGTAAATGCCTCCCCACCCGGGGCTGTATTTAGGGATCCACACAGGCCAGGAGGCCCAGCAGGCTGTTTTCGGTTTAGTCCTGTCGTTTCTCCCAGTCAGCCAGTCTGGGCCGGCAGCTCTCAGCACCCCCAGCCTGGCTGGCCGAGGAAGGTCACAGCGGCGGTGGCTCAGCGGGGCGGGGCGGGGGCGGTGCAGCGTCCTGGCAGCTGCGACAAAGAGAACAGATTGTGTTCCCTTCGCTTCCGCCTGCTGGGAGGCTGCCCGGAACCGCCACGCTGGATGCCATCCTGGGGTGGGGGGGGGCACGGGCAGGGGCGGGGCCTGCACGGTGGGGGGGCTCCTCCCCCAGCCCCCACCCCCTCCGGCTCACGGAGACCCAGGTCTCTTCCCAAACGGCGGTTTGCTCCCGGAGCAGCCTTGAGGCTCTGTCCGTCTGAGGCCTCCCACAGGGACCACGCACCCTCCTCTGGCAGCCGGACCCCAGACAGGGTTCCTGTCATTCATTCATTCATTCATTCACCACCCCCCCATCTCCCCACCCATCTCCTTAATGACCCAAAATGTCGGGGTGCTGGCAGCCCGGCTTCTATGGAGAGTCATCTGTTTATTCCCCAGCTGTTTGTCAAGCACCTGTTCTGTGCGGGCCCGAAGGACCTGGCCATTCACCAGCTGTCTGTGGGGCACCTACTGTGTGTGACGCCCAGCAATACTGTCATTCGTCGATGCGTATTTGTGGAGCATCCCCGGGATTCACGGGTCATCAATATTTGGGGAGCGCCTCCTACGCGCTGGACGCCAGGCTGTGTTCCTCCCCTTCCCGAGCGTCGCTGGAGCACCTACTATGTGTCAGGCGCAGGGAGGCTGCGGTGAGCCAGACAGACACGGTCTCCGCCTCGGGCGTCTGATGGTCCAGCGAGGCGCAGACTGTCAGGCACCATTGGATACCGTGGCTGTGCAGGTCCCCGGGCTCCTGGAGGGCAGGCCTGGGGCTCACGGCACGCAGGGTGGGAGCAGGAGCAGGAACCAGACTCGGGGCAGGACTGGAGTCGCGTTTCCATCAGGAACTAGGTTTGGCTCTGAGAAGCTGACTTTCCCGCGAGGGTCTCTGTAGCTGTAGGCTGTGTCGCCAAGGTCAGCGAAGGGCCTGAGGCCGTCGGCGGGCTTCTGTGGGGCCCAGCAGTCACTTTTGATGGCTCGGTGTCTGTTCCTCCTCTTGGTAGTGGCCCCCTCGTCTTCTCAGGGGAAACGATTCTTTTTTCCTCTCAGCGTGCCTGGTTCAGGCGGGGCTGACGCCTCCCACCCCAGTCCTGGCTGACGGATCACCCCATCCCCTGACAGCAGCCACTGGTTAGGGGGTCACATGATCTAGGCAGGGTTCAATGAGACTCAGTGCTGGAACACCAAGGAGAGAACTTCTTTCTGCTGCAGTCGGCAAGTGGGGATGTGGGCCCCTGGCACCATCCTGCCTCATGAGGGGAGCCTCCCAGGGGATAGAACCGACTCAGAAGAAAGGGACAGAATGAGTCTTGATGGTGGCATCTGGAGCCCCTGGATCCAGCTAGGCCTGAAGCTTGTACAACTCCTGGACTTCTCAGTAATATGGGTCAATAAATTCTGCTTGTTCTTTCAGTCCCTTTGAATTGGGCTTTTATCACTTGGAACCAAGAGCCCTGACTCATAAATAGGCCTTTTCTCTCCCCTCATTTCATGAAACAAATCCCACTATGCCCCTCTGGAACAGGGAAAATTAATTCCCTCGCTTTCTAAAAAGCTAATGAGACATGGATGGTGGGAGAGGCCACAGGACCACTCCTTCCTGTGGTGCCTGAGGACATCCATTCTCCTGGGGTCCCGACCTCGCCTCGCTGCGCTGGAGCAGAAATCACTGAACCCCGGGGCCTGGGCTCTGGGCGGTTTCTGACGGATGGCGCTCAGCCTGGCGGGCGGTGGTGGGAGCCCCCGGCTGTCTGGTCTGGCCCGTCCTTCTGCGTGTCCTGCGGGCGGGGCTGGGAAGGGTGCTGTGTTTTCAAACCGCGGGACCCGGGGGCAGCCGACCTTCCTGCGAAGGGCCGAGCAGCCAGCGTTTGAGGTTTGGGGGCTGTAAGGTCTCCGTCGCATATTCTTCTTTGTTTTGCTTTTTACAACCTTTTAAAAGTTCAAAAAGGCCTTCTTGGTTCACAGGCTGCACAGAATCCGGCCAGGCTGTCGTCTGCCCGCTCCTGGGTCGATCGCGGTCGTGGGGACTGACCGGCCCTGTTCTTTCTCTTTCCCCTATTTTTGTCTTTCCCCTCCCTCCCTCTTTTCCTTCTCTTTTTCTTTCTTTCTTTTTTGAGACAAACCCCTCACTCCCCTAAACCTAGGAAATTCTAATATCTTGGTGTCACAGCCCATATTGACAAGTCGCCGTGTCTCCGTGGCCTGCCGTTTCTCCCCACGGCCCTTATCGCAATGGTAACTCTAGATTTATTTCTTCCATGATTTCAGGGTCTCTGCCTCCTCATTCTAGAATATAAGCTCCATGAAGAAGGAAAGCCCTGGAGGCCCGGGGTCTGGGGTCCCTGGCAACTCGAGACTGACTCCAGTGACTGCGGGGTTGGGCGAGAACGTGTGGTGAACTTGAAGTGCAGAGATGCTGGGCTCTGAGCTGTGTGAGAAGAGCTGGGTGAGCGGGTGGCTGCCGGCGTCCTCTCTGAACAGGCAAACCCAATCCATGATCCTGAATCACAGACTCAGAGAGGAGTGAGCTCCCCATCCCTGGGGGTGTGTAAGCAGAAGCCGGCTACCTGCCAGGGCCAGCTTACAGGTGTAATTCCTGGCCCCAAAGGCAGGTGTCTCCCCTGCCAGAGGACGCCCCAGCTCCCTGGCCTGCTGGAGAACCCCTGGCTACAATTCTCCAAGATCCAGATTTGGCTTCTGTGGGATCAGAGAGCTGCCAGGAGTCACACTGCTGTCTTACACTCATCCAGCAGAATCAGAGACACGAGGGTTTGGAAGTTCTCTCTGAGCCCAGCTCTCCGGGGAACCCAGTAGCCTGGACTTCCAACCCCGAGCCATCGCCGGGCCTCCTGTGACAGGACCCTCCCCCTGCTCACACCCCCGCCCGCGCCAGGGAGAGCCAGAGCCCCTTGGGGGGCAGGGCCAGGCAGGCCTCAGTCTCCCCTGGGTGCGGGGAGCCCGCCCGGGGCGGGGTCAAGGGCGCTCCCCTCCTCTGTCCGGGGTTTCTGGCTGTTTCCTTCTGACAGGGGCTGCCAGGCCTTCGAGCTCGTTTGCTATTCCTGACGTCCCCCCTCAGGCTCTCTGGGGCAGTGTGACCTCAGTCACTGACTCGCAGATGTGTTTTGAGACCCCCATCCCTTATCTGAGCCCCCGTCAAGAGGATATCCCCATCTCACAAAGGAGAAACCGAGGCACAGGAGGTGACGTGCCCTCGGTCACCTGGTTGCATATCCATTTATTTACGTATCTATGCATCCGTTCGGCGAGGGTGCGGGGTCAGAGGCAGCCCGGCCTAGCGGGCACAGGGTCTGATGGGCTGGGGGTACAGCAGGGCACTTGCTGCCATCCAGGGCTGCAGGAAGTCTGCCCTGAGGACCCGAAGTCGTAGGCTCGCGACAGCTCAGGGGGTGCACGAGTTGATTAAGTCCCAGTTGATTAAATAAACAAAAAGTGACATTTCTACTCAGTCTTTGAGCATCAGTGGGAGATGGTAGCCAATCAAAGGTAAGACAGCGTGGGGAACAGTGTTGTAGGAAGAAGGAACAGCACGTGCACAAACCCGCAGTATTGCTGCATCCCCATGCGTGAAGACCTGAGCGAGGGGCTCAGCACGGAGGTGGCGGAGCTGAGCCCTGCCCCTCAGGGTTCATGGAGGATGACCCAGACCCCTTAACGGGAGGCGGGAGAGGAAGAGGCGGGGCCCCGGGGGAGGGGTGAGAAGGGAGGGAAGGGACCCTCCCTCGGACGCCGTTTCTCAGGTGCCCGTGGGCACGGAAAGCACAGGGACCCTGCTGATTAAAACAATGGCTCAGTTCTGGGGACTGGGACACCCAGGTCTTCCCCGGAGGGGTCTCCTCCCTTGGCTCCTCTCCTTGCTCCATGGAAACCCCTGCGGCCGCGGAGAGGGGAGCAGAGGACCCACCGGGCGCCTCCTGACCAGAGGTGACTCAGGACTTTGAGGGTGGAGCGCCACAGCCACCAGCCACCCAGGGGCGATCGGGGAGGCGCTGGCTCAGGCGGTGGGCGGCCAGCTGCCCTCGAGGGCCAGGCCTTCTCCGAGCCTTCTGTCTGGGTCACTCTCTGAGGAAGCTGCCACCTCCAGGGAGGAAATGACCGGCCTGCCATTCACCCCTGGAAAATTCCAGAGGCTTCTCTCTGCCTCTTGTTTTCGTGATGGCCGCTGAGGGGGCGGCGGGTGGGAGGGCGTCTCTTCGATTGTTCGATCAGCAAATTGTTATTCAGTCAACAAACATGTGTTCAGCACTTCCTGTGTGCCAGGCCCTGTGCTAGGTCTGACGACACCACATTAGATAAGGTATTGTCCCTGCTTTCAGAGAATTTCAGCCTCACGTGAGAGAGACATGCAGGCTGGTAATTACTCATCGTGACCTTCTTACGGGTTGAGAGTTGTCTCGGTCAGGCTCTCTGTTTGCAAGCGATAAAACAAAGGAAACCCTCAAACTTGCTTAGACAAGAAAAGGTAATGTAATAGTCACCGTGCCACTGAAAAGTGACATGCACAGCTTCAGGTACAGCTTGATTCAGGGGCTCGAAACGTTCACCAGGATTTACTTTCTCTCCATCTCTGCACCCTGCTTTCCACGGTTGTGATTTCTGTGTGGGCTGAATAATGCCCTCCCCACAAAGATGCCCACGTCCTAATGCCAGGGAACCCGTGGACATGCGACCTTACACGGAAAAAGGGGCTTTGCAGGTGTGACTCAGTGAAGGACCCTGAGATGGGCAGATGACCCCGGATTATCACAGGGTGACGTGGTCACCAGGGTCCTTATCAGGCAGGAGAGTCCGAGTCAGAGAGACGCGGCCGCAGGAGCAGACACTGGCGCGGCGCCGCTGGAGGGGCCGCGAGCCCAGGATGGGGCGGCCCGGGAGGCCGGGACAGGCAAGCCGGGTCCTGACTCACCTACCCGGGTTCCCGCCCGGCGGGAAGATGCGCCGCTCGCTACCTCCGCGGGCGACCCCGTGCCCCCTCGGACCGGTCCAGCCCGGTTCCCGTCCCGCCTCCGGGGCAATCACGTGGCTAGCAGGGCTCTGATTGGCCAGGCTCGGCCACAGGCTCCGCCCACGAGGGGTGGGGCCCAGGGGAGCATGCCCGCCCGAGTCTGGGCCGGCGGAGGTCGCCGAGGGTCGTGCCCCATCGACAAGGGGTGAGTGCGGGGTGGCGGCAGACAGCGCCTTCTCCACGGCGGAGGAGAGGGCGCTCGGGGCATTGGAGACCTGGGGTTCAGTCCCCATTTCCTTTCGCATGAGCTGGGTGACCTCGGGTAGGTGGTGCAGCCTCTCTGGCCCTCTGTCTCCTCATCTGTAAAATGGGGCTGACGGCCATGGCCTTCGACTTCCTCTAAGCCAGGGCCAGCCCTGAGCGACAGGCCGGCTGCTCGGTCACCATCACACTTGCCCCAGGGTCCAGGCTGGGGGGTGGCTGGAGCTCGGCTGTCCCTCGGGTGTGTCCCTTGGGTTGCTTTATGGGGGCGTTGAACAGAGCCTCATTTGGTGACCCAGACTCCGAAGGGATGGAACTTCTGGATGAGCCCTCCCCAGTCCGCTGGCAGCTCCAGCCATTCCGGGTCCCCGGCTCCTGGCCTGTCTGGTCTGCGCGCTGCCCTTGCTGGTGGGCACCGGCCACTGGCGTCTGTCGGGGCTGCCTGTCAGGGGAGGTGGGACTTGGCTGTTTGATGAGAAGTGAGGGGCCTCTCCAGAGCCAGCTTCCCTCTGGTTTGACTCAGAGCCAGTGCCGAGGGTCATGTGACCTGTCGATCAGGACTTACTGGCTGCAAATGACAAAAGTCAAACCAAATGGGTTCGAATCCCAGCTCTGCCACTTCCTAGCTGTGTGAGCCTGGGCAAGTCACTTAACCTTTCTGAACGGAGCTTCCTAATCTGTGAGATGGAGGTGACCTTCTGCGGGAGCTGGATTTGTTTCCATTTACAGGCTGCAGCCTCTAGGAATTCCCTGTGGACCCCGCCCTGCCCAGTAAATGGATTTTCTATTACATGCAACTGGATCAAACCCTACCTGCACCCTTCTCTGGCCTTTTACCCTCTGGTTCCAGGAAGCAGGGCCTACTGGCCGCCTCCCAGACCCCTCCTGAGGCTCCGCCGTGAGTCTGGCTTTCCCTGGCTGGTCCCTGCTCCCTGTCTGTCGCCCCTGCTGGCTCCCTCGAGGGCGTCTGCTGTGGAGGATGAAGGGCTAGCAGTCGCTCTGGAATGAGCTGGTGAGGATTCCCGGTCAGACTGGACACCATCCCGGGACCCGTGCGCCCCCTGGGACCAGGCTCTGTGGGGTGGAGCGTCCACACTGGCCAGGCCTCTGCCGCGAGCTTTGTCCTCTGCAGCTGGCGGAGTCCCCGAATGGTCCCCGACCTGCCTCCCCTGTGTGTGCGCTCGTGCGAGTGTGACGGGTGGGACAGGTGCTCCCGATGAGGCTATGCAATAGTCACGGATGTGCCGGTGGCGCCACCCCCGCGGCACATGACATGGGGGTCTGCAGCAGGGACAGAGAGGGACCCGCGGGCTCCGAGGGGGGCAGCGGCTGTGAGCTGAGAGCCAGCCTGCTGACCGGCAGCAGGACAGCAGGCCGATGTCCCACCGATTCTGCCATGGCCCGAGGTGCTGAGGAGACCCGAACCGGCCCAGCAGGCAGCCGCTGACCCTGGATTTCCACCGGAGACCCCAGAGTGGGACCCGCCTGCACGGGCAGCCCATGCGGGAAGCATGTGGTGAGCGGCCCTGGAAGCTCAGCCCCCACCAAGACCCGAGAGGGTCCGGGTCAGGAGGAGGGAAGAGGAACGGCCCCTTGGCTGGGAGGGCCTCTGAACTCTGACCCGTGAGTCTGCCTTAGGTACCGGTCTCGTCCCCCTGTCTAACGTGTGCTCCCTCCAGGGCTCCTGCCTTCTCCTTCTGGAGAAATCTATAGAGAGAGGATGGAAGGTCAGCCTTTGCTTCGCACATCGTTAGCATTCAATTTGAGAAACAGAAAACCCATTACGAGCTGATTAAAGGGAAGTGCCTTTTCTCCTACTCCAGGAAGTCTGGAGGCAGGTGAGGGCTGCTGTCCCCAGGGCCCAGGCTCCTCCTGTCATTTTGCTCCACCATTCTTATCCTGCGTCTAAGTTTGTCTCATGGTTACAGCATGGCTGCCATAGCTCCAGTCATCATGTCCACATGTAGGCAGGAAGGAGGGGAAAGGGGAAGGGCAGAGGCAACAGGCGAGTGGAGAAATAAACGGTAATATGTCTGTACAATGAAATGGTGCCCCGCATTAAATAAGAGCGAGCTGCTGACACACACGATGAGAGGGTACAGCTCGACGTCATTTTGCTGAATGAACAAAGCCGTATGGTTTCATTTCTGTGATGTTCTGGAAAAGGCAGCACATCAGTGGCCGGTGGGGACCAGGGTGGGAAGGCTGACTGTGGAGGCGCACGGGAATCCTGGGGGCCATGAGGCTGTGCTGCACTTTGGTTGTGGCGCTGGATGGCAAACCCTGTGATCGCGACACTGGGGACCGTTCACTAGAAAAGTCAGGGTCTCGGGTGGAGGGCGGGGAGCTGGAGCCCGTGCGCCGCATCTGCCTGTTTCCGAGGGGTCAATCCTCCCACCTCGGGAGATTTCAAGCGGCTGGCAGCTTGGTGACCGCTCACAGAATCCCCGGAAATTGGTGGCAGGCAGCTGAGCCTCGTAGGGGACGGCGCCCCCCCAAGCCTGGCTTCAGAAAGCCCGCTCTCCACGGAGCCCGGCCCGAGGCCCCACACGTCCCCGCCGACCAAAGGGAGGCTGGACTCGAGGTTCTGCCGCCTGGAAAAAATCCGACTTCCGATACCGTGTCCAGACCCCAGGGACAGCGTCGGCTTCTTCGGTGCGCCACCTGCCGCCAGGATTTCCCGGGAAAAGTGGGACTGCTCTAAGGAAGCCGCAGAGCCCTCTTGGCCTGACTGGATCGAACATCCAAGTCCCTAGAGCTGAGCACACTCGGGCCCTTGGGTCACACTCACCACGACCCCGAGCGCACACGCGACTCCACCCGCCCAGACTTTCCTCTTGTTCCTTGAATCTACTCTGTTCACTCCTACTTCAGGGCCTTGCTCTCGTCGCACTTTCTCCCTGCAACCAGCTGCCCCAGGCCCTTTGCACAGCCGCGTCTTCCAGCTTTTCAGCTCGGATGTCAGTTCACAGCCAGGCCTCCTCCAGCCTCAGAGGCAGAGGAAGCCCAGGCGTCCGGGACGTCTCTTCCTCCCGGCACGGAGCGTTGTTGTCTGAAATCGTCCGTTTGCTTGGTTTGTTGTCCATTATGTATCTTTCCTCAGAAGACTGTGAGCTGGTGAGTGGGGCTGGGGTGGGGCTCCCGCCATTTTCTTGGAGACTCAGAGAAGCAGCAGGCACGGCGGGTCCTTGGTGGGTCTCAGGCACATGCAGCCCCCGCCTCACACCCGCTGCGCCCGCCCCCGCGCAGACCGGCACCCGGAGCGTGCACAACACAGACAGACCCTCCTGCGCACTGGCTGTGCCCCTCGGCGAGGAGCTGGAGGAGCTGCCCTTCCTTAGGGGCTGCATCCTGGAGTCGCCCAGAAGTTTCCCACAGGAAGTGGAGACAAAGAGCTTCGAAGGAGAGGGAGGGAGGGAGCTGGGTGGGCGCGGGCTGGGCGGGGAGGGTGGGGCTGCCGGCTCCCCCAGAGTCCCCCTGGGGCGGGAGCAGGGAGGTCCTGGGGTGGCTCACCAGCTCATCCCTCCTCCCAGCTGTGCCTCCCGGGGCCTCCAGGGACGTCTGAGAACCAGGCCTTGGTGTTTGAGATGAGGCCACCTGGGCCGCCCCTCGGTCTTCTGTGTCACCTCAGGCAGGTTCAGGCCGCCTGACATTCCTCAGATGGCGGCCAGCTGAGTTACGCAGTGACCTGGGAGGCCAGCTGGGTGACCTGGGAGCTGGGCGCCCCGGGGGCCCTCGCCGCATCCGTTCCCTCCTTTCCCTTTCCAGCAGAGCTGGGTTGCAGTTGGGGACTGAGCCCTCTGTCCGGGGGGCTAGTCAGACTGGTCTCAGGCAGTCCCGTTTCCTGTCGATCTGGGGTGGGCAGGAGGCCCAGCTCCAGCCGGTGGCCTGTGGGGGGAGCTCTGCGGGGGCAGCTTCCTCCTTCATTGAGGAATGGAGGTCCTCCTGCTGCCCCACCCTGCCTCCCTGCTTGGCTCACTGTTGTGTGCGGGAGTCTTGCTGGAGCCACAGCAACCGTTTTATCACTATGAGACAAAACATGGCTGACCCCTCGAGGATGGTGGAGCAGCAAGCCGGTCAGCTCCTGGGTTTGTGATCATGGAGCCCAAATCATCCCAAAACTACTGCTCTCCAGACTTCTTCTTACAGGAGATAATTAAACCCTCACAGCTGTTCCTTGCAGCCAAGTATCCCCACTCATTCCCAGGCCTTTGCAGGTCGACTCCCCCCCCGCCCCCCAGGCCTCTCTTCCTTGCCTCCTCCCTGCTCAGCTACGTTGCTCTTACTCGTCATGCAGAGCTCAGCTCAAATGCCACTGCCTCCAAGGAGCCTGCCTGGATTCCCTCCCGAGAGGGAGAGAGGCCTCCTGCTCTTCCAGCCTCACAGACCTTTGAAGCCCCTGCAATTCAGCAGCTGATGAGGGTCGGTCTCAGACGCAGCCCCCACACCCCCGGCCTGTGTGTGTTCTCACTCGAGTCCGGGCCTGGGGCTTCGTGAGGGCCCAGCAGGTGCTTGTGGAACATGTGAGCGAATATTCTGGTCCCAGGAGGTCTCATGAGCCACAATCACGCTCGGCCCAGTGGGACGAGCACCGCTCGGAAGGCTGAGGGCGTCAGGGGGGCTGCGGACGCGGAGGCCGAGGGGGCGTGAGGGCGCCACCGCTCAGGACGCAGTGTGGGGTCCTTGCAAGCCTGGCCGTCCACCCTCCCACGACTCGGCAGCCCGCTCCCGGGCGTCTGCCCCGCCGGGTGGAGCCGCGTCCACACGCACCTGTCCACGGACGTCACGGTCACTCCCCGTCAGAGCCCCAGACTGGGCCTAACCCGGCGGGCCATCCACGGGCGAGTGGGCGCCGGGGGGGGGCTTCTCAACGGGGACCGTGCAGCGAGGACGAGGAGTGAGCTACTGCGACACAACAACACCAATGACCCTCGGCGTAAGTGCTGCGTGAAGAAGCCGGACACGCAGAGGGCAAACCGGGCTGCGAGTGGACTGGGGCGGGGGCCGCGGGCACCGCGACCAGCGAGGGGACCGTCACACTCGGAGTGGAGGCCCGAGTCCTGACCGTGTCCCACGACGTCCTCCCGGCCTGCGGTGCTCTGGTCCCCGTGTCTTGGCCTTAATGTGCCCACCGTGGGCGTCTGTCCTCAGGGCTAGGATCCCCGCCCGGGAGGGACAGCAGCTGCTGGCAGGGCGCGGCGGCTGACTCAGTTCCTGCGCCGGGAGGGGACCTGTCCCGGGTCGTGTGTGCCAGGCGCCCTCCCTGCCCACCCCCGCCTGGTCGGAAATGGTTTGCATCACTGTCCCCGAGGCCTGGGGGCATCTCAAGTTCAGCTCCTCTGGCAGGAAGTCAGCCTGTGCCTTGTTCTCCCCAAGACACGCGAATCAATGTGGCATCGTTCCCGGGGAGCCGCCCTCCCCTCCCGGCGTCCGGAGCAGGAGCCCCAGGTCCTGGGTGGCGGGAGGGGGTCGCACGGCAGCTGGGAGGAGGGCTTGTGCATAGTGACTCTTTTCTCTTTGAAAAAAACCTTTAAAAGATTGTGGTAAAATATACATAACAAAATTTACCGTCTTCTTGTGTGCACTTCGGGGCATTAAGTGCATTCACATTCTTGTGCTGCCATCGCCACCATCGGGCTCCAGAACTTTCCATCTTCCCCAACGGGCCGGCTTTGCAGACTTGGGGAAGGGCGGGGGCGCCCGGGCAGAAGGCAGGTGTCCCGGCCGGATGGGACTGTCCTGTCGGCATCTCCCTGGGAGCAGGAGGGCAGGAAACGTGGGCAGTCCCGAGGGCGACACCAGGAGGGCAGGCGCCGGGCTGTGTGCACGCCGTGGGCAGGCGGGGGGATCCGGGCGGGAGAGGAGGAGCTGTTCCCACCGGCCTGGGGGGGAATGGAGAGTTCCAGAAGCCCAGCAGGAGAGGACGGTTCAGCGGCCGCCTTGGGAGAGGTGCCATGGACATAGGGGTGCATGTATCTTTACGCATTCGTGTTTTCACGTTCTTTGGATCAATACCCACTAGTGGGATGGCTGGCTCTATGGTAGTTCTATTCTTAATTTTTTGAGGACTCTCCATACCGTTTTCTGTAGTGGCTGCACCAGTTTGCGCTCCCCCCAGCAGCCTATGAGAATTCCCTTCTCTCTGCATCCTCTCCAACACTTCTTGTTTCCTGCCTTGTTAATTATAGCCATTCTGACGGGCGGGAGGTGGTATCTCCTTGTGGTTTTGATTTGCGTTTCCCTGATAGTGAGTGGTATCGGGCATCTTATTTACTTATTTATTTATATGAGGTGACACTGGTTTATGACATTATATAAATTTCAGGTGCTCGTCATTATATTTCACCTGGTAGTGAACATGACAGTGACAGAAATCGAAATATAATGACATGCACCTGAAATTTATATAATGTTATAAACCAATGCGACCTCGATACAAAAATAAAAATAAAAGTGCAACCTGAAAGAAAATGAAAAGACAGTGAGCCTGGGGACCAGCCCCGGGGAGCCCTTGACCTCACTCTCCCGCCTCCCGCAGGGCCCGGCGGCCGGTCCGTCAGGAAGGCGAGAGCGGCTGTGGCGTGGATGTGGGTCAGCCTCCTGGGCGGCGAGCCCGGGGCAGGAAGGAGGGGCAATGGGGAAGCAGAAGACGGCGGCCACGGCGAGGCTTCATTTCTGAGTGTGGTGACACCATGTCTGTGTTCACAGCACCTGCGCCTCCTCCCTCTGACCACGGCCTAATGGTCGTCAGCGGACCCAGCCGTCCATTCTCCGTCCAAAGATGGCGCACCCCCAGCGCCAGGGACGGTGATCCAGGTCCAGGCCAGCCCACGTGCTGCACTCCCCTGACCTCTGTGATTGGTTCAGGATGGCCAAGCAGGGCTGATCCTGGAAGCTTGGCTTCAGGGCCCTGAAGGTGCGTCTCTTTCCTGTTGGACCTGGACCTGGAGGATGTGGCGTAAGACTCCTGGCAGCCATCTTGCCACCATGCGGCATCCGTGAATGAAGCCAGCATGGAGGGAAGGACGGGCCAGAGATGGGGAGAGAGAGAAACTCAGGCCTGATGGCATTATTAAGACCCTGGATCCAGCTATGCCTGCAGCTGAATCTATTCCTGGAATTTTAGTTACTCAGCCAATACATTCCTTTTTGCTTAAGCTGATTTGATTTGCACTGGCTTGCAAGAAAGATTCCTGACATTATCAGTTTTTCTTTTTTCTTTTCATTTTAAGCAAACTACAGCTCTGGTTCTGGCATCCTCAGGGATTGTTTTTTTTTGAGTTTAGCAAGAATGCTGAGCAAGCAGCAGATGTGGAGAGCACCGAGCCATCTCCTGCCTCCGGGCTTCGGGTCAGCATTGTCTCAGCCCAGAGCCGGGCAGCGGGCCTGGAAAGGGCAGGGCCTGTGGTCAAGCTGGATGTGACACAGTGAAGGCGAGACCCAGTCCCTTCTGGCCTGGCCTCAGGTGCCCCGGGGACGAGGCGGGGAGCCTGGTGGCCGGAACGCGGGCTCTGGGTCGGAAGGGACTCTCAACAGCTGTGTGGGCTGCGTGACCCGCCGTGCCTCGGTTCCTGCCTTTGCAGAATGGGCTCCCACGGGAAAGAGGAGGGAAGGCGGCTGGCTCTGGGGGAGGCCTGGGGAGGCCGTGGACGCCAGGGCTCGGGGGACGCCGAGGGGCATGTCATTCCATAGGCCCCGGGGCCCAGGCGGCTGGGCCTCACCCTGTCCTAGGATTTTAAGGAAGATGATAAAATCTATGTGCATTTGTAGATCTTAAAAGAGAAAGCAGATGGTTGGAATTTCACCCGGGGGACATGGTCAGCAGACAAACATCAGTTTGGCCCCCTCACCCGCCCTATCCTTCTTCTAGTAACTTCTTGATATTAACCAGCTCCTTAACATCTACCCAAAGCCTCGTTCGGTTGCTTGCTGGGTTTAAGAGGTTGTGCGGGGCAGTGATGGTCCAGGCTTTGGTGCTCCCCAGCCTGGGTTTGACGCCCAGACTTGACTTTGGGCGAGACGCTAGAACAAGCGTTAGTGTCCTCCACTGGAAAATGGGTGACTTTACCGGCCCTGCAACGTCATGATGTGCATCAGAGCAGTGTTCCCTAAAGGCACTGAATGGTTTCTCTCCATGCAGGACTTATCAGTGCCTTTAATATGCCCACGTGCTTCTCTGAGGAGAGAGGAGAACATGCAGTTTTCCAATCCCTTTCTCAAAGGCATCTTCCTGCTCCAGTGAGCGTGCCGCAGGGCATCCTGGGTGAGCGACGGTGACCATGAAGGCACCTGGGGATGGGGTCTGATGCAGTGATTCCGTCAGCTCGCTGACCTCACCCCCCAGCTGCGTTTCCGAGGGAACGGCTGTCTGTGTGGCTGGAAAGAAGCGGATGAGTGGACGGATTAACGAAGCTGTGAAAGCACTTTGACAAAAATGAAATTCCAGCACCAAGGGAGGGACTCAGAGCCCAGGGGATCGAGTCACCGGGTTGAACAGAAGAGGCGCCTGCAGGTCCTTGACGTTCTTCCAGAAGAACAACTCGAAACGAGGAAACAGAGGGTCTGTGCCCGCGTCAGCGGAGGCAGCAAGGTGAGGCGCGTGCACCACATGACGCGAGTGTTTGCTCTCTGTGCCGCTCGCGCTGCTTCTCTCACGGTCGCCGTGTCCTGAGTCTGACGTGGCGCAGTGGTGCCTCCGCGAGGCTGCGAGGAGGTGTGGGCGGGGGCGTGGTCTCACCTGGAGGCCCGACCGGGGAGGGTCGGTCTGCAAGCTCACGGGGTGGTTGGCGGATTCAGGTCCTCGTGGGCTGTCAAGTGGGGTCACCAACTGCTGGGGGCTGAATGGGTCCCCCCCCAAATTTGTGTCTTGACGTCTGAACCCTCGGTATCTCAGGATGTGACTATATTTGGAGACGGGGTCTTTGAAGAGGTAACTGGGTTAAATGAGGTCACTCGGGCAGCCCTAAGGCAGTAGGACTGGCGTCCTTATCAGAGGAGATGAGGACACAGACACGCACAGAGGGACGACCGTGCGAGGACACGGGGAGAGAGCACGAGTCTATCGTCGGAGCCCCCGTCCGTGGTGCTTGTCACGGCCCCGAGCAGACGAGCCCAGCAGCATCCTGTCTGCGGGAGGACAGGCCTCCCAGCTTCAGAGCCAGGACCGTCCTGGGCGAACCGGGGGCTTCCAGCGCGCAGCCCGAGAAAGCCGGGCCGACAGGAAAGAGCCGCTGCCCCGGCCCCTGGACTGCGGGCTTCGGGTGCTCGCTGAGCGCCAGCCAGGGGCCACTGCCGGTCTCAGGGGTCGCTGCCTGCGTCCGCCCTCAGCTCTGCCTCTCACCGGGTCACTCACCTCCTCAGAGCCCGCAAGAGGGAATCGCCCCACGAGACGGGCGTGATCCTGTCCCTCTGCTGCTGGCGAGAAGCAGCCGCAGGGGCCGCCACACTCCAGGGGAGGAAGCGCGCGGCGTGGAGGCCGGGGTGGCATCCCAGGGCCCCGAGAGTCTGCCCAGCACCCTCAGGGCCCGGATTCGCTTACGACTCCCAGGACCTTTGGAGTGAGGACAGCGGCCAGCTCTCTGCGGCGCCCGCTGTGTGCGGCGCATCACCCGAGGGCTCTCCACGAGTGACTCCTTTTGTCCTGTAGCCGCCAGGAGAGCCCAGGGCTCGCCGCCGTGACAAACACCCCCTCCCAGCTTCACAACCACAGCAGTTTGCTTCTCGTCCGTCGGGGTCGGCACAGACAGAGCGGTCATCCCTGGCAGACAGTGGACGCACTGGCCTGTGGTGCACGCACACTGACTCCTAAAGGAACACGTACAACTTCGTTGGCGTTTCATCGATGGAAGCAAGTCACTGACCACGCCTAAATTTAAAGGGTGGAAATGAAACCTTTTCGTGTGCTGGGGCAGAGAACCAGGAAGCCAGCAAATGGCTCAGGGAGCGTCGCCAGTGCCTGTCACGCAGCTGTCATGAGGAGGTACCATCATGATCCATATTTTTCAGATGAGACAACCGAGGCTCAGAGAGGTTAGGTAACTTGCTCAAGGACAAACAGCTTTTAAGTAGCAAAGCAAAGAAATCCTCCGATGTTTTCAAGAAAACTTTCACATTTCTGAGTCACGCCAGGCCTGTGGACGGCCTCCTCTGGGACACACGCACACACACACGTGCACACACACCACCCCAGTGCACCGCGGGGCAGTGGTTTGGAGCCTGCGGGCTGTGAGGGCCCCTGCGCCCTCCCCGTGTTCCTTCTGCAGCTCAGCTGGCATCGCGGTGATTTCCTGTTACTTTGTAATAATTTACGGCGAGTCTAATGTGCCCTCCGCTGCGTCAGCTCATCCACGTCTCCTCCTATTGTCTGCGTCTCATTCCGGAGACGTCCTCCCAAGGCCCTGGTCCCACGGCTCCGTGATTTACGGCGCCCGCCTCCCGCCGACCCAGTTGGAGGCTCCCGCGCTCAGGAGAGCGGGGGCGGGGGGAAGCTCTGGTCCGTTTGTTTTATCTCCAGAGGAGAGCAAACCCGGGGAGCAGAGACTTCTAGGAGCTCAAAGCAGACAGTGTGTTACACTTTCTGCGGCCGTGTCTTCAGAGACAGGCCTGGCGGGGCCACAGACGCTCACGGCACCCCCAGCCGACCGCGTTACAGCGACCTCAGACTTGCTTCCCGCTGCCTCCCATCTCTGAGCGCTAATGTCGTCTTCCGGCCGCTGGGCTCGCATCTCAGCTCATCCCTGGCTCCTCTTTTCTCTCAGGCCCCACATCCAAGTCATCAGGAATTCCTGTTGTTTTATAGATCTGACCACTTCCGTCACCTCCATGGCCCCCACTGGATCCCAGCCGCCATCGTTGCTCGCTTGGACGGTTGCAGTAGCCACCTTCTGGATCTCCCGGCCTCCACCCTGGCCCTGTGGAGCCTGTTCCCCACACGGCAGCCAGAGGGCTCCTGTTAAGACCGCAGTCAAGCAGGCCGCTCCTCTGCTCAAAAGCCCCCGTGCCTCCCACCTTCCTCGGAGCAAAAGCCAAAGTTCCCACTGTGGCCTCGAAGCCCCACCCCTCTGGGCCCCCTTCCCTTTCCGCCCGCGTTTCCCATGATGGACGCCCTCCCCCGCTGCTTGGACGCCAACCCCCACAGGACAGGGGTGCCTTCCATCCTGCTCACAGCTGTCTCCCTCGTGCCTGGTGCGCAGTAGGTCCTCACTAAACCTTTGCTGAATGCGTGCATGTGAATGTGAGTTAGGCACCTCCTGGGGGGCCTCTGGGGCCACAGCAGAAAGCAGGCCCCATGATGGAGGCAGCCAGGCCCGCAGTGCTGCCAGCCCACGGGAGCGGGGCCTCTGGTTTAGAGCGCTGATCCCTGCGGACGGTCATGTGCTCGGTGCTGGGGTCCTGCACGCCCCGTGAGGTCCCGCAGGGCAGGGATCTGGCTGTTTTGTTCCAGTTGTGTCTCCGGCACTTGCTGCGGTGCGGCCTGCTGCTGGCAGGCGCTCAGCCGGTGTCTGGGGGACGTGTGGCCAAGTGGCCCACGCTCGATGTCTAATAAACAGTGGTGACTTTGAGCGCCGGCCTTGCTGGCACAGCATGCGGGCGCTGAGGCCTCCACCCTCCCGGTTGCAGCTCCCAGCTCGTCCCTGGGGTGGAGTGTAGGGACCTCACTCGATTTTGCCATCCTTTGGCTCCCCCACCATCGCCACCGGGGAGCGGGCTGCGCTGCCGCTGGTCCGAGGGAGGACGGGGAGGGTCCATGCGGTCTGGAGCCGCGGGCACGGGCGACCCCAGCGCTGGTGGCCCCCGTGCAGCTCCTGTGGCTGTGACGAGGCTCATAGCAGGCGTTCAATAAATGCTTGTTGAACATTTGAACGTGCAGCCAGAGGCCAACAAGGCGACCGAGAAAGCGCCCAGCGCGTGTCTGGCACACAGTGGGTGCTCAGTGCCGGCTGTCCCCTTTCCCCACTTCTTCCTCTCGACAGCAGGGGTCACAGAGCCCCGGGTTGGGAACATCCTGGCGACCTCCACACTTGTCCCACTGGACTCTTAGCGCAGGACACCCCGAGTCCTCCAGCGCCCCCACAGCTGCCTTCAGTCCAGCAAGCCTGCCTGTCTTCCCCCCAGTCCGGGTCCGGCCAAGACTCTGTCCCCGAGGGGAAGGACCCAGGTCTCAGGAAGCCCCTCCACAGCCCCAGGGGGGCTGCCGTCCTCCTCGGGAAAGAAACTGGCACCTTCTCTTCACCCGACAGCTCCTGCTGTTTCCCGTAAACACTCAGACCCCCTCCCTCCGCCCGCCCTTCACGGGCAGCGTCCCTGTCGCCAGTCCTTTCAGGAGATCCAGGCGGTGCCGTCTGGGGACCCCGTCTTTCCTGTTTGCACAGTGGGATCACTTTGGTGAAGAGGCGGGATTAGACCTGGCGCTGTGCGCATCTCTGAGCCACCGCTGCCTGCCCTCTGCCCCCAGAACCGGGATCCCCGTGCCCACCCCGGCCGGCACCAGCGGAGCCCCTTGGGGTGCAAGCTGCGGGATTTCATGAGACACGGCTCACTGGTGGCTCGCTGGTGGCTCATTTGCTCGGCGAGCTGGGCCCCTGTCTCAGGGTCATTGGCTCTCAAACCCGACTTCCCACAGCTTCTGAGGGACTTCTGGTGGCCTGGGGACCGGCCGCCACCCCAGCTCTCCGCTCACCCGGCCAGGCCACACCTGCCAAGTCTGGAGAGAGGGACAGGGAGGCTCAGGGCGCTGCGCCCGGCCCGGCACAGTCTTGGTCCCGGGGCAGCACTTCCCTGCACCTCCGTCCCTTCTCTCTGAGTCAGGAGATGTCAACTGCCTGATGCCCGCGGCTCACGTTCAGGATTCGCCCCCCAGCGAGGCCGTCCCAGGTCACCTGATTTTAAAACTGCCGCCCTCCTGACTTCGGTCACGGTCACGGTCCCCAGAAGCAGAGCCTGAGGGAGGGGCTCTTGTTGGAGTGATTTCTGGGGGGAGGGCAGAGAGGCAGGACCAGCGGGGGCAGGAGACCCGCCCCAGAGCCTCCGTTCGTCTTCATACACGCACCAGGCAAAACAGCAGTGCAGGCACGTTCCTGTCTTGTATGACCCCACAGAGCCCCATTTTTGCTGTATGTTTATCTTCTTCAGTGAGGGGTCTGTTTAGGCCTCTTACCCATTTTTTTTTTTTAATTTTTTTTTTTTTTAAGATTTTATTTTTTCCCTTTTTCTCCCCAAAGCCCCCCGGTACATAGTTGTATATTCTTCATTGCGGGTCCTTCTAGTTGTGGCATGTGGGATGCTGCCTCAGCGTGGTCTGACGAGCAGTGCCATGTCCGCGCCCAGGATTCGAACCAACGAAACACTGGGCCGCCTGCAGCAGAGCGCGCGAACTTAACCACTCGGCCACGGGGCCAGCCCCCTTCTTACCCATTTTTAAAATTGGGTTGTTCATGTTCTTATTGTATTCTGCATCCTGGTCCTTTATCAGATGTGTGCTTTGCAGGTGTCTTCTCCCAGCCTGTGGTTTGTCTTCTCACACTTTTTTTTTTCCTGAGGAAGATTGGCCCTGAGCTAACATCTGTTGCCAGTCTTCCTCTCTCTCTTTTTTCTCGCTAAAGCCCCAGCACATGGTTGTGTATCCTAGTTTCTCTGTGAGGCGCAGCTGGCTGTCTGGTTAGCAGAGGTCGCCTGCCTTGCGCAGAGACGGATGGGAGACCTCAGTCATCATTAAGCTTTATTGACCAGCACGGCTGGAATTTCCTACAAACGTCAACAGCCAAGTCTTAGTGCAGAAAGTTCAAAACAGTGAGAAGAGCGAACTGGGCGTGGCCGTGGGGAGCAGCAGGAGTCAAGGGCGGAGAGCGTGGAGGGGCTCGGCTGCGGTCCAGGAGCCTGAGACCTTCTCTAAGTATCTGAGCACACAGGCCCTCCAGTCACCCCACAAATAGAAATCGAAGACCTCCCGTGGGCTGTGAGTGATTCAGAAGGTCCCTACATCAGGCAGTCCCTGTCCTTAATCAGACACCTACTGTGCGCTCCACATGGCTCAGGCCCCCTCCAGGCCGGGACGTTTCTGTCCTCACCCTCTCAGAGCCTGCGGCACTGCGTCAGGCCGGCTGGGCGGACCACGGCGCGGCAGCCACACTGGGCTCCAGGTGCCCCCGTCAGAGCCCAGTGGGAGACAGACACGGTTCCAGGTGTTTCAAGCAAAGGAAGTTGGGGCCAGCGTTGGCCGCACAGCCGGTGGAAGAGCTGACGACCAAGACTCAGCTGCACGGTCAGCAGCTGCAGGAAGCCACGGCTGTCGCTGGACGAGAGGGACAAACGCAGAAGGCACTGGTGCCAGAGCCAGGGCCCCAGGTCACCCAGGGGGACTAGGTCCCAGCAGCCCAAGCAGGAGGTGGAGGTGAGGTGGAGGGGCAGCCACTGCTGGAGAAAACCACCAGGGAGAAAGCGGGGAGACGCCCGGGAGCCCCTTCCTCCCGCCCTCTGCTCCAGCCGCGCCTCCCGTTGGCTGATCCCGGGTCTGAGCCAGCTGATTGGCAGCCCAGCAAATAAGGACCAGCAGGCAGGGACCTCGCACAGGATGGAGCAACCCGGCTGGGCGCCGCTTCTTGCAGGATGGACCCCACCTCCCTCGTGGGTGACTTAAGAGACTTTTAAGGATTCCTTTGATGATGTTAATTTTTCAGCTTACTGATTCACTTAGAACCTAATCCACAATAAAGATTCTCCACTGGATTGAAAGTCTGGCTTGTTACGTGTGCCCCTCTCAGGCCAAATGTCAGCTGGTCTCACATCACAGTCCCTTCTCAAGGTGCCTTGGGAAACGGCCAGCTGTCCTCCTCCCAGGGGAGGCCTGCAGGGCCCTGGCCCACTGCTTGATCCCTGCCTCCCCTGTGACAGCTCTGTGACCTTGGCCAGGTTTCTCACCCTCTCTGAGCTGCAGCTGTAGTTGGGGTAACAATACCACCTCCTGGGCTGGTGTGAGGATCACGTGCGTGAGTCTGAGCCGGGCGCTTCGCCGGCCTGGCACACAGTCAGCACTCAGTGCCCACGTGCTTGTTCCTCTTTCCTGAGCCCCTGGCTGGGAGGGGCGCCACGCACCTTCTGCAGCTGCCAGGCGCGTGATCCGGGCCTGCGGCTTTAAGGACGGGGTCCTGGCATTCACTGAAGCCACCCTCACGACGCGGACAAGGGGCTTAACCTCCTGCAGAGAAGTGGCACGTGGAAGAAGCTTCTGGCAACACGGGCGCAGGTGGGTAGCGGAACGCAGCCGCGGGACACGGCAGGGCGGACGCACAGCTCCTGAGCCGGGAGACACGCGCCACGGGGCTGCTGCTCGGAATTCGTCTTCACTGTCACAGGGCGTGAGCGGAAGCGTCTGGGACGCTGGGGTGTGACCGACCTCCAGGGGAGAGTGGGCCCCCGGGGGAGCGGGTGGAGCCTGTTCCCGGCCAGCAGGGCGCCCGTGGGACCAGCATAGTTTTCGCCGGCACACAGTTCAGCCTTTTCTTTCTCTTTGAATAGTTGCACATTTATTGTACCGTGTAAATACTATGGTGACGAGAGAAACAAAATAGCACACATGTCTTTGGGCAACGTTGGTGGAAAAAATCTCCCCAAAGACATGCACACTCCCGTCGGGGCCCGAGTCCTCCACAGACCGTTGTGAAGTGACGGCTTAACTGCATGAGCGACTATTCGGGGAACGTGTCTGACTAGTTGGACTGAGAAGGTGGTTTTAGCGGCGCTGCCCACTGCTTGTGGGGACGTTCGTGGAGCAGAGGGATTCGACACGGTCGGGGTGAACTCCGCGGCTGGTGGCTGGATGGGGGAGGGGAGAGGATGCGGCTGCGCTGGTGGGAGGCGGAGGCCTCAGGGGGTCTGCAGCCTTTTCCTGCTGTCACAAGAGAGATGGGAAGCAAATTTGGCAAAATGTTACTGTTTCATCGGAGTGGCTGGGTGTCTACAATCTGTTACCTTATTAACTTTACCCTCCGTGTGTTTGAAATGATTTGCAATTTAAAAGATGTGGAGAAGTGGGTTTGGAACCGGAAGATGTAGTAACTGCAGGAGTCTGGTTTGCTGTTTGGAATCATTGTCCCCAAGATGGGGAACACTTGACATGTCAGAAGGATTTGAGTTATGTTGTGTCTACACACGAGTTCAAAACATACAAGCATGGCGGGGGGTCCCTCTGTCACCCCAGCACTACTCCTGTGATCAGCACTAAGGCCTTGGTAACACCCTCAAAAAAGATCCTTTCCTCTTAACCACAGCAAGGCCACTTGGAGGCTAACGTACATCACTTGGAAGCCTGTGTGTGTGCAGACCTTTTACTGACATTGTGAGTTAGGCAAACATTCGACAGAGAACCCCAGTAGTGGGGGTTTAAACAAGATAGAGCTTTACTTCCCACAGAAAAACAAAATCAGGAGGGAGTAGTGGCTTCCATCTCATAGTCTAAGAGGGCTGCTGTAGCTCCAGGCATCACATCTGAATTCCAGCCAGCAGAAAGGAGGAAGGCCGGAAGATGACCATTCCTCCTTCCTTTAAGGATGCTTTGCAGACATCACACACAGCACTTCCACTCACATCTTAGTGGCTGGCACTGAGTGGTTTGGCCACACCTAGCTGCAAGGGAGTCTGGGAAGTGTCATCTTTATTCCTGCCACTGTGGGCCCAGCTAAAAGGCAGGGATTCTATTACTAAGGAAGCAGGGCCATTGGATATTGGGGAACAAGTAGAGCCATCTCTGGCACAGTGCTGCAGGGGTGGGAGGCCGGTCCCACCATCTCTTCTACCCCGGAGCTCAGGTGGGGCCCAGAGGCTGTGGCCATGAGGTCTCATCAGAGCAACTCCACCATGCCCACCACACGGTTCTTTGCCAGGACTGGGGCCGTATTTGGAAGGATTTGTGGAGTGAAAAAGTGTGTCCTTGCAGAGACTGTGGATTGGGGTGAATGTCTCCCACTTGGAGCCCAGCTGCTGGGTGCCAGCCGTGCACCCTGGCAGACCGCTAACCCTCTCAAAGTGGTGGCCTCGCTGTAAAGTGGGCTGGACGTTCTACCAGCCCTGGGAGGTCGTCCAGGGTTAGAACTGTGCCCAGCACATAGTCAGCCCTCAATGAATGCAAGGCAGGGCATGCAGAACTCCCACTGGAGATTCGAGCAGTGGCAGGACCACCGCGAACCCACCACTGTCACAGGAGTTGGCACGTGGGACGTTCATGACCGGAAACTAACTAATTAACTAACTTCTCTCCCTCCTCTCTCTCTCTCTAACTTTTCTTTTGGAATACATATACACGCACATATCGTGCATGTGTTTTATGTAATCTTAAAAGTGCAGCTTGATGCCTTTTCTCAGGTGTAAATACCCAGGTAACTACTACCGAGTTGAGGATAGAGAATGTTTCCAGGGCCTGCACGGTGGCGTAGTGGTTAAGTTTGCGCTCCACTTTGGTGGCCCAGGGTTCACGGGTTCGGATCCCAGGTGTGCACTTAGCACCGCCCATCAAGCCCTGCTGTGGTGGCGTCCCACATAAAACAGAGGAAGGTCAGCACAGATGTTAGCTCAGTGACAATCCTCCTCAAGCAAAAAAGGAAAAAACAAGATACAGAACATTTCCAGACCCCAGAAGGATCCTTTGTGTCCCCTCCTTGTTAGCTGCACCCCCACCCTGCTGAGATAACCACTATTCTCTCTCTCTCTGTAGACTGGTTTTGTTCTAGAATTTCATGTAAATGGGGTCGTCCAGAACACGCTTTCTTGTTTAGCTCTTCCACTCAACACAGTGTCTGTGAGATCGTCGACGTTGTGTGTATCCACGGCTTGTCCTTTTTCATTGCTATATAATACTCCACAATAGACCACAATTCGCTTAACCTTCCAGATGGTGGTGGATTTGGGGGTTTTCTCCTGGATTTGGCGATTGTGAATCAAGCTGCGATAAGCATTCTTGTTTATGCCATTGGGTGGACATGGCAGCAGAGCGTTTCTTCTTAGTAAATTTATTTCAACAAAACTAACTGAGCCAGTTTAGGAAAGAGTCGAGTAACTCAGCCTGGGGGTGGGGAGGCGTGTTGGTAGACGGAGGGAGATGTGCGCAGACGCCTGAGGTGCGACAAGCCCCGAGGTGGGGCTTGAGGGGGCGCTGCTTCCTGCTGCCACCCCCAGCACCAGGCTCTCCACGCCCAGAGCTCACGGCTTATTCTGCCCCTGCCAGCCTGGCATGAGGCCCTTTGTGCGCCCGGCTGGTCACCCTGCACCTTTGGGGACAGGACACCGGGCAACTCGGACAAGTCACAAGGCACAGACCTTCAGTAGCCGGAAAGTTCCACCCAGCGAGCCTGGCTCGTTCCTCTGAACAGGCTTCGCTCTGCATCTGGGGTTTTGCTCAGCGCCTGGGCCCGTAGAGCACATTCAAGGATCTTCCAATATAAACAATAAAACTTTGTGTACCCTGCATAAAAGTAATAGGTACTCATTATACTTAAAAGAAGAGAGAAAATTCAAAAGGGAAAATGTGAAAAATTTACTGAGAATGCCACTGCCCAAAGACAACTGTGTTGACATCTGGGGACTTTCCCTCTAGACGTCCGTCTGTACGTAGCTGCTGGTTTTCTTTGCAGCCTGGTTATTATCACACCACACGTATTATTTGACTTCGCCATTTAGCGTTGTAACATGAGTCCTCCTGCTTCATCATAAACCTGGTTTTGAGTGAGTGCACGCTGCTCCCCCGGCATCGACTGAGAGAGTCCTCAGTCTGTTGGGGTCTCCTCCCCTCCCCACCCCACCCGACCCTCACTTGAGCAAGTAGATATTTCTTTGCCTCAGGCGAGGGATGGGGCAGGGATAGCCTGCAAGTCGCTTCCTGGCTTTTGTTTTTCAAAAGCCTCAAGCTTTGGGAGCCCTGAGGACAGAGGTCTCCAAAGTAGGGTGTGCTGGGGCGCACAGGAGGGTGCATGCGGATGCTCAGGAGGATGCATGAGGCTGCACAGGAGGGTGTAAAGGAGGGTGCATGGGGATGCTCAGGAGGATGCAGGAGGGTGCGTGGGGATGCTCAGGAGGATGCAGGAGGGTGCGTGGGGATGCTCAGGTGGATGCAGGAGGGTGCGTGGGGATGCTCAGGAGGGTGCATGAGGGTCATGGGGATGCTCAGGAGGATGCAGGAGGGTGCATGGGGATGCTCAGGTGGATGCAGGAGGGTGCACGGGGATGCTCAGGAGGATGCAGGAGGGTGCGTGGGGATGCTCAGGAGGATGCAGGAGGGTGCGTGGGGATGCTCAGGAGGATGCAGGAGGGTGCGTGGGGATGCTCAGGTGGATGCAGGAGGGTGCATGGGGATGCTCAGGAGGATGCAGGAGGGTGCGTGGGGATGCTCAGGTGGATGCAGGAGGGTGCATGGGGATGCTCAGGAGGATGCAGGAGGGTGCGTGGGGATGCTCAGGTGGATGCAGGAGGGTGCGTGGGGATGCTCAGGTGGATGCAGGAGGGTGCGTGGGGATGCTCAGGAGGATGCAGGAGGGTGCGTGGGGATGCTCAGGAGGATGCAGGAGGGTGCGTGGGGATGCTCAGGAGGATGCAGGAGGGTGCGTGGGGATGCTCAGGTGGATGCAGGAGGGTGCATGGGGATGCTCAGGAGGATGCAGGAGGGTGCGTGGGGATGCTCAGGTGGATGCAGGAGGGTGCATGGGGATGCTCAGGAGGATGCAGGAGGGTGCGTGGGGATGCTCAGGAGGATGCAGGAGGGTGCGTGGGGATGCTCAGGAGGATGCAGGAGGGTGCATGAGGCTGCACAGGAGGGTGCATGAGGGTCATGGGGATGCTCAGGACGATGCAGGAGCGTGCGTTGGGATGCTCAGGAGGATGCAGGAGGGTGCATGAGGCTGCACAGGAGGGTGCATGAGGGTCATGGGGATGCTCAGGAGGATGCAGGAGGGTGCATGGGGATGCTCAGGTGGATGCAGGAGGGTGCGTGGGGATGCTCAGAAGGATGCAGGAGGGTGCGTGGGGATGCTCAGGTGGATGCAGGAGGGTGCATGGGGATGCTCAGGTGGATGCAGGAGGGTGCGTGGGGATGCTCAGAAGGATGCAGGAGGGTGCATGAGGCTGCACAGGAGGGTGCATGAGGGTCATGGGGATGCTCAGGAGGATGCAGGAGGGTGCGTGGGGATGCTCAGGAGGATGCAGGAGGGTGCATGAGGCTGCACAGGAGGGTGCATGAGGGTCATGGGGATGCTCAGGAGGATGCAGGAGGGTGCATGGGGATGCTCAGGTGGATGCAGGAGGGTGCGTGGGGATGCTCAGAAGGATGCAGGAGGGTGCGTGGGGATGCTCAGGTGGATGCAGGAGGGTGCATGGGGATGCTCAGGTGGATGCAGGAGGGTGCGTGGGGATGCTCAGAAGGATGCAGGAGGGTGCGTGGGGATGCTCAGGTGGATGCAGGAGGGTGCACGGGGATGCTCAGGAGGATGCAGGAGGGTGCGTGGGGATGCTCAGGAGGATGCAGGAGGGTGCATGGGGATGCTCAGAAGGATGCAGGAGGGTGCATGGGGATGCTCAGGAGGATGCATGAGGCTGCACAGGAGGGTGCATGAGGGTCATGGGGATGCTCAGGAGGATGCAGGAGGGTGCACGGGGATGCTCAGGTGGATGCAGGAGGGTGCACGGGGATGCTCAGGTGGATGCAGGAGGGTGCACGGGGATGCTCAGGTGGATGCAGGAGGGTGCATGGGGATGCTCAGGTGGATGCAGGAGGGTGCGTGGGGATGCTCAGGAGGGTGCATGAGGGTCATGGGGATGCTCAGGAGGATGCAGGAGGGTGCACGGGGATGCTCAGGTGGATGCAGGAGGGTGCACGGGGATGCTCAGGAGGATGCAGGAGGGTGCGTGGGGATGCTCAGGAGGATGCAGGAGGGTGCGTGGGGATGCTCAGGAGGATGCATGAGGCTGCACAGGAGGGTGCATGAGGGTCATGGGGATGCTCAGGAGGATGCAGGAGGGTGCATGGGGATGCTCAGGAGGATGCAGGAGGGTGCGTGGGGATGCTCAGGAGGATGCAGGAGGGTGCGTGGGGATGCTCAGGAGGATGCAGGAGGGTGCGTGGGGATGCTCAGGAGGATGCATGAGGCTGCACAGGAGGGTGCATGAGGGTCATGGGGATGCTCAGGAGGATGCAGGAGGGTGCATGGGGATGCTCAGGAGGATGCAGGAGGGTGCGTGGGGATGCTCAGGAGGATGCAGGAGGGTGCGTGGGGATGCTCAGGAGGATGCAGGAGGGTGCGTGGGGATGCTCAGGAGGATGCAGGAGGGTGCGTGGGGATGCTCAGGAGGATGCATGAGGCTGCACAGGAGGGTGCATGAGGGTCATGGGGATGCTCAGGAGGATGCAGGAGGGTGCATGGGGATGCTCAGGAGGATGCAGGAGGGTGCGTGGGGATGCTCAGGAGGATGCAGGAGGGTGCGTGGGGATGCTCAGGTGGATGCAGGAGGGTGCGTGGGGATGCTCAGGTGGATGCATGAGGACGCACAGGGATGCATGGGGAGCAGGAAGGTCATGCGGAATGTAGTTCTCCTGTTATCTGTTTGCATAACCCATTCCCCCTTGCAGCGAGGGTGGCCGTGACACACTTCTGGCCTACAAGGTGTGCGCAGCAGCCTGCTGGGGGTTTCTGGGAGAGCATTTGCTTCCCACCCCAGCACCCCCTCCGTCGTCCCTCTTGCAGCCCGCAGTCTCAGCGGTGAGAGCAGTCTGTGGTCGGGGAGTCATTCGACAGCATCTGAGCTCTCCAGGTCTCCACTCCCCACCGTGCCCTGCCGTCTCCCTGTCCCCGGGGCTGAGCATCCGTGGTCAGTCACCATTCCCCACGGACTGTCCGCTCCAGGAGGGCGGTGGCAGGTCTGTCCTCTTCACTCCTGTGTCCCTTAGCCTGGAACTCTGCTCGACACGGAGCGCGTGCTCAGGAACCTTTGCTGACCGACTCGTCGGGCATGAGCTGCTGTGCTCCCCACGCTCAGCTGGGTTGACAGTTTCAGGTCACCTGCAGGGTCCAGGGAGGCCTCGGGCTTTGCAGCCCCGCCTGAAAGTGTAGCTTGTCACTTTGTCAGAGTGGGAAGAAGGGTGGTGAGTCCCGGCCCCTGAGCAAGGCTCGCGGGGCTCCAGACCCCCGAGGCGGCATCGTTTAGCGATCTGGGCAGAGGCTGACGGACTGGTTTTGGTCAGGGGCCAGATAGGGAATATTTTTGGATTTGTGGGCCATCCTGTCTCTGTCGCAACGACTCAACTTGACCGTTGTCATGTGGAAGCAGACACTGGCCAAAGGTGACGAATGGGCCTGGCTGCGAGCCAATAAAACTTTATCGACAAAGACAGGCGGGGGGCTGGACGCTGCCCGGGCGGCAGTTTGCTGACCCCTGATGTGGAGTGCAGACCCGAGAGTCAGACAGCCTGGGTCTAAGTCGACTCACTAGGTACCACTCTGGGGAGTTTACTCATCTTTCTGTGCCTCAGCTTCCTCATCTACAAAATGAAGAGGGCGTGTCCTTCAGGGCCCCGTGGGAGACAGTGTTTCCCCCAGGGGGTCCCCGTGAAAAGGGTTTGGTGAAGGGTCTCTTCACAGGGGGCGCGGGGTGAAGGGTGAGGGGCAGCAGCAGGACCCGTTTCCCCTCCCGGGTCTGCAGGGCCGAGGACGGAACAGCAGCACCAGGCGCGGTGCCTGCGGCAGAGCTGGGGGCCGCTGCCGAACGGACGGGGTCGGGGGAGAGCGGGGGCACAAACCCGGGAGCCTGGGCGATGCCAGCCCCCGGTGCACAGAGCCCCATGGAGAACATGTGTCAGGAGCAGACCGAGGGGTCCAGCGCGGACGCTGGCGATGACGCGATGTTTAAAAATCAGAAACACGTGTCTGGCATTTGCACACCTGTGTGCACACCATCGCTCACAACAGTCAAAGGGGAAGCCACCCAAGGGCCCAGCAGCCGGTGGGTGGGTGAGGAAAACGGGGTCCATCCGTGCAACAGAGCCGGCGTCCGCCTCCAAGAGGAAGGAGATCCTGACCCGCTCCACCACGGGTGGGCCTTTGGGACGTCACGCCGAGAGGAAGAGCCAGTCACGGAAGGACAGACAGCGCGTGATTCCCTGGAGAGACAGAGAGCGGGATGCAGGGGCTGGGCTGGGGCGGGGTGAGAGCTCGTGTTCAATGGGGCAGAGTTTCAGTTTTACAGACAGAAAGAGCTCTGGAGCCCGAGGGGTGATGGTTGCACGACGACGTGAACGTCCTTAATGCCCCTGAACCCCTAAAGACGGTGAAACAACACGCACGAGTGGGGAGCATCGGCCACGTCACCCCGTGAGATGGGGACAGAGCAGCACATGAGCCCCCTTCACAGAGGAGGAAACAAGGCTCCGGAGGCTTCGGGGGGCGCCCGGCTCTCCCAGGAGTCCCCTCTGTTCCTTGTCGGGACACCGTCCCCGGACGTGCCTCCTGCACTGGGGCTCCCTCCCTCCACACTCAGTCGGTTGGGGATTATCCATCGTGACGGCTCTGCCCGCCACGTCTCGTCTGACCCAGTCGCTGGCGCCCCCTCCATCGGGCTGGGGCTCCCCTCCCCGCCGGGCTGGGTACCGTGACCTCGGGGCCGAGGCTTGGTTCCCGCAGCCTGTTTGTCATCCCTTCGTGGGCACTTTCTGTGCACATGGGTCCAATCCCATGTATCGGCGCCCTGTCTTCTGCACGCCCCGCTGTGCCCCACAGGTGACCCCGCGGACGTGCCTGGCCGCGTCTGCACACACAGACATGCTCACGTGCAGCTGTGCCTCTCTCTCCGGCAGGAAGTCTTTGAGGTGGAGCCCAATGGGCTGGGTTTAAATTCTGGCTGCACCGCTTACCGCTGTGCAACTTTGCACCAGTTACTTACCTTCTCTGTGCCTCAGTTTCCCATCTGTAGAATGGGGATGATGACAGAGCCTGCCTCTTGGAGCGTGTTAGTTTTCTGGGCGGCCACAACACAGGACCACCGACTAAGTGGCTTCAAACAGCTGACACGACTCTCCCAGAGCTCTGGAGGCTGGAAGGCTGACATCAAGGTGTCGGCAGCGGTGGGCCCTCTGGGGTCGCTGAGGGAGTATCTGTTCCGTGCCCTCTCGGAGCTTCTGGCGGGTGCTGGCATCCTTGACGTCGCTTGCCTTGTAGACGCGCTGCTCCTTCTCTGCCTCTGTCGTCACGTGACCTTCCCTGCATGTCTCTGTCCTTGTTATAAGGACACTGGTCGTTGGCTAAGGCCCACCCTCATCAGGGTGACCTCGTCTTAACCTGACCACACCGCAAACGCCCTCTTCAAATAAAGGCCGCCACAGGTCCCGGGCAGACAGGAACTTGGGAGATTCAGGCCCGGACGTGGGGTTACCGTGCGTTAATCTCCGCACGCGCTCACGACAGCCCGGGCACCTGCGCACGGCCCGTCCCGCGTGGCCTCTGCCGCCATCGTGACCCACGGGAGACACAGAAATCCCTCTCGTTGAAGCCGCGGTTCGGGGGCTTCTGTTCCCTGCGGCCAGATGTGCACGGCCTGAGCCGGAGGCTTCCAGGACCCTGCCCTTTCCCCGGGCTCCTCCTCGGTCCCCCCCACCCACCCCCTCGGGCTCAGTCCCACTGGGGAGGGCGCAGGCCAGCTGGAGACTGAGAAGCTGCCCCAAGTCCGGCTTCCCAACAAGGAGGCAACTACGGGAACGATTTTCTCTTTATCTCCCTCTCCTCCTCCCCAGCGCTGTCAGAGCATCGGAGCCTGGACGGCCCCTGCAGATGAGAGGGGCCTGTCCCTCCTCCTTGGTTTCAAGGACAGGAGAGCAGGCCTCAGAGAGGGGCAGCGACTGGGCCAAGGTCACACAGCGAGTTGGTGGGGGCCCCAGGACCCTGGCAGGCGAGGGGAGCAGAAGGGGCTGGGTGGGGACTGTGGCGCGCTGGGACACTCAGGGTCTGGCCAGAGGGAGTGGTCACTAGGAAGGCACTGGATCGTAGCCGTGTGGGGAGGCCCCTGCGTGACCAGGCCCACCTGAGTTTCCAAGAGAAGCTAAAATCCACGTTTGTGAGGGATACAACCTCGTAATTCAGAGTTCTGGAAAACACAGTGTGGGCCAAACCAAGTGGTCCTTGCTGAGAACAACGTCCGTACTTGGGTAACACAGTGCCCGTGGTGGGCACAGCCCAGAGGTGAGTGGGGAGGAGCATAGCGCCCTGTGTGGTGGGCACTTGGCTTCTCTCGGTCCCTGAGTAGCGAGGTGGGATCTTCCCGGCCTGCCTTCGTTAGTGCTCCGTCCAAAAGCCCCTTACAGCCCAGGGGTCTGCGTCAGCCTGCCATGCACGGTGTATATGTTGTGCACTGCACAAAGGCGGCCACTGCGCAGGCGATCCGGGCTGAGGTCAGGCTGTGCTTGGCTCGCTCGCTCGGCTGCTCATCCTGGGAGAGGCATCCGATCGTAACGCAGCCACCCAGAGGGCTCGTTCACCTAATTCCCATGGCGCTGTGGGCCAGGTGGGGTCCTCTAAGGAGACCAGGCCAAGGGGGATCAGACGTGTGGGAGGTTGATTCAGGGAACAGCTCTCGGGGGGTGGCGGGAGGGCCTTCGATGTGGGTCTGGCACCTGTGTGGGAGCCCCGGGAGCGGGAGGCGTGGAGGCCTCAGCACAGGCCTGAGGCGGTTTTTGTCCAGGCCGAGGGGGAGTCCTGGAGCCAGGCCCCTGGGGGTGCCCCACGCCTGGGGCTGCCTTCATGTCCCTTGCGCACTCAGTTGTTGGTGGGGAGCACCCGGGGGACGCGGGGCGAGTTCAGAGCTCAGCAGCCGGGCTGTCGGTCAGTCAGTCACGTGCCCGCGGTGGGAGACCGGGGGACCCCATGGAGGCTGCAGTGCTGTGGTCCTGGGGCGGCCGGGTCTGTGGGGCGCAGTTGAGAGCAGCGTGCGCAGCCCGGGGGCTCCCCGCTGGCTTCTGCTCCGGGTAAGCGTCAGGGAGGATTTCCTTTCTGCACCGTAATCGATCTGGAACGGAGGCAGCACAGAAATGTGCCCTCTCTGTGCTCTCTGGAGGCTCCTGGACCCCGGGGTGTTGCCTCCTGCCCCAGGGCGGTGGGTGGCCTTGTGTGAATGTGACAAAGGGCCACACTCAGTGCTTTACAGGGAGACGTGCTCTGGAGGGCAGAAGTCCAGATGGGTCTAAGTGGAGGCGCGGGCAGGGCGGGTTCCTCCTGCGGCTCCGGGCAGGGCGCGTCCGGCCTCTTTCGGCTCCTGGGGGAGCGGCGTTCCTGGCGCCACAGCCCCTTCTCATCTGAGACCCTCCACGCAGCCTCTTCTCTCCTCTCTGACCTCCCGCCTCCCTCTTACAGGGACCCTTGTGATGACACTGGGCCGGCCCAGGTAATCCAGGACGATCTCCGTCTCGAGATCCTTGACTGAGTCACACCCGCAAAGCCCCTTTCCCACGTCACGTTCGCAGGTGGCGGGGTCAGAGCGTGGACATCTCTGGGAGCCACTGTTCAGCCGTTATGTCAAATAAACAAGGTGGGGAGGTGGCGAAAGTTCCAGGTTGGGAAGGAACGTCGCGGACCAGCTGTGTGGCTCCAGCCGTCTCCTGGCCTCCCTGGGCCTGGTACACACGGGCCTGGTCTCTGCCGGGCGACAGCTCCAGCTGTGGTGTGTGCAGCATCCATTCTCTTTTCACTGGTCACAGCTCGTCTGTTCTCTGGGGGAACAGTCCGTCTCCGGCTCTCAGTCCAGGTGCTGCACGTGGACGTGAACATCCTCTCCTCTCCAGTCAAGGATGAGCAAGGGGCGAGCCTGGCCCATCAGCATGGGTCATGACCTTGGCGGGGCCAGTGGTGAGAGCTTTACCTGGAAATTGGGCCAGGCTCTCTTTCTTCGAGGTGGCGAAGCCAGCAGAATGAAACCTGGAGCTGCTGGTGGTCGTCCTGCCTCCAGATAGGAAGACCTTGCTTGAGAGTAGATCTATAGAGAAGAAAACAGACTAAGAAGCAGAGGAAGGCCAATTCCTATTGACCTTGAGCACCTGGATCCAGCTGTACCTGAAGCTGGACAGGCCCTGAAATTTTCAGATACTGAGATGATAAATCCCCCTTTTGGCTTCAGCCAGCTTGAATTGAGTTTGTAATTCTTGCTACTAAGAGTCCTGACTGGTGCTCCCTTCTTCAATTTGGGCCACCCAGCCCAATATCGCAGAATTAACATGCCATTTTGCATGTAGGCACCAACCTCATGGGGGCCTCGCTTGCCTGCCTTCCTCTCCCTCCTCTTCCCCTGCCAGCTATGCTGTTGGGTGATACATCGTAATGTATATTTAACAGTGGCTCAAAATCGAATTAATTTAGATCGGTTAATAAACTGTGACATCCGTTTCTAAATCAAGCTACATTTTCCTCTTGAGCAACTAAATTCATGCCTGTTGGTTTAATTTGTTGCTATTGTAATCCTCTAACGCTGATGAAATTATGGAAAGGTTTCTAGTGAAATTACCCAGATTTGATTAGGGTTAAACATGTTAATATTTTTCCTTCCTGGGAGTCTTTGCAGAGAGTTCGCCCGGGAGCGTGTGGTTTCCACCCACCGTGGAGCGCGAGCTCAGGGAGCAGACTCGTCCTGTCCCTGTTCAGTGCATTTATTGAGCTCTGACTGTATGCACAGCCCTGGATATTAACGTTCTCAGTGGAGGGTCTGCACGCAGAAGAGGTTCTGAGCTTCTATGTGACAGTTATGGGGAATCTGGGGACACTGAGGGTCACCTCCAACTGTGCCTCCCAAAGGCCCCACCTCCAGTGGTACCAACCTGTTGGCAGTAAACCCAGCGCCAGTCCCAAGTAGGTGCACAGTTTGACCTTGAGCTCGACCCTGAGGAATTTCCTGCTGCCCAGCCGCCCTCTCCACGGCCCCAGGTGAGCAGGGACAGCATGAGGTGACAGGAGGGCAGGGACGAAGATCAGAGGCGCCAGACCCAGCAGAGGGAGAGAAGCCAGGCGGGGGCCGTCTGCTCCCTCTGCCCCGCCCCCTCCCGCTGAGGTTGTGGGCCTGCCTGGCCATTTGTTCTGGAATGTGCCGGCCTCGCCCCAGGAGCACATCATCGCAGAGGCATCTGCAGTGCCGAAGGCTCCAGGCTCCCTCCTTCAGGGAAGACGGCCTGGCTGGGAGCTGAGACCCAGGGCGGGGACGTCAGGCACAGAGGGCCGCCGGGAGGGTCCCCGGTTCGGACGTCCAGCCCGTCCACGAGGAGACGGTCTCCGGGAGACCCGCGTTAACCCTCCACGAGCTGGCATTCTGGTTGGCGGCTCCTGAGCTCGACGCGCAGTCCCCTGGAAGGGCTGCCCTTGCTTCCCCTCGGGGAGCGACGGGACCACCGCCCTTTGGGTCGGCAAAGTGCCCACCCCACGCGGGACGCCTCTCGGACCCCAGACGGGCAGGGCGAGGTCCCACGGCCGAGCCTCCGCCCATGCTCTTCCCCTGCCGGCCCGTCCTTTCCCTGCGCCCGAGCTCGGCCCTCATGTCTCAGCAGAGCCGCCTCCTCCTCGCAGCCTCCTCCTCCCTGACCTGCTCTCCCCCTCGCTCGGTGCTGCCCCTTGTAGAATCGATGGCAAACGGTGACTCGAGAACTGTGACATCGTTTCCTCACACCCACGCCCGCTGCCAGGCCAGTGAGAGCAGGACCCCGTGCCTCTAACCCAGAGGCCGCCCGCCAGTGGCCCGCAAATGGGCTTAGTTGCCCTCACATAGTGATTGGTCATTTTTAACAAATTAATTGGCATCATTTTAAAGTTAAGAAATTTTACACTAAAAACGTAGATTTGTGGCCTCTGTTAAAAAACTCAGAAGATCTGGTGACCCTGGGCCCTCCATTTTCACAGGACAACAACTGGCTGGATCTGGCCTCTAAAGGGGGAGGGGATGCTCTCCTTCACTTCACTCCACTCCCCACCAGTCCCTATTGCCCCACACGCCAGCCGCCTCACCTGTTTACATTGCCTGTCTGATCACTGTGGGTTTTGAGTTTCGACCCCTGTCTGGCCCTTTGTGTCCCTGGCCCCTGACTACACCTGTTGTGACCCTGGCAGCAGCCTGGTGGGACACATCTCCCATTTGTCAGACGAGGAGACTGAGGTTCAGAGAGGCTTGGTGCCCTTCCTGAGATCACACAGCCAATGAGCAGCAGAGCCAGGGTTTGAACCGCTGATTATGTCGTTCCTAAACCTGGGCTCCCTCCACCTCCACACACACACCATCGCTGGGCCCTTCCCTCCTCGTGTTTGGCTATTTGCCATTCCTTAAAAAAAAGGAAAATATTGACCACCTACTGTGTGCCGGGCCCCAGACAAAGCCCTGTGTAGCTTCTAACACGACATCAGGAGGCTGGGGAATCCTGCCTTTTCACTCACTGTTGTCAGGAGGGTGCGGTCAGGGTCATCTCAGCCGGGCTCAGCGTCCTTCGTGGGGGCCCAACATCGCCAGGACCCGGGCACCTTAGAGGCCGCGGCCTCCAGACCCTCCCTCTACCTCATCCCACGCCGCCACCAACCAGAGTCTAAGAGACGAGGTCTCCCACCTTCTGGAGTGTCAGCTCCCTGGGGCACGGATGTGGCCTCGTCTTGGTCCCTGCTGTCTCCATGCTGCCTGGAACAGTCTGGCACATAGTAGGTGCCCAGCAAATGTTTGTTGAATGACTGAAGGACAGCGTGGTAGCAGCGTCTTCCCATGCCTCTGCTGATGGGAATTCCACAGAAGGAGCTCCTGTGGCTGCCCCTCCTCTGGGGACTGGCATCCGAGACGCTGAGAGGTGAAGCAATCGGCCAGCGTTTGCCAGCTGCTCAGGGTGGGGCCAGAAGCAGAAGCTGGGCCTCTCCCGGCCCCAGCTGAGGAGCAAACCCTCTCTCCTCCACCCCCGTCCCAGCGTGCAACCTGAGCTTTTTGACACGGCAGAGCCGGTGGCTGACGTCCAGCGAGCAGACGGCCGCCAGCAGAGCCCCAACGGCCTAGGGGCTTGCGTCCCGGAAGGGCCTCAGCCCTCCCCCCAGAGGGAGCCTCCTGCTGGAATCCGGGCTGCCCCGGGCGGTTGCTCCTGGACAGTATTTCAGCGTTTGTCAGACGTAATCGTGGCCTCAAGTGAAATATTTAAACAGAACTTCAAGGAATCCAACAGGAGAAAATGAGTTTTAGGGGAAATGCACACACACACACACACACACACACACGCAAACCGAATTCTTTCCTCAAAACATAAGCTGGAAGGATTTTATCTGCTGTCAGAGGGGAAATTCAAGAGGTTTAATTTAAAACCTGGGCGGGCTCGCAGCCCCTCAGTGGGGCGATTCTTCCATTCTCGCGGAGTGAGATAAGGCAGTGCCGGGCCAGCTTTTGGTTTGGCTTCTGGAACTCCGACTGGCCCTCCTGCGAGCCCGGGGCCTGGGGCTGGAGGGTAGCTCCCCGCGGGGGACGAGACTCGAGATGACATTTATGCAGCCGGGGCCCCCGGGGGATGTGGGCAAGGCCACCAGCGGTGCAGGTGTGGATGGCAGTGCCCGGCCGGGTCACGGTTGCTGACCCCGGCTGCCTGTCACCCGTGCCCGCACCCGCGCCCAGCCCCTTAGCGATTGTGCCAAATCCAGGCTGAGGGAGACGTCAGTCAGGAGGATCCCTGGTACCCGGGGCCCTGGCACCGCGGCATCTCCATCTGTCAGGAGTCAGCCCCCTCCCCGCCTTTGTGGGCCCGATGGACGGAGGGCCGGACCCAGCCGCTCAAAACTGCGGCCTCATCAGCGCACTTCCCCCATCCCTCCGGTGGGGCTTTTATTGGGTGGAAACTGGCAGAAGGAGAGCTCCCAGGTCGCCGGGTCCCCCCGGGTGCTGTGCTGTGCTTCCTGCCATCCCGGATCTCGTGGGAAAATGCCCACTTCCTAGAGAACAGGCTTCCCGGAACCCAGCGCAGGGGGACCCGGTGGCCGCGCGGTGGCTGCTGTCCTGGGAGGCGCGGGCACGTCGGGGAGAGCCTCTGGTTCGTGGTGGCCGGGCGCGAAGGGGGCCTCGAGGCTGAGCCGCAGTCCCCGGGGCTCCCCTCTTCGTCTCTGCATCCCGGGGACCACATGCCCCAGAACTCGGTTAAGAGCATCCCCCGCCGTGTTAGGGAGCCGACCCTGCCGTGCAGTCGGAGGCCCGCTGACCCCGGGGCCTTCTCGAGTCACGACGCCCCCCCCCCCCAGCCTCGCCCGCGGTGGCCTGACGGGTAAGGACAGCGACAGGCCCCCACGGGTGGCACCCTCCCCGTCCGCGACCAAGTCCCCCGCCAGCCGCGCGGTTTGCCGGGCGGACGTGCTTCCTCCGCGGTCCGCAGGGCCTTCCTCGCGCCTCTCCGGCTCTGGCGGCTGCCGGCAGCCCTGCACCTGCCTGCGCGTCCTCGTCCCCACCGGCCTTCCTGCACGGCCACCGGCCGCCGCCCTCGCTCGCGCAGTTCGGCAGCTTCGCTTCACTGAGTCTGCAAAGACCCTCCTTCCAGAGAAGGTCCCCCCCAGGTGCTGGGCGCACGTGAACGTGGGGACGCCGTTCCCCCCCGGACGCCCCCGGGACCTGCTCGGCCGGACCTCCCTGTGTCCACCCCGATCCCCACGGCGGCCACGGAGGCAGGTGCCGTCACAAGTCCCGTCGCACGAAGAGGAAACTGAGGCTCAGAGCGGCACGGCCGGAAGACGCTGGAGACGCGCGGAGCCCGGGCGCTGACCCGGCCCAGCAGCCGCCCCCGGACGCACAGAACCCGGGGGAGGCGCCCGCGCAGCTGCGCTCCTGCAGGGCCGGACGCGGGGCGCCCACGAGCACGCGGCCGCCGGCGGGGCTGAAAGTTCCAGGCGCATCCGCGGACCGCGCGCAGCGGAGGGGGAACCAGGAGTGACTGCTGGTGATGAAAATGTCCTGTGCACACTGCTCATCAAGCCACCCCGTGGCAGTGTCTTACATACAAAAGACAGGAAGACTGGCACAGATGTTAGCTCAGGGCCAATCTTCCTCGCCAAAAAAAAAAAAAAAAAAAGTCCTGGAACCACACAGAGGGGGTGGTGGCATGACACTGCGAATGGGCAAAATGCCACTGAATTGATCACTTTAACGTGGTTAATTTTATGTTCTGTGAATTTTGCCAAAAGAAAAATTTTTTTCGGTCGATATCTTTTTTTTTAATCTAGAATCTCACTGCTAGAGTTAATCTTTGGTCCTGAGGTGTTGTAAACGCCACCACTGGGGTCACTTCCTTTGTTGGCGGCTGCAGTTAAGATGCAGTGTGTTTGCTGGGAGGCTGGGAGCGTGTGCTCTGTGTCTCCCGAACTCCCTCATGTGGGCCGGATCATCTCACTGGAAAGCAGAGGGAATGGGAGCCCGGACAGGTAAGCTTGGCTTCCTGTGTTTTGGGGGAAAGGCGTAGGACAAGGGAAGTCCGCCAGCAAGGCCAAATGTCAAAATTCATCTGCTTTTCCTTCTCGTCCTGGCTGCGCATCCCTGCCCTCACTCCACCCACTGCCCCCAGCGCCCAGCTCGGCCACCGGGAGACCGGGGGTCACTGGCCCGCCAGCCCCCAAGCACAGCTCCCTGTGTATCTGTCGAAAGGCCTGAAACAGCAATAGCTCAATTTTATTGATGGCGTCAAAAGCAGTAATTCAAGGAAGCCATTTAAATTCACGGGAGGCAGCCGGAGCAATTACCCGCGTCTGCATCGGGTTCTCCATCATTTCTGTTATTGGCTGTTGGGCGGACGTTTGGTGTGAGGCTGACGTGGTGGCCGGGGGCCGGGGAGGCTGGGGTTTCGTTAGCAGCCCAGAGAAAAATCATGATCAACAGTTCGCCGGATGTGAACCCAAATGCAAAAAGGTTTACGGGGTGTTCCCACGGGGGCGTGCGGGCGCCCAGTGCTTCACATTCATTTTGTCCCTAATCCCAGCCAAATCCCTACAGCCTGTCCCCGCAGCCCCGTTTCAGCACATCATAACAGTGTGATTTGTGACCAAGCAGGTGATTTTTCTCGCAGTTTTCCCCCCGTAGTTAAACTTTAATGAAAGCTTAAATCACACGGAACTCTTCGTGGGTGACAAGCAGATGAGATCAACGGAAGGCACAGCAGTCGGGCTGGGTGGGCTGTGGGGGGGATGCCTGGCCCCCCAGCATCCCCTCTGGGCAGGAGTCAGGATTAATTCAGCTCGAAATCCCTGGCACCTGGCATGGTGCCTGGTACACAGCAGGTGCCGATGAATAATGGAGCGAACACGTGAGCTGTGAGCTGCTTACTTTCAATCGGGCTTTGCCAAACTCGGTTGCTCCCGCAGGTCATGATGTCCTGATATCTTCCGTCTGTGCTGGACATCTTCGGCCCGCCTCTCCAGGTCTGCCCTCCACATTTGTCCCTTCTGCTCCGTGCAGGCCGACCTGTGCAGGCTGCGCCCCAGCTCCCCCCGGCCTCTGGTGTCGGCTGGATCCAGCCAATGGGAGGCACCAGCTGGAGGTGGGAGGCGGGTGCAGAACGAGGCCGTGGTGCTTGTTCCCCAGCTCTCACTGCCTTGCCTCAGTTGGCTGTGTCCCTCCGACAAAGGGTGGGGCTTCTGTTGGGCGGTCCCGTCCTGGAGCCCCCTCTTCAGGTTTCCGCAGAGCTGGCCCCCCCAGGTGTGGGGACAGCTCCCCAGGTTGCTACTGTGGGAGGTCTGTACCCCCCTCCATACTTTTGCAAATAGTCGCTTTGATAGCTTTCCTCGATTTCCCTTCTGAGTGTGCCCTGCTCGCCTTTCCACTGGGTCCTAACTGATAAGACATGGAAACCATGATATTCTGACTATTATCCTCTTAAAATCAGGACATGTGGTTTTACTGAGTGCCGACTTCAGCCTTGTCGTGACTCAGCGGTTCTCGCAGCGTGGCCGCAGACCAGCAGCCTCAGAATCACCTGGAGGTGTGTTAGGGATGCAAATTCTTGGGCCTCACCCCAGACCTACTGGGCGTGGGCGCCGCCCCCTGCATTTTCACAAGCTCCCCAGGTGGTTGTTGATGCCTCCTCGAGCGTGAGAACCGCTGCTCTAAGGAATAATTCCTGTGAATCGTCAGTTTGGTGTGTGGGATCCACCCTCCTGGTGGCCTTCCCAGTGTTCTCCCTCCTTCCTTACTCGTAAACCCTCATTTTGTTTAGGACAGCAGGGTGCCCAGTTTAAACGCCACCTCTCCAGCTTCCTTTGCAAGTAGGGGTTGCCCCGTGACACAGTTCTGGCCAATGAGGTGTAAGTGGGTGGAATTTCCATGAAAGCTCTTTGAAAAGTGAGAGGTCGGGGTGGAAAGCAGAAGCGGCTAGAGCAGATCTTTTGCCGTTACTCTTTCCCCTCTTCCTGCCTGGAATGTAGATGCAAAGCTGGAGGTGGAGCAGCCACTTTGTCACCACAGGCAACCATTAGAATAAAAGGCTTAGAGAAGGGCCTGAGTTTTGAAGGCATAGTGGAGCCATCTCTTAAAGAGAAAGAAGCCCCTTATTTGAGTAAGCCACTGTTATTTGGGTTTTCTGATATATGTGGCCAAATGAGATTCCTAGTTAAAATAAGAATATAACTATGACAATAGAAATTGCTCACCTATGTGTGCCACTCCAACCATCTTGCACGTCATGAAACCGCACTCGAGTGAAAACCTCACGGTTAAAAGCAAGATGCCACTCGAGCCCGGCCAGAGCGGCTTCCCCGTAGAGAGCCAGGGAGAGAGCGGCTGCGGGCTTTACGTGTTTGTTGACACCTGCATCCTGGCAAAGGAGGAGCTGAAAGAACTTCTGGAGTCAAGTTATGCTGAAATTAAACTGGGGGAAGAATTCAGGAGACCTGGGAGGTCTCAAGTGACATTTCTGGCCATCATCATTGTCACTGTCATCGTCCATCAATCTCAAAATTTCTAGAATACCCACTGTCTATAGGGCTCTGTGCCGGGTACTAGGGACTCCAGAGGCACCAGTGGCCTGATCGAAACTCCCAAATCGCTTACTGTGCAGGCACAAGGAGAGACTGGGAGGTCATCAGAGCTGGGCAATCAGGGAGGACTGGCTGAAGGAGGTGGTATTTGGACTGGCAGCCAGGGGAAGAGGAAATGTCCATTGACTGAATATCTGCTTATTCTAGGTGCTGCATAGAGGCTACTGCTGGTCTCATAACTTAGAGTCTGAGATAAAGGGATTACCACGAGGAAACTGAAGCTCAGAGAGGCAAAGTGACTTACCCAATGTCACAGAGCCTTTTGGAGGTGGATCTAGGGCTCAACTCTGAACTGTGAGAGCCCCAGTCTGAGCCTATCGATATGATGAGTGAGGCTTCCCCAGGACCCCAAGAGACGCCGGGGAGGGAAACTTCCCTGGGACTTCTGCTGGAACCACTTGGGCAAAAGCACCTGCCTGAGAAAGAAACGAACCTGGAGGAGAGCAGCACCACGGGGGGAGAGTGATGACATCATTTCACCCCTGAATCCAGCCGTGCCTGAAATCCACCCTGGACTTTTCAGTTCCAGGAACAGGAAATGAGAGTTGGAGTTCCATCGCTGGCGCCCCAGTTGTCCCGACTAACCCAGCCTCACCTCGGAGACTCCCCGCCCCCTCCCCGCCCTGACCGTTTCTCCGTTTCTGTCGCAGCCGACGTTGCTGAGGTCTGGGGAGCAGGGGAAGGGGTTTATGGCGCCTCGCTGCTCAGACCCTTTTCCTCGAGACCGCCCTGCTTTCCCGTGTTCCAGTCCCTCCTCTCAGGACCCTGGAAACTCTACTCGCTCACTGTCCCTCTGGAGCCGCCCACCAAGCTCGGGCTCCCGGCCCGTTTCCAGATCCTCATCCTCGTGTCCTACTAAGTGGCCAGCACTCTTTCCCCCGAGCCCGGCCTCACCGAAGAACCCGCGTTGGCTTTGCCACCTCCACTTTCCCTGCCCCTTTGTGAAGAGGCTAAGGGCACCAGAGGGTCTAGGTTCGAGTCCCAGCCCCTCTGTTCAGCAGCTGCGTGACCTTGGGCAGGTTACTTAACCTCTCTGTACCTTAGTTTCCTCGTCTGCAAGATAGAGACGATAGCAGCACTTCCCTCATGGGGCTGTGGTGGGCTGCAGAGGCCCCCGTGTGTCCCAGCGCTTGGACTCGACTGTCTTCGTTAGTGGGGTGATTAACGAGACGGCGCCCCTCCCCTCCGCTGGCGAGGCTGCCTCCCTTGGCTGGGCCCGGGCACAGGACAGAGATGTCCTCTCTCTCCCTCTCTCTCTTCCTGCGTGGTGCTGCAGCCACCCCTGCCCGCCACCCCGCGGCCTGGAGTTGGAAGCCCCGCCTGCTGGCCCACGCTGACCGCTGACCGCAGTCAGGGCCGCGACCGGGCAGGAGGCAGCCTTTCTCCAACGTGAGCCCTTTCCAGACAAGGCGTCCTTCAGGGCCGTCCTTCCTCACGCGACTCCACGCGGGGGGCCTTTCGAGATGGCGCCAAGGCGCCCCTGTGCCCGGCCTGGGGAGCGTGAAATCAGGCCAGGCGCAATAGAAATCAGGCCCCGGGCCCTCGGCTTCTCTCCGTTGTTGCTGCCTGGGGAGCTCCTCCCAGGCCCGGGGCTCTGGGGACTCAGTGACAACAGCAGTGATGACAGTCACGCTGTTTGCGGACGGCTCGCTCCAGGCTCCGTGCCGAGTGGATTATTTCTCCGAATGGGCACAGCAGCCCTGAGAGCCGGTCCCAGCGTCATCCCCGCTTTGCAGAGGAGAACACTGAGGCACTGGCCCCAGGGGGACAGAAGGGGGCAGGGGCCAGGAGTCTGACGAGTTGGAGAAGTTCTGGAGGACTATGTCACAGGCTGGAAGGATGGTGGCGGAGAGCAGGAGGATGCTGGTGTCGGGGTCAGGCTGGCCTGAGTGAACCAGGCTCCCTGCCTGCTGGGCGAGTTCTTTGTTGTTTTTTTTTCCCCTGAGGAAGATTAACCCTGAGCTAACTACTGTCAGTCCTCCTCTTTTTTGCTAAGGAAGACTGGCCCTGAGCTCGCATCCATGCCCATCTTCCTCTACTTTATATGTAGGACGCCTACCACAGCATGGCGTGCCAAGCGGTGCCATGTCTGCACCCGGGATCCGAACCGGTGAATGCCAGGCCACCGAAGCGGAACGTGCGCACCCAACTGCTGTGCCACCGGGCCGGCCCCTGGGCGAGTTCTTGAAGCCCCCGCATCTCAGGGTCCTTCTCTGTCAAATGGAGCCGACTGTGGCCTCCTTTCTGGGCTGTTAGGAGCATTGAGGGGAAAGTGGACCTGGAGCCACGGTCCACACGTACACGTGGACTACAGGAGGGGCTCCGGAAGTGGAGCTGGAAAGGCCACGGGAGGATGCAATTCCGCTGAATATCCTGGGAAAGCGGCCTTTCACTGTCCCTCACTCCTTCCAAGATGCTGACTTTTAACAACCAGCCACTTTCAAGTGGGAATAAGTGAGAGGAAGAAAGAGAAAAGAACAGTAGGTATGATTTTTAGCTGTAAGAAACCCTAACCCAGCGATGTAAACAGACAGGGTTTAATTTTCCCATACAAACAGAGGCCTTGGGACTGGGGAGGTCGTTCCAGGTCACTGTCCGTGCTTCTCCTAGCCTTTCGCTCAGATCACGAGATGGCCGCCATGACTCCAGGCATTGCATCCACATTCAAGACAGCAATAAAGGGCACAGGGGGCATCAGCTACCTTTACTCCTTTTATCAGGAAATGAAAACCTTTCCCACAATCTCCCCAGTTGACTTCTGCCTCCAGCTCGTTGGCCAGAACTGCAAGGGAGCCTGGGAAAGCAAATAGCCTTTCTGGACCTGTGGTAGATGCAGGCATGGAAGAAAGGCTGGGAATGGGGGACGAGTCAGCCACGGTGTATGTCACCGAGAGCCCACCCATTGCCAACGTCTTTGGATTAGAGACAACCACACAAAACTCAACAGAGTTAAGAACACAAGCCGTGGAGCTGGGTCGCCTGGGTTCAAGTCCCGGCTCGGCCATTTCCTAGCTGTGTGACCTTGGGCAAGTTACTTACCGGCTCTGTGTCTCAGAGTCCTTATCTGTAAAATGGCGATCCATCGCACCTGCTCTGTGGGGTCGTAATCTGAGTTAAATGTTCATAAGTGCAAAGGGCCTGGACAGCGCCCAGCCAGACGTGCTCTATAGAGGCGTAGCTGCCACTGTCCCCACCGTCTCCCCTCCCAGTCCCCTCACGGCTGAGCCCTGACAGAGGTCACATTGTCCTGGTTTTTACATGACTCGTTATGCACCGAAAACATACCCAGTTGCTGGGGGAGAACTGGCCAACTCCACAAGGCAAACTGTAGCGTTCCAGGATGGCCTTGTGAATTCCCTCATGTGAACAAAGCCAGGAGAAAGAAACAGCCCCGCCTCTCTGCATCTACCAGCCAGTTAGCTCCCTGCTCCTCCAGGACGGCACGGGCTGCACAGAACATTACTGAAAAGGACAGAAAAGGCCCAGAGGATCCTCTGAAGCCTTTCCACCCGTCTAACGCTAACTCGCCCCTAACGGTGACGGACGCCACCTGACGCCTGGCCTGCTGGGCTGGGGCCAAGGGCTACCTGAGGAGGGCATTCCACCCCACTGGCATCCTTGTTTCCTGAGTGCGTGGGGGCAGCCCGGGTGCCGGCAGCACTGGCTCGATCTTTGGCAGGAGGTAAGGGCTGGGAGGCTTCTAGAAGCTTCTGAACGCCATCCTGGGGCCGGAAGGGCTGGCCTGCTGTCCTCTGACCTCCTGGTTCCTTCCAGGGAGACGACCAGGCCCCATTCACGGGGCCTGAGGAAGGTGCTGGAGCGTTGGCCCCCTGAAGCTGGCTGCACCCGCTCCTGGACGCTGTCCTGCAGATGCTGGCACGTGGGCCGGTCTTCTGTTTTCACCGGTGAGTCACCCCTGGGAGACAGAGCTGTATTGTTGGCAGTTCCTTTTGACTTTACGGCGGCCCCTGCCCTTCCCTCCTCACTCTCCCTGTGCCAGCCTGGCGGAGCGCAGGGCCTGCTGCTGACGGGGGCCTGCTTGCTCTCCATCACTCAGGGGAGACTGAGTAGGGCTTTCTTTGGAGATGTGGACAAACTGTGGTGTACCTGGAGTTGCTTTGTGAATTACCAGGCACCACCATTCTGTGAACGAGTCACAATGCTGTGAAGGTTTGACATTCTGGAACCCGTAGATGTGGAGGTGGCCTCTTGGGAACTGGGAACATCCCGGACCATGGTGCTGGGGCCTGCTTTTACTTTCCCCACCAGCACCATCTCGGACTCAGTCTAGAGTGTGTGGGTGACAGGGCACCTCAGACCTTCCCCCACCCGACAAGCCCAGACCTGACGGGTTTTCCCCAAACCAGCTCACTGTGTCACATGTAAACAGGCTGCAGAGCACGTTCAAAGGAACCATGTTCTGAGAACTGAAGGTGACCACAAATGGGCCATTCTGACCCAAACAGTCATAACAGCTCCGCGCTGTGCGTCAGGGGCCGTGGGACACAACTTGGACATTAACAGAATGGGGCGACCTGGCTGTATCTGGCGTGAAGTGATGTCCCAGATGTAGAGGGTTCAATGAAAAAAGCAAGTCTTAGGACAATATAGAACAGAAAATGGAAAAAAAGAACAAAAAGTTAAAAGCTACGCCAAGCCCTTTTCTGCTGAGACGCAGCGGTATGGCACAGAGGTCAAAGGTGAGGGTCAGGGCCAGCGTTTTTCTGTGTCAGCACCTGTGCGTTACATGCGTCAGTTTTTAACGGAGAGAAGATGAGACTGAGTGATGCTGTTTTCAAAGGGTTAATCGCGGGCCGTTGGAGCCCTCCTGACGGCCCTGCCGTCTGGGGGGCCGGCCGGGCGGTTATGGGGGGGACCGGCCTTCCTCCCGCTCCTCCCGGCTCCTGGCCACCCGGGGCCGGAGTCCTTCACCAAAGCAGGCTCCTTCCTGCCCAGGGCGAGCTGAGATTAAACGCTCTGTTGACGCACAAAGGAACAGCTTCATCTGGAAAATTCCACGGCAGGGCGAGGCTTGCCGGCCGTTGGATCGTGCAGGGCCCGGGGCCTCCTGAGCTCCCTGAGAGCTCGGTGGGTGGGGGCCGTGCAGTCACTGAGCACCTACTGTGTGTGGGACCGCCCCAGGCTCGGAGAGCCCTGGATGAGCGTGAGTTCCAGCCGGTTCTGAGCTCCAGGACAGTGAAGTGGACAGGTGGAATGTCTGCTCTCACTGGGTGGCCTCTCGGAGGAGGTGACCTTGGCACAGAAATCTGAGTCAATCAAGGGAGCTGAGCATGAGCCTCTGGGGGAAGAGCCTTCCAGCAGCAGGCACAGCGAGTGCAAAGGCCCTGAGGCTGGAGTGGGCTTGGCATGTTCTGGAAAGAACGAGGAGGCCAGTGGAGTTGGCATATCATGGTTGAGGGGGAAATGAGGGGAATGAGGTCAGCGAGGTTGGCAGGGCCCAGCCCTGCTGGGCCTCGTTCCTGGTGAGGAATCTGGGTTTGGGAAATAGCTTTCTCGTTCATTCCAGACATGGTTTTTAAACACTAGTTCTGTGCAAAGCTGCTCGGGTGCCCTCCCCGGCGTTTTCAGTTTAGCTGGGAAGTGAGACGGACTCCCCTGTCCACGCGGTGAAGGTGAGGTCGGAACCCGCCTGCTCCCGAGCGCGGGCGGGGGATGGAGGCCCAGAGAGGGCGTGTGGGGGTGAGAGGCAGAGCTGCGGACCAGCTGGGCCTGGTGAGGCCACCAGCACTCAGGACACGCAGTTAAGGAGGGGCCCCCGGGGCCGTGCATGTGCAGGGCTGGACCCCCAAGAACGGGGGCCTCCTGAAAACTTGTACCTGGGGCCTCCCCTGCGCACGCCAGGCCCGGACCTGCTGAGGACGCTCGGCTCTGGTCTCTGGGGACCCGGGAGCCCCAGAAGCAGCTCGGGCCCGGCAGCGGTGGAGGGAGCAGTGATGGTCTCCTTGAGCCGACCTCGGACCAGCCACATTCTGGAAGCTTCCAGCCTGTGCTTCACAGGAGGCGGCTAGGGGGTCCCAGGGGGAGCCCTGTCCTCCCCAAACCAAGGGCATGTGTCCATTTCACCCGTGGCCGTGTGGGGGCTGCCCCGCGTTACGGGCTGAGCTGTGTCCCCCGTAACGTGCGTTGCAGTCTGTCCCTGGAACCTGCGAATGGGGCTTTTTGGAAATGGGGTCTTTGCAGATGTGATCGAGCTAAGATGGGGTCGTTCGGGTGGGCCGAACCCAGTGTGACGGTCCCCTCATAAGAAGAGGAGGGCCACCCGGGGGAGGAGTGTGACGACCGAGGCAGAGATGGGGGTGGGGCGGCCACTGTCAGGGGCCACCTGGGGCCCCCAGAGGCCGGAAAAGACACGCAGCGTCCTCCCCTCGAGCCGTTGGTGGGAGCCCGGCCCTGCAGCCCCCTCGATGTCGGACTTCTGCCCCCAGAGCTGCTGATCTCAGCCCCCCAGTGTGGGGTCCTGTTCTGGCGGCCCCAGGACACTGACACCGGGTGTGTACTGGGGAGCGGAGGCCCCGAGGGTGCGGTGACCCGCCACAGCCACGCAGCCGGTCAGGGCGGTCAGGACTGGAGTGGGGCCGGGGGTTCCTGCCATCGGCACAGCCCGGCCCTGTCCCAGCGCAGGTTGGGGCCGTGCCCCGGGGAGGCCAATGCGCTGGCGGGTAGACCAGCCGGGCGGCCGAGCCCAGAGGGCGACTCCTCGCTGCCAGCGCAGCCTCTTCCCGCTGCGGCCTCGCTCGCGGACTGCTGTGTCGTCCAGCGTCCGTGCCCCGGGGACGGCGGCCCCGTCCGGGTCGGACTGCCGTTCTGTGAGGACTCAGAGCAGCTCCGTCAGGCTTTTCGGGCCAGACGGTCTCGGTGGCAACCACTCAGCTTTGCCGGCTGGAGAATGGAAGCGTCACGTGTAAGAACACTGGGTGCGGCTGTGCCCCGATAAACCTTTATTTACAAAACAGGCTTGGGGCAGGATTTGGCCGGTGGGCCTTAGTTTGCTGACCCCTGGTCTAAGCTAATCATGGCCACCCTGTGCTCTCTTGCTAAGTTCTCATGTGCCCCAACGTCAGCCAATGAGATGCGAGGGGGACTCCAGTAGGGAGGTTATGGGAGTCTTGCTCTTGAAAAGGGATGACTGGCTCGTCTTGAGCTACACTTTGTCCTGGTGGGATGTGATGACTGGATCTGCTGCAGCCATTTTGGGACCTTGAAGAGCAAGATCTATATGGAAGGTGGCAGAAAGAGAGGGAAAGAGCCTGGTCCTGAAGCCACCGTGGAGCTGCTCAATCAAGACTCCCGGGAGCTCCCTCGTCTCAGGATTTCTTACGGAAATAGAAGTGTTCATTATTAAAGCTACTTGAATTAGGATTTTTCTGTTATTTGCTGCCTAAGAATTCTGACTGGTGCAGCCTCCCCCAGGTGCCCCAGGCCTTTGGGCTGCTGACTCCCTCCTGCCCGGTTAGCGCCCCCTTCTCTGGGCCCTGCAGGCAGTGGCCGCCGCCCAGGCCACAGCGCAGGGAAGAGCGTCCAGAATTGGAAGTCTGGAGCTCCAGCTCCCTGCCCCACAACTGTGTGACTTTGACCAAACCAGCGGCCTTCCATCTGTGAAATGAGGGCAGCTCCACTGGTCAGACAGGTTTGCTGAGGTCTGAGGCAGTGACGATGACAACAGCTAGGACTGTGTGACACCACCTGGTGACAGCCAGGGCTCCACCCATGTGCCCTGGTTCTCTGGCCCAATTCTGCCGTCCGTGTGCCTGGCTCCTGATGGCCTGCGCTGGGCCTCGCTCTGTGCCCAGCTCGGGGTCTTGGGAGAGCTGCGGCCCCGTGCCCAGAGGCCTCACCTGCCTGGCAGTTGTCGTCCCCCTGGGGCAGCCCCTGGGCGACCAGCGAGAGTGAGGGTCCGGCCCCCTTGCCTCAAGGAGGACAGGCGCTGAGGCGTCACACACACACCAGAACCCCCCACGGATCAGGCTAGGGCTGGGTTGGTGCCTCAAGGGACCCCTCTTGTCACTGCTCGTCCCTCTGGAGCACCTCGCACAAATCCTCATCTCAGGGCCCCTGTCTGGGACCTAGGGAAGCCCCAGCGTGCCCTCTGTGCCTCTTGCTCATCTAAGTGCTTTGCACGTCTTAACTCATCCAGTCCTCCCAAGGACTCTCTGAAGCGGGCGCTACTATCCCATGCTGCAGAAGGGGCAACCGATGCCCAGAGAGGTTGAGTAACCTGTCCAGGGTCACACAGCTCGTCTGGCTCCAGAGTTCGTATCTTAACTATTGCACTCTACTATACCACAGAGCTCTGGAACCAGAAATCCTGGGTTCAAGCCTTGGCTCTGCTTTTTACTAGTCTTGTGACCCTGGGCAAGCCATTTTGTCTCTTTGGGCCTCAGCCTTTTCGTCCTTACAGAGAATTAGAGGCCGATCCTTGCCAAGGGCTGAGTGCGCGTCCAGCACATCAGCTGGTGTTAGTTGTTGGGGTAGACCCGTGTCTTTGAGCTGCTTCACCTGCTGGGCTCGTGAGCAGGCAGGGAGCTCTCAGGACCCCCGTGCGACCCCTGGGGGAGGAGGGGGAGAGGCGGCCCTCGGAGCCCCTGCCCACTCAGTGCCTGGCGGAGGCATGATGGGGCCTACGCGAGAGAGGGCAGCCGGGGCTGTTGCCATGGCAGCAGCCTCCCACGGGGAGCCTGTGGGTCTCCACCCACCCGGCCCAGGGCAGCCAGGTGGCCACGCCCCTGCGCCCACCGACAGCTCCGAATTGACTGCCTGAGCAGCTCTGGGCACAGTACGCCTCGCTCAGCGAGGCCCCCCGAGGCCTGGGGAGCACAGGAGGCTCCCACAGTTGGAGGGGGCCCTGAGGCCAGCCTGCCCCCAGGACTCCCACCCTCTTTTCTCTGCCGTTCTCTGTGCAGGAGGCAGGAGCAGGTGAGAGGTTCGAATCTAGCTCAGTCCCTTTCTAGCTGGGTGGCCTTGGGCAAGTTGCTTTACTTCTCTGGGCTCAGTGTCACGATCTAAAGAAACAGTGATAACGAGATGGGGTTCACGGAGCTGCCTGGGAGGGCTGCTGGAGGACCCGGGTCTGGCGCCTGCTGCCTCCCAGGTGCTAAGCGCTGTGGGGAGGTGCCCTGGACTCCTCACTTGTTTGTGATGTTGTCCTGTCATTTCTGCCCCTATTTTACAGGTGGGGAAACTGAGGCACAAGGCAGTTGAGCTACCTGCCCCCTCAGGCCTCTGCTTCCCCTAGCGCTTCTCTATGTCGCTGACGGGGCCCTCGGGGAACAGCCAGGACACACAGCCGGCAGTACCAGCCCTGACTGAGTGCGGGCCTGGTGCTGGCGGCCCAGCCCGGTGGAGGTGGCTTGGGGCAGAGCGGGGACCCTCAGGAAGGGGCATGCAGACGCGGGGACCACCAGTTCCCCACCTCCGTAGGGTTTCCGGCTCTGGCCCTGAGGGCTCAGGTGTCCCCACGGCCTCTCTCCCCCCGAAGGTCAAGGTTGGAGCAGAGGCCGCCGACGCAGAGGGACAACCAGCCCTCACTCTGCCCGCCAGCGTCTCCTCTGCCTGAGGGGTGCTTTCGGGTTAATACTCAGCCACATCAAACCACAAACTCCCGCCAGGCTGCTTGTGTCCCCCGCCGCCACGTCCCCCAGCAAGCTGTGCCCTCCCTGCCTCCTCCCCGATGGCTTCAGGTGGCAGAGGCTGGGGTGCAGATCCTTGGGGGTGCGGAGGGAGAGGTCAAGTCCGAGGGCCGATCTGGGGGTCCCGGCCGGGCCCTGCTGTGCTGTGGCAGGCGTCCCCTGTCCTGCACCCCAGGTCCTGCTGCCGAGGGGCTGGGTGTGTCCTGGCAGAGGCGCGAGCCCCCATAGGGCCCTGGGGCCCCTGCTCCCCACCGTGGGTCCTGGTCCCGCTGTGGCTGCCAGGCTGGGGAAGCTTGGCGGAGGCTCTGCTCCTCCCGTGCCTCAGCTTCCTCATCTGGAAAGAGGGGCTGGGAACCTGCTCTGCTCCGAGAGACCCTGCGGACCCCCTGGAATGACAGAGAGGAAGTGCTCGGGTGACGGGCCCTGTCCCCTTCCTCACCCGCCAGCTGGACACACGCTCGACGTGACCCCGCCCCCGCCTTCTCTTCTCCTCTCTGTTCTTCTCCTCCCTCCCTCCCTCCCGCAGTCACGGGAACGGGCTTCTGAGCCAGAGCGTCCTCCCCACACGGGGTCTTCCACTCCGTCCTCGCAGGAGGGGTCAGGGGACCGGGGAGGGGCGCTCGGCTGAGCAGAGATCAGAGCCTCCGTCTCTGTAATGTCACCGTCACCCTCAGCACTTTTCATGTTCAAAGTGCTTCCTCGCGCTCAATAATTAATTCTCGCTGCTCCGAGTGAGGGAAGAAATAAATGTCACTTGTCGGGCGTGACTGAGCCCGGGGGCGTCAAGGCCGATGGTCAGGGGCACCCACAGGGGGGTCGGCGGGGACTTTCCTCCAGCGCCCATGGCGGAGGGAGAGCCACCGCTCGGCCAGCCCAGGGCCCCAGAGCCACGGGGTCGGGCCCATGAGGCTGGGGGCGTCTCCTCCGCTTGCTCTCCGATGGACAGAGGGACAGACGGATGTATGGGGACACCCGGCGGGGTGCGGCCCCGGGCGGCGGTTTCCTCACGCGCCTCCATCTCCCAGGCTGTGAGTGGGACTCCCCCTGGGGCTCCTCACACTCAGCACAGCCCTCGGGGGCGGCTGGGCCCAGGGGGCTTCCTGCACAGGGGTCACTGTCATCTCACACCCCACTGCACCCACCCCACAACCCCTGGGGTCTCTTCCCCAGACCCCTCATCTCCCCCAGCCTGACCCTCCCCGGCCCCCTCCCCTGGCCCAGGAGCCCCAAGTCCTCTGGCTGTTTTGGGAGCCCAAGCTGGTTCCCACCGTGGGACTCTCCCTCGGCTGTCCCCTCAGCTCCAGTACAGAGACCCCGGACAATTATCCACAGACCCGATAGGTGTAGACCAGTGCTTCAAAGCTGGCGTGCTGGGCTGCTAGGAGCATAGGCTCGAGCTGCAGGTCTGGGTTCAAATCCCAGCTTCCCCACTCACTGGCTGTGTGACCTTCTGTAAGTCACTTAACCTCTCTGGGTCCCTTGTGCTGGTGATGACGGCACGTGGTGGGGCTGTGGAGGATTAGGAGAGACGGAGTGGGGGAGCTCTCGAAGTGGCCTCAGGCTCTGCTCGAGCATCCACCATCTTCATCTTTTAGGATCTTTCCTGCCCGGCGGGAGGCCCTGGTGGAGGCAGACACAGTGTGAAGTCACCCTGAGCAGCAGGAAATCCCTCCCTTTTTCCTCCTGTTCTCCTGCCGATGTCAAGGAGACAGTCTCCGACCCCCGCTGGCTCCGCGACCTCCTCAGTGCAGCAGACAGGGCCTCGGCCTCAGAGCTCAGCAGGCAGCAGGACTGCAGCCAGGCTGTGGGACGGCCTTTGTGTCCTGTGTTTATTGTCACGGTCACCTTCTGTTTACAGCAGGCGCTGTCAGCTTTGCAGTGATGGGGGATCTAAGCTGCCCTCTGTAAGTCAGTTTATTTGCATAAAGAGAAAACGAGTGTTTGACTTAGAGACTGGAGCCCATCGTAGGTGAGTCAGGGAGAAGGCGGGGTCTGTCCCCACGCGGCCACAGGGCACGGGCAGAGCTGCGGGGTGAGGCCCGGGGGCCACAGGGCAGGTGAGGTCCTGAGTGGCCGGTCCCCTGTACCTTCAAAGGATGCAGTTCTCTGCATGAGCTCCTGACCCGCCTAGACGCCCCCGGGTACAGTTGGCATCGGCACCCTCTCCCTTCTCTCCGAGGTGGCCTGCCCGGGGCAGCTGGTCCGAATGGACCCTGGAGGTCCCGCAGGACCTGAGCAAGGTGGCTGAGGGCTGGACGGGGCTGAGAAACGGGGGGCCGTTGCAATTTGGCCTCCTCTGGGCTCAGCGAAAGAAGAGGGGCCTGTCACGCAGGCATTTGGCAAGTTCACCTTCAAAGATTTAATCCCCCCGCCCCTGCCTGCCCCCTCAGAAGATGACAAGTTCCACTCAGTGAGAGCAGCCGGGCCTGAGCTCCTGGAACGGCTCTGTCCCCACAGCCGGTGCGGCTGCCATGTCGTCCCGGCAGACTCACGGCAGGTGCCCAGCGGTGTGGCGGGCCGGCTCCTGCCAGCGGGCACAGGGCTGCGGGCAGCCCAGGGGGCCCGGAGACTCGGCATGGCCTCTCCTTTCTCTCTCAGACAGACCAGCATCATCAGGCACTGAGCGAGTGGCCAGGCCACGCGGCCCCCCGGCCCCCTCTCCAGGGGTCTGTGGCTGGTAAACAAGGTGCCTCGAACAGTGGTGTAAAAAACGGCTACGGTTTATCGTCACGTCGTGGTCCTGGCAGTGTGCGGCTGCACGGGTTCCCCCACAGGGTCTGTGATGCGGTCGCAGTCACGCGGGGCTGGGGCCATGGTCCTCCCAGCGTTTGCTCGCGCACGTCCTGCAGCTCACGTGGATGCTGGCGGTCGGCGGGGGCCTCAGTGGCCGTGGCCTCCAGCTACGGCCTCACAGCCTGGCGGCTCCAAGAAAGTGTCCCAGGAGGGCCAGGGGGAAGCTGTGTCACCCTCAGTCACAGCCTCAGAGGTCACAGAGCGTCGCTTCCAGCACAGCCACAGTGGTGGCTGAGGGGGGGACACGGACCCCACCCCCCGACGGCAGGAGCGACAGCCTCACGTTGTAAAGAGAGCTGGGGAGACCACAGAAGTTGCTGCCATCTGGGAAACATGTGGCCGTCCCCGTCCTCTCCTGCTCAGATTCCAGCCCAGCTTCTTCCCAGCCTCCGATTCCGTGGACTCATGTCGCCCACCAACCGAGCATGAACCGCTCCCACTGACATTGGCACACTGACCACCTATGACTCACCCTGGGGGGTCTATAGCATTCGCATTTCATGGCCAAGGACTCTAAAGATCAGAAAGTCCGAGACACCAGCCCGAGGTGCCACAGCTGCTCAGCGGGCCCAGGGAACACCAGTTGCTTTGGCCGCCTCTCCTGGTCATAGTCCTGTTTCCTCTGGATGACCCCTCCCTCACCTCTGACCACACAGTTTGGGTTACACTGGTTCCAGCCATTGGTCCAGAGATGGGCATGCGACTGAGGCCTGGCCAATCAGAATTGTCCAAACCTGTGGCCTCGGTGATTGGTTCGGGGATCACCAGGTGACCCTCTTTGGTCCAGTCAGAAGTAACCCCAGGACTGTGGCAGGAGTAGTTGTGAGGGAATTTGGGGTGATTAACCATCGCGGACTTTCAGCTGGGTCTGCCGGGATGCATTTTCCATCTTGAGAGCAAGGCCTGCCTGTGAATGAAGCCAACAGAGACAAACGACCATAAGGCAGAGAGAGAGACAGCATCCTGAGGCCTGTGCTTGAACCCCTGGATCCAGCCATACTTGAGCCCACCCTTGGACTTTCCATTACAAAAGCCAATAACTGCCCTTTCTCAAGGAAGCCAGTTTGAGCTGGGGTCTCTGTGGTAACCAACAGACTCTGGGCTCATAAAGAAGGAGGAAAAGAATTTGAGTCCAAGCCTGTCTAAGTCCAAATTCCAAATTCCTTCCCCAGAACCGTGCCACCTCCCTGAGTCTCTCCCACCTTCAGGGCCCAGACATATTCTCCCTTTTCAGTGACGCCCTCCCTACTGACGTCGGCTCACAGCGTCTCTCCTCGCCTCTGACCACTGGGGTCTGTACTTTACAGGGAGGCCCCCCGACCGGCGCTCTGCCCTCTCCTGCGGCCTCGGCCGCCTGCGCCTTCCGCACCAGCATCACCCCCTTGGGCTGAGCATTGGCCTCCTCAAGCGCCTGTTTGAGAATCTCGATCCCGAGAGCCGAGCTCGAACCACACGGCCCAAGGGGAGAGGGGAGGCGTTCACACCAGTACCTCGCAGCCGGGGCATTAGATTCCAATGGGAAAGGAGGATGTGGCGTTTCAGCTGCACCTTTAAAACCAGACGGGCTTTGACAGGGACATGGGGTGGGCGTTCCAGGCGGAGCGGACCAGCCGGAGCACTGCGGGTGTCCAGGAAACAGCGAGTCCTGCAGTGGTCAGGACCCGCGTCTGCTCAGATAGGGGACACTCTTGGGGACGGTCAGCCTGATACAGAGACAGACGGGTGCCGGGGGGGGGGGGGCTCTGTGCCACACGGGCGGCTCCCTCCTTTCAGAACGGGCACCTGCCCCCAGCCCACCATGCACACCCGCAGACCCGTGCTGCTGTGGATCAGGAGGGGGACACACAGCCGGTGGCCTTCCGCGGTGTGGACGGGCCACGAGTTACTTCGCCATTTGCCTGCGACGCACATTCCGGCAGTTTCCAGGACGCCCCTTTTGAATATCAGTAGATGTCACTTCGTGCTAAGCAATAAAGCTGGGAAAGCGTGGGCGGGAGGGGCTGGCTATATTTTCTCTAGTTCACGGAAAATAAGCGTGTAGGTGTTAAGAACAAAGCTCTCCGTGCAGGGCCATCTTTCCCCTGCGCGGGCAACACGGGCTCAGGCTGGGCCGGGGGAGAGGCCGCCGGCCGCGGGGGCGCTGGGCTGAGTGTCCGCCCCTCCCCGGCCGCCCGCCCTCAGCTGCGGGAGACGTGGAGCCCCATTGACGCTGCTTCAAAGGGCCCCTGTGTGGACGGGCCGGGAAAACACATGGCCCTTGTTCAGCGGAGGCGGCCACGGGAGGTGGCCTGGCCGCAAGGGCAGAAGCCCCATCTCAGCGCGGAGTGCGGCCCGAGACCGCCTGGGAAGGAGGGAGGCGCCCCACGGCCACGAGTGTGTGGTGGGCAGGGCCACTCAGCCTCTGAGACACCCCCGTGAGCCATTAACGTCTCTCCTCTCGGGCCTCGGATGGCGCCCTCCCGGCCAGACCTGCCCAGTGGCCACCAAGTGCCCTCCAGACGGCGGCTCTGAGACGGCTCACTGGCCGGGAGAGGCAGCCTCAGGGCCGCCCAGGGAAGGGGGAGAGGGTGACGTGGGTACGCGGGCGCCAGAGGGGCAGCGCTGACCCCCAGGGGCTCCTTCTCCTCCTCGGGCCCCCCGATGCTCCACCTGCCGCCCACAGGTCCCTGACTTCCTGTTGGCAGCCCCACCCCGGCCCTTCCTCTGTGGGCTCTGCACCTGTGTACCCGATCCTGCCGCCCGGGGGGCTCAAAGTGACCTCCACAGGCCCCTTCTCTCCCACCTGGACTCCGGACCGCAGTTTCCAGGGGGATGAGGAGAGTGGCTCCTAAGAGCATCTTCCTGGGTGGGCTCAGGACGGTCCCTGGGGTGGGGGGACCTCAGGGGGCGATGGGACAGCAGACCCACCCCTGTCCCCTCACAGCCGCCCCCAAACACTCCTGCCAACGCCGATGTGTCCTCCACGGCCGGCCGTCAGTGGTCCTGCCCTGGCCGATGCATCTGGGTGTCCCGCGTCCACCCGGGCTGGTGTCTTCTCGGCGGCAGCCCCTGTCAGCGGGCAGAGGGGCCCAGGGCACTTATGGCCGAGGGAGCGGATCACGGGGAGATCGAAAAGCCGCACCGAGTCACGGCCTTTCGTCCCTGGACGCTCAGACTCTGCTGTGAGCAGGCTTTGGGGGGGCGGGGGTGGGGAGGAGGGGAAGGACGGCCTGAGCTGTCCCCGCACCAGAAAGCGAGTCCCTGGAAATCGCCTCCAGAGAAGGAAGATGGGGCCGGCTTCCATCCTCTGGTTTCTGAAAGGAGGCAGGAAGAACCTCCTTCTGCAAATTTGCAGTCTCTCCACCCGCTTCTGCTTTTCTTTCTCCTCTGCCAGCACCGAGGACGGGGTCCCTGTGTCCTGCCGCTGCGCAGGGCTCACGACGAGCAGATGTCGCCGCGCACATGATGGCTCCTCCTGCAGGCCCCCGCCCGCGTGCCGCTCCCTGAGCCCGGAGCCCTGCCCACCCGGCGAGCAAGGCCGCGAGCCGCGTTCCCGCCCGGCAGGATGGAGGGGCCCCGCGTCCTTGTCGGCGCCGCCGCCACACGCGGGTGATGGAGACGTTTAATTTTCACCCGGCCCCGTTTTAAATCACTTTAACGGCAGATTAGAAATATATAAGCTGATACCAGAGGACATCCTCGGTGCCTTTATAAATGTCTTAAATCAAAAGTTTGGCTTAATTGCTCGGTGCTGAGAGGAGGCTGGGGAGGCGGGGGGGTCAGGTGAGCCCGGCGGGAGGGGCAGGGAGGGGACGGGGGCCGCGGGGCTCGGGATCAAACATCGTCCATCTGCATGCGATGCTCGTCTTCCGCTCAGGCCCGGACCTTCTGTGCAGCCCCGGGTGCACCTGCAAACCAGGGGGGACGGGGGAAGGCGAGCCCGGCCCGGCCCCTGAGCTGCAGCCTGGCGGGGACGGCGCCCTGGGGACCGGTAATCTCACGTGACGAGGATCATGGGTCCCACGCTGCGTCCAGGCACTGCCACAGGGCCCCCCGTAGCCTCCCGACACCTCCGCAGGTGCCACCATCCGTATCCTCACATTATAGACGAGGCTGCGAGAGGTCAGGGACTCAGTCAAGGTCACACTGCTCTTCAGGGAGAGAGCCAGGATTGCGCCGGGGTCTGTGCTCTCACCACTGTGCTGCCTGCCTCTCCCTCCAGATGTGACGAGTGTCAGGACCGGTTCCAGGAGGCAGGGGGGAGCAGAGCTGGGGGCTCGACTTCACTAGGGCAGAGATGAGACCCTCTGGGGCCCTGATGCTGAGCAGGAGTGAGGTGAAGTGATGCGGGTGGAGGGAGCAAGGGCAGCAGGTGTAAAGGCCCTGAGGCAGGTGCTCATTTGTGTGTCTGGGCAACAGAGAGAAGGCCAGTGCGGCTGGAGCCAGACCAGGACCAGGGGCGGGAGGAACCGGGGCACCCTGAGGACTTCTTCGGGGACCTTTTGCCAAGGGCCCCAGACTGTTGCTGCCCCGAGTGCCACAACCGGACCCCATCCCTGGGACGTGGTAGGAGGAGAGCAGGGAGATCCCAGACTCCCCATGGCTCTGTTTCCACAGAACAGGGCTCAAAACCGAATTCAGCTGACTTCTAGAAGCTTCTGGGTGTCCCGTTTCTCGCCATCTGAGCTGCGGAGGTAACAGAAGCAGTGGGATGGTCTGTCCATCTGAGAAATAGACAGACGGTCTGGGCAGCCAAGCCGGGAGGGGGAGGGGACCCCGCAAAGGCCGGGGACCCGGCTGCGCGGTGGCTCAGAGTCCCAGCGTCAGGCTGACCCGGCCGGGCCGAGGCAGGAGCTGGGGCCCCCAGGGCCGTGTGGACCCCTCAGTCTTGCACACCCCGTGTCTGCTCCATCGGTGGACCCTGTCAGCAGTACCCGAGAAACCGCTGACGCCAGGATCCCTTCTCCCTAAGCAGGCTCTGGCCAGCTCCCGCTCTCGCCCCTGCAGTCTGTTCTCCACGCAGTGAAGAGATGCGCTCTCCTGAATCCAAGGCAGGCACGTCACTCCTCTGCCCGCACGCCTGCAATGGCTCCCGCTGCCCCGGAGTAAAACTCAGCCTTATTGCAGCTACAGCGCCCTCCACATCTGCCCGGCATGCCCTCCATTGTTCTCCAAACTGAGCTCCTCCCACTCTCCCCTCTCTTCCTCTGTGGTCTCCCTAGTTGCCTGGCTGTGCCCCAAAGCACACGACTGCCCCAGGGCCTTTGGACAGGCTGCTCCTGTCTCCTGGAATACCCTTCCTCCAGATTCCTGCCTGGTCCACTTCTTTACCTGCTGTTTACTCTGAGGGCACCTTTCCTGGGAGGCCTGCTCTCCCTATCTAAAGTTACGCCCACCCCGCGCTCGCTCCCACCCTCCCTGCTCTGTTTTTCTTCCCAAGATTCATCCCTGACTGGTACAGCTTAGACTTTACGTATTTGTTTTGTTGACCATCTACCACGGAGAGTGGAAGCGCCATGACGCACGATGTTTTCTGTTTTACTCGCGGTTTATCTCCGGCCCCGCGGCGATGCGGAGGGGCTGTTTACGGCGGGAGGAGCAGGGGAGGCCAGGCAAGGAGGCCGCAGCCGGTGCCCAGGCCCCTCGCGCCTCTGCCCCGTGCCCACCCCTCTGCCCACCTTCTGGTGCCAGGCCGCCTGGGCAGTGGGCGCCCATCTTCAGGCCGCCTGGTCTCCCACACCCACGGGCCTGGGGGCCTGCAGGGGCATCCTCGCCTCCTCATCCTGGCTTTCTCATCTCCTTGTTTCCTTGGGGGCCACCTGGCTCCCAATTTCAGCCCGGGGGAGGAGCAGGAGGGGTCCCACAGCGCGGGCTCCGGGGACGGCCCGCCAGCAGAGTGTCCCCTGAGCACAGTGACTGGCTTGGGCATGGCCCTGTGGCCTGATGTGGACGGAGGGGAGTCAGCTCTGCAACGTCCACTGAAACGGCTGGAGCAGAGACGCGTTCTCTGTGGAGCCTGCCGAGCTGGAGGGACATAAGCTGCGTCCCTGGGGCGCTTCCGTCACCCTGTGAACGCAAGCAGGACCGGGAGAGGAAGAGGGGGCCTCCTGGGGTCTTTGGGGCCCTGGATCCAGCCATTGCTGAAGTCACTCTCCCTTAAAACTTTCCAGTTACATGGCCCACTAAATCCTCCTGTCTACACTGGGGGTGAGGGGGTGAGCTTTTCATCCTTCGCCACCAGGGTCCTGGCTCCAGAGGTTTCCACCCACTGCTCAGTCTCATCGCCACACACGGAACACGGGCCTGCGTTTTGGAGGTTCCGCGGGACCTGCCGTGGGACCCAGGCTGCTTCTTCCGCCTGGAGACTCGCGGAGGAGTCAGGACGCCCCTTTACGTCTCCGTCCTCTTGCGGAGGAGCTGGTGGCCTCGGGACGGTCACTTGTGCTCTCAGAGGGGCCCGGGTGTCATCACCTGGAACACAGGATGCTAACACAGGCCCACGGTGTCACCCAGTGTGGCGAGTCTGGCGTCCAGTGATGTCAGCAAGGGGGCTTTAGAACCTCAGCTCTGACGCGAGACCCCCCACGGCCTCGGGTCCCGCCTCCCAAGACTCGCTCTCTGCTGCAGCCACCCTGGCTGCCCATGTGGCTTCTTGGACACAAGCTCAGCCCCCCTTAGGGCCTTTGCTGCTCAGTGGGTCTCCATGGCCCGACCGTGTGACCTCAGGCTGGTCGCCCTCTCAGAGGCACCTTCTTCTGCTCATCTTCACTCTGGCATCTTCATTCACGCCTGGCGGTCACTGGGCCAGTGACGTGAAGACAGCTCTGTGAGCCCGCAGATCACGCTGCAGTCACATGAAGACTGCTTATTAGGTTGTGTGTGTGGGGGGGGCGGGTCCCCCCCACAAACCCCCTCCTTCCCCTGTCCCTAAATCCCAGCCCAAAGGAAGAATTCTCCCTGCCACCCAGGCTTCAATCCAAGAGGGCTTCCGGTAGGAGAGGGCATTCTCCAGCCAGGTTTCTCAGCCGTCGGGCTCCTGGGGGGGCTCCCTCCTGTCAAAGCCCATCCCCCCCATCCCTCCCCCCCAACCCCATCCAGCTCCCAGCGCCCCGCCCCCGCCACAGGGAGGGGAAGGTGGGGATGGAGGAGGAGGAGGAGGAGGAGGAAGATGCTGACCACGGGATCCATCTGAAAACGATTAGCCGGAATCGCTGGACCCTGCGGCTCCGGGCACGGGGGACGGAGTGGTGGGGGCAGGAATCCAGAAGGTTCACACTGAGTCAGCCTTCCCGTCTGCGGGCCAAGGAGCCCCCGGAGCCGGCACTCACGGGGAGGACGAGAGCAAGGGGTGGCAGCCTGCTATGCATCACGTGTCCCTCTCTGGAAACGCCCCGAGTCGCTGCAGGGCAGCTGGGCGCAGCCTCCAGGCCCGCGGTCCCTTCTCTTCCTGCTGCGGTGCCGGTGCCGGAGCTCACGAGGGTCACCTCCCTCCCCGCGAGGGGAGCCCGCAGCGCCGCCCCCACTGAGCCTCTCCGCGCGGCTGGCTCACCAGCTGTTTTCTAAGTTTGGTGTTTGAATCAGTTGCTCGCCTATAAAAACCAGGAGATTCTACGAGAAAATCTCGAGTTTCAGCTTCTTTAGAAAAACCAAAAGATCCGGCAAGCCTGCCCGCCAGCACGGCCACCATCAGTGGGGGGTTGGGGGGGGTGGGGGCTGCCCTGCGCCTGGCAGGACTTTCCTGTTCCAGCCGCCGCTCATTCATTCCCTCCTTCAGTAGCACTGGGACCTGTCGCTGCACCTGGGTCCCCAGGGGACAGAGCGAAGTCCTAACCCAGCGCATGCACAATGTGATGTCACGTGCTGCTACAGGGCACTAAGGAAATAAACAGCAGGGGGAGGGGTGGGAGGGCTGCTGGGTCAGCAGAGGCCGGGGAAGGCCGGAGGTGAGGCCTGAAAGAGATGAAGAGGCCCCAAGGGGGAGGAAAGGTGCTCCTGCTGGCAGGAACAGCAGGTGCAAAGGCCCTGGGGCTGGAAGCTGTTCAGTGTGTCCAAGGAGCAGCAAAAAGGCCAGCCTGGCTGGAAGGGAGTTAGTGACCGGTGGCCAGGCCTCCTTTGCAACAGGTGACCTGGACAGCTGGGGGTTTGGGCACCCCAGCTGCAGCCCCACTGCTGCTTTAGGCTCTGAGTAATCCGGCCAGTGAACCCTGGGGATTCCCGAGTGGGGCCGGACTTGGAAGCCTCCAGGTGGTTCGACCTGGTTCTGAGCCTCTTCTGCACCAGCTTCACGGCCCACTGGGGGCAGCGTCCCCTCGTGGTTATGGCGCCAGCTGCCTGGGCTCCAGTCCCGTCCCCCCATCCACCCCTCACCTGGGGCAGGGGCTCCCCATTAGAGGCCGCGTTCTCCCATCTGAGGACGGGGCGCCTGGAGCCCACTCCAGGGGTTCGAGCCCACTCCAGGGGTTCGTGCTGTGAATTAAATCCGTGTGAAAACATCTGTGCCAGCGTCTAGACGGAGGCCAGGCCTCCGAGAGCCGGCGAGCTGTCCGCTCCTTGATTCCGGGCACAGAGAGGCCTTTGTTCAAGGGAGCGCGTCTCAGCGTCTGGCCTCGGACCCAGCGACGCTTCAGAATTACCCCGACCCCAAAGAGCTGTTGACACTGCTGCTTCTGTTCCCTGTTTACCACGTGAGGGACTGAAACCGGGCAAATTTAAAAACATGCGTCTATTCATTCACTTAAAAGGAAAGATAATACACTTATTGCACGTTAATGTCAACGACACATTTTTATGAAAAATAATTATTTTCTCCAAGACAAAAACATCAGTGGGCGGAGTGGCGTCGCCCCCAGGCGTGTGGTCCCTTTAACGTCACCATCAGGAGGAGCGGGTCCGCGTCTGCTCCGCCCCAGCCCGCTGGGCTCGTGGCCTCAGTGGGAGGATGGAAGAGCCGACCTGTGGACCCTCCAGGGGGGCTCCAACCCCAGGGGTCCCCGGGCCACTCTGAGGCGCTGGCGGGGGGCCTGCGGGGTGGGGACAGCAGGCCCAGCCCCGTCTGACGTCACCGACCGCGGGCGGGACTGTGAGTGTGAGGGGAGATAGGACCGCAGGGGTGTCCCCAGGGTCACCGGGCAGTGCGCTGCTGTGATGACCACCTATGACCTCCGACTCCCACGACCTTTGCCTCCTTCGAGCCACCTGCTGGGAGGGTGGTACCCTGTCCCCATCCTGCCGGAGGGGACACTGAGGTGGGCTGTCACATCCTTGCACAGAGATGCACAGACACTGAGACACGGCGTCCCTGCTCCGCCGTCACAGAGACAGCGCGAGTGTCCAGGGACGAGGCGGGCAGACAGGCCAAGACCCCGCAGGAAGAGAGATGACGGGACCCCGCGTGGCCCGTGCTCGCTCAGGGCGGAGGGCTCCCGGTGCTGCGCCTGGGGCGTCTGGAGCACGTCAGTGCGGCCTCGTCGCTCCCCCTCGCGGCCCCTCATGCCCTCCCAGGTCGGGGGTAGTGGAGGGAAGGGGGTTTGAACACGGCCCGGAGTGCCCCGTCAGGGCCGGCGCTGTGGGCACGGGGAGGGCCAGGCGGCCGCGGGCGGGCAGGAGCAGGCACGGCTGGCTCCGGCTGCAGGATGAGCTCATCTGCTCCTCCCGGATTCTAACTCGATGATTCACCCGCAGATGGGGACACGGCCGGGCGGGAGGAAGGGGCCTGTGCGCCTTGTGGGGCCAGAGGCCAGAGGGGCTGGCAGGTTGACCCGGGGCCCCGCGGCCTCCTGCCGGAGCGCAATCCTCAGACCATCAGACCCGGTGGAGCCTTCCCTTGCTGCACCCAAGATCCTCTGGTGGCTGACAGCACAAAAATGGCCGTTGACAGCAACACGCCCCTGGAAGTCCCTGACATGCTGGCCTGATCCCCGGTCCTCGCTACACACCCTGCTGAGGAAACCGAGGCAGTTTATCTGGAGTTAGATCTGCTGCTTCCTGGCTGTGTGACCTTGGGCAAGTTGCCTAACCTCTCTGAACCTGTTTCCTCATCTGTGTGTGAAAGTGAGTTTAGCTGGAACTTGGCTCACGCTGTCTCTCCTTGACCTTCACAGCTGCTGTCTAAGGAAGGGTCAGAGAGGCGCAGCAACTTGTCCGGAGTCCCACAGCTCCAAGAGTGAGGCGGCGTTTGGACCTGACCTTGCCAGGCTGCAGCCCGTCTCGGCCCCCTGACCCCTGGCTGCCTGAGAGGTGAGGAAAACAAAGACGTGCCGCCAGGCTGCTGATGTGCAGAATCAGGCTCCACTGGAAACCAGCGCACCAGGGTCTCCCTTCTCACAAGCTCCCCAGGGGCCTGGTGTGCGCAGAAAAGTCTGAGAGACGCTGGGCCAGCTCGGGGTCTCCTGGAGGCGTCCAGGGGAAGGGGAGTAGGTGTTATCAGAAGACAAAATAATGGGGAGGGGGCGTTAGTGCCCAAATCACCCTGGGGGGTGCAGGGCTAAACAGAGAGAGTACAGGACTTATCAGGGCCTTTAATAATCAAATATACATTATGTGTCTGTAAGAAATGTATCCCAACTGTATCACAAGATCAATTTATTTTTTTGAGGAGGAGTGGCCCTGAGTTAACATCCATGCCCATCTTCCTCTACTTTATACATGGGACGCCTACCACAGCATGGCGTGCCAAGTGGTGCCATGTCTGCACCCGGGATCTGAACCTGCGAACCCTGGGCCGCCAAAGCGGAACGTGTGAACTTAACCACTGCGCCACTAGGCCAGCCCCAAGATCAATTTTTTTGAGAAGCTTCTCATGTTCTGCAGAAAGTGTCGTTAGCGCTGTCAAGTGGATTCCAACTCCTAGCACCCCTGTGTGAGCAGAGTGGAACCCTGCCCAGTCCTTTTGCACCATCCCCTCCCCTTCCAGTCCTATATCAGACGATGCTCCACTGCCATTCACAGGGTTTTCATGGCCAGTTTCTTGAGAAGTCAGTGGCCAGGTCCTTCTTCCTAGTCTGTCTGAGTCTGGAAGCTCTGCTGAAACCTGTCCACTGTGGGTGACCTGCTAGTGTTTGACATACTCGTGGCATAGCTTTCAGCATCACAGCGACACACAGCTGCCACAGTATGACAACCCACAGATGGTGGTGTGGTTCCTTGCCTGGGACATGGACCCAGGCCGTGGCGGCAAGAGCGCCCGATCTTAACCACTAGACCCTGAGGGCTGGCAATAGAATAACCTGGGGGAAACCTGGGGCCTGGAGACAGTAATGATAAATCACAGCCCCCGTTTATTCAGCACTTGTTACGCATCAGGCTCTGGGCTTCTCCCAGTCTTAGTGTGTGACTTTATCCTCAATGTTACCTCATAGTCCAAGATGGCTCCTGGAGCTCCAGCCATCACATCTGCATTCCAGACAGCAGGAAGGAAAGAAACCATCTTTTAACTGAATCTTCCTCATTTATGGGGCCTTCCTGGAAGTTCCACCACACAGTTTTGCCTTCATCTCACTGGCAAGATTTAGCCACACAGCCACAGCCAACTGTAGGGGAGGCTGGGGAATGTCACCCAGCTAAAAACTTTGATGCCGTGGCTAAAGAAGGAGGGGAGGGTGGACATTTAGAAGATAATTATCAGCCCCAGCCTGAAGCCTTCCTGGGGGGGGCCGGGGAGGGCTCATCCAAGGTCACACTCCTGGTCAGTAAGGGGACAGGGTTTGAACCCACCACAGCCAGGTGTCTCAGCTTTTGCTACGTTTGCTAATTGTCCTCCGAGAAAAATCAAAAGATTTTATTTAAAATGTTCTTTTTATGTTTTTCTGCTCAGATAAGCCTGGGGAACATTGGGGAAACAAAGGGACAGAGGTTTCCTTGCTCCGGGACTGTCCCAAGCGAATCAAGAGGCTACAGATAAGAGGCCCTAATCCAAAATGGCTTCTCTGGGGGCGGCCTGGTTAGTCGCAGCACAGGGAGACACAGATGGTGGCGTCAGGGCGGGCGGATCCAGCAGCCCACTGAGCTCTTTCCATTTCTGTGCTCCGCCATCTCTAGGCTCATCCCCTCATGGTGCAAAATGGCTGCTGTTGAGCCAGGCATCCTGTCACAATGCCCAATGGGAGCAGAGTGAATATCCTTTCCTCACGGCCGTGTGTAAAGACGAGGAAAGTTCCCCGAAGCTGCCAGCACACTCCCCTGCTCGCTAGCACTCTTCACTTGACCCCCCTGGGCCAGTTGTGAACGACGGGGGTCGGGAGTCCCAGGCTTGGCCTAACTAAGCCATGTCCACTCGGAGGTGGGGGTGGGACCAAGCCACCACCTTCACAGACCCAAGGCTGTCGCTAGGGGAGGGGGATCCCTAACCGGGCAAAACTGCAGGGCGGCCCTGGAGCCCTGGAAGCCGCAGCTGCAGCTGGCGTAGCCCCGTGGGGGCAGGAGGCCGAGAGCCGCTGGCATGGGGGGCGGACGACATGAGACTGATTTTGCTCTGAAGCTGCATGTTGAAAAATGGTGTTTGACGCTGTTTTACGTCCCTCCATTAAGGGTCTTTCTGATGACAAAAGACCCACTTGTTAGGGCGGGGGCACGGCTGTGTGTCCGACCCCCCGAGGAAGGGCCCAGCCTGGGGAGCTCCGTGCCGAGCGGCCCACTGTCAGCCCCTGCGGGCCGGCCACAGCCACAGAGCCACCCCCTCAGGGTCAGCACGGTCCTGTCCCCTCGTCGGGGACCCAGAGGTTGGCACCAGGGCGATTTTGACGCGAGGGGACACCCTGCGCTGGCTGGAGACACTTTCAGTCATCAAGATTGGGGGGCGCGCGAGGCTGGCATCGCGTGGGTGGAGGCCAGGGACACGCTGGCATCCTACAGAGCACAGGACGGCCCCAACCAAGGACAGTCTGGCCCCAAATGTCCACACGTCCAGGTGGAGAAACCCGGGACACTGATGAGGGCGGGTGTGAGACCCCACACTCGGCCGGGACGCCCTGAGAGGCCGCTGCACCCCAGACCCTGGGGGGCCAGCAGGCTGCCCTCCCCCCGCCCCTCCTGATTCCCTCTCCTCCGTTCCAGGGCTTGGGCCCTCGGGGACACCCTCGCAGACCTGGGACAGGCCGTCCTCCCGCCCACCTCCCTCCGAGCCCGCACCCCGGAGTGCGAACAGAGACAGCCGTTCTCGAGAAGATTCCGGCAGCGCGAAAGCAGCTCTCCGCTCGGCCTCGAAGCTCTGCTCGTCCCTGACCCCTGCTCGTCACCAGTGCACGTCCCCCCGGTTGTTTCCAGGCCGCTGGCGGTACCCGTTGCTCGGCTGGCCAGCTCCCAGGCTCCCTGTTTCTGGTCACCACACCGGTTTCCCCCGGGGACCCCCCTCCCCCGTTACCCCCGGGCCCTGAGGTTTGCCAGGAGGCGCCTCCCCCCTTCCTTCCTCTGCACATGGGCAGGTGACCCGGCCTGCCTATCAGCACGGTCCCACCCCTGACTTCAGCGATTTGTCCAGAGGTGGGCACGTGACCCAAGCAAGGTCAGGGAGGGTCAGCCTGAGGAATTTGCTGGAAGTACTGAGAAAGAAGAATGCTTTCTGCTCTTATGGCTCAGCGGGTGGAACCGGAACCTGGAGCTGCCTGGGGCCTCACGCGGAGAGAGCCTGCTTAAGGATGAGGCGAACAGAGGCAAGCCGCGCGGAGAGACGGGGGCAGGGGGCCAGAGATGGCATCATGACAGTGCTGGGCCCTGGATCAAGCCTCACCTGAAGATACACTCCTGGTTTTTTCATTGTTAGCTAGACCAATAATTTCCATGTTTTTGCAATTGAGCCACTGTTGTGAGTTGAGTGGTGTCCCTTCTCCAAAAAAGATGGGAAGTCCTAACCCCCAGGGTCTCAGAAGGTGACCTTCTGTGGAAACAGGTCTTTACAGAGGTGACAGAGTTAAGATGAGGTTTCTAGGGTGGGTCCTAATCACAATGAGTGGAGTCTCTAGAAAAAAGGGAAATTCAGACACAGAGACACACGCAGAGGGAAGGTGATGGAAAGACACAGAGGGGACCACACTGTGTGACTGGAGTGATGTGTCTACAAGTCAGGGAGTGCCTGGCCGGCCGCAGGAAGGGCCGAGCCCTCAGGGAGCGCGGCCGCCACACCCGCATTTCAGGCCGCTGGCCTCCGGGACGCAGAGAGAATGAACCTCTGTTGCTGTAAGCTGCCCGGTTCTGGGTGCCGTGTTGGCAGCGGAGGAGACGCAGCCGCTGTGGTCGGGCTGTCAGCTTCAAGGAAGGATCCCGGACAGCAGGTGTCACAGCAGCGTCCAGGTAGTTTTTTACAAAAATGGTAGGTTTCGCATTTGAAATGACAGAATGTCACATTTTACGTGGTACCCACACTACTTATGCTGACTCCCCCCTCCCCCACGCTCTTCCCGCTCCACGTCCCTCGTACTGGGCGACCCTGGCAGGCTGCATCCCGCTCCGTGTCATCATCCAGGCCCCGTGGTTGGGCCAAACGTGCTCTGTGTCGTCCTGTAAAGGAGGGTTCCCATGGCGACGTCCCAGCGGGCCATGGGGACCACTGATGTATAGGAGATGATTTTAAGTAGAACACCAACTGTATATTTTGCTTTAATAATTAATATTTTATCTTAATGTGCATTCAGACATTGTAATCGGCTCTTCGAACCTGGGATTTACAAGTATCATCGTCAGGGGCTCTGTCTGAGGCCCCGCTCTCTGGTGGGATAACTGGGAGAGGTTCCTGAAGGGACAGTTTGTAAAGGGGGAGGCCGGGGGTAGGTAGTGACACCCAGAAGAAACGGGCAGCCCAGGGCTGGCCAGGCAGGCCGCTGTCACCACCCTCAGGCCCGAAGGGGTGGGGAGGGAGCGGCTACAGGAAGCTGGAGGAGCTGGAGCTGTGGGGGGAGCAGCAGACAGGAGGGAGCTCCGGCGGAAGAGCCAGCCCCTGTCCATCATGCGGAGGCGGGGACGGGGGTGGGGGAAACACCCCAGCCTCTCTCTCCTCCCGCCCTCCAGTCTCCAGTCGAGGCCTCCCATTGGCTGAACCCAGCAGGAAGCTGGAGTGCAAGGGAGTCTGGGTAATGTAGTCCACAGCGTCAGCCTCCTGGTACACAGAGCAGGGAGGGTCCGCAGGGGCCGTCGGAAGATAACCTAAGAGGAGGCTGTGGAACCGGAGGCGGAAAACTTAAGGAAACTGTTAAGTTTTAAGCGGGTCCTTTCCGGCACCCGTCAGACCGCCCATGACCAGGACCTGAAATCCTGACACTTGACTTCCTTTCGCCCACTGCCTGCTGCCCTCTGCTTCTATGCCCCCTTTGTGCGCAGATCTCGGCTTTGGTGTCACGTCGGTCGGTGTTGCACCAGCCTCTCGAACTGGGGGGCCTGGGGCCGGGGCAGTGCCTCCGGGAGGGGGGGGTGGAGTTGTGGCCGCGGGAAGGCTCAGTCCCCGCTAGCTCTCGGAGCCCCGGCTGCCCTCTCCCAGCCCCCGGGAGCCCCGAGCTCCGAGTCCCTGCTCCTGTGCTGAGCGCGGGGCCTCGGCCGGCGGCGGCTCTGCACGTGCCCGCCAGGCTGGAGAGGATGCAGCGAGCCCGCCTGCGTCGGCTCGGAGGGGCCACAGAAGACGCGGGAGGCAGGATCGTGGCCCCAGGAGATGTCCCCATGCTGATCCCCGGAGCCTGACGTGGCCACAGGCTCCTGAGACGGGGCGTCGTCCTGGGTGGCCGGGGCCGGGCCTACACGTGGCTGCAAGTGTCCTGGCGAGAGGGGGTGGAGAGAGCTGACTGTGGGAGAGGAAGGAGCGGCTGAGATGACGGGAGCAGGACGCTAGAGGGACACGCAGAGGGTCACTCGACACGGGACGCAGGTGGCCTCCCGGCGGGAGGGGCCGAGCCGGTCCCCTCCAGGGCTTCAGAGGGCACAGCCCTGCCGGGGCCTCCTCCAATGTGGAAGCCGGTTTCGGACTGCCGACCTCCAGCCTGGAGGAGAATAAATCCGTGTTGTTGAAGCCGCTATATTTACGGCAATCTGTGACAGCAGCGACGGGAAGCTCACGCTTTTTATTTTCTACGGAGGTTCAAAATTTATTTAAAAATTTGTTTAAAAGAGTATAAAAGGTAACTTTTTCCTCTTGCTCGTGTTCACACGCGGGGTTAACAAAATAGGGATTACGACGTAAGCAGATGCCAGAGCTCGCCCTCCCCGTCCCCACTCTAAGAGTCAGAGACACGAGGAGGAGTTGTGAGTCGCCCACCTCAGGACTCTGACCAGCCCGGCGCGGTGACGGCCGGGAGGAGACGTTCCGTGAGTATCAGGGAGGGGCTGTGGGTCTGGTAATCGTGTTTCTCTGATGACTGGCGTGCTGCTGTCTCCCTCGCTAGACCAGAAGCTTCCTGAAGGCAAGTTGGGGTCAAATTTTCTCACTCTGTCTCCGTCTATCCAGGGTCTACTCGGTGCTCAATAAATGTTTGTTAAACGAATAATTGATCACATATTCTTTGTCAGCAGCTGGGCTAGTGAAAATGAGATAAAAATAGGTAGTTCCCACAGTCGTGGGGTTCTGGATCTAGTAAGGAAAATAAAAAAGGATGATGATAAAGCATGCTGAGCACTTGCCACGAGCTGGGTGTTACAGGCACATGGGACATCTCATTTATTCCGCAGACAGTTCTAAGAGGCGCTCGTCAGGTCCCTGCCAGGGAAGCTCCAGCGGGGGTCCTGGGGAGAGGAAGAGCAGGGATGATGTCCAGAGGGGTGGACGGGGCTGAGGGAGCTGCAGGAGGTGAGGCCAGCATCACAGGGTTCCTCTCCTGCCCCTAGACCTGAGCGGAGGGACGGGCAGCACACCAGTCAGACAGCAGGCAGGCAGAACTGCAGAGATGGCCACACCCTAGTTCCTGGCGCCTGACCCTGTGGGGCCACATGGCCGAGGGGAGCACAGGCCGGGGGTGGAATCGAGGCTGCCGGTCGGCCGCCCCGGAACTGGCAAGGTTGTCTTGGCTCATCGGCTGGGCTCGAGGAGGGGAAGAGGGAGGCGGGAGTTGAGGCTCAGAGAGCTCTGAAGACGGAGGCAGGGCCCCGAGCCGAGGCTCTGGGCAGCATTTAGGAAAAGGTGAGCAACGGCGTCTCCCCTGGAGCCTCCAGGAGGATCAGAGCTCAGCCGACAGTTCGGCTCCAGCCTAGCGGGACCCACTGCAGACGCCTGACGTCCAGAGCCGTAGGATCGCAGACGGGAGCTGCTGTCAGCCGCCCAGCCTGCGGTCGCCGTCTCTGCGGCGACGGGAGACTGCGATGTCGGAAGGTTTAAGAAAGGGCTGCGCGGGGGGGATGTGGGGCCTTCAGGAGAGGGACACGGCCACCACCAGACCTCACCCTGCAGGCTGGGAGCTGGGGGCGTAAGTACCCCCACTCTCCTCCACGCTCCCTTCTGTTCTGCTGCTGCCCACTGGTCAGCCCCAACCAGGGGCCTGAGGGTCGGGGTCTGCTCATGGTGCTCGCGCGGGCCAGCCCAGCAGACACGGAGCGACGAGGAACAGCGTGACGTCATTGCAAGTAACCACCTACATTTATGACTGGGGCCTAGGGGGCTCAGAGAGGGCGAGTTCCTTGCTTGAGGACACTCAGCTAACAAGCGGCAGAGCCAGGATTTGAACCCGGGACCGCCCGGCTCCCGAGTCCCAGCTCTCCGCCACGACACTGGGGAGGAGAGCGTGTTGGCACCAGGAGCCAGTCACATGAGAATGCGACGTGTATGCGCGTGAGTGTGTGTGTGTGCGCGTGTGCTTGCCGCTCACACGCCCACCCAGCGCACCCCATCCCTGGGGCGTGTGTTTCTGTGGGCGTCCTCTTTTCTCCCGTCTCTGTTCCCCCAGCAGGTTTCAAAGGCAGCGAGTGATGAAATGACACTTTCGCTAAACAGCACCGTCTCCACCGCCTCGCTCGCTCGCAGCCGCTGTGTCTCCTGGGCGCGTGCAGCTCGGGTGGGGGCGTGGGATGGTTGCTCCCTGCCGGCGCAGCCGGGGTGGGTGAGGCAGACACCGCTTCTGGGAGGCCGGGTGCCCTCCGTGGGCCCTGGGGAGGGGACGGAGGCCCTGGGGGCCGTGGAAGAGCCCAGCACACGCCGCAGCGGGCCGGGACGCAACACGGGGTCTGCATGGAACGGGCAAGCGCGACTACTTGTGTCGGTGTCGTAGCGGCCCCGTTCTCGGGCTCTGTGGTTTGGAGACTCTCCTTGAACTTGGATGAAGGAGAAAGGATTCAGTGCAGAAAGACTGACCGCTCGTAATTCCAGTCCATCCCCTCGCAACCGCGGAGCTCTCGCCACACGCGGCAGAGAGCAATAGAATTGCTTGTGATGAAGCTGAGGTCGAGGGCAGGTCCGAAGCCTGAACCTGGCCCCTGGGGCTCAGCGGGGACCCCTCTGTGCCACTCTGGCCCCCCTCACTGTGCCCCAGCCTTCAGCCCCTCCCACACCACAGCTGCTTTCCAGCTGGAACGTTAGCACACGCTGGTCCCTCTGGTGAAAATGCTGTTCCCTGCTCTCCTGGGGAAAGCCATGATTAACCCTGCTCATCTTTCAGGACTCATCTTGAAAACCAGTCCCTCTGGGTGCAGACCGGAGTCAGGATTAGGGGCTTGTGGAGTCAGACCACCTGGGTTCGAATCCCAGCTCTGCCGCTGGAACTGTAACCTTGGGCGAGTTCCTGAAGCTTGTGCCTCAGTTTCACCATCTGTGAAATGGGGACAGAAACAGCAGCGACCTCCCGGCATTGCTCAGACGACGGAGTGAGGGAGTTAAAGCGCGGAGAGCGCGGCCTCGGGTGTGTAGGAGAGAGGAGTGCAGACGGCGGTCACTCCCCAATCCTTCGTGTGGGTCTCCCTGTTCCGGCGCCTTCCTGGAACCAGGTGCCGCCCCGTGTGGCAACCGCCCGTTTCATCTCCACCTTTCCCGCTTGTCCGCGAGCCCCTGGGGACAGAGGTCACGTGTCTTGCTCTCCGTGGCCCTGACAGTGTAGCCTCAGGTCCGGCACATAGTAGGTGCTCCATAAATAGTTGCTCCAAGCATGCTGGGCCCCCTCCCCTCCTGGAACGGAGCACACAGTTCCGCCCAGCACCCGGGCAGGAGGTGGCCCTCGGCAGCGCCCGCACCCACGGCGTGCATGAGGACCCCGCGGCTCCCATCGTCGTCAGCACCCGCTGTGGCTCTGTAACTGTTGCCGATCTGCTGGCGTGAGCCGTGGTCGTGGCTTCCCCGCTCACTGAGAGCCCCCGTCGCAGCCTCAGCCTGTGGGGATCCTGGGATCGGGAGCCGCGCACCTGGCCTGGAGACCCGACTCTTTGCGACAGGATCTGAAGCGGGGGACTCATCCTCTGTGCCTCAGTTTCCTCGTCTGTGAAGTGGGAGTGACAACAGCACCTCCCCAGGGTTCAGTGAGTTCTTCTGTGTGAAGAGCCTGGCACGGAGCCTGGTGCACAGCGGGTGCTCCGGGAGAAGCGACTCTGTTTTTAAATATCATTGCTCCACCCGGGGCTGGGACACTTGCTTTTCTGTCCCACCTGCAGAACCGTGAGCTCCTCAAAGGCTGTGACTCCCCGGTTTTTGCCTTGGCCTCCCCAGCTCTTGGGCACTCAGGAGTGTGAATGTTTGTTGATTGAATTACTGACTGACTCGGGCTGCACCCTGTGTGAAAAGCATTCAGATCTAAAGGTTGGTGAGATGAGGTTTGACCCCTTTGGGGCTGCAGCTTCCCCGGGGGAGCGGGCAGTGCTGGGGCCACTCCCTGCAGAGCTGGGAGCAACGATCTGGGCTGCCCACCAACAGCCCGTGAGGATCTGAGGTTGCTGTTGTGGTGCGACTTGGGTCGCCTCAAATTCCTGCGTTGGAGCCCTGACCCCAGTTCCTGGGAATGTGGCTGCTTTGGAGACAGGGCCTCTAAAGAGGCGAGAGCTAAAATGGGGCTGTTAGGGTGGGCCCTGATCCAGTAGGAGCGGTGTCCTCAGAAGACAAGGAAGAGAGAGCAGGGATGCGCGCAGAGGGAAGACCGCGGAGGACACGGGGAGGGCACGGCTGTCTGCAGGTCAACGAGAGAGGACTCAGGAGAAAGCAGCCTGCTGCCCCCGACCTCCGACTTCCAGCCTCTGGAACCGTGAAACAACACATTTCAGCTAAGCCACCTGGTCTGGGGTCTGTTGCTGTTGCGGCCCGGCTGACATCCTCGCGAGACCCAAAAGCAGAGCCCCGGGTGCAGCCGCTCTGGATCACTGACCCGCAGAAGCCGCGTGAGATCGTCACTGCTTATTTATTGCTGGCTTCAGCCGTCAGGTTTCAGCTCTTTGGTTTCTCTGCGTAGGAAACGAATCCACCGGCCGTGACGGAGCCGCGTCCAGCCCGCAGGCTGGGCCTCCCCGTGGCCCACGGGCCCGGAGCTCGGACGGAGACGGAGGCGCGGGTTCTGGCCACTGTGTTTGCTGCTTAATCAACGGCCAGTGTCTGCCTGGCCCGTAGCTGATGCTCAGCAAACTCTTGATACCGACGAATGACGAACCCGGAGCCCTGTGGGCGCCTCCTGGGCACATGGCGCTTAATCGGGACGATTTTCTTTTTGGGACTATTTTTAAAGTCCTGCAAGGAAAGACACTGGAAACTCCCTGAGCGACTTTTCTAAACGTCTAGCCGCCCTTGGAGTGGTGAGTTTTTCCCTCACGCCCAGCCCAGCTTTCACCAGTGCAGCTAAAACGCCCTTGCTTCTCTCTTCGGTTTTGTTTGTTTAATTCCTGTGACCAGACACCTGTTGGGTCCTCCCCCGTCGCCATGCCTTTGAGGCGAGACTGTGGGCTGGGAGCCGGGCCTGAGTTCCGGTTCCTTCCCATCACTGGGCTTCCGTTTTCCCGGCACGCAGTGAGGGCCAGGGGCTGGACTGGGCACCGCCAGGAGCTTTTATCCTGTGCCCGGTCCCAGCCACCGGGCGAGGCCGCCTGGAGGTCCAGGCTGAGCGTCCTGAGGTCGTGTGCAAGCTCGGCGGAGAGAGAGCTGGGATCCATCAGTGACGTGTGCCCGGGACACTGCCCTCGGTGTGGCCACCAGCTCCGGCCCTTCATCACAGCAGAGGGAACGGGGATGTCTCCATGGGGCGGTGCCCCCGGCCACCTGGGGGCGGAGGAAAAATGGCCGTGAGCCCAGCCTGTGGAGTGGCCTCTGGGAAGATGTCTCCCCGTGAAGGTCAGGACAGGGCCGCCAGAGGTGAGCCCCTCGGGGAGAGAGCACAGTTTCTCACCCGTTGCCACAAAATAGGAGAAAGTCGAGGAGGACGTGCTCGTGACAGCACAGCAGTGTGGAGTCCGGCCATGAGTGCCTTCCGTCTCAACCCCTCTGCTCCACAGCCCTCGGGGCTGGGGTGGCGCGAGCTCGCCAGCTCTCGGGGCCCCTCTCCCCGTCGCTGAGACCGGACATTTCTGACGACTGGGGGCTGGCGTAGCGTAAGTGGCAGAGCGTTTTCTCGGTGGCGCGTGACATCGCGGAGCAGCCCGCCTGGATGGAGCTTGTGCTAATGAAACACGTCCGTGACACCCACTTTCCAGACGAGGAACCCAGGGCCCCGGAGGCTGGCCCGGCCCGAGGCTGTGGCCTGGGGAGTGGGCAGTGTGGGCAGCTCCCGACCCTGGCCTTGGAGAGGCTGGCGCTCGCTGCGTGTGCACGAGCCAGAACTGCCAGGCGCCAGCACCCCCTGGGGCACCCGAGATGCGCCAGGAATGTGTCCGTGACCCAGCATGCACGGGAGGGGAGGGGACATGACACGGCCCCAGGCAGCATGACTGGCTGTCTATTCATCGCCCGGGTGAGTAATGGCCTGGCGGGTCCCAGCAGTCCCCTTGGCAGCCAACAGATCTTTATCTTCGGAGGCAGAGAGGCGCCTGGCTGTGGACAGGTGAGCATCCACGTCTGCTTCTGCGGGGGCCCTGAGGCCGGGAAGCAAGGGGGCTGGGCCGGCTCTCTGTGACCACCGTCCTGAGGCTGGAGTCCCTGAGTTAGGCACGTGACCAGCGACCAGGAGGTGCCATTTGTGGCCTGACCACAGGAGACCAGGAGGAGGGGGCTGCAGAGCCCTGAAGTCAGGACCGCTAATCCACCATCTGTCCCCTCTCACCCCTGACTCCAGCGAGGAAGAACAAGGCCGAGAGAAGCGCCCTGAGTAGCTGAAAGCAAAATTGGGCCGAGAGAGCTGAGTGTGAGTCTTTGCTCTACCCGTGAACAGCTGTGTGATGTTGGGCAAGTCACTTTACCTCTCTGGGCCTCATTTTCCTCATCTGTAAAGGGAGGAGAATGATAGCAGCCACTTGAATAGATTTTCTGAAAGTTAAATGAATTGATACATGTGAAATGCTTACAAACCAGGGCTTGGCATATGGTGAGGATGTTATAAAAGTTAGCGACAAAAAAAAAATGCCTGGAAGACAGACTGGAAAGAAATACACTGAAAGGTCAGTGGCTGGTTGCACCGCCATGAGCCGACAGAAGACTTTTATTTTCTTCTTTGGACTCGTAAGTTTTTTCTAAACGTCTTGCAATAAACACCCTTTCTATTGTCCTACAAAATAACCCCCTTTTGAAATCTGTAGGTTGGAGATCCTTTATTGATGTGTCATTTGCACCCCTGTGGTCCCTGGAGGTGACAAGGTCTTGTGTGTACAGCCCGCCTGGGAGCTGATGGTTCTGGATCCCGGAAGGCAGGAACGAAGAGGGGTGCTGAGGGCTGGATGACACCGGAGCCTGGACGCAGCTGGGCTGGGGCTCCTGGACCTGGGGCCAGGGACGTTGTCGGCCACTTTGGAGACGGTTTGGAGGGTTCTACTAAGGCTGAGCTTTGCCTGCCCTCCAGCCCAGCAATTCCGCTCCTCGCTTTGCACCCAGCGCCCGTATTTCCTGAGGGAGCGTCCACTCGTGCGCTGACCGAGGCTCTCTCCACAGTCACCCAGGCAGCCTGGATGTCTCTCAGCAGGAAGACAGTAAGTAAACCGTGCGGTTCAAGATGCAATACGATGGCGATGAACGAGCCGCCTGCACCTGCGTCACCGGTGTAGAGGGAGCCCGTGAGTACCATGTCAGCCACGAAAGCCAGACACACGAGCGCCTGCTCTATGATTCCGCTCATAGAAAATGCAAAAACAGCCAAGATTCGGCTGCAGGGATGGAGCTCAGGATAGTGGCTACCTTTGAGGAGAGTGGTGGGGTCGTGGCTGGGGAGGGGTGAGGGGGCTTCTGGATGCTTCAGATCATGTTGTCTGGGTGTTGACCACAAGGATGTGCTCACTTTTGGAAGTATAGTGCTCTGTGTACTTCTGATTCACGCACTCTTTGTATGTATCTTATATTTCAACAAAAATGTTGGGGACAAAAGAGAGACACAAGGTCAAGAGAGGTTCCTTTTCTTCTGTTAGACATTGCTGTGTTTGCCTAAAATGCCGGATCTGCAGCAGCCATTTTGTGACCATGGGACAATTAACCGAGCACAGAGCAAGGGCAGCACAGTAGAAAGATGGAAGTTCCTGGGTTCTTTGTGACTGTGCTGAGGCCCTGGGGAGGGGGGGTCTCGGCACCCTCCTTGAACCCGGGTGGGCCTTTGTGACTGCTTCGACCAGGGGGTGCAGAGGAGGTGAAGCTGTATGACTTTGCAGCTTGGTCATAAAAGGTGGTCTGACCTCCACCTGCTCTCTCCCGGGACACACTCAGGACACCCGGCTGTGAACCACAGAGTGAGAAGGCTGGCTTTCCTGAGGCCGCCATGCTGGAAGGAAAACCTCCAGATGGGGGGAGACACGAGGTGTGCCAGCTGTTTGTCTCCCCAGCCCAGGTGCCAGGCACGTGAATGAGGATGGCCTTCAGATGACCCAGCATGACCACCAGGGCCTCCAGCCGCAGCCGCCCAGACCCCTTGAGCTCGAGATGCCCGCAGAGCCACTCTCGAAATTCACAGCTCACGGGAACTTGAGGCCATCAATGATGCCTGTGTGTCAAGGCCCTAAACTAGGGATGGCTGCACGGTCACAGATGACGGTGCACCACCTCCATTCTGAGCCCTCGCCAGACGATGGCACACGTCTCCTTCATCCCTGAAGCCAGAGCTCGGTCAGCAAACTTTTCCCATAAAGGACCAGATAGTGAATATTTCAGGCTTTACAGACCAGACGATCGCCTGCCAGACAGCACACAAACGGATGGGCATGACTGTTCCAATAAAACTTTATTAACAAAAACAGAGAGCCGGGCCCTGAGCAGTAGCTTGCTGACTCCTGGTTGGAGGCACTTTTGAGTTAGATTTTCTGTTCCTTGCAGCCAAAAGCATCCCGTTGGTGACCACAACTGTCCAGAGAACTCAGGGCTGAGGGCAGCCGTGAGGTGGCCTGGGTGTGTGTGCATGGACTGTGGGTATGTGTACGTGGGCTGTGTGGGTGTGTGTGCATGGACTGTGGGTATGTGTATGTGGGCTGTGTGGGTGTGTGTGCATGGACTGTGGGTATGTGTACGTGGGCTGTGTGGGTGTGTGTGCATGGACTGTGGGTGTGCATGCACGGGCTGTGGACGTGCATGCATGAGCCCTGGGTGGGCCCACCCTTCCCACACCTTATCAGCATCTTATCAGCTCGGCCAGGAGGGCTGACACCCCTGGCTGAGGGCTCTGGCAGCCCCCTCACCCCAGCCCCCCTTTGCTCCCGGCTGGCTCTGGAATCTCCGACTGCTCCTCGATGGACGCTCGGTCGGGCAGGCAGGAATGTGAGCGCGTCCCCCAGCCAGGGAACCTACAGCTACAGTTGGGCGGGACCGCGTGGAAGAGAAGCGATGAACGACATACAGATGCGCCCCCCCACCCTCCGCCGCCTCCGCCGGGCCTGTGGGACCTGCTTCCCCACCAGCAGTGATGACGCAGGACCGAGGCCTGCTCAGCGTTTACACACCTGGGACGTCGTGAAGAACTCTCAGAGGTGCACGTTCTATTAGCCCATTTCACGGATGGGGACAGGGCAGCCAGAGAGGGGGAGTCACTGACCCCAGAACACACAGCAGGAGCAGGATTCCCGTCCTGCCTGGCTACTCCGCGCCATGCCGTGAACACTGGTCTGGGCCCAGAGCAGGACCCACCACAGAAAGACATGCTCAGCTGCGTCCCCAGCCCAGGGGCGCTCAGACCCGCCAGTCTCTGCCCGCCGGTCCTGCCTCCGCCCTCCCTCCTGGCCAGCCCTGCCCGGCCCCTCCTGCAGGGCCCTGTCTGCCCGGGCGGCAGGGGCTCAGGTGGGCGACAGGGCTGCCTCTTTGCTCGTTTGTCGCGATGACGCAGATGAGCTGCTGTGATTTCGTCGTTTAGATTAATGGTTTCGCTCCCGGGCACAGTCATTAGTGAGCAGTTGGGCATTTAACGATTCTGCAGGCAATGTCAAGGGAAATATCCCCCCGGGAAATCCTTACAAAGGCCTGGAGGCTGCGGGGCTGCCTGAGAGGGAGGTGCTGCTGTCTCTGCACACAGACTGGGTGAGGACGGGGGAAACCCTGGCCTGTCCACCAGCCCAGGGCCAGCCGCCACGCTGGGTGATGTGGGGGCACAGTCTGGACCTCCCATCCCATCCTGTCTCTCTGGGTCCCTGCTGGGGACTTACTCTCCCCTCCCCCCTTTCTCTAGGCTGTGCCTCGTCTGTGCCTGGCAAACAGTAGGCGCTCAATAAATGCTTGTTAATTGAACAAATGGACAGAGATTGCAAACTTGTGGCCCCTAGGTCAAGACCAACGACAGGTGTATTGAATTGAGCAGCATGAATGAGTTGCTACCATCTGATGAGAAGGATGTTTTATATGCATCTAAACTTCCAGCTTCTAGAAAAGTCTAGAAAAGTTAGGATTCTGGGCCATATTGGGTCATATTCCCATGCAGTAATAATTGTTGGAGGTGACTGTGGCCACCCTCTCTATTAGGGTGTGGGCTCCAATTTGCCACAGTCTCCACCACTCCCTGTTGTCTCCCACCAACCACACTGCTCTCACGTAACCTGTCTGGCCCCAGGAGCGTTTGTGTTTGGTGCTCTTGATTTTAAAAGTCCCCCCTAGTGGCTTAACACGGCAGAGTCTCTTGCTCACACAATAGTTTGGGGTTCGTGGTCAGGGCAGCCTTAGGGGGAGGGGGGCTCTCCTTCCTCACAGTCATTCACACCTCAGGCTCCTGCCATCTTGTGGTTCCACCGTGTCCCTGAGCTTCATTGCAACGGCAGCTTCCGGTTGGTGGATAAAGAAAGAGGTGGAGGAGCATAGACGGATCAGCCTGCACGTCACTGAACTCAGCCCCCAGGGGCCAGAGCTTGGTGACGGGGCCGCTGCTCACAGCACAGGAGGCTGGGAAGAGCCATCCTGCTGGTCACCCCGAGGACAGGAGAGCAGACCCTGAGGGGCAGCTGGTGCTGTCCGCCCCGTCCTCTGGCCTCTTTCTCCAGCCCGGGAAGCCATCGCCTCCTCCTGGGCTCGCAGTCTGGCTACTCGTTATCCATGTTTCTCCCTAATCTATCGTTCAGGGCGCCAGCTCGGTGTCTGCAGCTCCTTGCGGCTGAGCCTGTGCAGCTCAAAATGCCTGGTTCTTGCCATTCAAAAGCTTTGGCTTCTGAAAGGAAACGGCCTTTTTTGATGCTTTTCGGTTCTCTTATTCCTCCCCTGGGCAGGGGGGGACACGGTCTAATCTGGCGAAGGGCAAGGGGCCAGAAGCAGAGAAGGAGCCCCTGGGATGAAAAGGGTATTGGCTGGAAGTGATGTCCCTCACATGGAGACACACGAAGCGTGGCGCGCTACGTCGAGACCCAGCCGTCTCCCTCCCACGCGTTTCCCCAAGAGATGACAACGTACGTCCCATATATTCTCGTACACAAAGGTGCACGGCGGCGGTGTTCATGAAAGCTGAAAACTGGGGACAGCCCAGATGGCCATCCGCTGGTGACCAGGTAGGCTGCTGTGTCCACACAGTGGAATCTTACTCAGGAATAAAGAGAGGTGAGCTGCTGGTGCGCACGGCAGCGCAGATAAGTCTCAAAACCGCTAGCACGAGAGGGTGAACGGTTTCTGCAAAGGCCAGCTAGAGCATTTCTGGGTTTGTGGGTCTTACCGTCTCTGTCTCGACTACTCAGCTCGACTCTTGTGGGGTGAAAGCCGCCACAGATAATGCGTCAACGAACGAGCGCGGCTGCATCCTAATAAAACTTTGCTGATGGACGCTGAAATGGAAAGTCCACACAAGTTTCATGTGTCATGAAATATGATTCTTCTTTTGAGTTTTTTCAACCATTAAAAAATGTAAAAACCCAGCAACTCCCCTTCATTGCTGGTGGGAATGCAAAAGGGTGCAGCCACGTCGGGAGATGGTTTGGTGGTTTCTTACAGAACTGAACATACTCTTTAGTATTCGATCCAGCAATCCCCCCCCCCCGGGTATTTTTTCAAACGAACTGAAAACTTACGTCCATACAAAAACCTGCATGTGGACGTTGACAGCAGCTTTATTCAGAGCCACCCAGACTGGAAGCAACCAAGGTGCCCTCCTGGAGGTGGGGGATCCACAACCTCCAGACGATGGAATATTATTCAGCGCCAAAAAGAAATGAGCTGTCAGGCCATGAAAAGACAGGAGGGAACCTCAAATGCGTATCACCTAGCGAAAGAAACCAATCTGAAAAGGCCACATACTGTGTGATCCCAACTATGTGACGTTCTAGAAAAGGCAAAACCACAGGGACAGAAGAGGATGAGCGGTTGCCAAAGGGTTGGGGGTTGTGAGCAGCTGACGCACAGAGGATTTTTAGGATTTTTTCTATTCTGTCTGATGTTGTAATAATAGACGCCTGTCGCTATACATTCGTCCAAACCCACAGAACGTGTGACACCAGGAGAGAACCCTCCCGTCCACTGTGGACTTGCTAATAGCCACCGGTCAGTGCTGATTTGTGAGCTGCGGGACGCTGTAACGCAGGATGCCGGGAGCAGGGGCGCTGTGTCCGGGGGTGGGGGTGGGGGCGGGGTGGGGGCGGGGCGGGGCAGGGCGGGCGCATGGAATGCTCTGTATTATCTGCTCAATGTTTTTGTAAATCTAAAGCTGTACTAAAAAAAAAAAAAAGGCTATTAACTATTTTTGGAAAAGCAGAAATAAAAGTAAACCCCAGTCTTAGCGGACGGGCCCCCGGAGAGCAGGCGGCAGGCCCCGTCGGTTCTCGAGCCCGCGCCGCGGAAAGGAAGCGGGCCTCCAGCGCACAGTGCGCATGGCCCCGTTTCCCTCAGACTCCGGGAAGACACACCGGTCCCCTCGTGAGGCGACGTGGATTGGGGGTGTCTGGGGCGGCGGTAAAGTAAGTCAGGGGAGCGCACGGGGAGGGTTGGGGGTGATGGAGGCGCTCTCCGTGCTGGCTGGGTGGCATCCGTGGTGGAGTCCTCAAGTCTGAACTACACACTTAAAGGGGCTGTATTTTACCAAAACACGTCACGGGGCGCCCGGCTGTCGGCGGCGTGAGGCCAGGCTGTCTGTGCTGTCCAGGAGACCCCTGGTGGCATCCATCGAGTGGACGAAGGGAGAGTCACTCAGCGGGCTGGGGGCCACTGGAGCTGGTGGCCGAGGTCTGAGCTCCGCTGTAACGATGAGTCAGGGGCCCGGACCGAGAAGGGGAAGGGGAAGGGGAAGCAGCCAGGCGAGGCCAGGAGGCGGGAGGCCGGGTGAGTGTGGGGAAGCCGCGGGGTGTGGCCGAGGGAGGTGGGCAGGTCAGCTGAGAGCTCAGGCACTTTGTCCCTGGGCAGAGAGAGGGGTCAGGCGGTTTCTGGCCAGTGTCTTTTGAATTTAGTAAGCACCCTAAGGGTGAGGCCCCCATTCAAGACGGTGGCCCCAGGCCTTTGGGTCCCTCTGCCTGGGGGCCTGCTGTGTCCCGAGACTGGGGGTGGATGTCCTTCCATCCAGACACAGGCTTCGGGCAAGCTGGTCCCAGCGATGGAGCGATGCTGAGCCCACAGGAGGGGTGTGGAGAGGGCGGGGTCTGCCCCCTACGGCGGGAGCAGGCCTGGGAGCTTCTACAGACAGGCATTTGGAAGGTGCCTCAGTTTCCTTTCGCTGCTGTAACAAAGGACCACAAACTTGGTGGCTCGCAGCGACGCAGACGCACCGTCCACAGCTCTGGAGGGTGGAAGGTCGGGACGGAGTCAACATGGCTGAAGCCGAGGTGTTGGCCGGGCCACTTCCTGTTGCAGCCCTTGGGAGGGTCCGTTCTGCACCTTTTCCGGCTTCTAGGGGCGCCCACGTTCTCGTGGCCATGTCGCTCTGACCTCTTCTTCCCTCCTCGAGTCTCCTTCTCGGACTCTGACCCTCCTGCCTCCCTCGTGTATCTCTTCATCTCAAACCCCTTAATTTAATCACATCTCCAAAGTCCCCCCCTTTTTTTTCGGTGAGGAAGATTGGCCCTGAGCGAACATCTGTTCCCATCTTCCTCCACTGTAAGTGGGACGCTGCCACAGCATGGCTTGACGAGCGCTGCTAGGTCCGTGCCCGGGATCTGAACTTGCAAACTCCGGGCTGCTGAAGCTGTGCACTGAACTTAACCGCTACACCACCAGGCCAGCCCCCTGAAAAGTCCCTTTTGCCCCTTGTTATGGGTTGAACTTGTCCCCCCTCCAATTCATACATTGAAACGCCAACTCCCAGTACGTCAGAACGTGGCCGTGTTTGGAGACGGGGCCAAGAGGGGAGTAAGTTAAAATGGGGTCAGTAAAGGGCCCTCATCCAAAAACACTGGTGTCCTTATGAGAAGAGGGGATTAAGACACGGAGACCAGATGTGCGCGCGCACAGGAGACCACTGCATGAGGCACGGCGAGAACGCGGCCGTCCACAAGCCGTTGGGGGGAGTGGGGGGGCCTCGGGAGACACTGACCCCCCGACACCTTCATCTTGGCTGTCCAGCCTCCAGAACTGCGAGAACTGCATCTCCGTGGCTTTAGCCGCCCAGTCATGGCATCTGGTTATGGCAGGTCACTTCGTAACTTGGCTCTGCCCCACCACCCGCCTGACGAGGACACTGAATCTCAGAGACTCTCAGGAGGCTGCTGCTTCTGCCCCTACTGCCGCCACACAGGTCTCCTCCTGGGCCCTTGACCGTGCCCAGCTGGGTCCCGCCACAGGGCCTTTGCACCTGCATCTTGCTGCCTGGAGCTTTCTTCCCCAGATCTTGGCACAGCTCAGGTCAAAGACCACCTCGAATGGGGGCCTTTCTAGAACAGCTGCCCCTTCAGTCACTCTCTTCCTCATCCTCTCATTCTACGCAGTTATCACTTCCTACTGCCTAGAATCTTGGAATTGCCCTGTGGTTGATGGTCGGTCTCTTTACTACCGCAGCCCCAGTTCCTAGGACGATTGGATCAATGGAATAGGATGAACACATGAGCAAATGAATGAACGAATGATGGAGCCTGCGCCCCGGATGACAGTGCAGACAGGCCCAGCTCGCGGCCGCTGAGGATAAGCGGTCTGTGCCTCTGAGCGAGAGGAGACGCTGCGGGCGCCAGGGGGGGGGGGGGGGGTTCTGCAAGGCAGCACGAGTCCCCTCTTCCCGGCACTGGGGCTCCTCCACCCTTCAGCCTCCAGGCCAGGCTCTGCCCGTCCAGCGGCCACTGGCAGGCCTGTCGGCTCTCAGACTCCTCAGGGGTGGGGACCCACTAGGTGGCCTTGCCGGTCTGCCTGCCAGCCATCGCCGTCCCGCGGTGCTCGGCTCGGTTCGTTCCAGGGGATCCCGAGCCAGCAGCCAGGGCCAACCTTGAACTCAGCCGAGAGGAACGCCGGACTCCTCTCCAGCTGGAAGGCGTTGCCGGCGGGTTGACGAGCCCGCTCTGAGTAAACGCTCAGCGCTTTTGTTCAGGGGAAGGGAAAGTCAGCCCCTGCCCGGTTGGATCGGTGTCTCCTCCGCAGACGGCAGCCCAAGGCCTCTACAGCTTCCGCGGGTCAGTCGACAAGAAAAGATGCCACGGCTGCGAGAATGTAGCCAGGGACAGGCGTCCTCCGCCCAGAGTCCTGTAGCTGGTGTTACTTAATGTTCCCCAGGGCAAGAGGGTCGTCCTGCTTCCTGTGCAACATCGCTGATTTATCCCCGGCTGCGTGCCAGGTGCATGTGGACGTCCCATAGTGCACTAACTCTGACCCACTACCTTACAAAGCACATGGCACTATTGTCTCCAACTGGTAGTTGGCAAACCTGGGGCTCAGGGGGTTGGAGCAATTTTCCCGAGGTCACACAGCTGTCCAGGTGGAGTTGGGATACAAGCCCAGGTGTGATGGACTCAAAGCCTCTTGTCCCAAATCCTGTATCACGGGGTCTATAGAAGCCGGAGTGTATTGAATCCATTAGGAATACACCTGGCTGCAAGTAATAGAAACCTGGGCTAAGAGTGGCTTAAATCATAAGGCCATCCACTGTTTGTTTAGGAGGACCTCAGGAAGTAGGCAACGCCCAGGTGGGTTCAATAGTTCCTCAATATGGTCATCTAGGGTTGACATCTTTGCAGTTCCCTTGACCTTCTCCTCATGGTGGCAAGATGACTGCCACAGCTCCAGACATCACTTCCTCACCCAATAACATCCAAAGGCAGAAAGGAAGGGGAGAGGGGGCAAAAGGGAACAAGTCGCTCTTCCTGTGTCTTTCTTGTTTTATAGTGAGACCTCTCTTCCCCAGGTGCCATCAGTGGACTTCCCCTTACGTCTCACCAGCCAGAAATGGGTCGCAAGCCCTTCCCTAGGCACTCCCAGGCCCAGAGGGGCAGAATTTGGTTCCTGCCACATGGTAGACTGGGGACTTGAAATGAAAAACAGTTCACTCAAGGATAAAAATAAAGGATGTTACATTTTTAAAATTTGTGGGAAAATATACATAACATACAATTTACCATCTTAGCCATTCTTAAGTGTACCGTTCAGTGGCGTTATGTACATGCACACCATAGTGCCACCATCACCACCACTCCCTGCAGAGCTTTGCTGTCTCCCCCGAAACTCCGTCCCCACTAAACACTAAGCCCAGCCCCTCCCCTGCCCCCGGCCCCCACCGTCCTGCCCCCCGTCTCCAGGAACCCGACTGCTTCAGGCGCCTCATGTGAGTGGAGTCGTACGGTGTTTGTGCTTTTGTGACCAGCTTATTTCACGCAGCATAATGTCAGGTTTCATCCACGTTGTAGCAGGTGTCAGACTCTCCTTCCTTTTTTTTTTATACAATATGGAGAAAAAGACCCAATTTTGGGGCATTTTGTTTGTTTGGGTTCCAGACCGTCAGAAGTTACGTCAATGGTCCTGCCAGCTGGGTGTGTTATGAAAATACCGATTCGATTATTTCGATGCCTTAATGGCCCTGTGAGTTCGTCCACATCCAGCTCGTGTTTACGGGGACGGCACCAACAGCCTCCAGGGGCCTTCCTGCGACTGTTGGGCGTGTGGTGCCCACGCAGGAGGGGACTTTTTAAGGCTGAGTGATGTTCCCTGTGTGCGTGGACCACAACTCGCTCACCCGTTTGTCCGTCCGCGGTCTCGCGGGTCTCGTCCCCCATTGGCTACTGTGAGTGACGGATGGAGTCCTGTTATTTTTAGCATCTTCGCTGATACAATGACAGCAGTGAACCGAGCGTTGGCGGGGACGGGGGACAGCCGGGACTCTCACCCAGGGCCGGGGGGGACGCAAAACGGTGCGACCACGTTGGAAAACAGTTCAGCAGTTTCTTAAAAAGTTTGAGATGCACAAATCACATGATATAGTCCTTTCACTCCTGGGTCGGTAAGAGGAGTGGAAACAACATCCGCACAGAAGCTCGTGCGCAAATGTTCACAGCAGCTCCAGTCACAGCGGCCAGAAGAGCAAACACCCCGTACGCCCACCGCTGGATGATGGATTAACGCATCGGGGTCCCCCGACACACGGAACACGACTCAGCCACGAAAAGGAACGAAGCGCTGACACCCGCTACAACGTGGGTGCTCGAAAACATGCCGAGCGAAAGAGGCCAGACACCAAAGGCCGCCTCTGGTAGGAGTCCACGCATCAGAGACGTTCAGAATTGGCAAATCCACAGAGACAGAGGGCAGACGGCTGGCGGCCGTGGGCTGGGGGAGGGGCGAGGGGAAGTGACGGCTCACAGGCAGGACATTTCCTTTGGGGTTTGTGAAGATGTCCTGGAACTAGACGGTGGCGGCAGTTGCACAACTGTGTGAATATACTGAAGCCACGGAACTGCACACTTAGAAAAAAGAGGAGTGGCTGTGCTGGAACCATTGTTGTCCCCATCTCACAGATGAGAAGGGTGAGGCTCGCCCAGGAGCGGGAGCCGGTGCCTGGGGCTCTGACCCCAGGCCAGTTCTGCCCCCGAAGCCCCACAGGTAACCTCCCACGCTACAGGGGCCTCCGGGGTCCAGGCCGCCTCCTTGCCTCTCTGCCTCGGTCTCCCCGTTTGTGCAGCGGGCACGAGTCCGGGAGGCCTGGGAGCGGCCGCACGGCTGTCCTCCTGCCTCGGCTCCGGGAGGATGGAAAACAGCCCAGCTCTCCCGAGGGCAGCCCGGGGGCGCTGGCCGAGCAGAGGGCCTTGGCTGCCTCCCAGCAGCTGTCCCCAGGCGGGAGGGAGGCCGTGGCCCCGCGTTCCTGCTGCCAGCGTGGGGGTGTTCCCGACAGCCCCTTTTGTGCAAACACCCTGGTGACGTCCCCGTTGCCATGGGGAGAGGCGGCCTCTTCTCTCTGGAGTGGCAGTCACCACCTCGCTGGGACCGGCGCCAGCGCAGCCCAAGGGCGGGTGGATCCTGTCCTCGCTTGCCAGGCTCTGCGGCCCCGCCACAAGCCCAGGAAGGCCAGCGGCCTGGCGCCCTCTCTCCTCGCTCGCCGCCCCTCCAGGGGCAGCACGAGGGCACGTGGGGCCCCTTCCACAGCCCACCCTGTTCTCTGAGGAGCTCTGGGGGTAGAGGGTGGGCCGACACGGCTTTTGGTCCTGGCGCCTGCTTAGAAGCTGGGTGACCTTGAGCCTCAGTGTCTTTATGTGGAAAGTCTAGATAGCAACCTCTCTCTGCAGCCTGTGCTAGGGGATCACTTATTCATTCAACCAACATGCAGTGAGTGCTGACTAAATGCTAGGCATTGGGGTGAGAGCACTGGGCCAGAGGCAGGGTCCCTGTCAACAAAGCAGTGAACATGAGAGTGTCATCTGTGAGCAGCACTGTGCAACATGAGACCCAGGTGATGGGGTGAGGGGTGACAACGGAGGTGACAGTGACTTTAGCCTGTGGCAGGGGGCTAGGGAAGCCCTTTCTGAGGAAGCAGCCATGAGAAAACCTTGGGGACAAGCATTCTGGGCAGAGGAACAGCCTATGCAAAGGCCTTGGGGCAGGAATGGTCTTAGCATCTTCAGGGAACAAGAAGGCAGAGGTGGTGGAGCTGAACGAGCACGAGGGAGGGAGGGGGGAGCAGAGGCCAATCCGATGGGCCATGTGGGCCGCAAAGGGGAGCCTGGGTCTTGATCTAAGAGCAGAGGGAAGAGACTGGAAGGATTGAAGGAAGGGAGTGGTAAGATCAGCTTCCCTTTTAGCAAAGGCTCTGCTCCCCGCCTTGGGTGAGTGTGTTCCAGTTTCACAAACTCACTTCAAAAGGGGAAACGGGGCTCAGCAGACCTCATTTGAACAAATCGTTGACTGTCATGAAACAGACGAGCCATCGGCCTTGAGAACCGGCTCGTGGGCAGAGGCGGAACTGCGGCGCTCAACGACGGCCCCCCTGCCGGCTCTGGTCTGCTGCGGCCTTCAGCCAAAATCCGAGAGCAGCCCAGGCCTCGCACGGATATGCACACCCACGTTCACGGCAGCATTACTCACAGCCGCCCGAGGGTGGAGGCTGCCCCGTGCCCATCAACAGACGGAGGGACGAACAAAGTGCGCTCTGTCCACACGGAGGAGGGTTATTCAGCCTTCAAAAGGAAGGGAGTCCTGACACAGGCTACGGCACGGGTGAACCCGGGGGACACGATGCTGAGCGACGTTAGCCCGTCACAGAAGGACGACTACTGCGTGATTCCCCTCATGTGAGGCCCCTGGAGGAGTCACATCCACAGAGACAGGAAGGAGAACGGAGGGGTCTGGACTGAGTAGGGAGGGGGCTGGTGTTGAATGGGGACCGGGTCTCAGGTTGGGAAGATGAAAAGAGCCCTGGAGACGGACAGCGGGGAGGGCCGCGCACAATGCGGATGTGCTCGCTGCCCCTGAACGGGACGCTTAAAAGTGGCAAAACGGTAAATGTTATGAATACTTTACTGTAATTTTAAAAAGCAGCCCAAAGAGATGTGAATATTATGCGAATCGCAGATTAAGCATTTCTTGATCAGAATAGTTATTACCTTTGGTAGGTAGGATTCCAAGATGGTCCCCAAACCCCTATCTTTGTAGACACCCCTCCCCTCTAAGTGTGTGGGGCCTGTGACTCCTTCTCGCTGGTGGCCGCGTGAAGGTGGCCCCGTTTCGGAGGGGTCTGGGGGAGAGACCGAGGCCACAGACCCTCTCCGTGCAGCAGCTGCCCTGAATCCCGCAGCCGCAGGAAACGCATCAGCCGCGGCCTGAGATGGCGGGCGGGGACCTGTCCCCATGGGGCTCCGGATGGGAACGTGGCCGACCTTCATCTCCACTGAGGCCGGGTGACCCCCGGCTGAGACGGGCTAAGCGCTGCCCGGCTCCTGGCCCAGGAAGACAGTGTGCTCGTAAACTCGGGCCGTGTGAACCAGCCAAGCTCATGGTAACCTGTTATCAGCGACAAATATCAAATCTGCCGCCTGGGAGGATGCGCGCGTGGAGAGAGCGCGAGGCCTGAGCAGGTGGCGGGGGGGGGGGGGGGGGGGGCGGGGGGGGGGGGGGGTTGGATCCCGGCTCCAGCCCCCCAGCCCCCCGCCCCTGCCGAACAGCGCGGCTTGGTGGTCCCTGTGCGGCCACTGGAGGGGGCCATCAGGTCCGCATCCTGCCGCAGCCCCTCCAGGTATGCCGGACCCTCCCTGCCTCCGCGCCCACCTGCAGGCGGACTGCAACCTGGGCTGGCGACAGGATTGAGTGAATTCACATCCACAATCTCTATCTGGCGGGCGGGGGGCAAGGAGAAGCCCCAGTTACATGTTAAACGAGGGTAATAACCTCTAAGCCCAGAGGCCACGCCACAGAAATGCCCGGTGCCCTGGTGAGGGGCCCTGGAGAGCAGCTCGCAGCCCGCGCCTCTGACCCCCAAGCGGCAGTTCTGGGGGAGTGGGGACAGGGCCCCTGGGCTCCTCCCGCACAGCCGGTGGCTCGGGCTGCTGTCAGTCCCTTCCCAGCAGAGGCTCAGCTTGGGCACCCCGAGGTCCCCCACCCACCCCCAGAGGCAGGGGGTCCAGAGGCTGTGCTGTCACGCCTGGTCCCCACCTCCCAGGCACCGGCCCTCATTCTGGCCACGGGAAGCTCAGGTTTCTGAGGACCACAGCCTGGGCCTGGCGCTGTCCCTTTCTGGGCCCTCCCTCCGCCGCGGCCTGACACTCAGCTGACCTCAGCCGGGGCCTCAGTGGGGGAGGCCGAGGCCCAACCTTGGAAGAATCACTATGAGAAGACTCTGGGTGGAGGCTGCAGCTCAAAGAATGTTCCAGAAACAAGAAATGCTGCTCATGGAATTGCGTGCCTGGAGGAAAGAGAGGGCCCCTGGTTGACGCTGAGAGGAGGCGGGAGGAGAGAGAAACCGCCGAGGGGTCCGCTCCAGGCCGCCAGCCCGGCCAGCCCTGCCCGGCCCATCCCCCCGCAGGAACGTGTTTGTCATTAGAGTCACAAGTGTCGGGGTTGGGGGTCTCTTGGAGGGGGGCCCCTGCAGGATGGGGTCCACACAGCGAGGAGGCAGGCGGGTCCCAGGGCGGCCCAGACGGGGAGGGGCCACGGGACCGCCGGCTCCTCAGGGGCCAATGGAAGGTCTCTGGAGACGGACTCAGGACCCAGGACCGTGCGTCCCTGCCTGTGACCACTCGCCAGCTGGGGACCGGGCCAGGTCCCTAGCCACCCGTGCCTCTGTTTCCTCTCCTGTAAATTTAGGATGAGGACGATCTCACTACGTCACAGAATTGCAGAGATTGCGTGAGGCGTGCGTGTAAGGCACACACAGTGCCCGCGAGTGCCAGCGGCTGCTGCTCTGTCGTCACCTTTCGGGGTTTTTGAAATAAGCTAAGGCAGGCACCTTGAGAAGCAATATGAGTGGCTTCCGTGAAGACATCCCAGACCTGCCGGGTCTCGTCAGCCCGCTGGCCCCCTGGAGTCAACTGGTCCCAGAGCCCAGCTCCAGGGAAACAGGGTCCTGAGAACCACAGGAAAGCTGGCCAATGCCACTGCCTCCAGGCAGCCCTCCAGTCGGAGAGGGCAAGGGATGAGGAGGTCGTGCGCGCCCACACTCACGCGCCCTTACAGACACTCCACACTCGCAGAGACCCCCACCCGCCAGACACCCCCTCAGGCCTGGAGAGCAAGAAGGTTTTGCGTTAACCCTCTCGAGGCCAGCTCTGCTATGACCCCATTTCACACAGGGGGAAACCGAGACCAAACAGGGCCCGTGGTTTGTCTGGGGCCACATGACGGGGAAGTGGCAGACCTGGGATTTGAACCTAGGAGGCTGGCACGGGCCGAATCGTTGCCCCAGATGATGGCTTCCTCTGTGTCCACCCAGGCAGGCGGGCGTGGAGCAGGGGCGGCTGTGGCGCCCTGTGCTGGGGGCGCTCATGTTCTCTCTCTGCTTTTCTGGATTTGCACTTGTGGGTGCCGAGTCAGCCTCGCGCGGTTGAGCCGTGTGGTGACCGAGCTCTGGAGCCGAGGGGATGGTCGGGAGCAGACCGCCCGTGCTGAGCCCCCTCGCAGGAAGCCCTCTGGCTCTGGGCACGGAATTGTGCAGTGTGGTGTCCAGACAACCTCCCGGGCCGCCCTCAGCACCGTGGGTGTGCAGAGGCCCCGTTCAGGACACCATGGGGGTGGTCCCCACAAACGGCCTGTTTAGCCGTCTTCCTGAAGCTTCCTGGCCGTGGAGCTGAGCGCCTCAGCCTGCTTGTCTGGTCTGTCTGGGGCGCCCGTCATCCGCAAGGCCCCAGCCGTCCTCCACACCTCTCGGGGTTTCAGGACTGAAGGACCAGGGACCTGCCCTCCCACCCCGAGAGGCCACCTCGAGGAGGGACACCCAGTCTCTCTGGAGCCTCCGAGCCTGGGCTCCTGGACAGGCCCCCACACCCCAATGCCCGTGCCACGTCAGCCTTGAAACTCACCAAGGCTCCAGAAGGCAGGTGATGAAACATCCCGTCCAGTGGGGCACGGCCAGTCCCACCCAGCCGGGAGGGCCTGCTAGGGAGCCGTGGGGACGTCAGGGGGAAAAGTGCTCTGGGGGATGGGTACAGCAGGTGCAAAGGCCCTGAGGCGGGAAGAGCTCAGCGTGTTTGGGGGACACCTGGGAGGCTGGGGGGGGGGCGGGGAAGGAGCCGGGGCTGACAAGTGGGCAGGGCCGCTCCCACAGGACCTGTGGGCTATGGGGAGTGGGAGCCACTTTATTCGCAGGGTGAAGAGCACGCCTCACGAGCTCTAGATGGGCAGAGCCACAGTGTTCCTCACAGCAGCCCTGGAGCTCAGGGGCTCCCGACACCCCCAGTCCACAGAAGAGCAAACTGGGGACAGAGGAGGGGAGCCGAGACCCTGCCCGGGGGCCTCGCAGACACCCGGCTCCTGGAGGGGCTCCGAGCCGCCCGGGCTGCCTTTCCTCCCCTCCTAGGAGGTGAATGCTGTGGGCCCGAGGCACCGCCCATGCCCCCGGCTCCTCCCCTGGGCCCCCGGGAGCACTTGTGCAGCTCCCTCTGTCTCCTGGGCTTTTCAGGCGGATCCGCACAGAGTCAGCATCTGTCCTCGACAGCGCAGCGGACGGCACATCTCCGCCCCATCTGCAGGGACCCGCATCTGTCCCCAACCCCACAGTCACCAGCGTCTGTGTGACCTCCCGGGGTGGCCTGTGCACACACAGCAGAGACGGACAAGCAGGAGTGCGAGCGCGCTCCCCACAGCCCCGACCAGGCCCCCTCGTCCCTGGCCCCCGCCCAGCGTCCTCCCTGAGCCACAGCACAAACGTCCTTGGCCGCCCCCCTGGGCTGGGTGCCGGGGAAGCATCAGGCCAAGCCCAGCAAGGGACGCCCTGCAGACCCCTGGCCAGGGCCCCTAGACACCGTCCAGCCAGAGGGGCCGCAGGAGGCAGGACGACGACGGTAACGGGGTGTCCCGGACGGGGCCCCAGAGGGAAGAAGGCCATTGGGAGGGAACTAGGAAATCTGGATAAAGTGCGGACTTCAGGTCTCAGTAACGTGTCCACACTGTGTGCTAATTGGGGCCCATGCACCACCATGCAAGACGTTCCTGGGGGACCCCGGGTGTGGGTGTGGGGGCTCTGCGCTCGCTTCACGGTTTGTCTGTGAATCTAAAAGTGTTCTACAAAATAGCTTATTTTTTTAAAGGACGTATTTTTAAAATATCCCCTGAGCTGTACACCAAAGGCCACTGTCCCTCACTCTCTTTACCACTTGATTATTGTCCCTCAGTTTAAAAATACAAGACAGGGACCTAGCCCCGTGGCCGAGTGGTTAAGCTCACCTGCTCTGCTTCGGTGGCCCGGGTTCGCGGGTTTGGATCCTGGGTGTGGACCTACTCCACTCGTCAGCCATGCTGTGGAGGTGTCCCATGTACAAAGTAGAGGAAGATGGGCACAGATGTTAGCTCAGGGACAATCGTCTTCATCAAAAAAAAGCTAAAACAGAACTGACACAGGGAACTTGGATCTTAGAGGCTGCTCCATTCCGGGAGCGTGGGACAGCCTCCCTCTTGTTCATGGCCGCGTGGTGTTCCATCAGCTGGGTGCTCCCTAACAGGCGTACTGGCTCCCCTGATCACAGCACCCAGCTCGTTTGCAGGCTTCTGCGCCCCGGGCCAGCATCTCCACAAGACTGTTTCCCAGAGGTGGAACGGTTGCTTCAAGGAGCTCCTGCAGGAGGAGTTTGGGCTTTGACGTGTGGACGACAACTTCTTCCCAAAGGGGATGGGAGGGAATGGCACAGGGTTGGGAGGGAGGAAGGGGGCCTAGCTATCTTATCAAGAGTGGTCAGGGAAGGCCTCTCTGAGGAAGTGACATTTGAGCAAAGACATGAGCAGAGAGCTGGAGCCGTGGAAATGTGTGGGGAAGAGGGTTCCAGGCAGAGGAAACAGCATGTGCAAAGGCCCTGAGGTTGGATCATTTCAGTGAGGAGGCAATGGGTGGGAGCAAAGTGGGTGAGGGGAGATCCTGGGGACTGGAAGGGGCTAGATCATGGGGGCCTGACTCCGCCACTGAAAGGAACTGGGATTGTTCTGTAAGCAGGACGGGAACTCTCCAGGGATGGCGGCGGGCCTGACACAGGGATTAAAGGAAGCCTCTGGGTGCTGGGATGAGGGGCAGAGTGGCCATCAGGAGACCAGCGGGAGGCTACTGCAACAGTCCGGGCAGAGCAGATGGTGGCTGGACCAGGGGTCCCCTGCAGTGGGGCAGGGGCAGATCTGGGGTGTACTTTGAGGAGCGCCTACGGCACTTGCTGAAGTCAAGGTCACCAGGCCGGGGTGTGGCAGAGGGCCTTAGTCTCCTGGGGCTGCCGCAGCGAAGGACCACAGACGGGCGGCTTAGAACAGCAGAAAAGTCTTCCCTCCCGTTCAGGAGGCAGGAAGTCCGAAGCCAGGGTGTCGGCGGGCCGTGCTCCCTCTGGCGCTTCTGAGGGCGGGTCCTGCCTGCCTCTCCCGGCTCCTGGCGCACGCAGGCCACCTTCGGCGGCCCTTGGCTTGTTGCATCGCTCCAACCTCAGCCTCCGTCGTCACATGACGTCATCCCTGTGTGTCCCCGTGTCTTCCTTATGGCATCCTCCTCTCTTATAAGGACACCCGTCATACTGGATTTAGGGCCCACCCTACTGCAGTATGACCTCATCTTAACTAATTACATCCGCAATGAGCCTATTTCCAAATAAGGTCACATTCTGAGACACTGGGAGTTGGGATTTCAACATGTCATTTTGGGGAACACCCTTCAAGCCAGAACAGGGGGGAATTGACATTCCAGGCAGAGGGAGTGGCAAGTGCAAAGGCCCTGAGACAGGAGAGGGCTATTGATCTCAGACCTTTGTTTCCTGCAAACCTTGTTCATGAAGGAAAGATTGAGGCTGAATTCTGAGGGGGAGGGGAAAGAAAAAGAAGCTTGGTGCCCCCTCCAGCCCAGACGACAGCCCTCCCCGAAATGTGCCCGCTCTGCCCCAGACTCTGCCCCCACCGCTCTTCCCTCCCTCCTTCCCTCCTTCCGCTTCAGGCAGCCAGACCCCCTTATCGCCCATGCACACAGCTTCCTTTCCAGCCAAAGGTCGTTATTTTAACACCTGTTGGAAAACAAGCGGGCGCGCTGTGGGGTGGGGCAGAGGGTGTACTGGGCGATGCCGTCTGCAGGCTGACCCTCGGCTCCGCAGGCCGTCTGCCCACCTGCGTGTGGGGTGTGGGCGGGGGACCCCCGCGGCTGCCCGCCCATGCGGCACTTGAGCGGGGCGGGCTGGGCTGGGGGTCCCCCTCTCCCCATCGGTGGTCTCTCAGTTCCTCGGGCTTCGCTCCCGCCGTCGGGCCTGAGCCGCCCTGCCTGGCAGCAGCTGGATCCCAGCACATCTTAAGGCTTAGTGCGGAGCTGTCACGGAATCCCCTCTGCCGCCTCCTATTGGTTAGAGCATCACAGAGCCCGCCTACTTCCGGGAGACCCCGCCTCCTGGTGGGCGGGGCTTCGGCAGGTGCCGGGACGGGACCTGGGCGCGTGGTCGGGTCTGCGGGACTGGCTGCCTGGCGAGGCCCCGAGGCCAGCAGGGCCCGCCCGTGAGACGCCAGCAAGATGCGCGGGTCCGAGGGGCCTTGTTTTCTTAAAGGCAGCGAGGGGTGGGCTGTCCCACCGGAGGGCGAACCTCGGAGCCACGTGGCGCTGCGCACGCGGGGAGGCTGGCACAGCAGTGACATGTCTGTGCGAATAGACCGTCCCTGCCACTCGGGGCTGGGGGGAAACAACACCGGCTGGAGATGCTCCCCTGATCCGGCTCTGAACCCGGCCCGCCGGTGAATCCACGGGCTTCCGGCTGCAGGGGGCACGTGTGTGCGTTGTGAGCGCTCTAAGTGACACTCCTGAGTGCCTCGGTGTCCTCCTCTATAAAATGGGGACAGGCAGAGTGCTCAGCTCGGGGTTACTGCGAGAAGTAAGGGAGGTAATGCACACGAACCGACTAAAACAGTGCGAGGACCTGGAAATGTAAGCTGTAATTTTCATCTGTTCATTCATTCAGCGAATACTCAGAGGGCCCCAACCAGGGAGGACCTTTTGCCTAGTGTTGAGGACCCAAAGGTGGTGCTAGAGTCCTTGCACCAGGCACACAGGGGGCTCCTGGGAGTAGTTTCTGGAAGAATGAGTGAAGGCGGTGCCAACTTTGCCCTGCAAAGCTCTGGCCTGGAGGGGACACAGACGGGTAAATAAACCATTGCAGCAACTGCACTGAGAAATGCAAAAGAGTTCGAGGTGTGGGTTCCACCCACAGGAAAAAGGACTGGCTGTGATGGAATTTCAGATCCAGCAGCCAAAGTAGGGAGAGGCCTCCGGGACCCCTAAAACGGGATGAGGTAGAGGACGGCCTCCGACCCCAGTGAGGAGAGGGGAGAGCTGAGCTGGGGGCCTCGCACGGTGGACGATGTGGCCTTCACAGGACTGCAGGCCATCCCGCCGCCTCCGGTCTGCAGTCCCTGAACCAGGGGCTCCTGGTTTCCGGCAGGAGCTGTGGGCGGCTGGGACGGGGCTGGGCAGCCATGGGAAGGACGGTTTTATATGGGAGGGCTTCCAAGTCTGTCCGTGGGGCAAGTTAATGAGTGACTCTGGATGTTTAATCAAAACCAGACACCACAGAGGTTCTTCCGCAGCAGCACGGGGCCGGAGGGGTTCCAGCGGCTTCTGGCCAAGAGGTGGGGATCTGCAGGCCGCAGCGTTTGGGGCCTGGAGTCCAGGCTGCATCTCAGATCTGTGCCGGCTGCAGGGCCCCCGTGTGCACAGCCGGAACCGGGCCCCTGTCCAGGCTGGCCATGTAATTTGTGGGGCCTCGTGCAGAACGAAAACACAGGGTCTCTTGTTCAAAAATGATTAAGAATTTCAAGATGGCGACAGTCGAGCATGAAGCCAAGTTTGGGTCCCCATGCGGCTGCGCAAGTGGCACACTCAGGAAGCTGGCCCCATCCCCAGCAGCCCCCACAGGGCAGGAGCACCCAGTGGGTGTGATTCCTGCGCGGCTGAGTCGGCCCGGCAGGGAGGGAGCAAGAGAGCTGCGTTCCAGGGCCTCAGCTCCTCTGCCTCCCCTCACTTTTCTAATCACCAAGCAGGTCCCTTCAGCGCTGTCTTCCTGCCTCCCCAGGGGACACAGCCCTGGCAGGAAGACAAAGTAAACTCTCAAGGGCCATAAAAATACAAAGAGCGACTGTCACGGAAGGCAGATGTGGTGGTGTGCCTGGCTCCATGCGGTGCCGAGCAGAGGTCAGTGCTGTGCATCCAAGAGGTGCTGAATAAGTGCTCATTCCCAGAGCCGAGATGCACTGTGCCGACAGAGTTGGGAAGACACAGCCCTAGAAGAGCTCAGCCTCTGGGACTGGCTGCCGCCCACCTCCCCCCCAGCCCCCCTGCCCTTGGCTGCTCCGTCAGCTCAGCGAGAAGGAGGGCAGGAGGCAGATGGGGAGGCACGAAGATGAATGCTTCCATCCCGGAGGCCCTGAGAATGCTGGACGGGCACACTGGATCCCGCTGTGGGCAGAGGTCCTGGATCTAGAAGGACAAGAGTTCACCTCCCGCTCAGCCCAAAAGAAAGCAGGTCCTCCAGACCCATCTGACTCAATAAAACCGTGTCCCTCCACGGCCTACGGGCCCCACAAGATCCACCCGCCCGCTCTCCCTCCCGCCACACACTGCCACCCTGGCTTCCTTGCTGTTCCCTGAACGTTGTGAGTGTGTTCCCACCCCAGGGCCTTTGCACTTGCCGTTCCCACTGCCAGGTATTGTCTTCCCCAAGATATTCGCAAGGCTCTGTTCCTCTCTTTTTTTCAGTCTCCATTCAAATGCCTCAGCGGCTCTCCCAGCACCCCTTCCCTCTGTGTGGGAAGTTCCATCACGGCCAGTCCTTTTTCCTGTGGGTGGAACCCACACCTCGAACCCTTTTGCATTTCTCAGTGCAGTGGCATCATCACAGTATTGTCTTTATCTGTCCGTAGGCTTTCCGTCCTACCATCAGCTTCCTGGAGGCTGGAGCTCACTGGTCCTGTTTCCCATTGCGCTGCAAAAAAATACAATGTACACCCAAATGTGAGGCAACCCCCTATTGCACCCACGATGGGGGAGCTCCCCGACGCTTTTGATAAACTGAAGTATAAAAGTTTGAGCATCAATTTGACTCCAACGTTGGCTTGCACGTGCCCGTCAGCGATAGAGCTTGTCTGTCTATGGTGCCGACTCACGGTCGCACGCCGTAGGATGGTACAGAGCATGAAGAACCTCTCCCGGTTCCACTTACGTCCGCGGAGCACCGTCCTCCGGCTCCCTGCCCGCCTCTGGCGTCGTGGTTTGAGTCATCAAACAGGGCGGCTGATGTGTCTGCGCCCCTCGTGTCCACAACGGTTCAGACACGGCAGGTTCTGAATCCGAGTGTGACGCAGCCGCTGGAAATGCTACCCCGGGCTGCAGACGCCCTTCTGCATAAATTAGGACACTGTCTCCTTTGCTCTGTGGGCCTGTATTATTAATGCACTCCTGGAGGAACCACTCACTGTGCTGCTTTTTAGAGCCATCTTGAAGAGGTGGTTTATAGTGACATCCAACACCGAGGAGCTCGGTGTCCTCATGGCGGGTGGGGCTGGTTCCCCGCGTCTCTCTGTGTAAACGGTCCTCACAGCAAGACGGGGATTCACAGGGCCCCTTGAGGCAGAGGGAGAGGTGGCTTTGGGCTGAGGCCGCAGTTCTCACCCGGCGGTTAACTGGGAGTCCCCTTGGGGGGCTTCTCACATACGCGGATGCCCTGGGGTTCCCCCAAACCAACGGAATCACAGTCCCGGGGGGGCAGGGAAGGGCACATGTGGTTCTAAAGTGTCCCCAGGTGACTCTGACACCCAGCCAGGCGGAGACCCAGGAGGCTAACGGATATGACGCTCCAGGGTCCCCAAAGGGTGGTCCCCGGGCCGGCAGCATCAGCACCGTCTAGAAACTCGCTGGAAACGCAACTCCTCAGCCCAGCCCGGCCCTGCCGAGCGAGACCCCCGGGCTGGGGCCCAGCAGTGCCGGCATTTTCACAGGCCTTCCCGGGATCGCGATGCTCAAACCGGGCAAGGGCAGCTCCCAACCAGGCTTTGGTGTCTAAAAAAAAAAAGAGTGAATAAGAGAGAGTGAAGACGTCCCAGGCTCTGTAAGGCAGATCTTTCTGAAGGGTGGCTGTGCCCTTGTGGGGGAGTGAAGGCGTTGCTGTGCCTTTGCCGTCTTGAGCACGCGCTGGGCGCCAGGCACCAGGGGAGATGCTCCGCACAACGTCCCTGTGAGACGGTCCTATTGTGATACCCACCTGACAGATGAGGAAACCGAGGTGCAAGAGGAGATTCCTCGCCCAGAGTCCCATAGTGGGAAACGGCAGTGGGCGCTCCATCACAGGGCTGGTCCCCAAGCCACGCTGTTTACTCTGACACCCGTCTACTCAGGGGCTGGGGTCTCAGGGTCAGTCGTCAGCCCCAGGCTGTGGCCTCCTCCCTCTGGAACAGTGTGGGGAACTCCTGCTCCAGGTTTCGGCTACCCAGAGGCACCCTCCTCGGGCCCCAGGGGGCTTGCTGTGCAGGCAGACTTTGCCATCCCAAGTCCGAGCAGAGGAGCCCAGGGAGTTGGGGGGGTCGCTCTGGGCCTCACATGAAGAGGTTCTGCTGAGGGGCCTCCCGAGGTGGGCGCTTTCCGCTCGGTAACGTCCACTCTAGTCAGCCTCATTGTGCCTCAGGGAGAATAAAGCCACAGTGAGAAAGGATCCCACACCAACCGGGATGGCTCCCAGCAGAGAGACTGATAACAACAAGTGCTGGCGAGGACACAGGGCAACTGGACCTCCCACACATCGCTGGCGGGAACTCAAGACCGGGCAGCCCTGAGGAAAATGGCTCAGGGGTTTCTTACAAAGTCAAACCTACACTTCTCATTCCACCCAGCAATCGCCCTGTGGGCATTTAACCCAAGAGAAGTGACAATGCAGGTCCACACAATGGCCTGCACCCCGAGATTCACAGCAGCAGTATTCGTAATCACCCCAAACTGGAAACCACCCAAACGTCCATCAACAGGTGACTGGACAACCACACCGTGGCATATCCACCCCATGGAACACTACTTAGCAACCAAAGTAATGAGCCCCTAATAAGTGCAGCAATACAGGAGAGTCTCAGAAATATGACGCAGAGTGAAGGGAGGCAGACATGAAACAACACGCCCAGCGCGATTCCGATGATAGGGACCCTGGGACAGGCAGACTGAAGCTACAGTGTTGGAAGCCAGGTCAGGGCTGCCAGGGGCTGGGGCGAGGGTGAGATGGGCCACAAGGGGCACGAGGGGACCTCTTGGGGTGTCAGAATGTTCTACGTCTCGACTGGAGTGGAGTGCATACATATATGAAAATTCATTGTGCACTTTTCTGTACATAAGCTACACTCCAATTGAAAAAAAAAAGACTCCCAAAAAGGCCCATCCACTCGCTCATTCGTATTCCACAGGACAGTGCTCAGTCCATACATGCCTTGGAAACGGCCCCGTTCTCTAAGGTGGGGTCCAGGTCCCAGCCCCCGAGGGTGTGACTGGACTTGGCATGGGGTGATAGCATCTCTTGAGGAAGACCAAGCCCAGGGCTCCTTCCAGCCATTGTCCTGAACACTGCCCTGTCCTCCGGGCTTGGGAGAAATGTCACAGGACCCTGAGTTTGCAGCCCCCAGTAGCAGCACTTCAGCTCTGCCCTGTGAGCCTGGATTGGGAGATGTGATGGCCACGGAAGCCACACCTGGCCATTACCTGCCAAGCTGTGTGGTGCCCCTCAGCGGGGGCGTTTGTAAACTTGTGGGATGTTTCTGGGTGTCACAATAACTGGGGGGTGCTGAGGGCTTTTCTTGGATGGGGGCTTGAGATGCTAATCTTCCTGCGGCACTGAGGACAGTCCCCGAAAAGAATGGTCCCGCCTCCTACGAGATTTTCAAATCTCTCATCATTGTTTGGTGAAACCTCTGTTTATAACGAACCGGATCTAGACCCTAACTGTGTTGTACAAAGAAACTGAAAGCAGTTTTGACGAGGTTGTTGACGTGAAGGGGTCTTCCGGGAGCGGAATGAGGGGGGCAGTGGAGGGGAGGGCGCGCTGGGTTTGGTCCAGAGCTGTGCCAAGAGCGGGGGCCCCTTCGGCGGGTCACGTCCCGATGCAGTCGCCCTAGCCCACCGCACGCCTGTGTCTGCCTGCGTGTCACCCGTGGCATCCAGAGCGACACCTCACCCGTCTAGCGGGGTCGATAGGAGCAGTCGTATTTGAGCGTTTACTTGTAGAAATGCATCTTGTTTCAGGACAAATCGCTTTCCTTGGCGTCTCAGACGGGCATGGTGTGGTGTCTGCTTCATTCTCGGCAGCATCCCGTGCAGGTAGCTCCTACGGCGAGAATCGTGTTTCCGACTCGTACCGGAGACATTCTGAACATCTGTACAGAGCGAGGAGGTGAGTTCTGGATGGTTCTCGAGCAAAGGCCTCAAGGAGCGTGCACAGGGTTTTGCACTGCAGCCTCGTTTGTAATTGGGAAAAACTGAACACGCCCAGTGTGTCCGTCAGCGGGTGACTGAAAAAGTGAGCTGCGGCCGTCCAGCTAAGGGAACACGTACGGCAGTCGAAACAAATGAGCTCGGTTTGCTACAAAAACATAATAACAAACGGGAAATACTAATTGCAAAATAATTCATGCAAGAGTACGGTGAGTTTCGGCGAAGTTTGAAAACACACGACACTGCCCCGTGGACGGTGCGTGGCCGCCTTGTGCGGGGTCAACGCCCCGGCAGCTGGAAGGGATTCACAGGGACCTTCCTGATGGGTGTCTGCACGGCTCCCCTCAGGCGGGCGCTTCTCAAGTTCTGCTGGCCCTCAGGCTGGCCAACAGCGAGGGCACAGCGGGGCCAGGCCGGGGAGCCCCCAGAGGACGGGAGGACGGGAGGAGGGGGTCCTTCCTAGTCTCGTCAGCTTCACACGGGCTTAGCCGTGTGGCTAAGCTCTATTGATTTTGCTTCTTGTTATCAATATTTTCAGCATCCACCTAAGAACACAGATTCCATCATGAACACCCGTGCGCTTGGCTGGGGCCCACGGAGCTCCGGGCGGAAAGCAGAGCTTGTCTCTCCTTGAGGCAAAGGGGCTGGGCTCCCGTCCCCTGGGCCCACCGGCCACTGCCGGCCAGTCACCAGGGACATCAGCTCCAGGCCCGGAGGCTCCAGCCGCACAAAGTGAGTCCTCTGAAGAAGGTCCGGGGCGTGAGCCATCGGACCCACCACAGAGCCCTGGGAACGGTGTCCGAGGGCATCGGCCGGCAGCACACGGTGCCCTGCGCTGGGACGGCAGGGGCTGGAAGTTTCCGCCTCCACCAGGGAGGCAGCCTCTCCCATCAAGAACAAGCCGGGACAGTGGCCATTGGGTGGACGAATGACAGCACCTGCCACGGGACTGAGACGCCAGATGCACCACCACGGACCACACTGACCACTGTGGCCAGGCCAAGAGGAGGCAGGAGGCCAGGCCAGGCCTGGGGACAGGGGATAGCTGAGTCCCCTTCTCCCCCTCCTCCCATCCTCTGGGGGACTCCCCGGGACCCCCCTTGTCCCCTCTGTGCCCTCGGCTTCCGCCAGCCTGAGGGCCAGCAGAACTTGAGATGCGCCCACCAGAGAGGGGAGCCGTGTAGACGCCCATCAGGAAGCTGTCCGCGAAGAACCAGAGCCTGAGGGGGGGCGATGAGTGGACAGTCCCCTGACTGCCACGGTTGCTGGGCGCCCAGGAGGAAAATGCAGGGTTACAGACGGGCTCCGGGCCGCCCTCTGTCAGTTCTCCTTAATTCCCTTCTCGGTAATAAAGGGAAAGGCTATTAGCAGAGGTGGCTGGTAATAAGCTCATTACGGGGCTGGCGGATCAGGGCGTGAGGAGAGGCTGGGGCGGCCCGGGCTCCGTCTGAGCGAGCCGTTCTGAAGGATTGAGGACGTGACAAGGCTGTGGCCGGCTTGCGGGGCCATGGAGCTGAGCGACTTCCTTGGCACGTTTGCCCGGACACAGATGCCCAGACAGAGGCCTCTGCACTCGGGAGCCCGCGTGCTTCCCTCCGTCCTGGCCGCGTGATGGGAGCGCTGGAAACTGCGGAGCCCTGCGCCGCCTTCTCCTCCACTTGCCGACTCGGTAACCTTGGCAGCAAGGCCGGAATTTGCTTTCTCTCGACTGACAGACGGGCCCTTGGCTGGCCTCCCCGTGGGCCGTTGTCCGGATGCCTCGCTGCGGCCGGGTGGGAGGGGAGGGGACATTTGGGACAGAGGCTGCGCAGGCCAGAGACCGGGGGAGGGAAATGGAGGGTCAGGGCTGTGGGCTGACGTCTCCCTGAGGGCCAGTCTGTGACTCTGGGTTCCCGGGGCAGCAGAGGGAGGGTGGAGGCATGAATGACTCATGACGGGGCATCCCCAACGCCACAGCGGGATGACTCCCCAGGCCCAGCGACCCACTCTTCCTGGTTTGTCTGGGACTTTCTGGGTTTTTGCAGTAAAGGTCCCCATCCCGGGAAATCCCTCTGCCCCGGGCAAACTGGGATGGTTGGTCACCCTATTTGAGACCCCTCCCCCAAGCAAGAGAGCCGCAGGGACGTGAAGGACCTGCCCAGGAGTCAGGGGGACTGGACTGAATCCTGCTTCTACTGGTGACCTTGTGAAACCAGGGACGAGCGACCCTCCCCTGCCTCAGACTCCTTCCAGAAAAACGGGGAAAGTTCTCTCAAGGAAATAGAATAAAGCACATACAACTGTGGGCCACATCGCGACGCTGCGGTCAACGACGGAGCGTGTGGACAACGGCGGCCCCAGAGGATGAGTACCTGGAGCCCAGGGTGCAGCAGGCTGTGCCGTCCAGGTGTGTGACAATATGCTCTATGACATTCACACAACGGCAAAGCCGCCTGAGGCCACCGTCCTCAGAACGTATTCCTGCCATCAACTTAAGTGCCCAGAACAGAGCGAGAGCTCAGAAACAGCTCTGATTGTGGCGGGCAGGGGGGGCTGAGTTCCTATGGCCGATTATGGGGAACGGAGACCAGGGCCTCCGGCAGACGGAATCAGCAGGGAGGGGCTGCACTTGACTTTGGGAAAGAAACTTAAGGAAATGAGAGGAACATCCACAAAGTCGTCCCCTGGGGCTGCCTGTCGCGGTGTCACGTGGAAGCGTGGGGCATGGGGAGCCGGGATCTGTCTGGATGGTGGGCTAGCGTGCAGCTCCGAGGAGAATACGGATTGGAAGTGACACGGATACGGGATTACCTCTGATCACAGATTGTTGAGCAAATATTCAAGAGGCAAAATGGTGTGTAGAGTAGGCCACGTTCATGTGAAAAGAGGGCATCCTTAGTCATCAGGGCAACGTCCATCCAAAGCACCAGGAGACACCGCTTCACCCGTGTGAGGAGGCTACGAAGAAAGGAAACACAATGACAGGGCTCAGCGAGGATGCGGAGAAACTGGAGGCCTCCGTGCTGCTGGTGGGATCGTAAAACGGTGCATCACTGTGGAAAACAGCCTGGCAGTTCACAATGGGAAACGCAGACTTGCCCTGTGACTCAGCAGTCCTGCTCCCAGGTGTTCACCCCAAAGGAACTGAAAACCGGGACTGAGATCCACGCACGTGAATGTCGAGAGCGGCAGGTGTCACGAGAGCCAGGGGGCGGGAGCGGCCCCGAGCCCATCAAGGGATGATGAATAAACACGTGTGGTCCACCCACACAATGCACTGACTCAGCCACGACGGGGGGTGACATACCAACACCTGCTATGACCTGGATGACCCTTGAAAACCTCACGCTAAGTGACAGAAGCCAAAGGCCACAGTGCGGGAGTCCATTCATGTGAAGCGTCCAGAACAGGGAGATCCACAGAGACAGGAAGCAGGTTGGGGGTGGCCAGGGGCTGGGGGTCGGGAATGGAGAGTGACTGCTGATGGAACAGCCTTCTCTTTGGAGCGAGGACAGTGTCCTGAACTAGACAGTGAACATGCAGACGCAGGGGAGGACACACATATCTGTACACACACGTCTATCCCAGCATGGAACACGCACACACGTCTCTGGAAGAAGGAGAAGCTGACGGCTGGGCTGGGCCTGGCGAGCGGACCGGGGGCTGCAGGCTGGGAAGGGCACAGACTTTTTAATCGTATATCCTTTGGGTCTGTTGGAAGTGATTTTATGTGTTAACACGTGCGTGTGTCATTTTTTAAAAGTAATAACGTCTCCAAGTGAATTGTACACAAAGAACAATGTCAGAAATTCCGGAGAAATAATGAGATGTCAGAGACGGCTCCGCTGTGCAGAGACGGGGTCGCGGGGTCAGACGGCAGGAAGAACGCTGAGTCACTCATCTTTGATGCAGCCCTGCCTTCACCGCTGCGGACAAACGTTCTTTCAGCTCCCAAGGGAGGAAGGTGTGTTCCACAGAGAGAACTGAATTCATGGCTGGCCAGGAGGCAGTGAAAGGAGGCCCAAGAGAAGCTTTTCTAAAACGGAAAATAATGTGGATTCTGGAAAGCCCAGATGGGCTATGTCTGACAGCAAGAGAGCTTAGCAGAATTCTGGAACAGAGTTTTACACAGATGGGTTGTGACTGTTCAGAAGAAAATATGATAATCACAGAAGCTAACACAGGTCCACTGAGCCACCTTGTGCCAACCGAGGTCAATTTCCTGTTTTAATGGGGAGACCACCCTGGTAGACCAGATGGCCACTGAGGACCCTGCCCTCCCAAAGGATCTGCAGAATAGTCGCTTCATTATCTTTATAGCAAGAAGGATCAATGCCTTGATTATCTGCCTTGTGTTCTCGGCATCTGCTTTATCTGGCAATATTATTCCTATCCCACATGTTTTGAGGTCATTTTCCCTAATAGTTATTTATCTATTCGTAAGCTACTCAGACTTATTTTAGTATTTATTTATTTTAACCTGTATTAGTCAAGAGTCTTTTGGAAATCCAGTTCAAATGGTCTTAAGCAGAAACGTCTGGAGGTCCATCAGTTTCAGGCATGGCTGGATCTGGGTGCTTAAATAACACGACTGGCATCTGCATCCTGCCGTCCGTTGGATCTGCTTTCCCTCGTATTGGTTTCATTCTAAGGTGGATTCCTCAAGTGGAGGAAAGACGGTGCCAACAGCTGTTGGATCACCTCGTATCACCTTGGCAACCTGCGCAGACAGCGGGCACTTCTTGCCTGAAAGCTCGGGTTACTGGCAGCTCTGATTGGCCTCACTGGGGGTTATGCCCAGTCCTGAGCCAATCCCCATGACCGTGCCCGGGACCGTGCCATAGCCTCTATACAAATCACAATAGAGATTATTTCATTTAGCAGTGGGACAGGAAAGGAGCCTAAAGGAAAATTGAGATGCTACTATTGGGAAAAGAAGGAAAAACCCAGCCTAATCAAATGATGAGTTATGCAAATATTGTGCATGGGAGAGAGTCCTAAATGGCCCCCGAAGCCAAGACGAATCCGCTCTCGTCTCCTGTGCCTCTCCCTCATTGATACACAGAACGAGAGGTGACTAACTGAGAGGACTCTGGCCCATGACAACTAGAGGGACTTTTGTGGGTCTGCTCGTACTCGGGTCACAAAGTGGACACACGTGAGACCTTCTGTCGAAGTGAAGGCTGCGTTGGAGGGAGGGGCTGGGTTGTGGGAAGGCAGCTGGGGGCTGAGCTGGGAGGATGGAGAACAGAGGACGGTGTCCAGGGACCAGGCAGTGTAGCCACAGTCCCTGCAGAAGCTGCCGACCTCTCCTCTTCTGCGCTCTCCACTGGGCATGGGGGGGTCTCCTGGGTGTGTCCCCCGCAGAGGTGGGACCCATGGCTTAGCATCCTCCTGATTAAGGCAGGGCAGACGTTTAGGTCTGGAATGTCAAGCACATGTCACCCAAGTGCCAGCGGCAATTGTTTGCAGCAGCTCCCTTTGACACTGTGTTGCAAAGAATTAAAGGGTTTATCTGGAATCAAGGGAGAAGAGTGCTGGGATCGATTAGTAATGCCTGCCCTGGGAATAGACTAGGCAGGGATAGCAGGCATGTTTTATATTTGCTGAGACCCGGCAGGGCCTTCCCAAAGCTGTTCCAAAAAGAGGAGGTATCAAGAGGCCACCCCAGAACTGAACACAGATTTATTTCCATCAAATGCTAAATGAAATAACCTCTAAACAAATAGTGCTGTTCATGCCCTGTCTGTCCCCTCATCCTCCTCTTAGTCTGCATTATCTGCAACAGGTGTTTGTGTGCATTCCACTCCAACCACCCAAAATAGGCCGGATAACGATGACGGCATCAGACGGATTCCCAGACTCCAGTCATGCCCGAAAAGCTTCACATTCAGAAACCAGTGCACCATCAGTTCTGTTGTTTAGCTAATATTTTTCTTCAAAGTGCTTCACTTTCTAGAACATTTTATTAAAGAATATTTTACATAGAGAAAAGGCACAACTTAAAGAATTTTCATAAAATGAACACGGAATAACCAGCACCGACTTCAAGAAATATGGCAGGGCCGGCCCCATGGCCGAGTAGTTGAGTTCGCGTGCTCCGCTTTGGCGGCCCAGGGTTTCGCTAGTTTGGATCCTGGGTGCAGACACGGCACTGCTCATCAGGCCACGCTGAGGCGGCATCCCACATGCCACAACTAGAAGGACCCACAACTAAAAATATGCAACTATGTACTGGGGGGCTTTGGGGAGAAGAAAAAACCCACGAGATTGGCAACAGATGTGAGCTTAGGGCCAACCTTTAAAAAAAGAGAAACAGGACATTCCCAGCCCCCCCAGGGCGCCCCGCTCCTGGACCTCTTTTCCAATCACTACCCCCAAAGGTGACCACTACCCTACTTCTGACCGCATGTTAATTTTGCCTGACTTGGGGTTTTAAGTCACTAGAGTCGTACCGTCTGGACCCTTTCGTGTCTGGTTTCAGCCGTGCTATGGGTAGCTGTGCTCTAGTCTTCCGTGGGGTAAATATACAAAATTTCTCTATTCACTCTGGGTGGACGGGCATTGGGGCGGTTTTTCCTCCGGGCTGTAGTGAATAAACTTGTGCGGACACCCTTGTGCACGTGTTTTGATGAACACACGGACGCGGGACACATCGTGGGGTCACAACGTGGGCACGGGTTCAGACACGGTAGGTAGCATTTTCCAAAGTGGCTGGAAAGTATATGAGAATTTGCCTGAACTTTTTAAATTTTATTTTCTCGTGTAACTATTTCAAAGTTCAGAAAGATGGGATCTAAACTTATTTTTAAAAGGAAATTGCACAGCTATCATAAAAGGAAAATCGGGATCACTTGCCACAAATAAAAGGTTATAACAACTATTATAAAAAGTAATCACTCTTAAAAAGGTCCGTCTAAAACCTATTAAAAAGCTCCCCACTGAAGAGCGCCTCACCCGCGGATGACACGTCCGAAGAGACCGCTGGAGGGGACATTGCGGGTTCCCACCCTGCCGGAGGGACCCCGATTTTGTTGGGGTTCCCACCGCTCCACCAGCTGTGAGCCCCACGGGCGGCTGGGCCCGCCCCCCGCTCCAGGGAAGGCCCTGATTGGTCTGAAGTGAGCCGATGGGCACGTGACCCAATTCTGGCCAATGGGGGGTTTGGCACGTTGTGCGGGCTGCACCTGCCGCTGGCTTCTGTGCTGGGCGCGCTGGGCCGAGTTGCTGTGTTTCTCTGAGCCTCGGTTTCTTCACCTGCCATGTGGCTGATCAAGGTAGGAGGGGGGACAGGTCCCGTGTGCCTAACGCTCAGCCAGCGCCCCACTCTTAGGAGCACCTCTCACATGGCTGTCCTGGGCAGAGGGCTCGCCCGGTCCTTCCCCACCAGCTTCTGGGACGGGGTCTTGAGATGCAGTCCTCTTGAGCAGCTTTCCATCTTAATTTGGGGAGAAACTAGAAAAAAAGTCTACAGTCAAGGCAGTGGGACAGCACTGACGTTCTGGGCCCTGCCCTGGGGAGGGGACCGAGGGGGAGAGGGTGGTAGTGAGGCTGGTCCAGAGCCGAGCTTTGCCTGCCTTGACTCATTTTATTCTTAGGACAATCCTGCGGACTAGGTCCCGTTATTATGCCCATTTTACAGATGAGGAAACTGAGGCCCAGAGAGTGACTCAGAGGGAATGTGGCAGAGCCGGATTTGAACCCAGACCATCTGATGCCCTAGCAATGATCCCCTGCTTTCTTGTAGGAGCCCTGATTTTATTTAAAGACCCTTGCCTCTCCCTGTGACTCAGGAAAGTGTGACGCACCCTCAGCTCTGGGGGGAATCCAAATTGGTCTCAGGCGGTTGCTTGGATCCCATTTCCTCTGCCAGAGATTGGTTAAACCCTGGGCATGGGAGCCAGTTCTGGCCAATGAGACATGAGGGAAGGGCTGCTGTGAGATTTGGGGAAGCTTTCTTGTTCTTCATGTGCTGGCTGTTGTGCCTGGATGTATTAACTGGAGCAGTGGCAGCCATTTTGTGGTCTTGAGGGAATTTGGGATGAGAATGAAGCAGAGGATGGGAAACCAGAAAGATGGAAAGAAGCTGGGGGCCCATGACAATGGGACTCAGAACTGCCGTCCTGATTTCTTGCTATGGGAATTACCAAGCGATCCCGTTGTGTAAGCTGATTTGAGCTGGGGTTTCCGTTTCTTGGATCGTAATGGATGTTACTGAACGACTATCAGCTGCCTGCAGACAGGGGCCGTGCCCTGGCTTGGTTGCTGTTGTATCTCCTGCTTGGAACGCTGCCTGGCCCTGAGGTGCTCAGTTAATATTTGTCAAATGAATTGACGAAGCAGAGTGGCTGGAACAACCAAATGAAAGCTCAAAGAGCAAGCACGGCAAAGGCCGGAATCCCCGAGGCGGCACTGTAGGCCTCGCATCAGTGTCCCAGCTCTCCTCAGGACCACCCACGGGCAAGGGGGTGCATGTTTCACAGGGGAGGAAACTGAGGCACGGCGAGGTTTGGAAAGATGACGCATGGATGGGAGGAGCCTGACCCGCCCGCGTGGGACACCCCTCACCCGCGGCTTGGACTCCAAGAGCCTTGAGAGTGGAGGCCAAGGGGCTCCGGCGTGTCCCGTTCCATAAATAGCTTCAAAGGAGGCCCAGGAGCGCGAACCGAAATTTCCCCTCCAGCCGGGAACTGCCTCACAGGTGCGCACGCCCCGCCCCTCACCTGGCCCGGGCTTGTCCCCACGCCCAGCCCGCCGGGCGCTGCTCCCAGCTGGCGGGGGATGGGCCCAGCCAAGCCTAGGGACCTCTGGGGGCGGGTCCTCCTCGGCTGCCGCCCGTGTCCCCACACGTCACCTCTCCCTGTGGGGCCTCCCCCCTGGGTGGGGGGGTTGGCTTAGGACACCAGGTGGTGAGTTCCAGGAGAAAGAGCAGGAGCCGAGGACTGGAGCTTCGAGAGGGGCTCCTTTCAGAGCGGGCAGACGACATTTCATCAAGGACAGGGAAGGCCAGAGAGCAAGGTAGGGCCATCTGGGGAAAAGCATTTCAAGTGGAAGGAACAGTCAGTGCAAGGGCCCTGAGGCAGCACTGCAGATGTGTTTGAGGAAGCCACCCAGGCCCTTCCCCTTCCCTGCTGCATCCGTCTTGCTTTTCTGGTCCCGGCAACATAGTCTAGCGAAATGGAGCATCCTGGGATGGCAGGTGCGATGACATTGACAATTCAAACCGACCACATTCCACAGGGGGGCCAGGGAGCCATATTTTTGGGTACAGGGACATCAACCCTGTGTCGCCTGTGGCTGCTTACTCCATCGCTGGCCTGAAGGCCTCTTCTGAGCAGTGGAAATGACAGCGACAACAGTGACCCATCTGGACCTCCGGGATGGTGCAGAGAAGGCTCCGGAGCCAGATGGAGCTGGGCTCAAAGGTGTCTCGCTTCCCAGGTGATGGCCTGGGCTGGTGGTGCCTCCCGAACCTTGGTTTCCTCATGTGTGTGGTGGGGACGGTAGTAGTTCCAGTTTTATCAGGTTACCGGGCGCCTCAGCGAGAACGAAAAGTAGCTTACGCTTATAAAGCGCTTACTACGTGCCTGGCAGTGCCTGCTTTACGCACATTAATTCATGATTTTCACAGTAATCCTACAAGAGAGGGTCTGTTCCCCATTGTGCAGATTACGAAACAGGCTCAGAGAGGTTGAATAACTTGCCCAAGGCCACACAGCCGGCCGTCTGGTTCCATGGTATGTGTACCTAACCATCCTGCCACACAGCCCATCTAGATCAGTGACCTTGGGAGAGGCTCCCGAGCCCGCGGCCCGTCTTAAAGGGCTCTTGGAGAGCGCTCTGTGAGATGCGGAAGGCCCCAGCTCTTGAGGCCTGTGGAGGGTCTTGGACTGTGTCAACTCACTGGATTCCCAGAAGCACCGGTGATGTTGGCCAGGCAGGGAGTGTGGCCCATTTTACAGACGAGGGAAACTGAGGCTCAGGGAGGTGAAGCGAGTTGCCCATCCTAACACCCCAGCCATGCTGGCCTGTTGTCCATTCTCTGAACGTACCAAGTCACTTCCCACGGCCTGGGCTTTGTGTCTGCTCTTCCTTCCCCCAGACTGCTGTTCCCGCACCTTCTGGCTCCTCCTTCTCAACCTTTGGACGCCATCTTCAGTGTCACCTCCTTCGGGAAGCCCTCCCTCCCTGGTCACCCCGTCTCAGACCTGTCTCTCTCCCCTCCCTCCAGCTCTCTCGCTCTCTCGGTGCCCAGGTTGCTACCTTTGTGGCAAAAACCAACATTTTCACCATATTCTTTCTTCACTTGTCTGTTTTCTGACTCCCCAAGTCCCGCCCGGAAGGGAAGGGGCTCCACGCAGGGCATTAAGTGGCCTCTGCCCTCTGAATGAGGCACTGCCCCCAGAGGCCAGTTCCACAGCCTGACCCTGCTGCAGGGCGCCCGGACGGACGGCCGGGCCCTCTCTCCACACCCTGGACTCCCGGCTCCACGCACGTCCCATTCACTGCTGGGTCCCAGGGCCAGCCTGAGACACGTTTGTTGAGTGACTGAATGAGGTGTCAGAATCCAGATCTGGTTCAAAACTGTGGATTCTTTCCATTTCAACTTGCTTTCCCTGCTACCTGGGGCCTCCCCCGGGATTTTGGGGCCGTGTGCACACAGTGTGGGGCCGTCAACAAGGGCACTAAAAGGCCTGGAGGGCCCCTCGGAGTCAGGCGAACCTGCCACTTGGACATTTTTAGAGTGAGAATTATTATTGGCTCCGTCGGGCAGAAGCCAGAGGGGACCCAGGAGGGACCCACGTGCTCGACTCCAAGACCACAGGCCTCGCCGGCGGCGGACAGGCCTCTGGGTTCTGATCTGTGCTTGACCAGAGGCCTGAGCTCTGGGCCGTCACGGGCCACGCAGGCCAGGGCCGCTCCGAGGGCCGGGGGCCGCAGCCCCTGCGTGCGGACTCCTCCCGCATCCCGACAGCCGGGCACGGCCGCCGCCCTGGGAAGGCAGGGTCTGTTCTCGGCTTCCCAGGCCCAGCTGGGAGGTCAGGCCACCCAGGGGCTAATTCCTGACATTCTCCGGGAGGCTGAGAAACAGCAAATGTGGCGCAAAGATGCCGGAAAGGAGACCTCCTTGAATCTCAGGAAAAAACCCAGAAGCGCACGCAGGGACGTCCAAAACCAGATGTCCACGCTTAAAAAAAAGAAAGAGCTTTCGTTATGCATCTTTACACAGTTCACATGGGACATGGTTAAAGTAGTCGCCCCCACCTCAGCCCCAGCTCCCAGCCCCACCACCGCCGCCCGAGGCAACTCCTGGTATCGATCTCCTGTTCCTGCAGCCGCTCCAGGCTCCCACCACGTCCCTGCCCGTACTGCCCCCCCCATTCCTTCTCCTTATACTGGCCTCCTTCTTGTCCTTGAATACGCCAGGCGTGTTCCCACCCCAGGGCCTTTGCACAGGCTGCACCTTCTGCCCGTTCCGTTTCTGCCCAGATACCACATGGTTCCCTCCCTCACCTCTGTTGGGTGGTTGCTCACATGTCAGCTTCCTGCCTGGGGCCTCCCCACCCCAGTGGTACACACTGTCTTCCTTTCCTGATTTATTTTTTCTTCCAGCACTTAGCACCTTTGGATACAATGTATAATGGATTCATTTGCTTTTCCTCAGGCATCTCCCCTTCTGAATGTCAGCTCCGAGCAGCAGAGGCTTTGCCTGTCTCTGTCACTGCTGAATTCCCTCCACCTGGCGTGGCGCCTAGCACATAGTAGGCACTCCTGAATTAATAAACACCCTTCCGGAAGCATGCATGAGAGTCAAGCATGTACGTGCACATTTACCCCCCCCTCCGTTTTTGCACAGAAGGTCCCACGTTGCGCTGCCAGCTCTGCACCTGCCTCTGTACCCGCAGTGTAGCTGGGAGCTCTGCCCTGGGAACGCACAGCCTGTGCTCGCTCGGCAGGCTGCAGACTGCTCCCCTGGAGGAGCGCCCGGCACGCACGCAGCCAGCCCACCGGGGTCCCCTTGGGCCGTGCTGGCCGCCCACACGTGGGGCTGTGGGCACCGCTGTCCCCGCTGGATGTCTCCCCTTGAAGGCACAAGTCTCTGTTCGGTCCTGCCCTGGTGCAGAGACTCAGGCAGATGCCTGGGGGACAGGAGAACACCCCAGAAATGCAGCCCTGGGGGACAGCGGGCCGGCTGTCCTCAGAGGTAATCAGGCCGTCAGACAGGGGCTTGATCCTGTTCCCCATCCTTCTTTCTGAAAGGCACACGGTGTCATAAATAAAGGCGCAGATGCCAGGAAGGGGGGAGGGTGGTGACACTGCAGTTTCTTGCAGCCAGTGTGGGGGTGGGGAGGGCTCCTGCAGGACTGTGGGGCTGGAGGGGGCTCCCGACGCCTCTGTGCGGGGAGGGACGGGGATCTGGGGCGCGCCCGGTCCCTCCAAAGCCCCCTGTGGCCTGAAATTTAACTTTGCTTTGAACAGCCGCATGTTTTTCTTACCCTTTAAAGGTTTTTCAGCCCCCAGGCATTGACATAACTTCCTATTTGGAGTGTCCGCTCCCCACTGATGCCCATTCCTGAGGGCCGGGCCTGATCTCCTTCACTGTTCCATCCCGCAGCACCCGGCACACAGTAGGAGCTTACTAAGTGCGCACTGAATGGACGAAGCTGGGATGCATGCATGGAAACCAATCTTTTCCACCTCCTGCCTGCCCTTTTGAAAGAGGATGCCCCGGGCACGAGGAAGTCTCTGCTTCCCGCTCCCCCGCCCCTTTCATTCTGGGTGGGAACCCCCGACTGCTGAGGGGGAACTGGCCTGGGGAGCCGATGCTTTGCAGGGGTCACGAACAGGCCAGCCCCCCCGAATGTGCGGTTTGGTGCACTTGTGTTTTAAACAGAGGGTGGCTGTGAATGCCTGGGGACAGGCGAGGCGTGGGCCACAGGCCCCACCCATCTCTATTATCACTTCTCCTCCGGTCACTGGCTCGCTCCTGCCGGGCCCTGTGGACTTTTCAGTTTGCAACCCCTGTTTTAAGGCACGTGAAAAGTGTGAAAACTGTGTGGGAGATGTTCCGTGCGTCCCCAGGCCCGGGGTGCACGTGAGGCTGGCCCCGGAGATGCTCCTCAGGGCCGTCACTGAGAGAGGCCGCGAGAGTGAGGGTTTCCTTGCATGTGCTCCCCAGGCCAGCCGGGGGCTTTGGGCTGGCTGGGGTCAAGAGGCTCAGAGCCCCGTGCCCTGCAGCCTGCGTTCTGACTTTCTAAACGCCTGGCTTCCCCAGGCCTGCCCAGGGGGCATTTTGGGGGGCAGGCCCGCGGGAGCAGCTGGAAGCTGGGTCGGATGCCGTGGTCGCCCTGTGGACCCAGTTCGCGGGCACGGGCGTCTCCTGGGTGCCGGGCCCCGGGCTGTGCTGGGGAGACCCCGCCGGCCTGCAGGTTGAGATGGATGGAGGGAGGCAAAGTCTGGACTCTGAAATATGACAGAGGAGAGAGTGCTAGAAAAGAGGGCTGAGAGGCTGCCATTCCCACTCGTGTCTGGGTTCTCCAGGGCCGGGCCTGACCCCCGGCCAGCCCCCTTCTCTCCTGTGTGTCATCCATTCATTCATTCCCAACACATCTTAATCCACTGCCTCCTGTGGGCTGGGGAGACAGCAGTGAGCTAGACAGATGAGGTCTCTGCTCTCAGGGAGCTGACATTCTGGTGACAAAAGACAAGATATAAGTGACAAACGCCCCAGATAATTTTAGGTGGTGATAAATGGTGAAGAGAATGAACGAGTGACGGGTTAGCGAGTGCCTTGGGGGTGCTAGACAGAGGGTCAGTGAGGGCCTCTCTCAGGAGGCGACATTGAGCTGGGACCTGAAGTCAGAAGATTGCTGTCTCAGGCAGAGGGAACAGCAAGTGCAAAGGTCCTGGGGCAGGGGTGAGCTCGATAGCTTGCCAAGTATTTAGGAGGGAATGGTTGAATGATTGCAAAGGGACAGTGGGACCAGAGCGTAAGGGCAGAATTTGGCCCCAGTGGGCCAGAGCCTTCTGGATGTAGACCACATCCCTCACCCTGTTCCCATCCGGCCAGGGCCACTTACTACATGGTGCCCATCGTCCTTGGTGACTTCCTGAACTCAGTCTCAGTCTCCTCACCCATAAAGTGGGTATAGTGACAGTCTCACCCTCACGAAGGCTTAAGGAGAGGTGTGGGAAGCTCTTAGCTAGTATTGTTACTAACCTGCAGTCCGGGGGGCTTAGAGGCTGGCTGGGGGCAGAGTGTTCTTTGGCAATTTTTCAAAGCTGCTGTTCCCATCAGTTACTTGTGGATCCCTGGGGTTGCCGCTCAGAGCGCGGGAGCAAGCCGTCCCGAGGCGCTGGAGAGGAGCCGACCTGCGGGGCTGGCGGTGGGCGGGGCTCGGCGGCGGCTCCTCCCAGCTCGGGCCTGCGGAGCGGGGTTCTGAGCGCCCCTCTGGAATCACTAGCTGAGTGAGTCCAGCAAGTGAGGCTCTTACTCTCCCTGGGCCTCAGTTTCCCCATCTGTAACGTGGGGTCAATACCAGGACCTCCCCTCTGAGAGTTTCTGGGGAGAGTTCATGAGATCCCGCCGCCCAGGAGGCCGGATTAATAACCGGGTTGACGGGAGTGGGTGAGAGACGGCAGATGCTCTTCGGAAAGACGCCTCCCCACTCCTGGCCTCGGTGTTTCCATCTGCACCACGGCCCGCGCAGAGGACGCTGCCCTTGGAGTCTCTGCTTGGCTCCCTTGAGGGGTTTCCAGGTGACCCCAGGACGTTACAAAGCCGACGGTCTCCCTGCCTGACCCCCTCCTATGCCTCCAGCCTCAGCCAAACCCCAGGGCAACCCTTGGGAGGCAGAAGCCAGGAGAGGGAACCCCTAAAGGTACCCCAAACCCTCCTCTTCCAGGGCCAAACCCCAGCTGGATCTCCTGACAATGCAGATCCGGAGTGTTCTCAGGTGACACTGGGGATGGGCCTAGGAGGGCTGCCTGCTGGGGGGAGCTGGCTGGGGGGCCCCCTGTTCCCACTCTCCCTCCCCCAGCCCCTGGGGACTGCCAGACCCTCCTTCTGCAGCTCTGGCTTTTTGCCGGTGGATTCCCACGGGCCGGTTGGATAGCAGCGGAGCTGGGGGGCCAGACCCCGGGGTGGGGTGGGGACCCTTGACCTGTGACCCCCTCTGTTCCAAGCTGCAAACTGCTCCTCGCCCCTCCACATACACTCCCATTTTTCCAGATTTTGTTAGCCCCAGGTGCTCTCCCCACCCCCCCACCCCCCCCAAGAACTAGCAGCCGGAGGGGGCAGAGAAGGACAAACTGCCGCAGGGGAGGCGGGCAGCCCCCGCCTGCTGGCAGGAGGCGCGCTGGGCCCTGGAAACCGCATGGCCGCCTCCCCGCCGCAGCCATTGCCGCTCCCCCTGGGGGTTCTCAGATGTTGGCAGATGGCACAACTGAATCTGCTGAGACGCCGCTCCAAAAAAGGAAAGTTGAACTGAAAAAAAAAAAATTCAAACTCTCCCACATCTTAAGGGAAGCAGGGGAGGAGGGAGGCTCGGCCGGGGCTCCCGTGCCCTCTGCTGTTGAAACAGACCTCCCCTGGTTGGGGGGGCATCCTGGGCGGGGGTAGGAGGGGGCGAATGAGGACAGCCAGTTGTCAGGGCCGCCAGCGGGGTTCCTGTCGGAGCTGTGAGCGCCTGTGTGCGGCGGTCCACACGTGTGCTTGTCTGTGACCCGCCATGCGTGTGCTCCTGGACGTGTGTGCCCCACCACAGGCTTGCAGCATCGAGTCTGCGCATCTGTGTCCCTGAATGTCCCAAGTGGGTTCACTCAACAACGCATTATGGAGCCCTACCGTGAAAGAGCAGCGTCCAGCGTCAGGAATCCCCACCCCCACGAGACGGGGGTTCTAGTGTGTGCATTCGTGTGTGCGTCCCACTGTTTATCTGTGGGTGACCTTAGATTCGAGTCCACGTCCCAGGCTGCGCCATGTCTGCCGGGGTGGGGGCGTGAGTATCCCCGCGGGCTCTCCTCGCCTGCATCTGGGGAGGCTCAGCGTGGGAATGTTCGCTGCTGCGAGTTCTGCGTCCTACTGTGCGCTACAGCGGCCGGGACTGAGCTGGACCGCGCGTGTCCCCGCGCATCTGCGTGCGGCCCTCCTCGTGAGCCTCCTCCCCATCCACTGGCCACTCCTGAGTTAGAATTTAATAGCTGAAACGCAATTCCAGGGAAGTATCTGGGGCTGGGGAGGAGGAGGAGGGCTAAAAAGAAACTCGGCCTCGCGCCCAAGTGTGTGTGTGTGTGCGCGCGCGTGTGCGGGCGAGTGGTGCGCGCAGGGCCAGGCGGGCGATGCGGGCCCTTTAAGGAGCCGGAGGGGGCCGGGCCGGGGCGGGCGGGGGGCCGAGCCACCGCCTCCCGGGCTCCCGCCCCGCCCCCTCCTCCCCCTCCCGCCGCCGCCGCCACCGCCGCCCGGGAGCGGAGCCGCGGGCAGACCGGGCCGCACCGGAGCCCCGCGTCCGCCCGCGCCCCGCCCGAGCCGTGCGCCCGCGCCCTGCGCCCCGCGATGCGCGCTAAGTTGCGGGCCGGGGACCCGGGGCCGGCGCCCTAGGAGGCGGCGGCGGGAGGATCGCGTCCCGGCTGGAGGCCGGGCCTGCTGCGCGCCCCTAGCCGGATCCGCACCGCCGCTTGCCTGAGCGCCCGGGCGGCCTGAGCGCGTCCCGAGCCCGGGCGCCGCCGCCGCCACCTCCGCGAGGTGAGTTGGGACCGGGGGTCCCCGCGGAGGGCGGGGGGGAGGCGCGGGGCACGCTTCCGGGGGATCGGGGGAAGCTCGGGCTGCGCACGCGGCGGAGTTGGCCGGGCCCCTGCACTCCCGAGTTGGCGCTCTCGGGGGGTGGCCTGCTGGGGAGCTAGGCGCCCCAGCGACACTGCGGCCCGCGTGCGTGGGGGCGCCGGGGAACTTAGGGGAACTCCAGCTCCCCAGCGAGGGGGCGGGAAGGAGGGAAGTGGTGTGGGGGTGGGCCGGCGGGGGGGCGCCCTGGAAATGCGCAGGGCAGCCCCCCACCGAGTGCCCCAGCCCTGGGGGCATGGCCGCCATGCGCCTCCCTCCTCCCCAAGCAGCCCCGGACTTGGGGGAGCGACGCTGCGCCTTATTTTCCAGCGGTCAGAGCGGGTTTGGGGAGCTCTTGGAGATGGCACCCCGGGTCCCCGGCCTGGCTCCTGTGGAGGGGCGCATGGGGGCTTCCCGCCGGCTGGGGGGAGGGGGCTGGCGGCGCGGCCGCTCCAGGTCAAGGGACCGGGGGGTGCTGGGTGGGGGTGCCCCCGGGAGAGGCGCCCCTTGTTCCCCCCTCCCCCGCGGGCCGGTGTTCCTGGTGTCTGGGCCTGCCTCCCGCTGCTGGTGACGCCTCATTGGGCCGCCTCCTGGTCCCTCCCCCGGGCTGTGTGGATACTTCGGATGCCACTAGTTTGGGAAGTTGGAATTCAGAGCTGATCCCACTTGGGCTGGACCCAGAGGCCCCAGGTCCATGTGCTGGGGGAGCATCCCCAGAGACCCGTGGGGAGCTGGGGAACCGTGGGGCGCGCCTTCCTCACCCCGAACGCTTGCAGGAAAAAGCCCGAGGGAGGGAGGGAGAGAGGGCCAGGCGGGCGGGCGGGCGGGAGGGAGGGACACGCTGTACCTGTGAGCCGCCGTCGCCCGGGCCCAATTAGCGTGGGGCGCCCGGCGTTATTTTTACATTGTAGGTCTGTGTTTTTGGAAGCGCGTGTCCTCCGCCGGCTGTGCGCGCTCCGGCTCTCCCAGGGTCTGGTGCAGGCGGCGGAGGCGGATCTGTGCTGGCGGCTCTGCCTCCTCCCTTCCTCCCCCTCCTCCTCCCCCCCTGTTGGTGAGAACTGGTTTTATTATGATTTTTTTTCCCTTTTGCAGATTTGGAGGAAGGATGTGTGAGGGAGGGAGGGAGGGGGGAGGGGAGAGGATCCCTGTGGGCTGGATGGGGGAGTTCTGGGCTCGTTGGGTTGTCTTATCGGTGGCCTTGACTTTGCCCTTTTTAGACCAGATCTGGGTCCCTGCGGCTTCTTTGATAGAAGGGGCTCTGCGCGCCGGCAGAGCCGGGGGGGGGGGGGGGGGGGGGGGAGGGGGGGGGCGGCCCGGGCGTTGCTGTGCACGTCGTCGTGGGTGGCCTGTGCTTTTTTTTTTGGTGGGGGGGCTAGCAGTGAGAGAAAGGAAAAGACGCGAGCCGGGAGAGCCGAGCCCCTCAGAGCCCAGGCTGCCGCTCAACTCCTTGGGTTCGAATCTTACTTTTGTCACTTTGCTGGCAGCGTGACCCTGGACCATTACTAAGCGTCTCTGTGCCCCAGGGTTCTCATCTGCAAAGTGGGAGGATGGCAGCCCCGAGTTTAGAGGGTGGTTGTGAGCCCCGAGGGTAATACTGCATAGAGGGGGTTTGTGTGTGTGTTACCAGGACCACTGTTATTGTTATTATTATTTCTGGGTTCTAAAACTGGGCTTTTAATCCAGCGGCCTGGGCATCTCTTGCCTGGGGAATGGAGGGTCTAGGGGCGAGGGGGCCTTCTTTCCAGCCCATCGGCTTTTCCCGGTGAGGATGGAGCAGGGCAGATGGTGCCTTCGGCCCATTGGACAGATGCGCAGACCAAGGCGCCCCCTGGGGCGGTCTGGGTCCGGCCTCCCCACGCCCGCCGCCGCGTCCCCCTTGGAGATGCTCCTGCGCGCGGTGCCCGGGGCGTCGCGGGGCCCAGACGCGGGGGCGGAGCCGGCGGCCCAGCCCTGGCCCTTCCCGGGGAGCCATTGGCGCTGGCTCCGATCGATACTATTGACGAATCCATGTCCATGGTAACGTGGCTGTCAGGCCCGGGTGAGGGATGCAGACCCCTCGTGGGGCTGCTGCGCGCCCCCTCCCTCCCTCGGCGAGGCTTTGGCTGCGTGGGAAGGATTTATTTGGCATAATCCGTTCTTTTCCCTCCATTAATAATTCTCATGCCGCCTCCTAAAGATTTGCGAGAGCTCTGCGAGCACGCACGGAGCTGCCGGAAAGCGGGGCGCTGGAGACAGGCCCGCAGCGAGATGGTCCCCGCCGGGGCGCCTGGGCGGGCCCCCAGCGCCTGCCGTTCGTGCTGGGGAGGCTGCCGGGCCTGCTTCCCCCTGACCGCGAGCTGGGGGTGTCCTTGTTCTGTGTTCCCACCCCCCACCTGAGGCTGGGGGTGCAGAGCTGGGGGTTCACGCTGAGAGTTTTAGGGGGACGGTCTGCACCTAGGCAGTCCCCGGCTGGCGGCTGGGGGGTCTCCTGGGCTGAGAAGCCGAGACGCCAGGCGGGAGGGCTGGCCCGGCCCCCCTCCCACGGCTCCCCAGGCGGCGCCCCCATCACAGGCCCCTGAGGCGGCGGGTGTGCTTTTCTCTCCTCTTCTGTTTCCTTTTCTTGTCTCCTCGCCAACAGCAGCCTCCCCGGGTGACACTTCTGAGACTGCGCTCCCTGCAAAGGGGCCAGCTTGCCGGACCTGGGGATTCCTGCCCCAGGCACCCGGGGAGGGCCAGGCAGCCCAGGGACAGGCCAGAGGTGGCATCATGAAAGGCCTTGTCCCAGAGGTGGGTATGGGGGTCCCCAGGGAAGTGACGCTTAGGAGAGGCCACTGACATCCTTTGAGGGTCCTTGGAGGTGGGGAAGAGGCTTTACAACCTATCAAGTGAACTTTGGTCTAAGGGCCGGAAAATACTATGTATCACATAATACCCATAACAACCAACATATAAAGCACCTAGTGTGTGCCAGGCTCTGCCCTCAACAGGAATCCACTCGTTTACGCTTCATTACCACCCTGTAAAGTCAGTGCTATTATCATCCCATTCTATAGAGGGTGACATTGAAGCACAGAGAGGTTAAGTGACTAGCCCAAGGTCACACAGTTTGGATGTGGCACCGACGACGGTCATTTGGTGCAGCAAGAATTGACGGCAGACCTGCTCTGGGGCGCTGCCGTCGAGGATCGGAATGAAGGAATTATGTTTCTGATTTGAGCAGCACCTACAGACTTCTGCCCCAGGGGGCAGGAGACTGAGCGCTTCTCCCCAGGATTTGGGGAGGAGACACTGCCAGCAGCAGGCCTGGCCTTTCTTTGAAGTCTCTTTTTATCTTAAACATTCATGCAAATTTGGCATTCGCTCTGGCGACAGGGCTGTGTTTATTTTGAAATGAAAACAGGGTTTTGAATTATTTAGCATGGCGTGTCCGGGCTGCAGACAGCCGCATCGGGAGTGTCCGCACGCCGGCGGCAGCCCTGCGCTGCTTGTGGCTGGAGACCTTGAGGGGTCCTGGGTGGACGGACAGATGGCAGCTTTTTCTCGTTTTACAGATGATGTAGGTCAGGGGCCGGCCCAGGCCAAGGTCGCACAGTGGTGTGACTTCCATTTATTAATGATCAAAATCATCGTAATTATCAACCCTACTTTAGGCTAAAGTGAGACTGCTGCACCCAGGCACTTCCGCCTCGCCAAGCCCAGTTGGGCGAGGAAGATTCTTTCGGTTCCTGAGTCCGTGAAGAGCCCCCGACACAGTAGGGGAGGACGTCTGGGCTGGGAGGGTTCTGTCCACGATCCCCATGAGGGAACCCGCTGAGCATTTCTCGTCCCACTGAGTTCAGGTCCTGGCAGTGATATCCCAGGGCGGTGCCCCGGGGCTGGGCTGTTTCCTGCCCCGCCCCAGGCTGTGAAATGAGCACAGCGCCCTCCACCCGTGGGGCAGTGTCGAGGATCCAGGGACAGAAGACTGAGCGTTGGGATTGCTGTTTGGCTCTGGGCAGGTTACTTAACTTCTCTGAGCCTCAGCTTGCTCATCTCTAAGAAGGGGATGATGATGATATTTCTGACTTTGTTGTCGTGAGGCCCTCTGTCACGATCTTTGTCATGGGAGCTGCTGTTACTTCAGCTCGCCCTTTGGAGACGGAAGGCTTCCCTGTGGAATCGATTGTCGAGCCCAGGTCCTCACCGACGGGCTGGCTGAGCACGACCCATTCCTCCCTCTGAAGGGCTGCTGGGAAGGACCCTCTCGTGGGACTGTCTCTTTACCTGAGCCCCAGGCCGGGCGGGGCTTGTTGCCCTCTGGAGACTGCAGGCTCCTCTCCTGTCGGGCTGGGGGGGTGATTGACAGATGTGCGGGGCTCCCTCCCTGTGACCTTCCATCACTGTGCTGTGAGGAGCTTGGAGGCCTGGGCAGCCTGGAGAATGGGGGGAGGGCAGAGGGGCCTCTGGGGGGAGGACCGAGCCTCCCCTCCACCTGGAGATGGTTCTAGAAAGGCCTCCTTTGAAGTCGGACTTGAGTTCAAATCCCGCTTCCATCCGTTAATAACTGGAACAAAGCCTCTGATCTTCCAGCCTCAATTTTCTCACCTTAAAGGGGGCGGGGCGGGGGAGCCCGCCTCGGGGGACAGTCTCTGCGGTGGTGGGAGCTGTTGCAGACCTGCCTGCGCTGCAGGCAGCCGCGGGGCGCATGTGGCTGTTGAGCGCTTGAGATGTGGCTGGTGCAACTGGACTGGTAGTTTCGTTTCGTTTTAATTGACTTAAATTTAAACAGCCACGTGTGGCCGTGGCTCCTGGCGGCCTGGCCGGACGACGCGGGTTGGACGGTGAAGTGAGAGCCGGTGCGCGGGAGCAGGGCCTGGTCCTAGCGCCTCACTTTTCCCTTCCCCGTGTGTTTTCCTCTGCCCGGTGCTGGCGTGGCTGTCCTCTTGTTGGCACCCCTTCTGCGGCCCTGTGTCCCCAGCAAAGCCCAGGCCCTCCGCCCCGTCTCCCTCGCCTCGCCCTCGCCCCCCCTCCTGTCCCTCAGGCCCTGGAGCGGTGCCCTCAGTGGACCCTTGGTGACCCTCTGTGACGGTGGGCACGTTCTCGACGTGCCCCGTCCTGGGCCGGAGCCGCCAGCCGCGTGGGCACTGAGCGATTGCAGCGAGGCTAGTGGGCCGAGGACTGGAATGGCACTTTTATTTCTTTCTGATCAATTTCGATGGCCCCGATAGGCTCGGGGCCTCCGTCCCCGTTGGGCAGCGCGGCCCTCTGCCTTGTTCCCTCTGGTGACACAGGGTCAGACGCCGCTTCCCAGGCCCCTGGCTGAGCAGTCTTCTTGTTTTGGCCCCACGAGGCCGCTGTCCCAGGGCCAGGGGAGCTCTTGCTCAGTGGCCCCACTTCCGTCCCTGGCTGTCATTTCTCAGGCTCGGGAGGCAGCTCTGGGCCTGGGCGGAGTGCAGGCAGCACTCTTGTGTGTCCCCCCCCACCCCCCCGGCCATCCTGGGGGCTGTTTCCAGGGGCGCCACCAGGCCCTGTGTTTCATTCTGTGGTGGAGTCGTGCATCACGGAGGTCTTTCCATGTCGATAACAACTACCTTCACTCTGTTTTCTCGATAACGTTTCTTTGTATTTGTCATTAGAAAAATATAGAAAACCGAAAGGTAACACGCTCAGGCTCTGCCCCTTGCTTTGGGCTTTATACAGACTTATTTTGTAAAAGAAAATGCAAGGGCCTGTGAAAAAATTAAAACAAGGGTAGAGAGGTGTGGAGGGAGGTCTCCTTCCCGTTTTGCCCTCCCCGTCGCTGTCCCCGGGCAGACAGGCGGAACCTCCCCTCGGAGCCCCTCTGGCCGTGCACCCCCACACGGACGTGGATGTGGGCTCCGTTTAGAAACACACACACAGATAGCGTCACACCGTATTCTCATCTTACTTTCCTCCCTTCGATTATAACATATCTTGTAGTTTATTCCAGAAGTTATAGAGCAGAGGTCAGCAAACTGTGGCCCTCGGGCCAACCAGCCCGCCGCCTGTTTTTATCTGATGCGCAAGCTGAGAATGGTTTTTACATTAAAAAAATTTTTTTGTTTTTTGCTGAGGAAGATTGTCGCTGAGCTAACATCTGTGCCCGTCTTCCTCCATTTTGTATGTGGGATGCTGCCCCAGCATGGCTTGGGAGGCAGTGTGTAGGTCTGCGCCCAGGATCCAAACCCGCGAACCCCGGGGTGCAGAAGTGGAGCACGTGAACTTAACCACTATGCCACTGGGCCAGGCCAGCTTTTTATTTTTTATTTTTTTTTATTTTTTGAGGAAGATTAGCCCTGAGCTAACTGCTGCCAGTCCTCCTCTTTTTGCCGAGGAAGACTGGCCCTGAGCTAACATCCATGCCCATCTTCCTCTGCTTTATATGTGGGATACCTACCACAGCATGGCGTGCCAAGCGGTGCCATGTCTGCACCTGGGATTCGAACCGGCGAACCCCGGGCCGCCAAAGCGGAACATGCGCACTTAACCACTGTGCCACCAGGTCGGCCCCTACATTTTTTGATGGTTGAAAAAAATGAAAAGAAGAAGAACCTTTTGTGACATGTGAAACTACGTGAGTTTGAGATTTCAGTGTCCGTGAGTAAAGTTTTATTGGCATGTGGCGGCGCCCGTTCGTTCACGTGTTGTCTGCGGCTGGTTTCCGGCTACAACTGCTAAGCTGAGGAGTTGGGACAGAGGCCAGCAGGCTCACAAAGCCTGAAATATTTATTCTCTGGTCCTTTACAGAAAATGTCTGCCCGTCTCTGACCTGGAGTGACCCCTCCTTCTTGTTAACTTCCACATAAGCTTGCGGGGTTTTCACTGTGAGTCTGAGGGTCACACCGTGCGGGTCACACCCTCCCCCCGGCCTGGCTCACTGTTCTTGCTCAGTTGTGCTTATGCTCATGGTTATAGTTTGCTGTTGTGGAATGAGGTAGGAAAGGGGGATGGTTAAGGCAGCAGGCAGTCTGGCTGACTTCTGGCATGATCTTTGGCCTCTTATATGATGCCCGAGGCTGTAACCCCTTCTTATAGCACGTCATAGTCGCTGTAGCATCTTCTGTACATGGTGACATAGTTTTCACAATTTTTGCAAAGTCACGTATAACCATCTTGTTTCCCACTTTGCTTTGGCTGTTAGGAAGCTCAGAGTCGAATTTGCAGCCTGCTTCAACAGTCTGGGCCTGTGTCTGGTTTGGTTTTACCTACTTCATCCTGATTTCAGATTAGCCTGTCCCTGATGTTTCCCTTTGCTCTGACCTTGCTCTCTGATTCTATCTTATCCTGTGCATTCTTAAAACTCGTCTCAGCTCTTGAGGGCTGACCTGCAGTGGGGCAGGAGTCAAGAAGAGGAAAACACGCTGCAGGATGCTTCTGAGCTTGTGTCCCCTGCGTGCCTGTGAGGTGGTCTCCCGATGGACGGTTCTGGCAGGAAGCCGTGGCCTGGCCCCGTGGAGTGTCTTAAGCAAGGTCAGACCCTCCACAAGACCTGGGCTCTCTGGATGTCCCCCTTGTTTGGGACTTGGGAAGACGACAGGGAGGGACTTGGACGGTGAAAGATGTCCCTGTTGGGGGCCCCGCGGCCCTTGTGACCCGCTGGCCTTAGAAGGGGGCCCTGGAGGGGGGCAGGCGGCGAGCCTCCTCCCCTTGCCCTGGATGCAGCGTCCCGTCTGGGACCCGGGGCTAGGGATCTTGGGATTGTTGCCTGGCCGTGCTGCGGGCGTGTCCCCCTGCGGGCCCCCGGGGCGCCTCAGTCCAGCCACAGCTCTGCGCTGCTTCCTCCTGGCCCGGCTGCCTCTCTGAGCTGGAGGAAGCAGAAGAGCGGCCGTGGGGCTGCTGTGGGTGGAGTTGGGAGGCGGCGGCCGCCCGCAGGGGCGTGCGCCTGGCCTGGGAGGCCTGGAGGCCCCCGGGGTCCGCCTCGCCCGGGTCGGGGCCGAGGCCTTGGTGACCTGTGCTTGCGTCACAGGGCCTGTGCACGGTCTCAGATGAGCCACTGTCCGAATCCCCGTCCGCCTCTTGCTGGCTGTGCGATGCCGCCTAGGACGAGAGCCGCTGTGCCGGGCCCCCACTGTGCCCATGGGTGAAACCCAGCCGCAGGCGGAGGTGAGGCAAGGGTGCTGTGGGGGCCCCCTGAGCCTCGAGTCCTCCCTGCAGGCCACCTCCCAGCCCCTCCCGTCCGTCCACGGCTCATCAGCCAGGGGCCGGCGGGGCTGGGCAGTGGGTCCAGCAGCCTCCTCCCTGCTCACGGATGTCCCCAAGGGGCCTCAGGCACAGCCCTCCCCAGACTGGCCCCTGCCCCCTGCCCCCAGACCCCAGCCTGGGCTTCCTCCCTGAGTGGGGGCATGGGCCAGAGCCCTGGGGTCACCGAGCCATCCTCTCGCCCGCCCAGCGCCGGCCGTGGCCTCCTCCCTCCCTGGTCCCCAGTGTCCCTTCTGCCCCACAGTCCAACCTCTGTGGCAGCTGCCAGGCGGGGCCACGGCGGCGGTGAGGGACGTGAGCTGGCCCTGAGCCCTGTGGGTTTCCCGCCACTTCCTGCACGGAATCCAGGCCCTTCTCGTCGCCCAGGGGCCTGTGTGCCCACCGCCTCCGACCCCTGGTCTGCTGGGGGGACTGGTGGCAGGGCAGTTCAATGTGGGGGAGGGTGGCTTTCTCCCTGTGGCCCCGGGGGCCCCTCTGGGAGATGCTGTCAGCCAGGAGCCCCGCAGCCTGGCCCCGTGGGAGGAGGCCCTTGCTGGCCGCGCGCTGAACCCCGGTGCCACCGCAGACCCTCTGGGAGCACCGCCCGTGCTGCGGCCCGTCTCCGTGGCCATGGCAACCGCCTGGCACCGGGGCCCTGCTCGTTAGGCTAACGAGGCGAGCCTGCTGGGCTGGGTGGGGAGATGCGGGGGCTCCGCTGGGCTGGTGCGCCAGGCCCCTGGACTGGGAGCGGAGCGGAGGGCCCAGCGGGAGTCGGGGGCCCCTCTGGGGTCCTGAGGGCTCGGACCAGGTCCACAGGGTGGGGTTTGGGTGGGAGTTATGTGAGGGGGTGACCCGGGTGCCTCCTGTGACAGTCACACCAGGGGAGGACGGAAGCCGGGGTTGAGCTGGGGGCTCTCACTGCCCCCTGCCGGCTCCCACCGCCCGAATGTGTTGAACCACCTTTGCTCTCGCCACCTGGACTCCCCGCACCCCGTCCAGGCCGCTGTCCAGGGTGGAATAGTGTCCCCCCGAACTCAGGTTCCTCCCGGAACCTCAGCTGGGGACCTTGTTTGGAAATAGGGTCGTTGCAGATGTAATGAGTTGAGGGGAGGTCACGCTGGAGTGGGGTGGGCCCGAATCCAACATGACGGGTCCTTCTAAGAGAAGAGAAGGCAGGGGGTGGGGGGGGGGGGTGGACGAGCAGAGACGAGCGATGCAGCTGCAGCCAAGGAACCTTCCGGCCAGGAGACCAGGTAACAGACCCTCCCTCGGGGCCTCCGGGAGGAGCCACGCTGCCCGTGCCTGGGTCTCCCACGCCGGCCTCCAGAACTGCAGGAGAAGACGCCCCGTTGTTCTGAGCTGTGGGCATTGGTGACAGCAGCCCAGGAGCTCACGCGGCTGCCGTCACGCTGGCCTGGACTGTTGCCATAGCCCCTCCCGGGTCCCCTGACCATCTGTTCCCCACGTGCCCCGTTGCAGATCCAGGTCAGGTCCTGTCCCCCCCATGCAGGTCGCCCTTCACTGTGTGGGTGTTTCAGTTCGCTGCGTGGATGTTCCCTTGTCGTTCTTTGGAGGCAGGCTGGGACACACAGCTGGACGACCCCAGGTGCCTGGGGGACATAAGCCTGTGTCCCGTGAGTGGGCGGCCTCTGGGTGCTGTTGTGGCCAACACAGCCTCCCCACCCCATCCCAGGAAGGGGGCTTGTGGGGCCCAGACCAGCTCCCCAGGCAGCCTAGGGCACATTCCCGGGGCCGGTAAGGCCTGGCTGCCATCTGCTGAGAGAGGAGACCCCAGTTTGCTCCAGGACCCTCAGGGCCGGACGCCCGGCTCCCTTTCTGGGGCGGAGTTCTGTCTCTCTGTGCCTCGGTTTCTGCATCTGTGAAAGGCGGTAACTGCTTCCCGCCTCATAGGGGAGTGGGGCAGCTGGGCGCTGGGGGCCTCTGTGACGTGGCCTGTTGGGGACAGGGTGTGTCCCCACCCTCCGTGTCTGGTCTCTGGGCAGCGCTGGGCAGGGTGGGTGTTACGGGGCCCTGAGCTGAGGGGGTGGGGCGCTGCAGCGAGCTCACCGGGCACCTGCTTGGTGAGGCTCATTTTAACCCCATGTGGCCAGAACTGTTAATTTCTGCATTCAGTGGTGGGGAAACTGAGGCACAGAGTGGCGACGTCAGTGGTCCAGGGCACGCGGCTTGTAAGCGCCTTCCTGGGTGGGCGGCTGTCATGGCTGGAGCCTGGCCTGTCCTCAGGTCTCCCTTTCCCCTAGACTGTAGGCCCGGAGCGGGTGGCCGGCATCCATCCTGTGCCCAGCCTGGGCGTCTCGGCCCTCCGCCCTGCCCCCACTGGCCCGGCCCCCTTGGGGTCACCCTCGCAGGCGCCAGGCCGCAGCGGCCCTGCCGTGCAGGAAGCTGACCCCACTGTTTGGGCTACAAATAGCAGCCGCAGCGTGAGCAGGAAGCTGCCTGTTGTGGCACCTGGGCCCGGGCTGCACCCCATTCGCGGCAGCACCTCCTGGAACGTGCTTCTCTGGGGCGAGCGCCAGGGCGGAAGGTGTGTGCGCCTGGGGTTGCTCTGCGGGTTTGCTGTGTGACCTTCGGGCTCTCGCTGCCCTCTCTGTGCCCTTGAGCCCTGGGCCGTGTGTCTGGCCGCCTCTGCTCCCTGTGCTGTGAGGAGTGTTTCCGGGGTGTTGGGATGGCAGCCAGGGGGCTGCAGAGGGCACCGTGGGTTGTTTGACATTGAGAGGGGGCTGGGAGGAAGGTAAGAGGCGGGGCATTGAGAGCATCTGGGGAGGGGCGCTGGGCCCTATCTAGACATCAGGGAGGGAGGGGCTTGGGGAACTTGCCGAGGTGGAACCACCTGGAGGGCCCTGCCCTGGGAGCTGGGCCGTGAGGGGAGCTGAGCATTTGAGACCCATCTCAACTGCTGGGTCGCTATGATTTTTGCATAACCTCTCTGGGCCTTGATATACTCCTCCCAGGTCTCTGGCAGGAAAGAGCCCCACAAGGGCTTTGAAGCAAGGAGAGTGTTTCACGCGCCCTCCGTCGTCTTCCGGGCTGCGATGGTTGACACTGTTAATGTTACTCTGTTGTTACCGGGCAGGATCCACCTTGTCCTTGTCTCGACTGGCAGGTCCCTGGGGGCCCTGGCTCCTGGGCAGGGGTGCGAGCGGGCGTGGTCAGCAGCAGCTGTGGGGGTGCTGACCCACAGCAGGGATGTCCTGAGTGGCTCTGCTTCCCCAGTCCCTGTTGCCCACTGCTCCCCCGTCGCTGGCAGGCACCCGCCGTGGGGTGAGGGCGAGGCCGGCTCGGTCCTTTGGACGTTTTCCCAAGCGCGCGTCTGGCTGCAGGTCAGTGGTGCCTTGCAAAGGCCTCCATCCCCACCGAGGTTACGTGCTTTGCTGGTGCGAGCAGCATTCTTGACCTAGAATGCGTGGACGTGAAGATGTATAGGTTTCGACATGGTGGCTTCCCTGTTATGGATCTTAATGGAGTGTGGGGAGTACAACAGGGCGATTTGTGACTGGTCCGAGAAAAACAAAAACCGTTGCCCAAGAATATTGATTGATGAATTGCTTGTTGTCATCCTAGGGAGGGAGGTCTCTCGTGAGAGGCCGTAGGGCTCTGCCTGATTCACATTTCCGTCAAAGGCTAGAGTCAGCACCACCAAGGGCGTGTATTCACCATACAGGTGACACAGCTGGGCCGGCCCACTCATGCTCTGTAGGAGTGGAGACTAAGCCACGTGGACCCCAATAATTGCCTTTCAGAGTTCAGGGTTTGTGGGGTGGGCCGTAGGAGCAGTTCCCTAGAGGCCTGGAGCTTTTTGGAGCCTGTCGTAGGCAGGATAATGGTCTCCCCCAAAGACGCCTGTGTTCTAAGCCCCGGGAGCCGTGAATATATTGTTACACGGCAAAGGGGAGTGAAGGTTTGCAGATGGAATCAAGGCCGCTCATCAGCTGACCTTGAGATGGGGTCGTTGTCCTGGACGATCCTGGTGGGCAAAGTAATCACAAGTGTCCTTGTGAGGAGGGAGTGGGAGGTCTAACCAGAGATTTGAAGATGGTGGGCTGGGGGCTTTGAGGATGGAGGAAGGGGCCAGGGGCCCAGGGACGCCGGCAGCGTCTCGAAGCTGAAAAAGACGGGAGCATCTCTGCCCAGAGCTTCCGGAAGGAGCTTGGTCCCACCGGCCCCTTGCTTTCAGCCCTGTCACGTCATCGCAGACGCCCGGCGTCCAGAAGGAGAAGATAAGGAATCTGTGCTGTTCTGAGCCACCCCACCCTGGTCATTCCTGATGGTGGGGACAGAAACTCACGCGGAGCCCGCATCCTCCCGAGAGCCAGCAGCCGGAGCGACACACTCGTTGAGATGCTGGTGTATCCCTGCCCTGGTGACCTTCGAGTCAGGTGGCCGCTCGGTGTCTTGGCCTTGACCTGGGGTTGTGGTGAGCGGCCTGCAGACTGTGAAGGGCTGTGCTGGAGAAAAACGAAGTGCAAAGGGAACGTCCAGAAGCAGAGAGACGGCCGTTTGGAGGCTTTGCTGAGAGGACAGGGCGACGTGAGGTGGGGATGGTTTTCTTGCTCCGCGTCTTCTTAATTCCTTCAATTCCAGTGGGGCTGCCTGGCCCAGTGAAGGGCCAGAAAGAAAATATGTCCCCAGCTTGTCCCCCTCCCGTGACGAGCCTCGGTGGATTGTCCCATGCGGCCCTGAGCCCAAGAGGCAGGTGCTCCAGACGCTTGGAGCGGGCGGGCGACGCCACAGCCCGCTTCCTTCCAGCGTTAGTGGAAAGAGGAAGACGATGGCCCACGCCAAGGCCCCGGCCGCGCCCAGAAACCTGAAGCCTGCAGTTGACGAAACTCCATCCTTCGGGGTCAGCTGCTCCTGCCTGCCCGTGAGGAGGCCCCGCCACCCGGCCCCGGGGACCTGCCCTCCTGGACGGCCTTCGCGGGGCCAGGGGCAGAGGGGAGCAGGTGGGCGGGCCCCAGCCCGCCTCGGTCCCGCGGGCCAGGCCTGGGGCTGCCAGCTCAGGAGGCTGCCTTTTATTAAAACCAAGGTTAGGGTGACTTTCAGGTCCCCGAATCCTCTTCCTGGCAGCGGCCGTGCCTCAGCTGGACTCGTGCCCTCCCAATCCAGGTCTTCATCGTCCCCAGGCCTCTGCGGGGACCCCCGCACGCCGGGCCGGCCCCCTCCGCTGGAAGGTGGCGCGGATGTGTTTGCGCGCCCTGCTCTGCGGTCTGCTGTCAGCCAGCGTCGGGAGCTGCCGGCTTTGCGGGTCAGAAGGGGTCGAATGGCGACAGCTTTTGTATAACTCACCCCAGTGATTTCCTCTTCCCGTTTAGACAGGCCGCAGACCCGGGTGGCTACGAGCCACGATTCTGATAGCTCGGGTTCCCGTCCCCCCCACCGTGGTCCCTTACCAGCCAGGAGGCGTCAGGCATCTCGGCTTGCCATGCCTCAGTTTCTCTGATATGTAAAACATGAAGGTTAGAATGGTAATATACAAGGTGTTTAGACCTGTGTAGCTATCGTTATTTTTAAATTTTTATTTATTTATTTATTTTTGCTGAGGAAGATTGGCCCTGAGCTAATATCTGTGCCAATCCTCCTCTTTTTGCTGGGGAAGACTGGCCCTGAGCTAACATCTGTGCCCTTCTTCCTCTGTTTTATGTGTGGGACACCACCTCAGCATGGCTCCATGAGTGCTGCCATGTCTGCGCCCAGGATCCAAACTGGTGAAACAGAGCGTGAGAGCTTAACCACTTGGCCACGGGGCCGGCCCCTCGATTAATTTTTTTAATTATGATTTTGTGATGTGTTGGCGCTGTTAGATCTAGTTGACGCATTTTAGCTTCCGCGTGGATGATATTTTGTCACGGGGACTCATGGCATGTGATTGGTGTGTTTCCTGGAGATGTCACCCGGTCGTTGGCAGCGTGTGGGGGCTTCTCCGAGTGCCTCTGGGGGCTCCCGCGCTGTCCCTTGTCCTCGGCGGTTTCCCGGGAGGGGCTTGTCGCAGAAGGCGCTGCAGGGGGCCGCCCCAGCGGACCGGCACTGTGCAGGGCGTGGGATCCCCCGGCCAGGCCCTCGGGGTGGGGGCTGTGGTTTGCCAGCTGCCTCACGAGGAAGACTTTTGGTTTTTAGAAGCAGAACAGACGTGTTCTCTGTAAATGGGAAATTAAGAAACAAAAAGCCTGCCCATAAAGAAATACGACCACGTTCCCACCGCCCAGGAGAGCCCGTCGTTATCTCCGTGTTCCAGGGTTTGATGAAAAGAGCCGGCTCCGGCCTCTGCTGCCTGGAAGGGACGCGGCGAGGGGCGGAGAGCTGTGCGTGTCTGCAGCCCTGGCCCGCTGAGTGGCCTCCTCTGGGACGGGTGGGGGTCCTGCTGCCTCTGGCTGGGGCTTTGAGTCAGGGGACCTGGGCTCGAGTGCCCCCTCTGTCCTGCAGCAGCTGTGTGACACGGGGCACAAAGCCTCACCCCTCGGAGCCACTGTGACCTCGTCTGTGTGCAGGGTTGTTGTGCAGCCTGCACGTAGTAGGCGCTCAGTTGATGCTTAAGGGAGTGCACTTCAGCTGGGTTTCTCAGCCTGGGCGCTGCTGACCTTTGGGGCCGGATTATTTTGGTTGGGTGCCCTGTGTACAGTAGGATGTTTAGCAGCATCCTGCTCTCTACCCACTAGGTGCCAGTGACCCCCCCCACCCCCGCATTGTGACAACCAGAAAAGACCTCGCCCAGTGTCCCCCAAGGGGCGCAGTCGCCCACCACCCCGCCTTGGTACCCCTCTGGTGCCTGGCGGGGTCCCAGAGGGCTGTCTGGAGGGCACGGCGAAGCGTTCTTTGGAGCCTGTGCCGCGTGTGGACTTTGTTCCCTAGGTTCCTGCTGTGCCAGGAGCTGTCCTGGGTGCCGGGACGCAGCTGGGAGCAGGGCAGGCCTGTGCCCCCTCCCCGCACAGCGGGCCCTGCCCACCTGCCCTGGCTTGGCATCGGGATGTGGTGGTGACTTAAGGGTCGTTCTGCCTCAGTTTCCCCCTCTGAAATGGCGCAAGGGTTGTCGTGAGGGTTGCAGGTGACCCTGTGAGGGTCTTTTGCCTTGGGCTGACTGTGGCCTTTCCGGGCTTCAGTTTCCCTGTCTGGAAAATGGGAAAGTGCTTCCCTCCTGGTTGCCGTGGGGATTAAGTGAGTCACTTCGCCCGGACGTGTGCGCAGTAGGTGCTTTGTGACGGTGAGCAGATGGTGTGTGCACGACTCTGAAGGCCGCTGCGCGCATCTGCCCTGGGGTCACCGCAGCTGGCCGGGCGGGAGGCCCACGAACCCCCGCCTCCGCCCCGTGCCTGGCCTGGCTGTGTGGTCTCCACCAGTTGGGGCTCAGCCGCCATCCCCCCCCCCACCGACCCTGGGGAGCCGGCTCGGGGCAGATCCCTAAGGCGATTAAGTGGGTTCATTTGATCCTGGATGTGAACTTGAATGGGCGGCTTACCTCCTGGAGACGAAAGCCGGCGGGCGCTGGGCCACCTGGCCCAGGCAGGAGTGCGGGATTTTGTCCTCCACCCCTGCCAAGCTGGGGCCTGCGCCGGGGGCTTTTGCCCGCCCGCCTCCAGCCCCTTCGGCCGCCTGCCCGACTGAGGGCTGTGTGCCTTCTGTGCGCTTCCCGCGGTGGCAGGCACAGGCCGCCTTAATTCATTTGATCCTCTCAATCTCCTGAGCGAGCAGCCCCCATCACTTTCCCCCTGTTACAGGCAAGCAGCTCAGCTCAGAGAGGTCAGCTAACTTCCCCAGCACCCCACAGCATCCTGACAACCCTGACAGTAATTACAGCATATACTTGGAAAATCTCTTTTACTCTTTGGCACTGAAATTCCTCCTTGATACGGTCCTGACTTTGCCCAGAATTAGCAACAACAACAGCAATCAGTGTAACGCCCCAACTAGGAAGGGAGACGAGGAGCTGCTGGCTCGCGCTCAGAGTCAGTAAGTGCAGGTTCGAGACGAGTGACATCAGAAGCGTTTCGGTGCTGAAAAGACATGAAAGTCCCATTAAAAAAACCCGCGTTTGGATCTGTTCCGGCAGGTTGTTTAGCAGCCGGGTTGTTTGAAACTTGTGTGAGGAGGGTGACTTGTCCCCCGGCTGAGCGCCAGTCACGGGACAGCCCCAAACATCCCTGCACATTTCTGAGACGCTCCGGGGTGGGGACACTGCCAGGGACCCCCCTCTGCTCTCACAGCACATACCACCAGCAGTGACAGTGTGCTCGTCCCGATGGGCTGGGACCGCTGCGGTTGAGATGCTTTCTGCAATAATGACAACAACATGCTGCAGGAGACGACCACTGTGGTTGAAACCCTCTCCCTTTCCGTATCAATAATAGTAACAAAAGCAATAACGTCAGAGCAGGCGCTGGGATCCCCCCAGCCCCCTCTGCTTGGACGACTGCAGTAGCCTCCTCCTGGGCCCTGAGTCCACCCTTGCCCCTGCCGCCTGTTCCCCGTGCTGCAGCCAGAGGGACCCTGTCGGAAGGAGAGTGGACTCCTCAGCTCCTGTCCCGTACCCTCCGCCCTCTTCCTCCAGGACTGAAGCCGGAAGCCTGAGGCCCTGGGGAGCCACCCTACGCTCGCTTCTGCTTTGCTGCAGCCACACACCTGCCCACCCCCGGGCCTTTGCACTTGCTGTTCCCACCCCTGGAATGTTGTTCCCTAGAGATCAGAGTGACTCAGTCACTTCTGCGTCATTGCCTCCCCACATCAGGTCACTTCTAGGGGTGCAGGTGCTGGGTCTGTCTCATCTGCTTCGGGGCCCCGGTGCCTGGAATGGGGTCAGGACGTGGCAGGGGCGAGGCCAGCTGGTGTCGATGCCTGAATGCGTCCCTGACCTGGAGCAGGCGGGCGGGTGCTGGACGCGGGGTCCTTGTTCCTCAAGTGGCTGATGCCCTGTCCGGAACCGGCCAGACCAGTGGGCAGTGGTCCCCACCCCAGTGCTGTTTCCTGCCCAGGGAGAGGCTGTGGGGGGCCCAGTGGGTGCGGTCGGCGGGCCACGTCCCAACCTGGGGGAGATGCCACTGTCGTCTGGTGGGTCCAGGCCAGAGACGCTGTAAATGCCCCACGGTGTGCAGAGCGGCCCCACAGCCAGGAAGGATGTGGCCCAGCGTGGGCAGGGCGAGGTCCAGAGCCCACATGGGCCTTCGGTGTCTGGGCTGCACCTGGCGGGCCGGCGAGGGCAAGGCAGACCCTGGTTCCCTTTTCCTGCTGTGAGGCCCAGAGCGTGCGCCGGGCAGGGTCTCCAGGCCTCCCAGGCTTGCTTGTCCTTGCTGTCACCAGCCTCCCTTGGGGATGTGTCCCATGCCTGTCAGGATCCCACAGTCTGGCCGCCACGACCCCCCTTCCCCAGGGCTGAGAGACAGTTGGAAGCTCTGAGAATTGCAGGTGTCAGGTGGCAAGTCCCCCTGAGGGTCCCCTCCCGTGCTGTTTATAGATGGGGAGGCCGAGGCCCAGAGAGGGTGAGGAGCTGGCTCAGGATCACACTGCACAGCAGGGCCTGGACACCAGAGGCCTGACAGTTGAGCAGGGAAGTTCCCTCAGCAGGGGACATCAGCTCTGGGGCTCCCACGGTCCCCTCCCTTCTGCTAGCTGGCTCCTCCCACTGGCCGGATTCCACATCATCACAGTCGTGATGATTATTTACTTGCTGGTTTGACAGATATTTTACTATTTCGTGTTTGTGTGTATGTATATACTTGGTCACATTGCATTTCTGTATTACTTATAACATTATTTATATTTACTTTTCTTATTTAAAAAAAGCATAATTGGCTTATCCTCCCAATAGAATACTATTCGGCCCTAAAAAGGAACAAAGTGCTGATCCATGTTAGAATGTGGGTGAAGACGATGCTGAGGGAAAGGAGCCCGGCGCCAAAGGCCGCAGGTGTGAGATTCCGCTGATGTGAAACGTCCAGAACAGGCAAAGCCACAGAGACAGGAAGATAGCGGTTTCCGGGGGCTGGGGGAGGGGGTGTAGGGGGAGACCGCTGGTGGGTCTGGGTCCCTTTGGGGTGATGGAAATGTTTTGAAACGAGACAGAGGTGGTGTTTTCACAACATCGTGAAGGAAGTTAATGCCCCTGAACTGTTCACTTTCTATGGTTAAGCTTACGTTGTGTGAATTTCACTTCAATAAAAAGACAGTTTGGGAACTGAAAAAGGTAAGTATTGAGCTCTTACTGTCTGCTAGGCCCTCTGTATGCATCTGCTCACTGAGTCTCTAAGGCCGCCCTGTGAGATGAGAGTTTCCATTTCACAGGTGAGGAAGTGGCTCAGAGATGTTAAGCAACATGCCCAGGGTCACACAGCTGGAAAGCAGTGGAACCGGGAAACTCGAACTGGAGTCTCCAGCCAGATCCTGAGGTCACCACAGGGCGGCCTGCCAGGCAGCTGTAGAAGCCTGTGCCCCAGTGGGGCCCTCCTGTGTGCCTCTCCAGCAACGTGCGGCCCCAGGGGCACTGCTGTGCCGGGCTGCTGGGCCCTCAGGGGCCCCTGGTTGTGCGAATCCAGGGGTGATCCGTTCATCTGGTGTGCACGGAGCGTTGCTCACCCACCGGTGGAGAGGGACCCCCGGCACAGGGGCTGTCCCGCGGCCCTGTCCCTGCCCCCTCGTGGCCGCAGAAGCAGGAACTTGCCAGCGCAGCTGTGAATCAGCGCGCCTCACTCGGGGAGCGGGGCCCCCGGGCTCTTTTCAGTTTCCGCTGAGTTTTCTCGCTCTGACTCAGTGTCACCCGGGCCGCCCCGGGGACCTGGGCTTCTGAGCACCTGCAGGCGGGGTGCTGCTCACGTGGGACGTCGGAAAGCGCCGCGGGGCCTGGGTGCACGGCCTGCGCCTGGGCCTCCGCCTCGGGCTCCCGGGCGCTGCAGGCGCGCCCGGGGGGTTTCCTGGCGTCTCTCCACCCGACGGCGACGCGAGGGGCAGCACGTGGCCGGGGCGTGCGCGGGGATTTGGGGCGGACGGAGGGACACGCAGGGGCCCGTGCCCCGTCCCTCTCCGGGTCCCGTCCGTGTCTGGGCGTCCCCCGAGGCCGCGCTCCGTGTGCGATCACCGCGCGGCTCAGGGCTTGGGGCTGGGGTCCCAGGTGCGAGGGGCGTTGACCGACGTCCGAGCAGGGTCGGGGCTGGGAGCCCGGACCTGGAGCTTGGACCGAGCGCCTGCTGTGTGCCGGCGCGTATTGCACACCGAGTAGTTCCTGGCATCACCTCTCCTTTACAGATGGGGAAACCGAGGCTCAGGGCAGCGAGGCCGCTCCCTCGGGCTTTGCAGAAAGGCGCAGCTGGATGTGACCGGGCGCCTGCGCTCAGCCACCCCGGTCCTCCGCTCCACTCCATGGCAGAAGGAGCAGCCTCAGAGAAGTGGAGCGATGGCGGTGGGGTCGCCCACCCGGCGCGTGGTGCCCCTGGGATCCGATCCGGGTCGCAGGCCACTCGGGGCTGCTGGGACTCTGCATGGGCTCCCGTCTGTGCCGTGGGCACCCCCGGAGGGTGGTCTGGTCCCTCCTGGTGCGCAGGTCACCGATGCGGGGCGCGCCCCCGGCCTGCGCGGGGCGGGGGTGGTCTTGGGAGAGTCGAGCTTGCGAGTGGGGAGCACGCAGAGGGAGGCCGTGGGGGCGAGGGGTCGAGGGGGTGCTGGAGGAAGTGTGCAGGGGTCCCGGTCTCTGTCTCAGGACTGGTCAGCGGGAATCCCCCCTCCCCCCCCGGGGGCCGGACTCGCTGGAAGATCCCCTGGACCCCTGGTGACAAATCTCTTTCACCCTCTCTTGACCCGACAATTAATTGCTTCTGGCGATCGATCGATCGATGGCTCCAGGGCACCTGGGCTCTCCCAGGCAGCCCCCCGCCCCGCCCAGCAGACACCGATGGCGCAGACCCTGCTCCTGGGCCGGGGAGCCGGGGGCAGAGGCGGGAAGGGTCTGCCGCGGTTTCCCTCCTGAGGGACCCCCTGGATCCCGGCCAGGCCTCCCCCAGGGGAGCCAGCCGAGCAGCTAACGCTGGGGGCGCTTGCTCTGTGCGCCTACGTGCAGAGCCTGAATTCTCTTTACGGCGAGCGGTCCCGTCGGCTCCCACCCCCGAGGGGCTCCCCGGCGGAGGTGATGCGTGTGGTTAGAGCTGCCGCCCCATGCAAATCGCAGCTGTGGGAACCGGGCCGCTTTCTCCGGCTCTGCCTCGCTGCCCCCATCTGTGAAATGGGCCCAGTCCCGGTGGCCCGTGCGTGGGGCGCTGGTAAAACTGAGCCAGGGAAAGGGCTTTGGGCGGCGCCTGGCGCAGGGACCCCCTGGGAGCGGGGCTCCAGGGCCCCGCGGTGTCGCACGGTGGCGGACAGACAGGTGGACGCACAGATGCTGCTCGGTGCGGCCCCCTCCGCAGGCCTCGGAGCGAAGCCCCACCCTCACGGCCTGGGCCTGGGCTGGCGGGAAGCCCGGTGCCCAGCGCGCCGCCCCCTCCTCCCGCAGCGCGCGGTCGATAGCCCGGCTCCTTCCTGGCGTCTAATTGCTCCTGTGGCCGCCATCTCCGCAGATGGCCCCGCGCCTCGGAGCGCGGAGACGGGCGGGGCGGGAGGCTCCTGAGAAGCGTGTCCGCGTTGAATTTGGGGTGGAGAGTGGAGAATGGGGCGGCCGAGGGCGGGCGCCTGGGTTTTCCCCCCCGTCCTCGCTGGCCGTGTCATCTCCGGTACGTTGCTGAACGTGTTTGGGCCTCAGTTTCCCCACCTGTGAGGTGGTGCCGGGATCGTGCCCACTGGCAGGGCAGTGAGATGGTCCAGGGCCTGGCGGCAGTGAGTGCGTGTGGGAGGGGCTGTAATTGTGGTTACCCCAGCCCTCTGCGGAGCCCAGAGGGACTTGGGGGCTGGGGGTGCTCGTGGGCAGGGGTCAGGCTGGCTCCCCAGCTCTCCCTGACCATGTGCCCTCCTGGGCTGGACCCGGGGCCCCCTTGAGTGTGCTGTGTCCCCCACCATTGGATGGCTGTGCCTCCTTGTTTGAGCCCCTTTGGATGGGGCTGTGTGTCCCTCCTTGCATGAGCCTGGGCCCCTTCTGTTGGTCACAGCCCCCTGTCCCCTTTTAGTCCTAGCCCAGGCCCTGTCCGCTCACTCGCAGCCCTGGGGTCCCTGTGGGGCAGTGGGGGAGGGATGGGGAGGAGAGAGGCCCCCTCCTGCGCCCCCACCCCCAGCGGTCCAGTGGGCACAGTCCGTGGGTGGGACTCAGGGAGCAGGGTGAACCCCAGGTGACGGCCTCTGCAGCTTCAAGGAGAGCCGTAGGGGCCGGCCGCCCCAGCTGTCACTTGCGAAGGAACATGAAATATACTGGTGGCTTCTAAATGGAAGGGCTGTGGAGTGTGCCTGCCTCACGCTCCTGCTGTCTGGGCTGCTCACTGCCACAGTCATGGATGGCCACACCTGGCCCCTGGGGACAGGAGAGGCTCCTTGATCCCCTGGTGTGAAAAGATGTGCCAGGCAGACCCCGGTGGCTCTGGGAGTGGCGTTGGGTCCTCCCCCGCCCTCCTAATGCCTCAGGGCTGTGGCCTGCCCCAGCTTTGGGTGCCTGGGTCACACTGTGCCTGAAGTCCCCAGAGTCCAACCTGCAGGGACTGCTTCTGGAGGTCATGCCCGCCCCTTGGGGGCCAGTGCCTGGATCTCTGGGGTCCCTGGGGTCCAGCTTAGGGACTCTGCAGAACACGCCCCGTGGCTCACTCTTTGTGGCCCAGCACAGTTCACATTGCTGGGCGTTGTGGCTGTGCAGAGGCTAACGTGGGGGTCACTTTCCTTTCCTCAGAGTGGCGGGTGGCATAGCAGCCCCTCAGGCCCTGGGGGGTTTTCTAGAACTTGCCCTGTGCCCACTGAGTGGTTCGAGGTGGGCAGGTGGGGGCTGCTGCGCCGAGGTCCTGGGCTGGAGTGGCAGAGCCGGCAGGCGCCCGGGGCCCAGCCCGCCGAGACGGCCCTGGTGCAGCTGGTGGTGCTGTGGGTTCGTCGTGGCTTCTGCTCCCTCCGGGGGCCCAGCGTCTGGCCTCTGCACTGACCGGGGAGAGGATCGCGGGGCGCCTGCCCACTGCAGGGGCCGCCGAGGTGGGTGGCAGCCAGGCCGTGTGGTCCCTCTCAGAGCCTCCATCTGTCCTTGGGGAGACGGGCGGGGCGGGGGCTCCGGAGGCCGCGGGGAGGACTAACTCGTCCCTGCTGTCTGGCTCGGCGTCTGACTAGCCCAGGAGGAGCCTCGAGCAGCCCCCCGTGCAGGGTTGGCCTCCGGTCCTGACCTCTCCTCTCACGACCCTACGACCCTGGGGCAATGACTCAGCCTCCTGCCTCAGTTTCTTCATCTGTAAAGTGGGGGTAGTAGGGAGCCTACCTAAGGGTGGTTGGAGGTAAGGAAGTAAGGGAGGGCTCGGCCCCGGGCCAGCTCTGAGCGGCTGAATGCTAGTTATGGCCACTATTATTATTGCTGTTGTTGGCTTTGTGACTGCAGCCACGTTGGAAATTGCTGAGTGTGAGGGAGTGAGGGCTGCCTGGAGGAGAGGACTGTGGGAGGTGCATGGGGGCTTGTCTGGGGGAGGGATTGGGTGAAAGACTGCAGGTCCAGCCTCCCCTGCTGCCTGCTGCAGTCCTGGCCCCACTGTGCGCCCGTGTGTACTCACTGCGTGCTGCCACTGGCTTGGGTCTGCTGTGAGCTGGCCGGGCCCACTGTGTGCCAGGCCCTCTCAGCTCTACTGTCAGCTGCACCCCACGGCGTTGGCCTCCTGTGGGCCTGGCCCTCCTCTGTTCCCAGCCTCCTTTGCTCTGAGCCTCACCCTGCTGGTCCCGCTGTGAATCTGGCTTTGGGCCAGGCCTCGAGGCCCCACTGAGGGATGAGGCAGGCCCTTTCCTGAAGGGCTCAGGGTCTGCTGGGCAGGCAGAGCTTTTGGGGGGGGGGTGGCAGTGAGGGCCAGGGCATGCCTGGATTGTCAAGAAAGGCTTATTCATGGGGGGAGGGCGTGACGGAGCTGGGCTTTGAGGGATGTGTAGGAGCTCTCTGAAGAGACAGCTTGCTGGTGGATGTACCAGGGCAAATTGTATTGGATGTACCAGGCCCATCCGATACGGGCCTCAGTCTGCTTGGCTGTGAAATGAGCACATTTGGGAGGAATTTGCTGGGGTCTCTGGGGGGGGTCAGAAAAGGATTTGAGTTTCAGCCCTTTTTTCATTTGCTTCCATCCAGCTGAGACACTTGGGACAGGTGACCATACCATGCCTCAGTTTCCCGGTTGTTCTTGGAGCGTTGTACCAGGCGCTGTTCTGAGGGGCTGTTGTGTATTAACACATTTAATCCTTACAGCAACCCTCTGAGGGGATGTGGTCCCCACCACTCAGTTTACAGGTGGCGACACAGAGGCACGGGGAGATGAAGGGGCTGGGCGCCGTGCAGAAGTGCGGAGCCGGGGCTGGAACCCGCTGACTCTGTTGCCGCCTGCCCGTTGTCTGCGGGCGTTGAGTGCTCCATCCACACTGTTCTCCTTCTCCGACGAAGACGTGCCTGCGGGGCCGCTGAGGGAGCGGCTGAGGCTGGAGGCCAGGAGGGAGCATTGTGCAATAGCGCCTTGAGGGGCCTGCAGGGTCAAGGCCTTGCCCCCCGGGCGGCTGCGGCAGGGCATGGTGGCAAAGGCCTGGAGGTGCTGGGGTGTGCTTGCCCCGGCTTGAGGCTGGAGCCCTGGATTCTGATCTTAGAAGAGACTCTGTGCAGAGGAGGCCTGGGCGAGGCTTGGGGAGGAGGTAGCCGCCTCTGTGGAGCCCTCAGGGATTGCCCCGCCTCGCACCTGTCCTGGGTTCTGTGTTACAGCAGAGGGTGCCTGCCCTCCTGTGCCCCTGCCCTGGAAATAACCCCCCACCCCCGGCCCCCTCCAGCCCTGCCGGCTCTTCCAGTTTAGCTGGTTCCCACCGCCAGGCCTTCCTGTGTGCTGTGCCTTCCTCCCGGAGCGCCCTACCTCCTAGTCTCTGTGGCCTGGGCTCCAGGCACCTCCTGAGGGCCCGCCTCCTCCTGCCTGTCCCCCATGTCATGTTCCGTCTGGCTTATGTCTGGCACTGAGCACTGTGCTTTGAAGTTATCGCGCTCGTTTATTCATGCCCCTGTGGGACGTTTGGATGTGGTGTGTGTGTCTGTGTCCCCCCATGGCCCTCGGCTCGTTTATTCATGCCCCGTGGGACGTTTGGATGTGGTGTGTGTGTCCGTGTCCCCCCTGGCCCTCGGCTCGTTTATTCATGCCCCGTGGGACGTTTGGATGTGGTGTGTGTGTCCGTGTCCCCCCATGGCCCTCGGCTCTGGCAAGCCTGTCGACTGGCAGAAGGGTGATGGTGTCCCCGTAGAAGCTGGACAGCTGCCTCTGGGTTCGAATCCTGGCTGGCTCTGCCCTCCTGCAGCTGTGTGGCCTTGGGCTAGTGGCTTCTGGTCTCTGAGCTGGGTGGATGGACATGTCTGGCTGGGGTGATCTGGGCATGCTTGGTGGAGGAGAAGGCTGTGCTGGTGCTGGGAGGGCAGAGAGGAGGGTGAGGGAGGGAGGTGGGCTGGATGGGGCTTGTTTGGGGCCTGGTGAGGGGCTGGTGCCTGGAGCGGGCGGGTCTCAGCCTGGGGCCCTGGGGGCCACTGGAGTGCTGGAGCCCGGGTGCGGTGGGCTGGGGGCTTGGGGCTGGTCCTCGCTCCTGTCTCTGCTTCGCTGGGAAACAGTCTGCTCAGCCCGGGGAGAGGAGGATGGGGCTGGAATTCAGCCGCTGTGCTCGGACGGGACAGGCCCATGGGTGCCCGCTGGGGCGCTGGAGGAGGGGCGCTGGTTTCCCGGCCAGCCTTTCTGGGCTGAGTGAGCGAGCATGGGAGCCTGTGGGCATGGGTCTAGCGTGCGTGGCAGCCTCCAGGCGTGGATGCGGGCGTGTGGGAGGCTGCGGGCGGGGATGCGGGCATGTGGGAGCGGGTGCCGTGTGTCCATTTGGGGACGGCAGGAGGGGCTGGCTGGGGTTGGAAGAAGATAAGATCTGATCTGGCGGCTGTCTTTCCGAGGTGGCTCCTGCGGAGGGTGCCCCCCGGGCCTGACCCTGCCTAGGCTCTCTGTGGGATCTGCTGCAGGGGACGGCCCTGGAGGCTCCAGGAGCGGGGGCTGGGCGGCCTGGAGGGACCTGGCCTCCCGGTCCTCAGCCTCTCGCAGGGCTTCTCTGGAGCTGCGGCCGATGGCGGGACCAAGTGCCACACCTGGGGGCATCAGAGTGGAAAAAACCCCCAAAGAACAGAAAAAGGGGCAGGAATTGTCCTGCAGGAGCCGCCTGCAGCTGCCCCTCTTAGGGGTCAGAAGGGGCCTGCCGGGGGGCCGGGCTCTTGGAGCTTAGCAGTCTCCCCGGGGTGGGGTGGCAGTAGTGGAGCGCTGGCTGTGTGCGCACTGGTTCTGCGCACACTTTACTCCCGCGTCCTGTGAGGCCAGCGTTTGATCATCGTGCCGGTTTGGGAGATGAGGACCCTGAGGTTCAGAAAGGTGGAGCTGCTTGTCCCAGGATGCACAGCCAGGAAGGGCAGAGCCCAGATTTGAACCCAGGGAGCCAGGAGTCCAGAACCCGAGCACACAGGCAGCTGCCTCCGCCTCTGGCCCTGGGCGAGCGGCCCGGGGTGGAGGAGGGGTCCCTGCAGGCCCACCGAAGACCGAGATGCTTGGGAATGAGCGGGCCCATCTTCCGGATGGGAGACCGAGCTCAGAGAGGGCTGGTGGCTTGCGCAAGCCCAGGCCGTCGGTGGGAGAGCTGGGGCCATGCCGCATTTTGGACCCTCTGCCTGCTGTGTGCTTTTTTTACTTGTTCTTTTTCGTGCAGAGGCAGACACAGTAGGGGGTGAGCAAACACTTGGGCTCAGAGTAGAGAGTAATTCACTATAAAGGGGACGCCTGTGGCCTCCTCCTTCTCCCCAGAGGGCGTCGGCATCGTTCCCTTCGTGGGAACCCCCTTGTGTTCTGTTCTGACCACCTCGGTGACCTCTCCGTGTGCCCAGGGGGTTGTGCCCTTCCCAGAATAGTGCAGCGGGACCCTGGCGGCTGAAGCCCTGGCGAGGGGCTCGTGCTGAGCGTAGGAGGCGGACGTCCCTCCGCGGGGCTGCGGGTGGCTGTGGTTCCTTCCGTTTCGTTGTGGAGAGTGTCCCATGGGCTGTCCCCTGGTTTATCCCTGAGCCCGTGGACGGAGAGAGGGCCTGTCTTCAGTGTTCTCGTGGTGAATCGAGCAGTATGAACATTCGTGTGCGAACCTCCGGTGGACTTTCGGGTTAGATACCGAGGAGTGGCCTTGTGGGGTCATACGGCTGCCCGCTGTGTCTCTAACTTTGTAAGAAACTGCCCACCTGTTTTCCAAAGTACTTGCCCCGTTTTGCATCCACCAGTGACGTCTGAGGGTTCCACCGACCTGCGTCCTCGGGGGCACTTGGTGTTGTCTGCCTGCCGTAGCCGTCCTGTGGGGGTGTGGTGCTGGTGCGTGGTTGTAACTTGCACTCTCCTGGTGGCTGAGATCTGGAGCGCCTTTTCCTGCGCCTGTCGGCCGTCTGTGGAGCCGCCTCTGTGAGGCGTTGTCAAGCCTGTCTGCCCCTTTCTCTAGGGTCCGCCGGCTCTTTGTTTGGGGGTGAGTTTCGTGTCCTGGAGCCTAGCTTTCATTGCGTGAGTTCTTACTCTGGGTTAGAAGTCCTCCAGTGAGGACAGTCGGCACCCCCTGGGGGTGTCCCTCACTGGCTATGGGCCCTCCAGGAAGTTAGTGGGGGATTTCCCAGGAACGCTGTGATGTGGGCCCGGGCCCCTTGGTGACCTTTCAGGTGTGCGAGCTGCCTCTGTAGCCACACAGTCTGTGACTTCCTGGCTGTGGGACGGAGGGCCTGAGACTGACTCTCTGAGCCTCAGTTTCCCCTCTGTCAGATGGGGTAGCAGTCCGTGCCTCACAGGGTTGTCGTGGGGAACACGTGGCCTGCTGTGTCCCCTGCACCAGCCTGGCGGGCACGGCAGCCTCTGCCCGAGGTTGACACACTGAGAGGCTGGATCTTTGCTAACAAGATGGTGTTTTCTCCTGCAGGTCCCCCGGAGTCTCTGAGGACACGGCGTCCCTGGAGGCCATTTCTGGTAGGTTTGTGTCTGTCCCCTCTCTCTGTCTGGGGGATTTGTGTGGCCGGGACCTTCCTTCTCATGGGCAGGGAGTCGGGAGTTGCTTGTGGATGTGGTGGGGGGCTCGGCGTGGCCGGCACCCCAGAGTTGGGAGCGGCTGGGGGAGGTTGTGGGGTCCCCCGGGGATGGGCTGCTTCTGGCCGAGCGCAGTGATGTTCAGCAGATCCCCAGGGAAGGGCGGCCCCTGACTGTGGCTGTGGGACGTGGGTTTTCTCCGTCTCGGGGTTCACGGGCACATGGCTTCAGTGCTCTGAAGGCGGGCTGCAGACGCGGGGCGGGCAGTGTCTGAGGAGGGGTCCCCGGGGTGGCGTGGCCAGTGTTGGAGGAGGCCCTCGCCAGACACCTGTGTGCCACGAGGTCACCGTGCACTGCCTCTTTCCCGCTGGGCGCCCAGGCCATGACTTTATCTCCCTGTGCCTCGACTTGCCCCCTGTAAGCTGGGGACAACACCAGTGTCCCACGTAGGGCGGCTGTGACCCTTGAACGGGCCAACGTGGACCAGCGCCGGCACAGGGGTGCTCTTGGCGTGGAGAGTCACAGTGAGTGCCCTTCACGGGTCACGCCGCTGTATGGGTGTCACAGCGGCGCTTCAGAACGGGCTGTGATCCTCATTTTATAAACGGGGAAACTGAGGCTTGGATGGGTCACCTGTCCCCAATCTCAGCTGAAGCAAAGAGCTGGGACTCGAACCCTTTGTTGACTCTCCCAGGAAAGCTGGCAAATTCCTCTCCAACGCGCTCACTTCATAGCCGAGCGGATGGCGGCTTGTTTGGGCCCACTGCCCCCTCCCCCAGAACCCCTGACGGCCGGGCGTCTCCCCAGATTGCTTCTACGCGGGGTGTCTCCCCGGATCGCTCCCAAGCCGGGGGTCTCCCCAGATTGTACCTACACCAGGGGGACTGGAGACTGGGCTCGGGGCACGGGTAGGGCTGGTGTCCGGGGAGAGGGAGGGCAGTCCCGGTGTGGGTGGTGCGGTGGGCAAAGGCCTGGAGGTGGGATCTGGCTGCTAGCCTGGTGGCGCATGGCGTTCTGTGTTTGATGTTGTTCCTTAACTGAGAGGCGGGGCACAGGGCTCCCGAGCAGGGACTCCAGAGCCTGCTGCCTGAGGGCAGAGCTCCCTCTGCCATGTATTATCTGTGTGACCTCGGGCAAGGCCCTTAGCTTCCCGGTGCCTCAGTTTCCCCATCTGTAAAATGGGGACAGAATCGAATCCCCCGTAGCGTTGGCGGGGATTGTTGCTAAGTTTCAGGTGTTTTGTAGGTTTCTTAAGCAGCCGGAAGACCTTTCAGAGGAGGGAGCTGAACTTGCGGCCCCCTCTCCCTGGGTCTGGTACCCGTCCCCCGGGCCGTGGGGCCCAGTGGGGGGAGGACAGGCTGCTGACCCAGGCCTGGGGAAGGCGGTCAGGTCCCCGGAGACCCCGGTGGGCATGACGGGGGAACTCCACTCCGCTCCCCAAGAGTCTGGTGATTTGGGGGAGCTGCGGAGGACGCCTCCCGGAGGGGCTGTGTTGGGGGCGCCGGGACACGGGTGAGCGCCCAGCCCTGTCCGTGCCAGTGGAGGAAGGGGTGGTCATGGGTGTGGGCGCTGGCCTCCCCCATGCGACAGCTGGGCTCCTTCTGGGCTCTGTGACACTGGGCACCGTCGGCCCGCCGAGGCTGGAGACACGGGGCGTGGGCCGCTGGCCATCGCGAGCCCTTGGCACCTAGCAGGTGGCGAGCGCTTGTCAGTGCCCCAGCATCTCTCTTGACCTGTCGCTGACTGAGCTGCTCTTCTGAGGGTGCAGGGGTGTCAGTCGGGCCTGGCCCCCGAGGCGGGACTGAGGGGGGGGCCGAGGGGTCGCCAGCAGAGCCTGACCTCAGGCTTCCACCACAGGGTTGAGATCTGGCACGTCCCGGGTCCCTGGGCTGCCAAGCGCCTCTCACTGTTCTCCCCCCATCGAGGCCACACTGGGTGCAGACAGGAACTGGGGCAGTGTCCTGGGAGGGACAGCAAGGGGGGAGGGGGTCACGTGCATGACCCCATTCTGCAGAGGGGTAAACTGAGGCTGAGAGATGGGAACGGGCCTCCCTGAGCCGACAGCGCTGAGAGGTGGGAGGCGTGTTTCCGTCCTTGTCCTTGACCCCCAGCCCTTGGATCCTGGGCTCCCGGGCAGTTCTGCAGTGAACGGGCCGCGCGTAGACCTGGGTGCAAATCCCAGGTGCTGAGATGCCTCTGTGCCTCGGTTTTCTTGTCTGTCACTTATGAGGGTTGTCGAGGGCACTGTTCTGGGTGCTGGAGAGAGCTGTGTGTAGACAGACAAACATCCTTCTTGGCTGGACAGACAGTGGACAAGTCGGATATGTAGCGTGTCCTTCAGCAGGAAGTGCTGGGGCGAAGAACTGGCGGAGAGGGGCTTGGGGAGTGAGGAGGGGCTGGGGGTGGCAGTTTCAAATGAGGGGCAGGTGGGCCTCCACCAGCAAAGACCCGCAGGAGGGGAGGGAGTGTGCAGGTCTGTGCAGGAAGGGGTCCCCAGGGAGGGAACAGCCCGTGCAGAGCCCTGAAGGTGTGGGGTGGGCTCTTGGTCTGCAGAGGTCTGCGCCCATGGGTGGGGTTTCCTTGGGGCCGGCCTCGCTCCTTTGCTCCTGAGCCTCTGGGGCCCCCAGGAGGCAGGACTGTCTGCTTCCTGAGCCGGGCGGCGGCCCCACAGTGGCTGGTTCCATCCTGGAGGAGGGGAGGCGTGGGCCACACTGGTGACGGTCCACCATGCGGCGATCCACCCAGCCGGGTTTTCCGCCTGGTGTCCTTGGTGCCTTCGGAGTTGGAGGGAAGCGGGCCTGGCCTGGGTGTTCTTCCTTCCTCCTCCCGCCCTGCTCTCGGCCTCATCAATCCCATCGCCAGCCTAATGGGAGCCTTCCTCCAGGCTGAGTTATCTGCTGTCAGGCCCGGCCTCCCGAGGACGATAAAAGGGCTTTTTGTCTGCAAGCACTTAGCTCCCTCCTCTGGGGGGCCGGGGGGGGGGGGGGCAGCTGCGGGAGGCAGACGGGCAGGGGCGGGGCCTCCCCTGCGAGGGGGCCTGATGCTGCCAGGAGCCCTGGCAGGACCCAAGTGGCTCCTCGGCCCAGAGACAAGGCCTGTCTGGGGAGGGCAGGACAGCGGGGGGATGCTCTGAGTTCCCTCCCCAGAGACAGAGGCCCCACATGGACCCCGGGCCCCGGGGCTCTTGCTTGGCAGCTGGGAGCCTTTCTGAGACCCTGGGGCGGCCTGCTGGGGCTGGAGGCGGGTGGGGGGGGCAGGCGTTTCTGAGAAAGGATCCCGTCAGAGGTAGAGGGGCCGCATGTGAGGGTCAGCGTGGACAGCGTGGGGATGGTGACAGAGCAGCGCAAGCCCGCCAGTGCTGGCATCGCGTCCGAGCCCGTCCCCAGCTCTGGAACCATCTCGTTATCCTCAGCATGACCCCGCTGGACAGGTGCTGTCGTTGTGCCCATTCTCCCGGTGAGGAAACTGAGGCACAGGGAGGAGCTGTGGTGTCCCCAGGGTGCCAGGGACCGAGGGAGGATTTGAACCCACGATGCCCAGCTCCCGAGTCCGCCGTGCTGGTGTAGGTCCTCGGAGGCGGCGGCTGTGTTTGGGTTGGCCCCGAAGTCGGGTGTAGGTTGGATCTGGATGTGGGGGTCGGGGGGCTTCCGGCATCCTGGGTGGGGGGGGCTGTGTGAGCCTCGGGCACAGGGGGAGTGCAGGGTTCACCGTGCCTTGAACCCCGCCCAGCATGGTGCCCGGTGGAGGGGAGATCTCCAGTGAGGGGTCGGATGTGGTGGGGGCTGGGCTGCAGGGGGCTGGGGCGGCCGGGCCTTCTGGACCCCCCGGGTGGAGGGTCAGCGCCAGCCGCAGGCAGACAGGTGAGCAGGTGTGGGTGTGGGAGCACGCCCGCTGGCCCAGTCCGGCACAATCCGGCCCCTCTGGACCTGGCCCCACCTGGGCAGCGGGTGCCCCGGCTTTGTCCCTGGCTGGGCGAGTCCTGGTCCCTCTATCCAGGGGGAGTGCATGGGTTCGCCGTCCTTCCAGTTTGGGATGCTCAGCCCTGGCCCCGCTTTCCCTCCTGCTCCTCCTCGCCCTCCCCCTTCCCTCCCTCCCTCCCTCTCCCCCTCCTCCTCCCCTTCCCACAGCCCCCCTCCTTCTCCCCACAGGCCACCCTCAAATGACAGCAATTAATGGGGCCTCTGATGGCAGGCTGGGAGGACGAGGCTGACAGGCGAGCGTGTCTGCCTGCGGCTGGCCCTCTAATCGGGCCCGGGGGACGCCCCTCCCGCCAGCTCCCGGGCGCGCTGGCTCCATCACTCCCAGGGTAGGGGGACGTCCTTGGCTGCAGGTGAGCTGGCAGAGAACCGACACCCGGTCCCCGCAGACTCTCCCTGCCGTCCTTTCATTGTTGTCATCTTTTTTCCTTCATAAATGAGTGGGCTCTGGGGTGACCGTTGTCCTACCCAGCGAGGGTATACGTGACGGCCAGATGGCCAAGCCGTGCTTCTCACCAGGACACCCCTTCCGCCGGCCAGCTCCTGTCCGAAAAGACCTCTCAGGGGTCCTGTGCCACCCTCAGGGCCAGCCCCTCCCCCAGAGCCCTCAGCCTTCTGGCTCCACCCTCCCGGGGGGGGGGGGCCTTGTCCTGCCCTGGACAGCAGGCACCAGGGAGGGGCCCCAGACAGAGCTCTGGCAGCGGGGGGCCTTCGGTGCCCCAGACCTGGAGTCTCGTCTGGCCGGTGCTTGTGGGTGTTGGGGGACAAGAATGCTGGCCAGTCCTGTCCACTCTGGGCCTGCTGCCTGCCTGTTTGTCACTTTGCAGCAACAATAATGAGGCCCCTGCTGTATGCCGAGGGCCTGCAGCTGGTGCCTTCACCCTGGTTCATTTTACTCTGTAATGACTCTCCCAGGAGCGTGCTATTTATAACCCTGCTTTTGTTGACGGGGAGCCTGACGGGCAGAGAGGCACACGATTTGCTCGAAATGACCCAGCGCAGAAGGAACACATCTGGCAGTCAACCCTGACCTGCCTTGTCCAGCGCTCGTCAATCAGGGGCTCAGTTAGGAGCCAGCAGAGCTGAGCTGGAAGTGGGGAGATAGGCCCTGGGCCCGGGGTTGGAGTTGGTGGTGCTAAGATGCAGGTGTATATTTTTGTTATGGTTAAAAAATCCAGCCTCACTGAGATGTAATGAACCTGTGATCAGATGCGTTGACCAGTGTGAATATTCATAGAACCACCACCACAATCAAGATACAGAGTGTGTCCATCACCCGCAAAAGAACCCCATTCCCCCACCAGAAGCACCTGCTGTCTGCCATCTGTCTTGGAAGTTCTGGAATCTTCTGAAGTTTCATAATAAAACAGTCCCACAGGATGTACTTTGCGTGTCTGGCTTCTTTCACCCACATAAAGGTTTTGAGATTTGCCCGTGTTGTTCCTGTATCCGTAGCTCATCCCTTTTCATTGCTGAGTAATACTCCACGGTGTGAGCGTATTGCAGTCTGTTTCGCCGTTCGCGTTTGACAGACATTTAGGTTGTTAGTGGTTTGGGGCTAGGGTCGGTCGAACCAGAGGCCTCTGTGCCCCATGCTGCTTTCTCGTGCCTCGTTGCGCTGGCTGAGACCACGGGCCGGGCAGCCGGGTTTTAGGGTTAGGCAGCTGTGGGTGGCAGTGTCAACACTCCCGTGCTGCAGGTGAGGAAACCGGGGCTCCGAGAGACCAGGGGACTTTTCAAGGGTCCTCTGGTGAGAGGTGAGTGCTTTCTCCTCCTCCAGGCTGGGAAGTCCCGCCCCATTGTTGCCCTGATGGGTTTGCTGGTCCCGAGGGCAATTGGTGGCCTTTTTCCCGAGGGTCCCCCCGCTGGAGAGGCGAGGGTGGGGGCGGTTCCTGCCGTCCAGGCCCCACTCTGTCCGTGGGCGCCGAGCGCTGCTGAGTGAGTGTCGGTCTGTGCAGCGTCACGCAGGCCTCCTGGGGGCCGGTTTTGGGGCGAGGCTGGAGCTCGGGGCTGGGGTGGGGGCAGAAGAGGAACCTCTGCTCCTCCTCTGCGCCCGAGGGGTGTCAGTGAAGATGACTTTTCGGGGAAGGAGGCCCGAAAATTAAATAAGCAATCCCGTAAATAAATAAGTAATGAAGTTAGCGAGGGGCCTAATTGCATCAGGGTCGTGATTGTGGATGGATGCTGCCCGATAATTGTTCTTGTTCTCGTCTTCGGCTCCGACATGTGTCTCCTCCGTCTGATCGTCGCCCCTGCCCCCGGCCGGAGGGAGGGGCACGGCGCTGCCCTTGGGGGCTCCCAGCCGGCCGGGGTAGAGGTGGGGATCCTCAGGTCCAGGCAGACCTGCCGTCATCCTGCAGTTGGGTTTATAAACCTGCGTGTTTTGAAATTGCTGCAGATGTCATCCCAGGGTTTACGGTAGCAATTGTGTTGCACTTTACACGTTAGAATTCACTTGGTCTTCCAAAACCGCCCTGAAGGAGGGATTATGATCATCCCCACTTTCCAGATCAGGAAGCTGAGGAACAGAGAGGTTAAGTGGTCTGCCTGAGATCACACAGCCACTGAGATTCGCATCCAGGCCGTCTGCCCCAGAGCCTGCATCCTTCCCGTTTTCCTGCCCCTGGCTCCTGGTTGTCCCGTGGGTCCTCTCTCGGTGCCGTCTCTGTGCCGCGTGCTGTGTTAAGACTTTACCCGTTTATTGATGACTCCCTAGCCTGGCCTTTTGAGGGAGAGGCTCGTTGAGGGTGGCTCCAGGCCTCCAGAGACTACAATGCTGAAAAGATCACGTCATCGCTTCCATGATTGCCGTAAACCCAGACTGCGCCATTCCGAACCATGAAAAACGATCTCATTTCTTCTCATGACAAGGGAGCCCGTTGGCTGAAAGCAAAATGGCTTCTTCCTAGATCTGCTCTGTGTGTCTGTCTCTCTCTTTTTTTTCTTTGCTGAGGAAGATTGTTGCTGAGCTAACACCTGTGCTCATTTTCCTCTACTTTGTGTGTGGACGCCGCCACAGCATGGCTGACGAACGGTGCATAGGTCCGTGCACAGGATCCGAACCAGCAAACCCCAGGCCCCCGAAGCAGAACGTGCCGGACTTAACCACTGTGCAACCGGGCCAGCCCTGCTCTTCCTCTTTTTGCGCCTTTGATTTGCTGGCTCTGGTCCCTCCTTGTCTTGCAATAATGATTGTTGGACCCATTTTCCAGATGAGGAAACTGAGGCTCAGGGAGGTGCGGGGGCTGAAACGAGGTCACACAGCTGGTGGGTGGTGGCGCTGGCCTTCTAACCTGCTCTTTCTACCCAGTTTGGGGACAGGCCACCTCGAGTCCCTGGCTTGGAGGGGCGGCGGCTCTCCTGTGTGAGAAGTGAGGGGTTGTGGGTGCCAAAGGCTGGCTTCGTGGGTCCCTGCCATGTGGTGACCCCAGTGGCCTGGCTGGGGGGCCTGCTGTCCGTCTGTCCAGTGGGGAGAGGAGACCAGCTGGGCCACCTCATCTCGGGGAGGCGGGGGGCAGTGCTGTTCTCCCACGGCACCCATGCGGACCCCAGACCCGCACCCGGAGTTGATGCCTGTGTCTCGGCCGTGCGGCCCCGTGCAGGGCCGTGGGGCTGAGCCCCTGGGTGCCCGGGCCTCCGCCAGGAACAGCCCCTCTGCAGACTGCGGGGAGGGAAGCCCCGTCACTTTCGGCCCCCCCCCAGCCCTGCGGGGCCTTGGTGCTGGGATGCTGGCGGGGCTGCGACACAGGTGGGTGGGGCCTGCTTTCCCGGGGGGACCGACTTCAGGCTCGGGGAGCGGGCTCCCCCCCACCCCGACTGTGGCCCGGGACGGAGAGGGAGTTGAGGACAGACTCCCATGGAGCATTGTGCGTCCACGGAGCTGCTGGGGGTGGAGCAATCCAGGGGGCTGCCTGGAACAGGTGGAGCAAGCATGTTGAATCATAATAAACCTTCCTGGTAGGAATCAGTGTGTCTCAAGCGCTTCGGACAGGACCCAGGTGACGCCTCCGGGCCTCCGTGCCGTGTGAGTTTGCCATGCCCAGCCGCACTGTGAACGTGAACGGTAGCTTCTCCTGACTCCTGAGCATTGACTTTGTGCCAGGCTGGTTCTGCGAGGATCACGTACATTCACTCACGTTCTCGGAACAGCCCCGTGAGGCAGGTGCTGTTAGTATCGGCCCTGTTTTATTCGTGGGGAAGCTGGGGGCACAGAGAGGTTAAGTGGCTTGCTCCGGGTCACACAGCTGGCAGCTGGCAGAGCTGGGGTTGGACCCCGTGGAGCACCTGCTGTTCATTGTGGGGACTGTGCAGGCGCCACCTGCAGCCCTCCCCGAGCCTGGAGCCAGACTGGAGCTCTTGGTGGGGCTGCGCGGCCGCGGGCCAGGTCCCATGCGCCACGTAGGGCCCTCAGGCATGCGGCAGCTGCGCTGGGCTGGGCAGGACTGGGCAGGACTTGAGGGGTCTGCTTCCTGCCTCCCTGCGGCCCGCCTGTGTCCCCGCCGTGGGGAGAGGGCGGGGGATGCGCAGCACACGGATGCCAGGCCCTGGCTTGTGGATCCCGCGCGCTGACAGGGAGATGGGCTGTGCGAAGACAAACACGGACCCAAAAGGCAGAGGGCGCTGGCTGTGGAGTAGCGCAGGGCCGGGACCCGGGGGCAACTCTGGTTTCAGGAGGGCCCGTTTTAGGCAGAGAAATCAAGGGGGGGGGGTCTCTGAGGAGCTGGCGTTTGAGCTGGGACCTAGACAAGGAGAGGGGCTGATGTAGAAGGAAGAGGGATGAGCGTTCTAGGTAGGGGGAACAGCACGTGCAAAGGCCCAGAGGCCTGGTGTCTCAGGAATGCCAAGGAGGCCTTCATGGCTGGAGAAGAGCCGGGGCCAGGAGTGGGTTTTTGGGTCTGAGGCGACTCACGTTAAAGGCAGAAATCGAGGGCAGTGGCTTTTGCTTCTCCCTTTGTGCTTTGGCTGGTTGATTAATTTATGTCTGTTGGGCACGTGGAGTGTTCTGGATATTTGTAGGCCACTGAGATCAGAGTGATGGAAAGGTCGGACGTCGTCCCTGCCTTTGAGGAGTTTAGTTTCCAGAGAGAGCATGAGTTAAACAAGTGCTGTTGAGGGTGGTGAGGGTCGTGGGGACAGAGTTCGGGTCGTTGCTGGAGCCTAATAGGGTCGAATTTATGGTCAGGACAGTCTTCCTCGGACAGTTGTCTGTGGAGACTGAGACCTGAGGGTGGTTAGTTAGGACTCCTGAGTCGTGGCCGGGACACACTCGGGCTGGTTCAGGCCATGAGGAGGAATTACTGGGTGCTCATAATGGGGGAGTCCAGAATGGGGTGAGTTCAGGCACGGCTGGATCCAGGGGTTCAAACCCCGCCTTGGGGAGCTGGCTCTGTCTTGGCCCTGCTTCCTTCTCTGGGCCTTGTTCTCGGGCACATTCATGCCGCCGGCTCAGCCAGCCGAGGAGGAGGAGAGCCACCTGAAGCTGCCAGAGCGACACTCCCCCCGTCGTCCATTTCCTGGCTAAGCGAGGCTTCCAACACTTGTTCAGCTATTTCCACAGCAGGGAGGTGGGGAAAAGGGGTCCCAAGCTCAGACACAGTCAGGGAGGGGAATGAGGCAAAAGGGATGGGCGGGGGTTGTGGCTCACGGGCACGCGGGATATTCTAATTGTTTTTCCAAGAGAAGCTGGAAGTGTGGGTTTTGTAAGCAGTGTCCTGATTTTTGAAAAACACGGCATGCCAGAAAGAGCTTCCATGTTTCCGCAGCTGTCTGTCATCGTTTTGTGGCCTCTGTTCTTAGCTGTGACTTTTATCTCAAAGTATGTTGCCCTCTGTGATCTGGGCACAAGGTCCCATGGAATGTTCCAGAAGGTCCCAAGCCTTGGGAAGTCACGTTTAACGCCTCTGGAGATGTCATTTCTGAAAGTCGGGGCCCGAGGCTGCAGCAGTTCCCTGAGAACAATATTGTGTCTCCAGTGGAGGCTGAAGTGCTCTGAGTGGCAGTAATGCCTAGTGGCTAGTGACACAGCTTCGGGCGCCACAGTCCCTGGGCACTTCCTAGCTGCATGCCCTTGGGCAAGTCACTTCACCACTCTGTGCCTCGGTTTCCCCGTCTGTACAATGGGGGTAGCACTACACTGTAGGGTTCTTCCGTAAGGGGCACACGTGAAGCCTGTTCGCCCCCTGCCTGGCACATTAGGTGCATGGGCAGCCCTGGGCTGGTCTGATTTGTCCTTCCCGGTTGGGTCCCGGTGCCAGGAGCGTCCTGGATTCCCCTTCCTCCCTCTGCCGCCCGCCCCCTGCCCCGGACCTGCCTGCCGGTTGCTCTGTGCCCTTGGCCCTGAGTCTGGAGGGGGCGCTCGGCCCTGCCTGCCCCGGCTCCCTGCTGCTGTGCGCTGGGGCGGCCCCTTTTGACGATAAGCCCAGCCCGCAGAGCAGCAGCCCCGGGGACAGGCGCTGCCTTTGGCCAGTGTGGTCGAGGGTTAACTGTGGCGCTTCTGTCGGGGGGAGGCCTGCGCCTGGGTGAAGGGACGGGGGACGTGGGGCGCACTGTGGTCTCAGGACGCCTCGTCTGGGGCAAAGGTTGTGGCCTGTTTTGTCCCCTGTCAGGGAGACCTCTTCCCGGCAGGCCTCCCGGGTTGGCCCCCCCATGCCGCTCTCAGGAGGGGTCTGTTCTTGGCTGGCTGGCTGCGGGGTCCCCGGGGGGCTCCTGGAGGTGCTCTGGCGCCCGTCCCCACAGCTTCCAGCCTGGTCCCCTGGACTCAAGCTTGGTGCTGGGCGTTTCGTGCTGCCGAATCTCGAGTCCTGGTGGCGGTGGTGGGCCGAGTTGTGGCCCCCAAGAGATCGGTCCACCGGGAAGCTGTGAGTGGGACTTGTTTGGACAAAGCGTCCTTGTTAAGGGTCTCGGGATGAGGTCATCCTAGGCTAGGGTGGCCCTGAATCCGGCAGCGGAAGTCCTCATAAGAGAAGACACTCAGCGGGGACGGCTGCGTGGAGACTGAGACAGAGACGGGAGCGAGGCGGCCACCAGCCAAGGACGCCTGGGCCCTGGCGGCCGGAGGAGGCAGGATGCCCCGACTGCGAGGGAGCGCAGCCCTGCCACACCTGCACGCATGGCTTCTGCCTCCAGAACCGCGAGGGCGTAAGCTGCTGTCGCTTAGGCCCCCAGTTTGTAGACGTTTCTTTCAGGAGCCCCAGGAAACTAATGCAGTTGTGAATTTTATTTTAATCTCACTTCAGGTTTAAAGACCCCTTTGTGGCCTGCGAGGTCCCACGCGATCGGGAGCCGGTGATGCGGCAACCCCCCGTCGCACTCTCCTCTGCCCGTTCCTTCCAGCAGGCCCGTTCCCGGAGCTCACCGAGTGCGGCCCTGCCTCAGGCCTCTGCCGTGGCTGTTCCCTCTGCCTGGGACACTGTTCCCTGGGGAGTATCCACGTGCACCGCCCTTGCCTTGTCCAGCTTCTGCTGCGGTGTCCTGGCCACGGAGACCCCGCTGCCCACAGCAGCTGTCGTTACTCTCCACTGACTGCCTCCCCCAGCCCGTGTCTCTCCGCGACAGCAGGGTCTTTGTCCTGGTCCCTGCTCTGTGCCCAGGGCCCGGTGCGTACCGTTGGGGTTCCATAAATGTTTGTTGAATGTCTGACAACTCCAGGCCTGGGGTCAGGGACCCTCATCAGCTGAGGGGGGGCCCGGCTTTTGGAAAGTCAGCAAGCTGATCCGGAATGCTGTCCATTCAGCACAGCAGTCTTTTTATTTACTTTGAATTGAGCGGAATTCACGTCACGTAAAATTAGCCATTTTAAAGTGAATAATTCATTAGTTTTTAGTAGATAATCAATGTTGCACAACCACCACCTCTGTCTAGTTCTAGAACAGTCTCGTCACCCCAAAGGGCACCCCGCACCCGTGCACACTCGCTCCCCACTCCCCCCAGCCCCTGGCACCCGCCGCCTGCTCCCTGGCTCTGCGGATTGGCCCGTCCTGGACATGTCATGTATGTGGGATCCTACAGGGTGGGCCCCTGTGTCTGGCTTTTGTGCTTGGCTTGGTGTTTTCGAGGTCCATCCGTGTTGTAGCAGGTGTCGGTGCTTCAGCCCTTTGTGGCTGAATCGTATCCCCTTGTATGCATGTCTGGCAACAAAACCATCTTGTGAGTGCCTTTAAATTTTTGCTTTTTTTGGTGAGGAAGAGTGACCCTGAGCTAACATCTGTGCCATCCTTCCTCTGTTTTATATGTGAGATGCCTCGTCAGCATGGCCACAGTGTGGCTAGTGAGCGTGCTAGGTCTGTGCCCGGGATCCAAACCTGCGAACCCTGGGCCTCCAAAGCAGAGTGAGTGAACTTAACCACTGTGCCACTGGCCGGCCCCAGTGAGTGGCTTTTCAGACAGGGAGACTGAGGCTGCCGGGGGAGGGGTAGTCACCGCCCGGCCCGGAGCCCTGGGGTGCGGGGTCGTCTCGGGATGGGAGAGGAGGAGGTGGAAACAGGGGAGGCCCTCTCTCTGCCCCCAGCCCCCTGCCCGTTCCCGACTCTCTGCGCCTGGCGGGAGGCAGCAGCCGCGTGGGGAGGGAGCGGCCAGGATCCCTCTACTGGGTGCTGGACGCTGAGTCCGGCCCAATGGTGGGTCCTCTCTGGTCCTCCGAGTCCCCCAGTTGTCGTTTCTGTTGACGCCGAGAGGGGTAGCGAGCAGTGCGCCCCCATTTCCCAGCGGGGGCCCCTCGGCCTGCTGGCCCCTCCTGCCGCCTCCTGGGCATCCCTGAGCCTCCCACCCAGGCCGCAGTGGCGCCCGGCAAAGCACGTCCTGGGACCCCTTCCCTGACCCAGAGCCGTCCGGCAGGCGGGTTCCTGCAGGGGCGTCTTGGTGAGTTGGGTCCGGGGTGGGCCCCAGCGTCCGAGGGCTGAGGGCCGGGCGCGGCCAGGGCACTGGCCTCCTCGTGCTAAGCAGACGACCGCACGCGGCCTTAGCCTCAACCGCGGCCCGGGCCGCGCCGGCTCTGTCTGGATGGAGCTGCTGTGGCTGTTTCTGGTTGTCTGGTGATTTGCGTCTTCATAAGTCCCCCTGCGGACTGTGCACCCCCCGGCCTCTTGGGGGAGGACACAGGAAGTGACCGCGGGGGGACGCGGCCCGGTGGCTGTCTCCCGTGGCTGAGATCCTCCCGCTTCCAGGAGAGTCTGCATCTGAAGGAGCAGAAAAGAATGGAAGGGCCCCGTGCGTCTGACCCGCGGCCTCGGCCGCTGCCCGCTGTCCTGTGGGGCCGGTGTGGCCGTCCCTGAGTTTCGTAACGGTCACAGCAAGAGCCAAGGGACAGGAAGATGGCATTCGGACCTGAGGTCTAAGAGTATGGCTTTGGGTTCTCATGTCTTTCTATGCCTCGGTTTCCCCACCTTTAAAAGAAGACTCTGGAGTAGAGAACTCCCCGCCTGGGCTTCCGGGCAGGTCTGCAGAATCCTTCCAGAACACTCTGTGGGAGTTCCTGGAAAAGGCTGGAGGGTGAGCTGATGAAAGTCGATACACACATGCCTTCTGTTTGGGCCTCTTCCCTGGTCCCATAGTGGCTGCTGATCCCCTGGCTAGTCCAGTGGCCCCTGACCTTTGTCACGTGCAAATCTGATGCGCCCAAACCCTCTGTGGCTCTTTGCTGACCACACCACGTGGCCCGGTGGGTGCAAGCCAGGCTTGTCCGGCTCAAATCCCCGCTCAGCCACTTTGCAGCTGTGTGACCTTGGGCAAGCCACTTAACCTCTCTGGGCCTGCTTCTTTCTCTGTATGTTGGGTTTTTTGTGTGCTTTCATGAGGAGAGAGGGGTTAACAGGTCCAGTGCTTACACAGTGCTGGACACACAATACCCGCTACTGCTATTATGCTATTACGGTTGTCATTATTGCTCTTGGGGGCGTCTCCAGTCCGCAGAGTTAAGCAACCAGCCTGAGTGCCCGTGACCCCCTCCCTGTGCTCCCGTCACTCCCTGACCTCGTCTTCTCGCTCTCCTGCTTCACCACTGCTCACCCACTCCAGCCTTCTCTCTGCTTTTGCAGCACGCTGAACTTGGTCCGGCCTCCGGACCTTTGCATCTGCTGTGCCTCCCGCCTGTGGTGCCCCCTGTGTCCCCGCAGGACCCCTGGTCATCGCTCAGGATGCCACCCTGGGCGGGCATCGCGGGGCCCACTCCTGGTTGCTGGGCAGAGGAGGGGCCCCAGGTGCCTCTCTGGGCCCCTGCTTCCCGGCAGCTGGGCGGCCTCCCGACGGCTCCTCCTTGCACCAGCCTGTGGGAGTGAAGCCGAGTGCCCGCTGCAGGGAGTCAGCGCCCAGAGACGCTCGGACTTGTCTCTGAGTCACACAGCTCATTGCAGCCAAGTTTCAGACCCCTGGCTGACCACCAGATGGGCCGTTCTGGCCAGTGAGTTTGCATGTGCACGTGTGTGCATGCATGTGTGTGTGTGCCTGTGGGTACATGTGTGTGCACACGCGTGCGTGTTTTTTTTCAGCCTCCAGGCCTGTCCCCGAGGTGGTGCTGGTTCAGGACTCCCTGGAGGCCCATGTTTGCTTTCTGAGATCAGAGGGAGGGCAGCAGCGTGGTGGAGGCGGGGCCGCCCCCTGGCCATGTCATCCTGGAGACCGGAGGCCCCGGGAGGGCCAGGCGGTGGCCATGGTCCGTGGGCGGGAGGGGACGGCCCGGAGGAGAGGTGCCCGGAGCCGCGCGGCCGGGAGGCTTCTCGGGAGCTATAAAAAGGCCTCGCTGGGCTCCTGGCAGCCCGCCGGTTGCCATGGCAACGAGGAATTAGCGAGGCTGCCAGGCCGGGAGGAGAGCGCACTTTTGGCGGCGCGCGGAGTGACTTATGTAATGCTCCGTGTTTATGGGCCGGGGGCGGGGAGGCGGCCACGGCGCGGTGTCGCCGCTCGGGGGTGGCGGCCGTGGCTGTCCCGGGGGGCCCGGGCGGCCGGCTGGGGGACCCTCACCAGGGTCGGGGGTGGCCTCCGGGGCCCGGGGGGCGCCCCGTCTGGTGGGAGGCCACCTGCCGCGTGTGGCGAGGAAGGATGGGCTGGCCGCTGGCCCCGCGGCGCTTCTGGAAGCTGGCGGCCCCGGCTGCGCCCGTGGACTCCGCTGACCCACTTGCTGGCACGTTTTACTTTTCTTCGTCTTCCTTTTTCTGGGAGAGTCCCTTGCAGTGGTGTTGGAGCTGACGTGAGTGCGGGCTGGTCATGTGCTCGGGCGGGAGAAGTTTCCGGGCGCGTGGGGGGCAGGCAGATGCGGGTCGCCGGCCCCGGGAGGGTGGGCAAAGACCGGGCGGCTGCCTCTGGGTATGCCCCCGGGACGGTGGGCCGGGCTGGAGGGCGCCCCGCTCTGCGCTGTGGGCCCCGGGCGGCAGCCCTCGGGGGCCAGTGCTCCCGGGCTCAGGTCGGAGTTGCTGTCCCAGGAAAGGCCTGGAGGGCGGGCGCCAGCGGGACAGCGATGCCTGACCCCTCTGCGGGATGGCCAGCGCGGTGGGCCAGGCGGCTCTTCCGGGGCGCTCCTGCGTGGGCATCCTGGCGGGAGAAGGACCGAGCGGGGGACCCGGGGTCCTGTGTGTTTCCGGGTGTCGGCCGCCGGGGCTGGCCTGGGGCTCGGGGTTGGGGGCTCCTCGGTGGGCGCGGGCGGGGGGACCAGGTGCAGGCGGCGCTTCGGGCCCGGCGCCTGCTCCCACTGTGGTGGCTCTTGGCTGGGGGCCCGGGTCTGGTTTGAAATCAGCGCCACCGGCCCAGGCTTGCCCGCGGCCCTGGCAGCGAGGAGCTGGGATAAACACCGGAAAGTTGGCCGGGCCGCCCGTGCTCACAAGGAGCCCTCAGTCACAGGCCGAGGGGTGAGGGGGTGGTTTGTCCTGGGGCCTGGTGTGCCGGGCAGCGGGAGGCAGAGGGCGCCTCGTGGGGCTCAGCCCAGGCCAGGGCGGCCGCGTTCCCAGAGGGTGTCGCCTGTTTGCCCCAGACCCTGTGCGTGCCTCAGTTTCCTCGTCTGTAGAATGGGGCATCGGGGGCCGCACAGGTGTGGGGATGAGGCGGGGGTGATCTGTGGCCCTCTGTTCATTCTGGGGCCAGACTGCCTGGGTTTAAATCCCGCCAAACACTTCCTGGCTGTGTGACCTTGGATAAGTCACTTCACTTCTCTGAGCCTCGGTTTTCCCATCTGGCAAATGAACACTCCCATAAGTCATCCGGCTTCAGGGGGCTAATAAATCGTCCCTGCCTGACCCCATGGATGGTGTGACCTTGTTCAGGATGTGGAACTCACGGGGCCTCAGTTCTCTTGTCCATACTGTGCAAGTGGCCTGCAGGGGCAAAGCAGGACGAACCCGCAGGGGCCCCTCGTTGGCGGGCGTGGGGGCTCTGTCAGTGTAGACGGCAAGTTTGGATTGCCGATTGAGTGCTGGCGTGCTCTCCATCCAGTTTTGTTTTCTTCCCTATGGGGAGCCCTTCCGTTTTAAGAACGTGGAGCCCCTGCCCGGATGCCGGGAGCAGGCGGTCCTGCCCCAGGCCCCAGGCTCTGTCTGCATTTGGGCCTGGGCTGGGGGCCCCGGGTCCCTCCGTGCTCTCCCGTTCTGCCCTGTCTCCCACCAGACCTGGGCCAGGCACAGCCGGCAGCGCCCAGCGTGGCCTGGGGCCGGGTGGGCAGGGCTGCTCCCCCGCCAAGGGTGGCAGCCGTCCTCAGTGTGTAAGCGACACCGGATGCTGGGCCGGTGGCTGGCTCCGGGCCGCTCCTCTCGGGCCAGCAGGAGCCAGCGGGGAGTTCCCCGGGCGTCCAGGCAGCCCACGCCAGCTGCCCGCTGTCCCTTTGTTCTCAGGCGTCTCCTGGGGACCTCGGGGAAGGCCTCTGCAGCGGGGGACCCCACAAATGTCCCCTTGCTGCCCCTAAGCCCTCGGTGCCCTCTGGGGTCACCACACAGCGGTGTTGTGGCCGTGTTGCGTGCGCACAGAGGGTCTCAGTTGGGGATCCCCTGCTGCTGGGAAAGACGGTCGTGTGTGGTTCAGACCAGAGGGCGCGCGGGCCGTGACGGGGCTGACCGGCAGCGAGTGTGGTGGCCGCCAGAGTCTGCAGGGAGACGGCGGTGCGTAGAGCTGAGTACACTCACGTGCACTCACACACACGTACACACCCACTCACACTCACGTGAACCTGCCCACTCACACATATACACCCGCTCACCCACACATGCACATGACCATAAATACTCATACCGGTTCACACACACGAACATATAGGCAGTCACGCACAGACACACCTACTCACACACGTACACACCCACTCACGTGCGCACACGCACATGAACGTATACACACGTAAACACACCCATTCACATGTATACTCTCACACGTACACACCCCCTGACGTGCACACACACATATGAGCATGTTTGCACACACCCCTGCTCACACTCACTCGCACATACACACCCACTCACACTCACTCACACACACTCTCACCCGCACCCACACGTGAGGGCGTGTAAGCCTGGTGAGATCCGAGTGAGGGCGATGGTGTCAGCGCCCGTCTTCTGCTCACACTGTTGACGCTGAGTTCTGGTTCCGTGAGGCTGGGACCCTTGGGGACAGTGGCCACGGAGACCCGGGATCTGCTGTGATCTTAGTTACATGTGAATCTGCAGCGACTTCAAGTAAAAAGTTAGAGCAGGCGAGGGGGCTCGGGGCTGGGCCATCCTGGGTTCGAGCCCACGTCTGCGCCTTGGCAGCTGTGTGGCTGACCCAGGTGACCGCGCTCAGTGCCTAGAAGCTGCTGGCACTGAAGGCGCTCCGTGCTCTGCTGTTCTCGCCTCCGACGGGGTTTGCCGCGTGCTCTTTCAGTTCGTACCCGCCTCAGCCATCCCCACTTCTCAGATGAGGAAACCGAGGCTCGTGGGGTCCGTTCGCCCACCTGAGGGCACGCAGTTTGCAGGGACTGCAGCCGGGACGCAGACCTGGGCCTGAGCCTGTGCATGCTGATTCTTGGGCTGGGTGACCCTGGGGAGGTTGCTTGCCCTCTCTGAGCATCACTTCCCTCCTCCTTGCCTCACCCGTAGGCTGGGCTGGGACGTCGGGACAGGGGGCTATGCTCATGGCTCGGGTTAGCTGGGCAGCCCCCCTCTCATTCCTGGGCCCCCCCAGAGCCCACCGCCTCTGAGCCTCCTCCTCTGCCCTTGGCCTCTGTTCTGTCTCTGGTCGCTTGTGAGGGCTGAGCCCGCTTCCTCCCTGAGTTCTTTTTCCTTCTTGCTCCCTCCGTTCTCTGTGCTGCCTTTTTCCCTTTCCTGCTGTTCCCTGCGGTAGGCACTGGTTCCCTCAGACCCCCTCCCGCCTTGACAGTGGTGAGAAGGCCTTTGGGGCGTCACTAGCTTGCCCTGGAGGGAGCTGGGGCGTCCCTGGCCGGCACCTAAGCGTGAGAAAGGCATTTCTGTCCGGGCAAAGCTGCCCTGCGGGTAGAAGCTTCTCGGGGGCTCCCGCGAGCGGGCCTGCAGGTGCCGTCTCCCTCGTGGCGGCTGGGCCTGGCCATTGGGCCTCTGGGGGGGCCAAGCAGGGTTCGCTTTGCACCTGAGGATTCTGGAGGGTTCCAGGGCATCCCAGGCTGGGGGCCGGTGGGTCCCTTCAGGGCCAGGCGGGCCGAGCTGCTGTGAGGGTTTCCCCCACCGCACTAGGCCTCAGTGACGGCTCGGGTCCCTGGGTCTGGCTTTGCTGTACAGACCGGAGGGGCTGGCGCGGGACTGGGGCAGGCGTCTGACCTCCAGGCCTGGGGCTGTTTCTTGGAAGTGCCAGTCGTGGTCCTGCCTCAGGGCCTTTGCACTTGCTATGCCCCTGTCCTGGAACCCCTGCCTCCAGGTCTTCCCTGCTCCCCTCATTCAGGCCTCTGCTTGCATGTCATCTCCTTAGAGAGGCCCGGGGCTCCCCGTTGTCACTCCTGTCGTCTTATCACGTCTCCACCTGGGATTTGTTGTGTGTCCATCACCGTGTCCCCCACCCCCTCCACCCGGGGCTTGCTCATCTTGACCTCCCTGCGTCCCCAGCTCTGGGCATGTAGTCGGTGCCCAGCAAACGGGGCGCCTGCCTCAGTGTACCCCCCTGGGCTGTGGCCCTGGGCCTGTCCCTTCCGGCGAGTGGGGCCTTCCTGGGGACGGATGTGCGTCCAGGTGAGTGGCACCTGCCGGGGCTCCGGCTTGGGGCCGCCCAGGCCCGGGAGCAGCGATGTGCGTGGCGCTCGAGCCGCCCCTGCGCTGGGGGCGCTCCTGGAGGTCCAGGGTCCTTGAAAAGCAGCTCTTGTGTTTTTGCTCGAGTGTGCGAGTGCACGTAGGGACCCTCCTGCATAGACTCAGAGTGGTGGGGCTCGTTAGCAAGGAGATGGGGACCCCCGGGTGTGCAGGTGGGGTGCTGACAGCATCAGCTGCGTGTGTTGAGGGCTGGCAAGGTGGGCGAGCGTTCTGCAACTTTTTTTTTTATTCATTCTTTTTTTGGGGGGAAGATTAGCCCTGAGCTAACTACCGCCAGTCCTCCTGTTTTTTGCTGAGGAAGACTGGCTCTGAGCTAACATCTGTGCCCATCTTCCTCTACTTTATACGTGGGATGCCTACCACAGCATGGTTTGCCAAGCGGTGCCATGTCCGCACCCGGGATCACAACCGGTGAACCCTGGGCCACCGAGAAGCAGAACGTTCGAACTTAACCACTGCACCACCCGGCCAGCCCCGTTCTGCAACTTTAGTTTGTCAAGTCCTTCTAACAGCCCTCAGAGGGGGGTCCTGTGTCACCCCCTCCACATGAGGCCCGGAGAGGGTCAGCAGCCTGCCCAATGTTGCACAGCGGCAGGGACGCGGTGTTAATAGGTAAATGGTGGTGTGTATGGTTGTTTCTGAGCCCGAGGTGATGAATACGCCCTGAAGGGATTGTCCTGCTTCATTCTCAGGAGGCCCTTTGTCATCCCTGCTTCCGGGGACAGGGCACAGCTGTGGAGGAGGCAGGATTTGAACCCAGGTCCTCAGGGCAGGTGCTGTTTACTGGGAATTGGGCTCAGTCCTGGGAGGGGGCCCTGACGGGTCCAGTGTGAGGCCGGGAGATGGGCCAGGAGTGGGGTCCTCAGCCTGGCTCAGCAGCCAGAAGGCGGAGCCGCTCCTCCCCCGGCCGTGTATTTGCATGACAATGAGCCCTTTGTCCCGGGCCAGCCTCCTTCCCAGGCTAATAACCCCATTCCCGGCCTGTGACGTCACAATGGGCCCTTATGTGCCGGTCGCGGCCGGTGGCAGCGGGTGGGCTGGCCTGGCGGGGGGTAACTTAGGGGGTGGGGGTCCCAGGGCAGACACCCCCTCCCCATCCTCAGGGGTGGGATTGGCGCCGTGTGACGCGGGAGCCTGAGACTCCGCGAAGCATCCCTGGGGGGCATCTGCCACCCCCCCACCCCCACCCCCCAGCCCTGGGAGCCTCCTCTGGGCCTGTGAAGGGGGCTGGGTGGGCGCCCGGCCCCCTCCCTGGTGGAGGGGTGAGCGTCCCTTGCTCCCCGTAGATGTGAGGGGGCTCGTGTGCAGGGGCTTCCGACGGGGGATGGCTCCGAGAAAGTGGGGCTCCGCCCCCGCCTGCTGCGTGCTTTGGGCACCTGGCTCCACACTCTGTGCCTCAGTTTCCTCACCTGCTGGGGGGCGTTCTGCAGGAGCCTGGCCTCCGCCAGCAGGGAGCAAGGCTCAGTGAGCAGTCAGGGCGGCCTGGGCTGTGGCCCCTGGAACGTGGCCTTCTTTGGAAAAAGGGTCTTTGTGGCCCTGTCTCGGGACGAGATGGGGTCATCCTGGGTCCCGGGCGGCTCTGAAGCCAGTGACCGCTGTCCTTACGAGACAGGAGAGAAGACACAGAGGGACGGCCGGGTGACAGGAGGCAGAGGCTGCGGAGGCGGGAGTGCCCGCGGCCCCTGATGGCACCTCGGCCCTCGTTTCCCAGAGCTCCAGGCAATGAAGTTCTGCTGTTTGAAGCTTCCGGGCTGTGGTCGCTTGTCGCCGCGGCCCTGACCGGCCCCTGCAGCCGGCAAGCCCGGTCTCTGGTCGGGGAGCGCTCCCTGGGGGTTTGCACCATGTCCCCCCAGCCTGAGGGCCCAGGACAGAGGGAGGCGGTTGGGGGCGGGGAGCCCCTCCCATCGGTCCGGGACCGGACTCCCTCCCCGAGAACTCGAGTCCACAAACCCCGGAACCCACCGTCACCCGCTGCCGGCTCTCTGCCTCATGTGTCCCTGCTAAGGAGGACGTGACCCGAGAGGCAGGGGGCTCCCCAGGTTCCACGCGGGGCCCCTCCCCAAGCCCCGACTACCCCGTCTGCCAGGTGCCCTTGACAAATGGAGATACTGAGGCCCAGAGAGGGCAGGCTAGCTGGGGAAGGCCACACAGCCCCCAGTGGTGGTGACGGCCTTCAGAGCCCCAGCTGTGGCTAATGGATGGGCTGGCACTGCGGCTCCCAGGAGGGAGGGATAGGAGCCCCGGGCCACAGTGACAGCTGCGGTGTAGTGGGCTGTGTAAGATGTGGATCAGTTTCCAGAACATGTTGACCCAGTAGAGACGACACCCCAAAGTCTGGCTTTATGTAGATGGCATCTGCACTCGGCCTCAGTTTCTCTGTTGACAGGGTGGTCTTTGAGCTTCAGCCCCGGGCTGCAGTTCTGCTCTTAGCGTTCATGGACTCAGCCCGCATTTATTGAGCGCCTGCTGTGTGCGGTGCACTGGGACTCGGCAATGGACACGGCAGATACGGCTCCTGCCTTCATGCCCCTTACGTTGGGGGGTGGGGAGATGGGCAATAAGGCAGCAGGGACGTGGGGAATGAGGGGTCTGGATGCTGATGAGGGAGGCAGCAGAGCCTGGGCCTGGGGGGCGCGGCGAGGATGGGACCAGGTGGGCGGTTTGCTGTGAGCTCGGAGGGCTGGTCGGATGGATGTGGGGATGGCCTGGCCTGTGTGCAGGGGCGCATGGGCGCCTCCCATGGCAGGGCTTGGTCTGGCCCCGTGGGCAGTGACATGGGAGGGGGCCTGTGAGGCCCCGACTCCTTGTTTCCATCGGGGACAAGGGTCTCCCTGAGTCTGAGCAGGGAGGCGGGGCGCACTGGCCACGGGGTCCCGGGACACAGTGGGTCAGTGGTGGGCGCTGCAGGGACTTGCCTGGGTTTGTATCCAGGCTCTGCCACTTGCCTGCTGCGTGACCTCAGACAAGTTACTTAGCCTCTCTGTGCCTCAGTCTTGCGTCCCAGGGAGGGAGGTAGTGATGATAAATGAGCTGATGCTGCTGGGCGCTGTGTTGGTGACTGCCCGTGAGGGGTAGGGGCCCCCTCAGGTCTGTTCTAGTGACCGGGCAGGACCGGGAGCTGGACGGAGTGTGCCTTAGTCCTTCCGCGGCCCCGTTCCCGCCTGCGGGACACTGGACAGGCGTCTCCCCCGCAGAGCCTCTGCCTTCCTGTCTGGGAAGTGGGGCTGTACCGAGCACATGGCTGCGTGGAGGTCAGGAGAAGGGGACGGTGGGGGAGGTCAGCGCCCACGGGGTGGAGGGTTCAGGTCTCCCCTGTCCCTGGGCCTGGACCACCCTCCAGGCCGGAGCAGCTGCCCGTTTTACGGCCTGGGAAACTGAGGCCCCAGCAGGGGTAGGCCCAGGTCGTGGCCGGGGTGCAGGCTGCAGGGCCCCCCTGTGTGGCCTCCTGGCTGCGGACGAGGCCCATTTCTTGGGGCCTGCACGGGGCTGCTGGGACCTGCTTGAGCCGGCCTGCGTCTGTCAGCAGGTTTGGTTCTGTGTTCTGGGAGCAGGAGTTCTTCTGAGAGGGGGACCAAGGCCGTGGAGTGACCCAGATCCGGGCCAGCGGGGAGGGACGGGCTTTGTCTGCAAAGCTGCCGCCTGCCTGGTCCTGAGTGGCGGCCACTGGTGGCTCAGGACCCGGCCTGAGACCTCGCTCCTCCTCAGGGCTGACAGACAGGGCAGGCCCGTCCCAGGCTCCTGTCCGGCCCCTTCCTCCTGGGCGGAGTCTGTCCTGGGCTCCCATTTTACTTCTCTTACCTGCTTCTGGCTGGCTTTGCTCCTGTCCTCACCTGCACAGGTGAGAAGACCAGAGGGTGGAGGTGATCTGATTCCAAGGAGACCCGTGGCACTTAGAATCTGTGTTTTAAGGGGGTTTTTACTGTGTTAGTCTCTTGGTTGCAATTGGCACACACCTCGCTCCTCCTGCATTTAGCACAAAAGGCTCAGGGCAAGCTTCAGGCACAGTTGGATGCAGGGGCTCAGCTGACGAGTTGCTGCCCGTATCTAGAGCCTGGCAGCCCCAGACTCACATCACAGCCCAGCAGCCCCGGGCAAAGGGCAGCCTGTGGTCCCCATGTTCCAGCGGAAGTCATGGGAGTGAACTGACCAGCTCAGCCTGCGAGTTACACCCCGCCCTGAACCAGGTGCGGCAGCTGGTGCTGACGGGCCAGACCTGGGAGGAGGGCTCCGCCTGCCCTCGAGTCCGGGACCCAGGGTGCCGGAGGGGTGGTGGCCCGAGGGACACTGGGGTGTGGTTGCAGGGAGTGGGTGCTGGGCAGGCAGAGACAATAGCTGGTGGCCGCAGCCACTGGCTCCGTGTGTTGGGGACGAGCTGGAGCAGCTCCCTGCCCGGCCCATCTGTCACAGCCTGTGCGTCCTGTGGGGGGTCCCGATGACTCCCCGGGTAAGGGGGCCCAGCCTCTCCACTCCGTGCAGTGACGTTCCCTCCTGTCGCTCCCCGTCCCCTCCCTCAGGGCCCCCAGCTTCGCCGAGGCCTCTCTTGTGGCTTCCAGCTGACCGCATGTCAGAAGCCACAGGTCACATCCTGGCCGCCCTTGGGCTGCATTTGGATGTCAGATTGATTGATTGGGTTGGGTTTATAGCCACTTTTTTTGAATAAAAATTGTGAATTGAGAGAGGTCTCAGAATAAGGCTCCCTTGGCCTGGAGGCATTGGCACTGTGGGTCCCCTGGGCCGCGTTCCTGAGCCGCCACCAGGCTCACCCGCCGGGCTGGGCAGCGGCCACCCCCTCCTGTGTCCTCCACGTGCACAGCCCTCGCCATCCCTCGGCACGACTCCGGCCTGGCCTCGCAGCGTCCGGTGGGTCTTGGCATCCTCGGCCCCCCTTTCTCTTGCCCCCCGCTTCCGGCCTGGGACCCCCCAGCCTTGTTAATCTCGTTCCCTCCAAACTGACCGTCCCATTTCCCTGGGCGTGTCCGCCGTGTCCGCTGTCCGGAGGACCGCGTGGGTTCTCTATCCTGGCTCCACGCCTGCCGCTCAGCGCCCACGAGCCTCGGGGACTGCGCGGTCTGTGTGTCACATGTGAGCGTGGGGCCCGGCTGCTCAGAGTGGGCTCTCCCCCCTGGGCCTGGGCTCTGGGGGCAGCGGGGCCTCCCGCCAGCCCTGTGGGAGGGGCCCCTGGGGGTCCAGATGGTAGTCTGCTGGGGGTCGGGGAGGGCGTGCCGCGGTGGAAGGCTGGGCTCCGGCCTCCGGGCTGCTGCTGTGCAGCTATTCTTAGCAGCTGGGACATCGGTCCTCCCCACGTGTGGCCGAGGGTGACCCCAGGGATCTGCCCTGAAACGCTGGGGATGACCCGTGAGTTCCTCAGCGAGCTGTCCTGAGGGCCCGCAGCTGTGGACTCGTTACCAGATGTCGGAGCTGGGGAGCCAGTGGGAACCCAGAGGCCACCACTGTCACCCCCTCGGGGTGGCCCCCTCACCTCGAGAGTGGGGGTGGGGACCGCAGACCTGCGGGTGGAGCGGGCGGTCTGGGCCAGGCCTGGGGTGGCCGGTCGGGGGCCCGTCTGGAGGGATAGAGAGTTTCGGGTCAGCCCTTCCCAAGTCCAGGCCTTTCGATCGCCTCTCGAGGCCACCTGGGTGGGAGGCGGCCGGCAGGTCGTGAGGTGGGGTGGTGTGAGATGAGGCCTTGACTGTCCCCCTCAGTGCTTGCCTGGGAGGGGCCACTGCGTGCCAGGAACCCCCCGTGGTGCCCTTGGGGCAGGCCTGGCAGTGGGAGCCACCACAGAGCAGCACAAGCCCGGAGGCCTCCCTGGAGGAGGTGTGTGGTTTATTTTAGTTATTTATTTTTGAGTTTAAGTTGTGGTGTAACACACATGACAGAACGTTCCCGACGTCAGCCGTCTTCAAGTGTACAGTTCAGGGGTGTCAAGTGTATTCACATGTTGTGCAATCAACACCACCACCGTCGCCAGAACTTTTTCATCTTGCAAAACAGAAACTCTGCCCATTAAACGCCAGCTCCCCCCAGCCCTGCCCCCCTCCTTCCCTGTGACCGTGACGCTCTGGGCACTGGGTCCGAGCGGGGGCACACAGGGTTTGTCCTTCTTCCGGCAGAATGTCCGGGGGGGCTTCGTGCCGTCCAGGCAGCGCCGCGGACGCCCAGGGCCCCCCGGGCTGTAGGGTCGGGCTCCGGGTCAGCGCTCGCGGTGGGCGGCGCGGGGTTTGCCGGGTCGCCCGCGCCCCCGCCTCTCGGGTCCCCTCCCTCCCGGGCGCGCGGCCACATGGAGGAGCTGGTGGACACGCGGCCGGGGCGGGAACGTCGCGGCGTCGGTGAAATACCCCGGGCGGGGGGGCGGGGGGCGCGCAGGGTCGTCCGGCTGTGGGCTCTCCCCCGCTTTTAGCGTTAAGAGGGGAGAAAGGAGCGCAGGAGGAGGTGCTCGTGAGCAGACCCCCGGCGGGGAGCGCGCGGGGCGCCCGCGGACACGGACCGGCCAGTCCAACTGGGAACAGGGACGGCGGCCTCGGGCTCCGGCAGCGCCACGTCCCCCTGCTGCTCCGAGGGCGGGCGCGGGGACGAGGGGACGCGGGGGGCGCGGGGACGCGGGGGGCGCGGGGGGCGCGGGGACGCGGGGGCGCGGGCGTGCGGGGGTCGCGGGGGCGCGGGGTTCGCGGGCGTGCGGGGGTCGCGGGGGCTGCGGGGGCTGCGGGCGCGCGGTGGGGGCGGGGCGCGGGGCCTGGGCCGGCGGTTTGGGCATTGGAATCGAGCCTGGCTGCTTTCTGGCTGTGTGACCTTGGGCAAGTGAGTTCGCCTCTCTGAGCCTCGGTTTCGTGATGTGTCCAGTGGGGACAGTCAGGCTGCTGAGGGACACGGAGCCGTCCCCTGGGCGGTGATGGTGCTGCCCGTGGGTGACGGGGTGCGTGGTACACGAGGAACCGGGAGGCACAGGTGGATCCGGGGGCGGTGGAGGCTCTCCCGGTGGCTGGGCGTCCTTTCTGGAGGGAGAGGGGGCGCCTGGCTCTGGTTTCCCCGGGAGGCTGGTGAGGGTGGGCGTGGCCTGTGAGGTCTCCCCTCGGTGACCTGACAGCGGGTCCGCGGCAGTCGGTCTGTCCCGGGCTCTGGCCGTCCGTGGACCTTCTCCCCGCGGCCCCGGGGTGTCCGTTGCCCTGAGGAGTCTGGGGTGGGCTCAGCCCAGGCCCCGGCGCCGCCTCCCCAGGTGCCCGGGCCACGTGGGCTTGGGATCGGTGGGCCCTGGGGAGTGCCGAGGGGTCCGGCCGGGTAGGCGGTCCCGCCGCACAGCACTAGCCTGTGAGTGACCTTGCTCACACTCCGCCTCTTTGGCCTCAGTTTCCCCGTCTGTAACAAGAGGGTGTTGAGTGAGACCCCCGCAGCCAGGGTTCTGGGCTGGGAAGGGCAGCCCGTCCAGACCCCGTGAGGCCCGGCTCCCCGGGAAGCGCCGTGTCTCTGTCTTCAGCTGTGGGTCCCCCCCAGCCTGGACCACCTCCTCACGAGGAACTTGCTCTGTGGTTGGTCAGCTCACTCCCCCAGCCTCAGTTGGTGCGTCTGCGGAGTGGGGGCAGTAATAGTAACTGCCCCTGTTATGCATACCACCGTCGTGGTCACTGTTGTTGACTTGCCTCCCTGCCTCCCCCCGTATTTCGAGTAGCGTGGGGTAGGACCAGCCATCGACTGCATCTCAGAACTTTTCTCTGGTGGTCGAGCTTTCCGTAGATCTTTTCCTGGTGATTCTTCCCACGGGCCCCATGAGGAAAGTTTTACAGATAGAACAAGTGAAGCCCAGAGAGGTCGGTATGGTGCCCAAGGCCACACAGCTGTGTAAGTGCAGAGTTGGATTGGAACCCAGTCGACCACTTTCCACACGTGGCAGCCCTGTGGGATGGCGGCGTGCAGGACCGGGAGGGCAGCCTGCTGAGGGTGACCGTGGGCCGTGACTCAGCCAGGGCCCCCACGATGCCCTTGATCCTGGGTGGGGCTCAAACTGCGGGCCAGGAGCTCAGTCTGGTGGGGAGACAGTGGGGAAGCAGATGCGGTGGTTCATGGGGTTGGGCCCACAGGAGAGGCGGGAAGAGAGCATCATGGGAACCCAGTTGGTGAGTTGGGGTTGGGGAGGGTTCCCGGGAGGTGGTTGGGGGGCGGTGAGGCCTCCATCACCCCAGCCTGGCCTGACGGGAGACGGTGAACCAAGCCCTCCGCCGCTGAGTCCTGTCTGCCAGGCTGGGGATATAAATGAAGGTAGCTGACCAGGAGGGGATGTGGCCAACAGGAGAGGGTGTGCCCATCCCACCTGCCTCCAGCCCGTCGTGCCTGTGTGGGGACATGGACCTCGGTTTCCCCTGAATGATTTTGTTCTGGTAAAATACACATAGCGTGAAACATGCTCCCTGAACTAGGTTAAGCGTACCGTCAGTTGGTTTTCAGTGGGTTCACAGTTGTGTCACCCTCCCCGCTGTGCAGCCCTGGAACGTTTTCCTCACCCCAGAGGACGTCCAACACCATCAAGCAGTCGCTCCCCGTTGCCCCTCCCTCAGCCCCGCAGCCACCAGCCTGCCCTCTGTCTGGTGGATTCGCCTCTCCCGGACGTTTCACGTCAGTGGGATCAGGCCGTCCGTGGCTTCCTGCCCTCAGCGCCATGAGTTCACGGGTCACACGTTCCTTTTCATGGCTGAATACTGTTCCATCGTGTGGGCACGTTCTTTCTGTCCGTCCGTCAGTCGATGGCCTTTTGGGTTGTTTCCACTTTTGGGTGTTGTGAGTAGTGCTGCTGTGGACATTTGTGTTCTTTCTGTTCTGTTTTGTTTTATGACCCGTTTTCGTGTCCTGGGGTCTGTACCCAGGCGTGGAATTGCTGGGTCATGTGGGGACTCTGCTTTTCACTTAGCGAGGACCCGCCAGACTGCCTTCTGTGGACACTGCACCATCTCACGTGCCCGCCAGCGACGGTGAGAGCCCCTCGTTTGAAGAAGCCAGAAATTGGCGGTTTCTTGTGAAGTCTCTCCTTCTAACCCCGCATGCTGAGCTGGTCTCTGGGGCCTGGCTGAGCTGGCCGGGGAGAGGGAGCCGGTCCCGGGAAAACCGCCCGGCTGGGAGTGGATCTGGGGTCTGCGCCACATTCTGGCCTCAGGAAACTCTGTTTTTCTGGCTGTTGCCTGGCCCGTGCCGCGTCGCGTGATGGTCGTGCTGCTCCGAGCTGTAAATCCCGCTGGCCGCAGGGAAGATATGTCTGGGGCTGGAGTCCGCTGGCCCCTTTCTCCTTCCCCAGGAGGAAGGCGTGCCGGCTGTGGCTTGAGGACAGGAAGTGGTGCCCGGGGAGGGTGGGCCTTGAGTCCCTCTGTCTTCTGATTCTGGACTTTGGGATCAGAGGCAGTTTTCCCTAGGGTCCTCTTTACCCAGGAGGCTGGGGCTTAGGGAGCAGTCGTGTGGGCCTGGGGGTCCATGGGGGTGATGGCGCTCTTCTGTGTCCCCCATGGTGGCGGCAGGGAGCTGATGTGGGAATATTAGTGGAATAAAGGCACACTTGGCTATGGGGTTGGTCGAAAAAGCGAGACCAGAAAAACTCTGGAAAATGGAATACTTAAATTGATATCTGTCCGTCAATGTGTCTTCCATCTATTCATCCATCCATCCGTCCGTCCATCCATCCACCCATCCCTCCTTCCTCTTCCGTCCCTCCGTCTCCTGTTGAGTCCCTGGCTGGGGGCTTTCCCTGTTGGGACAGGCGTGTCCCTGGATGTCAGCTCGGATTGGCCATTTTGTCTGACTGGGTCTCTGCTGTGGCTCCAGTGTTTGGAGTGGTGCCTGCGCATCACAGATGCGAAGTAGTCTCCTGATGGACCAGAATGGGGCGGAGACCCCATTTCGATGGGGTGTCTTGCCCAGTCCCAGCTTGGGGGTGAACAGGTGGCACCCTTGTGGGCGGCACCCCGAGTTGGGCTCTGAGTATGGTGACCCTTGGCCGTCCTTCAGGCAGAGCCAGGAGCGGGCTGTGGTCGGGGTCCTGGCTCCTCCTTGGGGAGCCCAGTGACCTTCTGCTGGGCCTGCCTGTGTGGGTGGGCGGGTGGGCGCCTGGATCTGTAGGACCCAGCATGGTGGCTTTACTGGTGTTAGGATTACAAGTGGGCTGGCCCTTTCACTGGCATCCAGCACACTGAGGCCCGTGCCCGTTGCTCCTTGCCAGGGTCAGAGCCAAGGTTTCCTTTAACACAGAGGCACAAGGGACGGCTTCCTCTAGGAGACCCTGTCCGCTGCCCCTCCCCAGTGGGGTGTGTCCTCCCCACCTCAAATGGAGTGAAAGCTGCCTGTGGCCTCCCAGGGCCCAGGGCCCCGGGCCCCAGGCCCCTGCTCACTCAGCTCTCCCTACTGTTCCTCCCCTGCCTCAGGGCCTTTGCACATGCTGTTCCCTCTGCCTGGAACCCCCTTCCCCAGACGTTTGCACATTTCCCACCCTCCCCTCCTGTACATCTTGGCTTACAGGTGCCTTCTGGTGAGACCGTCCCTGACCACTCACCTTCACACTGCACTCACTCTTCGTTCCTGCCTACTCTCCTAATTGTCTCCACAGCACGAACACCTTCTGGTGTCCTGTAATCGCTCTGCTCTCGCCCACCAAAATGTCAGCTCCACGAGGGGGCTTTGGGGTCCCCAGCACCTGTCCCACAACAGGTGCCTGTAAGTCATGGTCAACGGTGGCGAGCCACCAGGGCGAGGCAGGAACTCGCCTCTCGCTCTGTCCCTGATGCCATGCAGGCTCCTCAGGGCCAGGCCGAGTGAGGCTCAGATGCGCCACCTCCCACGGGGCTCTCTGTGTCTCAGGACGCAGTTGAGAGCCGGATCCTGGGCATCCGCTCTGTGCCAGGAGTCCCTGCCGAAGGTGCCCACCCAGTACGTCGCCGGTCCCCAGTTGTACGGCACGCCAGCAACTGGGAACACCAGGCGTCCGCAGCAGCTGCCTTCTAGCTGTTGTTTCCACAGCGTCTCAACCTCAGGTCCCAGAACCGCTCTGTCCTCACGTCCCCCGTGCTGGCTTCCAGGTCTCCATGCTCCACGGGCCAGGCTGCTGGCGCGTTTTTCTTTAGTGGATGTTTATAGGGGGCCTGCTATATGCCAGGATCTGAGATGGAGCAGCAGACAAGATCAGTATTTACTGAGGACCCACTGTCGTGGGTTGAATAGTGTCCCGCCCAACTTCATGTCCACCGGAACCTGTGAACGTGGCCTTATCTGGAAAGAGGGTCTTTGCAGATATAATTAGTCGAGGTGAGGTCCTGCTGGACTAGGGTGGGCCCTGAATCCAAGATGCCCCGTGTCCTTGTAGGAAGAGGGGACGGCCGTAAGGCAGACACACAAGGAGAACAGGCCGTGTGAGGAAGGCGGGCCCAGTGGAGGGGTGCGGCCACAAGCCAGGGATGCCCAGAGCCACCAGGAGCTGGAAGAGACAAGGCAGGTCCTCCCCAGAGCCCGCGCGGGAGCTCGGCCCTGCTGGCACCTTGATTGGGGACGTCCGGCCTCCAGAGCTGTGGGGTGTAAGTTTCTACTGCTTTCAGCTGTCCAGGTTGTGCCATTCATCCACCTACTGTGTGCCAGGCCCCAGCCTCCCACGGGGGAGTCAGCAGTCAGCTAACAGCTATGGAGGCCGCTGGACCTCAGGGCCCATTCCAGGTGCTGAGGGGCAGTGGGGAGGGGGGCCCATGGGGTCGCTGCCCGCAGGCCCCCGGAGCACCCACGTGTCTCTGGCCTGAGACAGGCTGGTGGGGGTGGGTGTAGCAGACTGTGTCCCCTCTGTGGGACCCGTGGCTCCTGCGAGCCAGCCCCCCAGAGCGTTGGGACGGGCCTGTGTGTGTGCATGTGTGTGTGCACGCGTGTGTGTGTGTACGTGCTGGGGCCTCGCTCCTCCTGGCAGCTGATTTTTAATTCTGAGGCTCCCCACCCGCCACAAGTTCCAGTATCGGGCCCATTAGTTCCAGGAAAATTTCAGGCACGTGTGGCGCCGCTGGCTTTCCTTTCATCTTCCCGCTGGCGGCGGGGCTGCAGGCTCCCGGGCTCACTCCCGCGGATCGGCCCCTCCCGAGCCCCCGCTGGCTCCTGTGCTCCCTCCTCCCCCCTCCCCGGCTGACCCAGGCTGCTCACACACCGAAAAGCTACGGAACATGTCGCCGTGTGGCCTCAGCCGTCCTGCCTGGGGCCAGAGAGGAATGTGGGGGCAGGAGGCCCCGTGGAACCTTCCAGCCCTCCCAGCCCCCAGGAAGGAGGCCTCCGCCCAGCGAGGTGGGGACAGATGCAGGTACGGTGGGCTCTGGCCTCACCTCGTGGTCCTGGCACTTGCCTCTGCTGGACAGGGTCATTCACGGAGCACCTGCTGTGTGTCCCGAGGTGACAGGCCCCAGGGGCGAGCAGGGAGCAAGGCGGACACAGAGCCGTGGCCAGGCGCTTTCTCTGGGGGTGTGGGAGCCTCACCAGAGCCGTCTTGTGGGTGGGTACAAGGGACCATGGGTGAGCAGGACTGGAGGTGCCGCCAGACGGGCCCCACAGCCTGTGGCTCTCCTGTGGGCAGCCTGTGGCGCCTGCCATGTGTGCCTCAGGCTGGCAGGGCGGGGCTGGGCTGGAGCACGGTGGGGTGTGGGGAGCTGTCCTGGGGAGCCCCGTTCTGCACTGTGCCGGGGCCCCTGCTGTGGGCCCGGCTGGAGTTGGCTGCCCTCCCCCAGCTGGCTCAGTGGCCCTCGTGTTGTGGTTTGTGGTTTGGTTGTGCAAGGTCTGGTTGGGCCTCGGTGTCCCCAGCTGAGGCTCAGAAGTGTCCCAGGCCACCGGCTGAGCAAGTCCGTCACCTCCTGGTGGCACCTGCCGTTTACCTGCCCCGTGGCTGCGCCCCACCAGCGCGCCGTCCTCACGTCAGCCTGGAGCAGGGGCCCTCCTTCCCGTCTGCAGCCCAGGAGACAGAGGCTTGGGGCTCTGAGGTGTCTGGCTAGAGGAGGGGAGCGGAGGACCCCCAACCCTGGGGCCCGCTTGGCCTCGCTCGTCCCACAGCGAGCTCTCTCCGGCCTGCGGCGTCTCCCTCCCGACTTCCACGCCATCTGCAGGCTTCTCCTTCTCCGTCCCTGCTGCCCCACTTCTGCTGGCGCCGTCTCTCGCTGGGACGGGTGTAGTAGCTCCTCACTCTCCCAGTCCCACTCTTGCTCCAGTGCCTGCTTGTCAAGTGCCATGACTCTTTACTCTCCTCCTCCACTGCCCTCTGTGGCTCCTTATGGCCCTTAGAACGAAAGCCATCCCTCCATGGCCCAGAGGCCTTGAGTGACAGCGTGCCCTGCCCGCCTCGTATGCACTCAGTGAGCTTCTCAAATGGACAGCGCCCGGTCTCACCTCTGGGCTCCCGCTCCGGTGGCCTCCGCCTGGAGCACTGTCCCTCCCTGTCCCCTGACCAGCTCTCCTCTGTTCTGGTAGACACCCTCCGCGGCCTGGACCCCGCCTCATTACCTGGCTGGGGGCCCAGCTCGCAGGGAGGACCCGAAATGTCTGTAAATATGTGGATGCCCACCACTCTGTCCTGACCCCAAAGCTCGACCCTGCAATGCTGTGGGGGCCGTGGTGTTGCGTTCCTACAGTAGTCTGGGTCTGCTCTCAGAAACCCTTCCAGCCAAGGCCAGATCCGGGAGACCCTTCCGTGGCCCTGGGGTCTCTCTTTCCCTCTCCTACCCCCGTCTTTGATGAAGTAATGTCACTTCTTCTTGGCACTCCCTCTAGACCGTGCTGATGAAGTCACAGCTTGCACTTTTCGTCACTCACGATGCTCTGCAAACACTTCCTTTGTCCAGTTTGAGAACGTTCCCATCGTTGCGTGTAAAACCCCACACCCAGCAGCAGGCACTCCCCGTCCCTGCCAGCCCCCGGCCGCCACCCGTCTGCTCCCTGTCCCTGTGGATTGGCCTGTTCTGGACGCTCCACGTCAGTGGACTCGTATGCTGTGTGGCTTCTGAGTGGGCTCCTCGTCCTCAGCCTCGTGGCGGTGAGGGTCGCCCAGGCCGTGGCAGGGGTCAGTGCTTTCTCCTTTGCGTGGCTGACGTGTGTGCCACTGTCCCGCGGACCACGGAGGTTCATCCGCGACGGACGCTCGGTCGTTTCCACCCTCCGGCCGTGGTGAAGGCTGCTGCCGGAGCACGCGTGTGCGTGTTCGGGTCCCCGCTTTGGGTCCTTCTGGGTATGTGCCTAGGAGGGGGATTGCTGGGTCGTGTGGTAATTCTGTGTTTAACTTTTTGAGGAGCTGCCAGGCTGTTTTCCTAAAAACTTCTTTTTGAGTTGGCAACGGATGTGGCTGAGGTTGGGCGGGGTGGAGAATGCGTTGAATAACAAGCTTGTGGTGAATGAGGGAGGCGTGGGGTCCCCCTGTGCGAGAGGACGCTGGGCCGTGGGGGGACCCCTTGATGGGGTAGGGCGGGGTGGGGGCAGCCGGGTTGCAGCCCCCAAGCTTGGCCGTGACACCCTGTGAGTCTTGAGGGAGGGAGGGCAGCCAGGCCTGGGCCTCGGCACGAGGAGGGCGGGGAGGTGACCGAGGATTGTCCCAGGGTGGTTTGAGAAGCTCTTGCCTCCCCGGCTTTTGGAGCCCATGTGCAGTGCACGCTGTGAGCATCCGGCAGGGGCCTGCCATCCTCAGTCAGCATTTCGTTAGGCAAAGGAGGTTAGAAGAGCTGTGGGTAAACTAGACTTCTCGCCACCGTATGCAACGCAAAATCAAATAGCAGTCCGGAAGTTGCCTTTGTTGCTGCCGGAGAGGCTGACCTCTCCCTGCCTTGTCCTGGTCTCATCTCCTCGGAGGGAATGGGCAGCTGTTTAACCCAGCGAGAGAGCAGATGGAATTTGCTTTGCTGCATTGGAAGGCCAGGGTCTGCCGGGCTCTGAGATGAGCTGGTTGGAGCCAGGGACTTCTGGAGCAGGGTCCAGCACGGGTGGCGCACCTGCCCCTCTCCCCAGGCCAGGTTCTTGTCTCTGGGCTGCAGGGCAGGTTGCCCTTGAGAGCTGGCAGGGCAGGCTCCCTCCCTCCCCGTTGGCGCACCGCCGTGACTGGCTGCGGCGCTGTGGTGATGGTGATGGTGGTGGCTCCTGTGGGCGGAGCAGGGCTTGTGCCCGTGTTCGTGGGGATTACATGGTGCGTCCTGCCATGGGCCCCTTCCTGGGGTGGCCACAGGTGCGTCAGCCTTGGCTCTGGAATTCTCTGCCTGTTTAGTGTAGGAACGATTGCCAGCACCCGGGTGAAGGACTGCCCCCCACCCCCCCATGACGCCTCCCTTCCCTGGTGAGGCAGAGCTTTTGGTGGCAAGTGACAGAAACCCAGGTTGGGCTGGTGAAGGCAAAATGCACAGAAGGAGTGCCTCAGCTCCCCTAAGTCAACTTGCGGGCTTTAATCTGCCTTCAGGCACAGCTGTCATCAGGAGCCGGCTGCGCTCTCTCCACCCTTCAGCTCTGCCTTCCTGCCAATTGGCATCGTCCTCCGCAGGCTCCTGCCATGCGGTGGCCCCCAGGGCTCCAGGCTTCACCCTCCCAGCCCAGAGCCCCAGCAGAGGGCACAGGGACGGCTCCTCCAGCAAGAGTCTCAGGACTGACTCTCATTGGCTTGGACTGGGTCACATGCCTATCCCTGAGCCAATTACTGGCCCAGGGGAAGCAGGAATCTGATTGGCCAGGCCTGGGTCACATGACCATTCCTGGAGCCTGGGGAAGGAGGATGGTTCCTGAAAGGAAAGTCATGTCTACAGAGCAGAAGATGGAGGTGGGGAGTGGGGTGCACCAGGCCCCCCAGCAGGGTCTCATTCCTCCTCTGACCACCTTGATCTCAGTCTCCGCTTCCAACATCCCTCCTCCTCAGGCCTCCCACGGGCAGACCCGCAGGGGAGGGTCCAAGTCGTCCACCCCTTTGGTAGGGACAGTTGTGGGGGAGGGCAGGTGACGAGGGGCATCACGGTGAAATTAGAGGGGGCCGGGGTGCGGTCTGTTCCTCTGATCACGGGGCTGCAGCCCAGCCACGGGCAGAGGGGCCAGTTGTGGCCCGAGGAGGCATGGAGGGGTCCTGGGGAGAGTGGAGGCCCCCGGGAACGGCTGGGCACTGGCAGCTTCCCACGAGGGCTCCTTTGCTGCTTGACTTAAGTCTTTTCGTCTTTCTGGGCCTCAGTTTCCCCATCTGGAAAGCCGGTGGACCAGTTCTCGGTCTTCTCAGCGTGGATGCGGGTGGTCTCTCTCCCGTGGAAGGCACTGCGTGCCTGCCCCCCGGAGCCACTTGGGGTCCAGCTGGCTCTTGTCCGTGTCCTTGGCTGTTTCCCCAGCGTGGCCCTCGGTGCCCCAGTACCTCCTCTCCCAGCTCACGTCCGGGCCAGCGTCACTTCTGTCCTGCTCCCATATCACGGTGTCACCCTCCTACCGAGGGTCACTGGGAGGCCCAGGCAGGCCTGGCCTTCCCCAGGTCATGCTGTGACCTGTGCCCTGCCCGAGCGAAACCTGTCCACTGACCAGGACAGTCGTGTGTCCCTCCCCCGGCCGTGCCTCCTGGGTCAGGCCTGGCACCAGCCTACCCGGGCTGCCAGGGGCTTTCAGAGAACTTTGCCCCCTGTCTCAGAAACTCGCAGCAGCCTTGGGGTGCGGTTGGGTGGGCCGAGGGGGCTGGGGAGCCATTGTGCGTGGAAGGGGCAGTGTCCTCAGAGTTGGGGTTCCAGGGGTGAGGTTGGGTGGGCTGAGGGGGCTGGGGAGCCATTGTGGATGGAAGGGGCACTGTCCACAGAGTTGGGTTCCAGGGGTGCAGTTGGGTGGGCCGAGGGGCCTGGGGAGCCTTTGGGGGTGGCACCCACAGAGTCGGGGTCCTGTGCCTGCTGCGTGAGACCTCGGTGGTGGGGAGGGCACAGCTCTCCTAATGTGACGTATGTGGCAGCCTCTGGCCTGGCCTGTGGCTCAGAGGGTCACCAGATGCGCGTCACATGTCCCACTGTCAGTGGGTGGGGACGTGCCAATGACGTGAGGAGGGCCCGGGTGGACCCCTGTGTGCTGGCTCGTCCTTACCGGGGCCGAGGGAAGACTCGTGCCGCCAGGCTCTGCGAGGAGCCACTGCTCGTGGCTGACCTTGCTTTCCTTTCTGTTTTCTCACAGGCACCTGTGACAGTGCGGCTCGCGAGCAGATGACGACGACTGGCTTTTAACCTTGGTGGCCATCAAGAGGAAGGTTATTGGAGCCCAGGAGCCCCCCGGACGCCCACCGCCATGTCAGGATCCACGCAGCCCGTGGCGCAGACCTGGAGGGCCACCGAGCCCCGCTACCCGCCCCATGGCATCTCCTACCCCGTGCAGATCGCCCGGCCTCACACGGTAAGGGGTACGCGTACGTCAGGGTCACCTTTGGGGCCTTCTTCTGTAACCAGCCCCCGCCCCATTCCTTTCTTTCTCCGAGCCAGGGCTGGTGTCGCTCGCTGTGTCCCTCGAGCAGAGGCGGTGCCTCGGCAGAGACCACTGGTACCTGCGGCCTTCCGGGCCCTGGGGCACCTGGTGAAATCTCTTAGCTCTCGTTTTAAAGCTGGGAAGACGGAGACAGGGGCCAGGCTGAGCGGGGCCTCTCGGGATCGTCCTTGGAATTTGTGTGCAAACATGGAGCGCCTGCTGTGTACACTCTCCTCTCAGCCCAGCCTCACCTCGACTCTCTGCTTGCTTTAGGATTGGGGTGGCTTCCTGGGGGCACTGCTCGCAGTCCCTCCCGGCCCCTATCCTCAGCCCCGGAGCTCGGTAACCGTGGCGATGCTCGTGGGTCTGAGGCGTTGAGGCCTGGCCCACATCATGTCCCCAAATCCCTGATTTGGGTTCCAGGTGGTTCTGCTCTCGGGAGCCACCATTGCTGGAGGGGATGACCTGCCCGTGGGGGAGCAGACGTGCCCTCTGCGTGCCAGCCTGCAAGCGTGTGTGCCCCCGGTCAGCTCTCCTGGGCTGCTCCCCCGCCCACCCCCGAGTGAGGCCCCATTTCCTGGCTTCGCCACTAGCCGTGTGGTGTAGTTGCGAGGGTGGGCTCTGTGGGCGTTTACTGCGTACGTGTTGTATACTGTGTCCTCCGGTGCTTGCTGGATGGCTCTCAGCGTCCTGGGCCACCCCCGTTTGACCTCCTGGCTGCCCAGCAAGGGGGCGTGAGGCCTGGCAGTCACAGCGGGGCAGGAGCTGGCTATGTGACGTGTGTGTGCTCGTGCGTCTGTCCCACTGGCTGCCGTGGTCTCTCCTCGTGAGCACCGAGAGGAAGAAGCGTGGGCGGGCATTTCCGTGAGCGAGCGGGACCTGTTTGCAGACGAACCCACTGGCTCAGCTGGGGGTGTCCCAGACATGGGTGCCTCCTGAGGACTGGGCCCCGGGACGCCTGCAGAGCGCTGGGCCACACGGGCACCTCCTGGACCCCGTGACGACGACTTTCCCCTGGACGGAGTCGCCGAATTCTCATGAACAGCCCAGCGGACGAGTGCCCCGCGGGATCGTCCCACTCTGCAGACGAGGGACTGAGGCCAGAGGCTGTCCCCGTGGGGAGGCGTCTGCGTCAGCTTCAGGACCCTGAGCCACCGGGCCGTGGATGCCTGCTGTGTGCCTGGGGCCTAGAATGTGCTCCCTGGGACAGGTCATTGTTCGGCATTGCCATCTTTATCACGGTCACTGCCGCGATGACAGAAATCGGAGCTCCCAGTCCCTGAGCTCGCTCCAGGGCGAGCGTGTGTTCAGAGCCTGTTACGCAGTCACACAAGCTCTCCCTGGTCACCGGGGGTCCCCTGTGCTCCCCGCTTTGCAGACGGGCACGTTTTGCGTGTGAGGAAATGGGACGGTTGCTGGGCCTCCCTGAGCCTCGGGTTTCCACCCGTGAAGTGGGCTGATGAGAGCACCGTCTCCTGGATCCTGGGGGCCGACTGTGACGTCCTTGTGGGAGAGCCTGGCGCTCAGCCGCTGCGTCGTTTGCTGTTGTTATTACTCGTCGTTGTCGCTGTGTTGCAGCTGTTGGGGGGCTGCTGCCCCTGGGGGCCGCTCTGGTTTCTCTCGTCCCCCCGGTCCTGGGCTCATACCCCCTCCCACCGCTTCTCCACGGGCCCAGCCCCGGGGAGGCCTCCGGCTCCCACAGCCCTCCCATCCTGCCGTCCCGCCTGCCCTTTGCCCCAGCTGGGCCCTCTCCCGGTCACGTGAGGTCACTGGCTGACCCCAGACACCGCCCACTATTCCCCCGCTGGGCCTTGGGTGACACAGGATGTGGTTGGAGAGGACCTGGTGGTTGCCACCCCCTCCAGGCAGGAGGCTGAGGCCGGGGGTGAGCGGGGACTCTGGGCAGCTACAGGGTGGGGCATCCCTGTCCTGTGTGGTGGCAGCAGTGGGGCCCCACTCCCTGAGCACCCTGCCTCGTTGAGGGCGGCCCGGCTGGGGCCCCTGCTTGTTACTTGAAAAGCAGGAGCTTCCTGGGGGACCTGCCCTCCGGGCGTGCGTCCAGGGCAGGAGCCTCTGTCCCTGGCTGGTGGGAGGCGAGCGTCAGGGTCTGTAATCTGGAGGCCTCTCTGCCACTGACAGCCCCGTGCTCGCCCCCCACAGACAGCGTGGTTTCTGAGACGTGCCCCTTCTCTGAGTCTGAGGAGGATTGAGGTGGAGGAAACGGGGAGTCGAGGCTCAGAAAGCCACAGTTCCCTGTCTGAGGGTCACATAGGAGCCTGGTGTCCCGGTTCCTTGTGCAGTCACTGAGGCAGGTCTGCGGGGTGAGGAGGCGGGGCTTGGACCCAGTGACCCTGACCTTCCTGGGACCCAGCACGCTCCCCCCACGCTCCGACAGGCCTGCATCCCGGGGTGGCCCCTCCCAGGGCGCTCTGGGCACAGGCTGCTTGGAGCCTAGAAGAACCCCCAGATGTGGCTTGGAATCCCCGTTCCTCCCAACTTGCTGGGTGACACTGGGGGGCTCACTTCACCTCGCGGGGCAGCCTCAGTGTTCCCACCTGCGGTGTGGGCCTCCTGGGTGTGAGCGTCAGTGGAGGATGCTGGCGAGGTGCTCGGGCTGCTATCTGCGTGGTGGCCATCTCTGTCCTCCTGGCGGGGGCGCAGGACACTGGAGGAGGGCCTCTCCCCTGGGTGGCGGGACCCCGGACACTGAGAGGGACACTGGGGGCCGGGCCTCGGTCTGCGTCGGCTGTCGGCTGCCGGTGTGGTACGGCCAACACAGATGGAAGGGTGTACATGCAGACAGTGGCCCGGACTTCAAGGCCGTGGGAGGCCCCCAGTCCCCTGCCCCGCCTCGGACACGCCCCGAGCCTCTCAGGGTCGGCGCCCTGCGCACCGCCCGGTCAGTCCCGCCTGCTGCACCTGCAGATGTCTGCGCCCTGTTCTCTCCGTCTCTGTGCTCTCGGCACCCCCCCCACGGGATCGGGACCCCACGTCTTTCCCTGAGGGTCCTGGAGGACCCCTGGCACCGAGGGTTTCCCAGGATTGAGAGTCCCGACACACCCTCCCTCCTGGCTTCCTTTCAGGTTTCCTGCGTCCCAGCTCTGTTGTGCCTCCCCCCCCGCCCCCCCCAGCCCCTGGGACTCCTGAGCTCCTGCAGTCCTTCTGCTGAAGGACTGTGTTCAAGTCAGGAGACGCAGTGTCACCCAGTGTCTGAATCCCAGCGCCACCCCTTCCTGCTGTGTGGCTTGGGCAGGTTACTTCACTTCTCTGTGCCTCAGTATGGAAGGGCGGTGGAGAGCACAGGCTCTGGTTGAGAGCCAGACTGCTTGCCTTATATCCTGCCTCAGTGATGTCTTTGCTGGGAAATCTTCAGCAAGTGGCCTTACTGCCCTGTGCCTCAGTTTCCCCATTGGTTGAACGAGGGTAGTTATACGATTGTGAGGTTCAAATTAGTTGATGTGTGCAGAGGCCTCCACACGATGCCTGGATGGTTAGCCTGCACGGACACAGTGTGGTGGCGATGGTGTTGATGGTGTGGTAGTGGTGATGGTGGTGATGGTGGTGATGATGAGGTGATGGTGGTGATGATGATGGTGGTGATGGTGGTGATGGTGATGGTGGTGGTGATGGTGGTGGTGGTGGTGATGATGGTGATGGTGGTGGTGGTGGTGATGGTGGTGGTGGTGGTAGTGATGGTGGTGATGGTGGTGGTGATGGTGGTGGTGGTGATGGTGGTGGTGGTAATGATGAGGTGATGGTTGTGACGATGATGGTGGTGATGATGATGGTGGTGATGGTGGTGGTGGTGATGATGGTAGTGATGATGGTGGTGATGATGGTGGTGGTGATGGTGGTGGTGATGATGGTGATGGTGGTGGTGATGGTGGTGGTGATGGTGGTGGTGATGGTGGTGGTGATGATGGTGATGATGGTGGTGATGATGTGGTGGTGATGGTGGTGATGGTGGTGATGGTGGTGATGGTGATGGTGGTGGTGATGGTGGTGATGATGGTGGTGGTAATGATGGTGATGGTGGTGATGGTGGTGATGGTGGTGATGTGATGGTGATGATGGTGATGGTGGTGATGGTGGTGGTGATGGTGGTGGTGGTGATGGTGGTGGTGATGGTGGTGATGGTGGTGGTGATGGTGGTGGTGGTGGTGATGGTGGTGATGGTGATGGTGGTGGTGATGGTGGTGATGGTGGTGGTGATGGTGGTGGTGATGGTGGTGATGGTGGTGATGGTGATGGTGGTGGTGGTGGTGGTGGTGGTGGTGATGGTGATGGTGGTGATGGTGGTGGTGGTGGTGGTGGTGGTGGTGATGGTGGTGATGGTGGTGATGATGGTGGTGATGATGTGGTGGTGATGGTGGTGATGGTGGTGATGATGTGGTGGTGATGGTGGTGATGGTGGTGATGATGATGGTGGCGATGATGAGGTGATGGTGATAGTGATGACAATGATGATGACAGTGTAGCTCTTAGGAGACACCGTAGCCGTTAGCTTCCTATGGACTGGAGGCTTTTCCTCTGGAGGAGGGGCTGGCAGACTTCTCTGTAAATATTTCAGGCTGTCCAGGCCACACGGCCTCTGTCACCACCGCTCGGCATGAAAGCAGCTCGGCCAGGACGTGCAGTGGCCGTGGCCATGGCCAGTGACACCGAGAACAAGGCGGGCCTGGCCTTGGGCCTCGTTGGCTGAGTCCTGCCTGAGATCAGCCTCCTGTGATTCCAGTACGTCAGAGCTCTGAGGTCCCCCATGTGACCTGGTCCAGAATACACCCGGCTTAACTAGAAATTCAGACAGCAGAGAGGAAGCTCCCAACAAAACGATAAACTGTGCCCCAGACGTGTTTGTTCTGTTCTCAGTTTTGTTTTTGGTGGATGCGTGTGTGTCTTGGCCAGATGCTCTTCTCGGAAGACTAGCCCATAAAAGTCCGTTTAACTCATATTACCGAGTGTTTGAAATAAACAAGAAACCCTTCCCTGTGAGACTGGCCGGTCTGTTCAACTTCCGGATTGTCACAGGTGGATCTGCGGTCCTCCTGTGCTGGCCCAGGTCATGGATGTGGGGACTGGCCTGCTCGAGGCCAGCAGGACGTCTGCTGGCCGTGTGCTTGGATGTCACTGTTGTGTCAACTGCTGTCAAGGGTCTGGACGCTCGTGCCTGTGCTCACCTTGTCGTGGGCCGGCAATGTGTGGATGTCACATGGGGCAGCTGCCCTAGGCCAAGGGTCACGGGCTAGGAGCCTTATGGGACAGGGGGGCATGTGGGGGGCACTTGGGGGTCGGGATGTCGGAGTCGTTGCCCGTCTCCTGCATGCTCCCGGGTCTCCCCCGTGGCCCTGTGGCCCCTCCTGCAGCTCAGCTCTAGGCACTTGGGTGCAGCTCCGGAGGGATGGTTTGGCCTCCCAGAGGGAGCCTGTCAGGAACCCCCTTGCTGCGCGCATCATTCATTCATTCATTCATTCTGCAGACACTGTCGGTGTCTCACGTGCGAGTGCTCTTTAGGCCTGGGAACGGAGCTATGAACAGACGGGAGCATCCCTGCCTCGGGAGCTGATGTGTTCGTGGGGAAGACCGAGCAGAAAGGAGGGGGAGGGCTGGCTGAGGCTGGGGAGCCCTAACTGAAGGCAGGGGTCAGGGAAGGAGGCCTCGCTGAGAAGCTGACACTGGAGTCGAAACCTGAAGGAAGCTCGAGGGCCAGGCATGGGGAAATCTGGCTAAGAGTGTTCCAGGCAGAGGGAACAGCACGTGCAAAGGCCCTGAAGGGGGAGCTTTCTTGACCGTAGCCCCCCACTCCAGGAGGGACCCACGAGTCCAAGGTCCCGGAATGAACTGAATTCTTTGCTTGCCGTGTGCAACTCCAGAACTTTCCTCAGCTCCTTCTGGGGCCGTGAGGAGCCCCCTCCTCCCACCCCAGCCCCTGCTCAGACATCCCCCGGAATCCAGGTCCAGCGTGTGACTCGAGGCCCAGACGCCCAAGCCCCTCTGTCCTTGTGACCCCACAGGACCCAGCCAGGGAGGCGCCAGCTGGGGTTCCTTCCTGGGTAAACTGCTTTTCCTCAGCTGCCTGTCACCTTCGGAGGCAGCTTTAAGGGTGTAATTTATCAGCAGACCCCAATTTCCATCTTCGAGGAAGAGACGCAGAGGCCGAGAGGGGCTCTCGCTTGGGGACACTTCTCCCCTCCTCGTCCGAGCAGCAGTTCTGGAAACACGTGCGGAGGGCGGGTGGCCTCTGCTCCCAGGCTGGGTTTGCTGCCGCCGCTGTGGGGTAGGCTCGGAACCTGCAGCCTGCCCCGTCCCTGTCCCTCCACGGAAATCAGCTCAGCCTCTTTCTTGCGTCTCAGAACCTTCCCCCTTTTTGCTCTGTGACTTGGGCAAGTCACTTACCCTCTCTGTGCCTCTGATTTCTCACTTTTGTGTGGGGGCTACCCATAAAACCCACCTTGTGGGGTTGCTAGAGGGATTAAATTAATATATATGAAGTATTCAGTGGCAGGCGCACACAGTGGGCAATTTACGAACGTTGGATATTGTCGTTATTTGTATTGTAATTGGTGTTCTGTTAACACGTGGAGAGTTCTCAGGCTCCGAGAGGTGGTTGGGAGGTTTCCGAACTGAGTGCCTCGTGCCTTCAGGCTCATGCGACCACCCTGGGCCCCACCTTGAGTCAGTTTCTCTCTGGGGGCCTCCCCAGTTCTTGCCTTCCCGTGCAGCTGCCCGGCGCCCCCCTGGGGGAGATCGGTGTGGGCCCCATGGAAATAGCTCCCAGGATGCCTCTTGGAGGGACTCTGCTCACGGGCTCATCCCGCTCGGCTCCTGCACGGGGACCTGCGGCCAGAGCACTGGTGCAATGCCGCCCCACGCCCCGCGGGCCGCGCCTGAGCCTCTTGCCTCCTGGCCGTAGTGGCGCCGTCCCGCGAGGACTGTGGGGACCACGCCGTCTGCTTCTCCGCCCTGTGCCCGTTCTGCTTTTGTGCAGAAGAGGTGGCAGAGGAGATCTCTCCCGGGTCTGTGGGCTCTGCTGGCTTCTCCATGCCCCACGCGCACGTGCGCAGATCACGGCCTGGCCGCCCCGCGTGGCCCCCCCGTCTGCGAGCACCTGGTGCCCCTGGGTTGGGGAGGCCTAGCCCTTCTCTGCCGTCTGGAAGCTGCCCTTGGCCCCGGGGGTCCTTTGGAGAGCTAAGGGGGTCCGTGTAGCAGGCGTGGAGGGCTCCTTCCCCCTGGGTCAGGCACCCATTGCAAAGGTGAGGAAACTGAGGCGGAGGGTTTGCGTGATGGGCAGGTCCGGCCGGAGGCCGTGCAGCTTTTCTTTCCGTGCTGGGCACCCAGGAAGGCCGTTCCCTCAGCGCTTGCAGCGTCTGAGGTGGATGGGGCCACTTCTGCATCCTTGCCAGCCTCTGGCCCCCCGGCCTCTAACGGGCTTGTTTTGGGGGGGTCTGAAGCCGATACGCACGCTTTCCTGGTGTCGTCTGATTCTCTGTGCAGAAATAACTGCTTCAAAAAAAAAAAAAAAAAAGCCAGACAGCCAGAGAATGACGAGATGCTTGCGGGAGAAGAAAGACAGCGTCGGGAGGGTGCGTGGCCTGCAGCGTGCTCTCTCCTGAGCCTCCTGTGTCGGACATTGCCGATCGGCTGACGCGCTGTGACGAATGTGGGATCGGTACCGCGTGAGCCTGTCCTGTTTTCTCTGTGGAAGACTTTCTCTGTTTTCAAACATCCTGGTGTTTCTGAGTCTGGCTGTAGTGGACAGTCGGGCTGCATCTGATGTGTTAACGCGGAGCGTTTCCTGGGCGGTGACGGTGACAGGTGGCATTTTGTTAGGGGGGTTTGCCTGGAGTGCATCCCTCTGATCAAGAGCTGTGGTCACGGATGTGACGTGCCTGCCTCGGTTTCTCCTTTGTTTTGGAACGTGGGCCTTGGGTCTCACAGACCAGCAGTGTTGGCTGCATCCTCACCCCGCCCAGCATGGGCCGTCCCACGTGGACACTTGGTCACTTAGTGTTTTGGTGGATGTACCACCTGTGCTGTTTTCCCAGTTGTCTCAGCCGACACGCAGCCCAGGGGTCTCATCTGGATGGTGGTTGTGATCGCTGGTGCCGCGGGGCTGTGGGAGGCCATGCGGGCAGGACCGCGGGAGGCCCTGAGCGCCCTTCAGCTGTGTCATCCCTGCTCAGCAGCGATGGCCCCAGGGAGGTCCCAGCACGTGGCCTGTGGCCCGGGGCAGGAGCAGTGCTGGGCGGGGCTCTCGGCTCTGCCCGCGGTGGCTGTGGCTGTCCTGTGTCACACGTGTCCCTCATGTCTGTCCTCTCGCCACAGGACGTCGGGCTGCTCGAGTACCAGCACCACCCCCGCGACTACGCCTCGCACCTGTCGCCCGGCTCCATCATCCAGCCCCAGAGGAGAAGGCCGTCCCTGCTGTCCGAATTTCAGCCCGGGAATGAGAGGTGAGCGGCCAGCCTGCTGCCTGGCTCAGCACCCGGAGCCGTTTCTCAGACGGGGAAGTGGAGGCTGGGAGGGGCAGGAGCCTGCAGGGCGGGGGTGTCCAAGGAGGGGGTGTCGGGCTGGGTGCTTGCCCTTGTCCTGGGGCGGCCGTGACGGGGATGAGGATGGGGATGAACAGGGAAGAGAGACGTGGCCCGCGGACCTCCCACCATGGGCCTCCAGTGGTCCCCGGGGGTGTGGTCCATGCAGGAGGGGGGCCACCAAGATGTGAGGGAGCGGGGTATGTCTTCACCTGGGGGCACACGGGGAGCCACCTTCTGTCCCTCCCGTGTCCTTGCCTTTTCTGCGAGTCCTCTTTCTGTCCCTCCGCTGGCAGACGGGGCCTCTGTGTCCTCCCGCTCTGGGCCAGCCTAGCTATCCTTCAACCCCGATGTGAGGGCTGAGCCTGCGTGGCCGTGTGGGGGCCCCAGTGAGGGGAGGGCCGAGGTCGGGAGAGCATGAGCACCAGTTCTGAGAGTCCGGAGCACGTGGCATGTGTCGGCACGTTCTGGGCCCTGGGCGCACAGCGGGACCTGGACAGATGGCCCCGTGCGGAGCCCACAGTCCGTCAGGGAGCCACACCACAGACACACACACGGTGACTCCAGAACGAGCTGGTACTTGTTGCCTCCAGCACGGGGAGGGGTCACTCTCTGGCTGGGTGGCCAGGAGAGGCCTCATGTTTTCTCACTGGGACTAGAACTCCAGAGACCAGGCCCAGGCATTTGCGGCGCCACCTTCCCCCAGAGGTGTCTGGTGGCCACGGCGGGGAGGCTGCTGCCGAGGGCCAGGCCGTGATGCCCCGGAGCAGGTGGACTCGAGTGGGCGGAGGCGTCGGAGGTGAAGGCCGATGCCCCAGGCAGCATGCTCCCGGCGCCCGTGTTGGTGTCCTGGGGCGGCCGTAACAGGGCACCCCAACGTCGGGGGCCTAAAACAGCAGAGCTGTCTTCTCTCGGGTCCTGGGGGCCCGCGGTCTGAAGCGGAGATGCCGCAGGTGGGGTCGCGCTCCGGCCGCGGGCTCCAGGGGACGGTCTCTTTTTTGCCTCCTCCAGCTCTGGAGGCCCCGGGGGTCCTGGGCTCGTGTCCGCATCGCTCCCGCCTCTGCCTCTGTCCCTGAGCGTCTGAGTGTCCTCTGCTCTAAGAAGGACGCCTGCCATTGCATTAGGGCCTGGCTCCATCCAGGATGATCTTCTCTTGGCTTCATTACACCCACAAGGACCGTATCCCCAAATAGCATCACATTCGGAGGCTCCGAGTGGACATGAATTTTGGGGGACACTAGTCAACTCTGCACAACACCTTTCTCACGTTTAACTGAGAAACCCCATGCCTCCCGCCCGGCCCTGGGCCTCGTGCGGTGTTGGCTCTGCGGTTGGCAGGAGGGGCATCTTGCAACCTGGCTTTGGCAGGGGAAGGGCTGGGGGCCCTGCAGCGGGGAGAGCACAGGGGGCGGCCGGCCCGCCTGGCAAAGCCAGCAGCGCAGCCAGCCCACGAGGTGCCGGCAGCCTTTATTCAGGCTGCACGCACTGAGCGTACACTAGCTGTGTGCCAGGCACCGGGGTACCACAGTGAGCAAGACGGATGAACGTTCCTGCCCTCCTGGAGTGGACATTCTGGGGCTAGGGGGCAGCCAGCAAACTCACCTGAACTGATAGGCATGTGGTGGGGTCTGTGAAGGAAACAGAGCAGGGGTGAGATGGGCTGTGGCTGGTGGGCAGGGAGTGCTGTGTGCCTCGAGACACGTGGGAGCAGACATAGCATGGGAGGAGCTAGTGTGCAAGTGATCTAGCTAGACACCCAGCATGTGCAAAGGCCCTGAGGCAGGAATGCAGTGGGCCAGACGAAGCAGGGTGAAGGTAATGGGTCTGTAGGATTCTATTCTAAGTTTATTGGGAAAAGCATCAGCTTGAAAAGTGGTTCAGCAGGGCAGTGTGTGGGCTGCTGGGTCAGGAGCAGTAGCTGACGGTGGAGGCCAGGAGTCCTGGCTCTGCTGTGTGTGCTCAGGCAGGGCCATGTCGTCTCTGGGCCAGTTTTCTCCTCTGCATACTGGGGAGGAGGGTTAAGGAGAGCCAGGCGGGAGGGCTTAGGCTGGAGAGTTCCTGTGAGAAGGAGGTGAGGCCAGGTTTAGCAGCAGGAGTGCTGTGATCGGCTAGTGATGTCTGTCCTGGTGGGTGATGTGCAGGTAGTGTCCTGTGTGTGATCATCTGTGTGAGACCCACAGCGCTTTTCAGACTTGACTGTGCCCATGACTTACCTGGGGTCTTGTTTGAGTGCAGAGTCCGACTCAGGAGGCCTGGGGTGGGACTCGAGATTCTGCATTTCTAACCAGCTCCGGGGGGCTCATGCTGCTGGTCCTTGGGCCACACTCGGGTGGGGGAGGGGGCGTCTCCAGCACATTCTCGCCCTGCAGACGTCGTCAGCAGACGTCCACTCGGAGGAAGACAGGGGTGGTGGGCCTGCCTCGCCGTGCGCCTGGGGCAGGGGGCTCTGCTCTCGCAGGGTCAGAGCGGGCATGGGCGCAGCAGGCCCAGCCGGGTGGGTAGGAGGCGTGACGCCCAGTGCCCTTGCCTCCTGCAGGTCCCAGGAGCTGCACCTGCGCCCCGAGTCCCACTCGTACCTGCCCGAGCTGGGCAAGTCGGAGATGGAGTTCATCGAGAGCAAGCGCCCGCGGCTGGAGCTGCTGCCCGACCCGCTGCTGCGGCCCTCAGCGCTGTTGGCTGCGGGCCAGCCCGGGGGCTCCGAGGATCTGTCCACGGTAAGGCCTGGCCCCCGCCGGGGCTCCTGCGGGCTCGGGTTCTGCCGTGGTCGGGCTGGGCACGAGGGGAGGGGGTGGCTGTGCCGGGCCCGGGACAGGGTGTGCGGAGGCCGGGCCGAGGCCGGGCAGCGAGAGGAGGGGCTGGGCTGAGGCTGGAGAGGGTCGGCTTCCACCTGAGTGTGTCCAGCCCGAGAGGCCACCGCAGCCCAGGGCCCGAGAGGGCCTTTATTTCGCTCCTCTGTGAAACACAAGGTTGAGCTGAGATGGGGGAGAATGTGCATAGCTTAAGCACCTGTGGTTTGCTTCTGTGGGAGGGTTTCTGCCGTTTCAGTAAACCTGAGCGCAGGCCAAGCTCGCTGGCTGCGTTTCCACGGAGGGGGCCCACTGAGGCGCTGACTGGGGAAGCGCAGCCAGTGGTCTGGGTGCTCCTGTCCCCCGGGGTACCCTGACTATCTCAGAAGCTGCGTGTCACTGTCGCTGTCTGGGGTGGGGCGGGCACGGGGCCAGGTGACACGCTCGTCCTGGGCCGCCGCTGCGTGATGGGTGCCCCTCGCTTGCACGTGCTTCTTCACGACCCGTTAGGCTCGTTGGCGGCCTCCCAGCTGCTGGGCAAGGTTGACGCTCATCTTACTGCAGCACTGGAGGCAGGACTGGGGGCCAGGCCAGGGGAGGGAAGTGGCCCACTCGGGCCTGCTGGATCCTCTTCTCTGCCTGACGCCAGGTGGGGTGGAATGGCGGGATTTCCGGCCGAGGCGGGTGCTTAGTTGGGGGCTGGCATGAAAGGGGCCTTCCCGTGGTGGTGGTGACCACAGTTGATGTTAGGCGAGTGCTGACCATGTGTGCCAGGTGCTGTGTGGAACACGAGTGTCTTTCTGCTGTGTCCTCCTGGCCCGATAAAGCCCGGTCTTTGTCCTCTTTTTAGAGGCCCGGGCTGAGAGAGCAAGAACCACTGGAAGTGGGGGGCGGGCGCTGAGGCCTGGCTCTGCAGCCCTGCCCAGTGGGCGGTCCAGGCGGCCCTCCCCTGCCGTCTCCCTCCCCCGGGCCCGGCTGCCTCCTGCTGTCTCCTGCTGCTCGGCCTGCTGGGAGGGACAGTGCCATTTGAGAAGCTGTCCCTGCAGGGGTCTTGGATGGATGGGGAAGGGGTGCGTGTGAAGGGGTGCGGGGCCACGCCGAGGGCCGGCCGGGGCCTGGTTTACCCCCAGGACCGGAGCCCCTTGTCAGCTGAACCCCGGGCTCAGGTGGGGTTCTCCCCAGAGGGGCGTCGCTGGCCAGCCCGCGTCAGGCTCTCCTGCCCCAGGCTGCTCTCCAGGACGGGGCTCGGGCCTCCTTCTGGGGGTCTCTGTGCCTCACGGGGGCTCTGTGCCTCCTCCTTGTCCCGCTCCCGCTGTGCAACCTGGGAGCTCCCTCTTCCTCTGGGGTCTGTCTGTCTCTCTTTCTCTCTCTCTGTCTCCATGTCTGTCCGTCTGTCTGTCTCTGCTCTTGCTGGACCTCGGGGGTGTGGGGGACCCTGGGCACGGGCCTGGACCGTGTCCTGTAGTTGCATTGGGAAAGTTGGAGCAGGTTTTGGGTGGGGAGAAGCCGGGGGAGAAACAGCTCTGACAGTGTGGAGGTGGTTTTGCGTTGCTGTGTGGAATTCAGCTGGACAGAGAGACAGGAATTCAGTGGGATTTTTTTACCATGCCCCCTGCCCCCAGCTGTGTTCGTTTTTCATGTAAAAATGTTACTCTTTCTTATGTTACTTCCTTGCCCTTGAGCCTCTGGGGTCCTGTGGCATCTGAGGTTCCCTTTGGAATTCACCAAACTTTGTTTTAGGGGACTTTGGAATCATCACAAACAGCACCATGTCTGAAAGCCCCTTTGTTGGCTGAAAGGGATAGAAAGCTTATGTCAGACTGGCTTAAGCGTGAGTTCTGGCTCATATAGCTGAGATATAGGGGTGATTGGTTTCAGGCATAGCTTGATCCAGGTGACATGATGTCATCAGGTCCCCATCTCTGTCCACCTTGGCTCTGCCGTCTTCCTTGTGGTCTTGGTGGGTTAACGAGGAGGCTTTCAAGACTCCAGGGCTGCCTCTTCCCACGTTCAAAGCCAGCAAAAAGAGAGCTTTCCCTCTGTTTCCACATTTCTAGCCCAAAGCTGTTTTCCTCTTTGGCTTTGAGTGGGGCCTGTGCTGTCCCAGGGCCTGTCGTTGGGACTGAGGGAGTGGACTGGGAGTGCTGGAGGCTGGCCCTGCCCCTTCCTGGAGTGGGGGCTGGGCGGCTGGGGGAGCCTTGGGGAGCCTCCCCAGCCCACACTTCTGCTGCCTGCTTTTAGTTTTGCATAAGGAGTCTTTCTCTGCTCTGCACTGAGTTTACACCGAGGGCGTCTGATGGGGAGAACGGTGCCAACCGCTACCTGGCGGCAGGCGGGTGTCGGTTAGTTGGTTTCCTGCTGCGGGTTTGGGCTGAAGTGAAGGCCAGCAGCCACCGGGCGAACCGTCTGGAGGCCCAGTGGCTCCCCGGCCTCTTTCCTGGGAACTCGGCGCCCGAGAGTGCGCTCTGCCCTCCGGGTGTGTGTGCAGCTTCCTCCTCAGTTGACGTGAAATTCGCGTGAAGTAACCACATGAAGCTGCGCCGTTCAGTGTGTTTGGCACATTCACGATGTGCAACCACCACCTCTCCTAGTTCCAGAACATTCTCCTCACCCACCGGAGACCCTGTCCCCATCAGCAGTCACTCCCCATCTCTTCTTCCAGCCCCTGGAACCACCCGTCAGCTCTGTCTGTGGAGCTGCCTCCCCTGGACGTTTCCTGTGAACGGGGTCGACGACGTGTGGTGGCCTGTGGTGACTGGTGTCTCTGCTCTGTGTCGCATCTTAAGGGTCGTCTTAACATGGCATGGGAGGGGTTGTCTGATTTCAGCTGGTACAGACGTGGAGTCGGGCACCCAGGCAGAGGGGACAGCTCGTGCAAAGGCCCGGCGGTGTCAGAGCGTGCAAGGTCAGGTGTCTGCAGCCCCTGTGTCCACCATCTCTACCTGCCCCCTGGGGAGCAGTTTGGGCCCCACACTGACACACATACACACTCCCGAGTATTTTTTAGGGAACTTTTCTTGCACACACAGTTTTGTTTCTCATTTCCGGGGCTCCTGGACCCTGGAGGGGGTCTCGTTCTTGCTCTTCTGTCCGGCTGTGCGGTCCTGTGGGATGCATGGGTGCACGGCCTGGACCTGTTTCTGCTGTGGGAGCCCCTGCCGCCCGCTCTCGTGCTCTGCTGCCTCTGGAGAGTTCAGATGGAGGCCTGGACCCCCTCTCGTGTGCCCTCCAAGCCAGGGTTCCGTCGCTTTGTGGCTGGTGTTTGGGCACGTTGTTGAACCTCCCTGGCCTTAGTTTCCTCATCTGGAAAGTGAGGGGAAGAGTGTTCCCACCTCCCAGGGTGTTTGTGACGATTATGTGAGTTGAGACCTGTGAATTGCTTAGGTCGACAGACTCGGCCCTCAGCCTGTGTTTGTAAATAAAGTTTTATTGGCACACGGCCACTCCCATTTGTGTCCTGTCTCCGGCCGCTTTCCCAGTGCGATGGCGGGTGAGTAGCTGGACAGAGACGGAAGTGCGAAGACTGAAACGTTTTTCCACCTACGGAAAAAAGGCCCCTGGCTTAGAGCAGTGGTGGGCGTGTGCCTCCAGTTCTCAGTTTTCCCACGTGCGCAGTGGGGATGGAGCAGCAGCCCATAGTAGGGCTGCATGGGGGTCTGGAGCGGGTGGGGTGTGCTGGGGCCTGGGATGGGCTGAGCGATGAGTGGTGCCTGGTTTAATTTTTGGGATGTCCCTGTGGAAGGTGGTCTGAGCAGCACAGAGGCCATGTCCGGGACTCGAGGCCTTGTCTGCAACCCCTGAGGGTCCTGGGTGTGGAAGGGCCTGGAGTCCCGGCTGCAGCTCTCCCGTGTCTCAGATGTGAGCGCTGAGGCCGGGAGGCAGACCCTTGGGGCTGTGGGCCTGAGGGGTCTGCAGGTGTGGGGAGGACAGACGACAGCGTGGCCTCCACTGGTCTCGAGGAGGGGGCCCTTGGCAGCGCCCGGAGCTGCAGTTGTCCAGGGAATAATGTGTCCTCTGTCCCGGGTGCAGCTGCTGCGGGGGCAGGGCGGCGGCCTGGAGCTCCCCTGGGCCCCCTCTGCCAGCAGCTGCCGGCTTGGCCTTGAGGATGGCGAGGCGCGGGGGCTGGGTTCTGCCCGCGCTGCCAGGCCTGGAGCTGGGCTCTGGGCGGGTCCATCCAGCCAGTGCTTGGGGAGTGCACAGCGTGCCAGCTCTGAGCTGCATTCTTGGCTCCTGGTAACTCACTAAGCCTCACGGCAGCTTGGGAGGTGGGAATTGCCCCATCATACAGATGGGGAAACTGAGGCAGAGAGTGGTTTCATGATCCGCTTGTGGTCACGGAGCTGGCAGGTGGCAGAGTGGGCGGGGGGCTGCGCCCAGGGCCGTGCCGGTCTGTGCTCCAGAAGCGGGAACTGGGGTGTTTCCTGCGTCTCCCCAGTGTGTCCCCAAGGCAGTTGTGCCCTCAGAGCTGTGGCCGTGGGCTGGAGGAGGCGGTGAGCAGCCCAGTGAAGGGTGGGCCCTTTGTTTGTTTGACACGTTCTGAAAACAGCTTCATTACACAGAGGAAAGCCCAGAGAGTACAGAGCAGAAAGCGACGTTACCCCTCCCGCTGCCCGGACAGCCACTCTGACACGGGCGCCCGTTCTCGTGGTTTCCTGGGCGCTTGTGGACACGTGTGTTTTCTGCAAACCCCCTTTGCGCTGTGCACGCTCTCCTGTAACTTGCCGGTTTGGACTGAATGCTGTGAATAAATGTTTTTGGAGGGTCAGCTGAGGCCAGGCCCTGGGGGGACGGAGGTTGGGGGTCTGGGCGCCTGTTCCTAGGGAGTTGGTTTGGCGGGAGGACCCAGACGGGGTGCGTGGAGCGAAAGAGAGGCTTGACGTGGGGAAGGGAGGAGGGCGGGCTTTGTGCCTGGAGGGGGTGGGAGATGTCGCTGGAGGACAGAAGGGGTCTGGCCTTGGAGCACCGGTGACGGGCTGGGAAGGGTGTACCTGGCGGGAGGCCGGGAGGTGGGGTGGAGACGTGGGGTCGCCACACAGACTAGAGTCAGGGCTGGGATCCTGGGTGTATGGGGGGCTGCGGGCGGAGGTGCCCCGTGCCAACCCCAGGCCTGTTTTCTCTCTGCCCAGGACCGCAGCCTGACGGGCAAGCTGGAGCCGGTGTCCCCTCCCAGCCCCCCGCACGCTGACCCCGAGCTGGAGCTGGCGCCTCCGCGGCTCTCCAAGGAGGAGCTGATCCAGAACATGGACCGCGTGGACCGCGAGATCACCGTGGTGGAGCAGCAGATCTCCAAGCTGAAGAAGAAGCAGGTGCGGGCTCTGAGCTCCGGGCCGGCGCAGGGACAGCCCCGCGTGGCAGCCAGGCGGGGGTGGCTCAGGGCTCCTTCCTGCCCCTTCTTCCTCCGTGCCTCGCTCTCCTCGTCCGTGACGCGGCGAGGCCTCTGTCGACGGGCCGGCTGCTCGCCCCGCCTTGGACCAGGCCCCTCGCCCCGCCTTGGACCACGCCCCTCGGGGCCTCTGCTTGCTCATCTGTAAGATGGGTGCAGACAGGATGCCACCTCACGGGGTGTGAGGGGGGACCAGGTCACGTGGTGAAAAATGAATCCTCGTTGTGACCGTCGAAACCAAAGTAACAGTTAATGTAACTGTTTCTAATATTAATTTTATAGTTTTATTTTTAACGTGAGCTGATGGTCCGCGTTTTCCCAGCTCTGCTCAGGCTCTCTTCCCTGCCATTGTGGGGTCTCTGCTCAGATGTCCCCTCCAGAGAGATGGCACCCTGCTCTTTTACAGGCGCCCTGCCCGGCTGTCCTGCATCCTGGGGGTCAGCGGTCCAGCCAGGTCCGGCTCGCTGCCTGTCTCTGTGAATAAAGGCTTGCTGGCGCACGGCCACGTCCGCGCTCTCTGTGGCTGCCTTCCCGCCACAATGGCAGAGTCAGTTGGTCACAGCAGAGCCAAACATCTTACTCCCTGGGCCCAGGAAGGCCATGCCGCCTCGGGCAGCGCCGTTTGCATTAATTCGGGTCCTGCTGTGGCCAGTCTTGTCCCCACCCCATCGGAGTGGGGTCCCGGCTCCCTCCTCACTGCCCTGCTCCCCGGGCCAGTAAGGAAGTGTGGGCTCTGTGTCCTCAAGGGCCCGCCGTGGCCACCGGGCACCACAGAGTGACAGCTGGGGACCAAGCCTTCCTGGAAGCCAGTGCTGGGTCCCAGGAACGGGTCTGGGAAGACGTACGGGGATGGACGGTCCAGACTCTAGGAGGGGTCGGGACTGTCCCTTGCAGGGAGGAGCTGGGCCGGTCAGTGAGGCTCAGCCAGCCGTCCCAGCCTTGGGGGCCGCCAGTGGGTTCCAGGATGGCGGTGCAGTGTCCTGGGAGAGCCTGGGCCCCGGCTGGGGTCAGGCCGGCGTGGCCAAGGCCGTGGGCGCACGGGCGTCTTCCGTTCCTCCTGCCCGGCTCTGGGAGGAGGCTGAAGCTACAGGTTGCGTGTGCCCGTCTGTGACGCGGCCGGACGTCAGGTGGCCGGGACAGCCCTGGAGAAGCAGGTTTTTTTAAAATTCCACTTTGGCGTTTTTCTTGAGCTAAAATACACAAAACGTAAAATTACCCGTTTTAAAGTGTGTAGCTCAGTGGTGTTTAGCATATCCACAGCATGGTGTCACCATCACCACTATCTAGTTCCAAGACATTTTTGTCACCCCAGAAGGAGACCCTGTACCTGTTAGTAGTCGCTCCCCACCCTGCCGCCAGCCGCGGTCTGCTCTCTGTCTCGCGTGCACCTGTCCTGGACGCTTCGCCTCTGTGGAACGCGCAGCTCGTGGCCTCTTTGTGGGCTTCTCGCCCTCGGCATGGCGCCCTCGTGGCCCCTCTGGGCTGTGGCAGTGGCAGTGCCTGTTCCTTTTCATGGCTGAGTTGTATTCCGCGGGACGGGTGGACCCCGTTGTGTCCCTCCGGTCAGCTGTTGAGGACACTGCGTTGTCCCCACCTTCGGCTGCTGTGACGGTGCTGCCCTGAAGAGTCGTGTTCAGGTTTTCCTTTGAGCACCTGTTTCAGTTCTTTTGGGTCTGTACCTGGGGCGGAACTGCTGGTCACGGGGTAACTCTGGGGGGACCCGCCAGGCCGTTCCCCCAGCAGCTGCACCGTCTCGTGTTGCCCCCAGCCGGTTACGGCGTCCCCGTTCCTCCATGTCCTCGCCAACCCTGTCATTTCGCTTTTCTTCCGTCGCAGCCGTCCTGGGGGAGGGAGCGGTGTCTCGCTGGGTGCGATTTGCGGCCGAAGGCCAGTTTTGATCCAGTGTGCGCTCTGGCCCCTCCTCTCCTCTGACCCCAGAACAGCTGTAGGTGGCAGCCCTGGTTCTCTGCTTTCTCTGAGCAGGACACTGAGGGTCAGAGAGGTTGAGCGACCTGCTCAAGGTCACAGGCTGGCGAGCGATGGAGCCGGGCTGTAATCCGGGCTGGGCCAGGCTCTCGGCAGTGTCTCTGGACGTGTCTCAGGTGGCATTTTTCTTTGCTGCCCCAGGAGGGGCACCGTCACCATTGGGGAGCGCTCCCTGCCCTCCGCCTCGCTGGCTCTGTCCATCCTCCGTTTCTTGGCTTCGTTTGATCCGCACGTTTTGGAGGGATTTCAGAGCTTTGCCGGTGCTGGCTGCCCTTCTGGGAGCTTCCGCCGGGGGTCGCTGTGGGGCCCAGCAGCTGGGCCTCCGTGCCGCAGGAGCCAGGATCTGGTTTTCTGGGTCTTTCCGCGTTGCCCTCCTCTTGGCCGCCTCTGGGTTCCTGATGCTTCGCTCTGTGGTCCTGGGCGGCTGCATGAGCGCGACAAGCAGGGCACAGTGTTCTGGTCTCACCCAGGATGCCTGTCAGACCGCGGACCTGGGCATTGGTCTCCTGTGTGACCTTGGGCCAGCGTCTCAAGCTCTCTGGTCTTTACTTTCCACTTTTGGTATAAAGCAGACAGCAGGATGAAGGGACGTCCTTTATGGGTTTGCAGGAGGAGGGCCCGGCATGAACTCACAGTGCAGATGGCGAGGACGATGATGCAAACTGCTTGCTAGGTGCTGACAGCTTTACATGCCTCAGCTCGGTCATTCCTCACGCCAGCTCTCTAGCGTAGAGACTTTATCCACGTTTTCCAGATGAGGACAGAAGGCTCAGAGAAGTGTAGCAACTTCCCAGGGTCACACAGCAAGTAGAAACTGGGTCCCAGTCTGGACAGTTGGGCTCCAGGGTCCGCACGGCGTCTCCTGACGTGCCGGTCCGGTGGTGGTGGTGATGGATGACGGCGGCCGGCTCGCTGTGAGCCCAGTCTGAGCTGGACGGGCGTCAACTCGGCCTCTCCTCACCCACCCTGTTGGGGAGACACGCCCTGTTTTGCAGATGGGGAAACTGAGGCGCAGTCGGTTAGGCTGCCTGCTTGTGCTCACCGGGGCGGGATTTGAACCCCGGGGGCCTGGCTGCCAAGCCTGAGGCGGGAGCCGTCCTCGCTGGAGTCCCCGGTGACTCAGAGGAAACGGCTAGCAGCCTGACTTCCTGTGCGCGGCCGCCCACCGCCGTGGGGCCGCCTCCTCCTTCCGCCCGCTGCTCACCACGCTCTCCCCTTCCCGCAGCAACAGCTGGAGGAGGAGGCCGCCAAGCCGCCCGAGCCCGAGCAGCCGGTGTCGCCGCCGCCCCTGGAGTCCAAGCACCGCAGCCTGGTACAGATCATCTACGACGAGAACCGGGTACGCCGCCCGAGCCCGCGGGCCCCTGGGAGGCCGTGTCCCCTGCAGGGCCGGCTGTCCCGGGGCCTCCGCCTGCCCCTGAGCCGTGGCATCTCCGTGCACCGCCCCCACCCACGGAGACCTGGGGGTGTGAGGCCGGGAGGGGTAGCCAGGGTGTGGCTGTGGCCGGTGGCTGGCCGGGGGTGCAGCCTGGAAGTGTGGGCCTCGGGCGGTGGGAGGGCTGCAGGGGCCTGTGGCCGGGAGCTGGGCAGTCACCGAGGCATTCGTGCTGAAGGCAGTGTGACGTTACTATTACCAAAGACAACAGCAGCTGTCAGTGAACAGCTCCTCCTCCTTGTGCGCTGGGCCAGGTTCCTCACGTAGCAGTTGAAGGAGGGTAGGTACAGTAATCGTCTCCATTTGATACCCGGGAGAAACTGAGGCCCCAGAGAGGTTAAGTGACTTATCCGGAGTCACACAGCTAGGAAGTGGTGGATCTGGGATTTCAACCCATGGGAATCCAGGGTCTGATTCGTCAGCACTGGCCTCTGCTGACATGTAGCCCCGAAAGGGCCTTGGGATGGTTGAACACAGGGTCTGTGGTGGGCTTTGGGGGCTGCAGGGATACGGAAAGGGCAGCTGCTGGGCATCTGGTGGGCTGCGTCTTAGGAGAGGGCTCAGGGTGCCCAGAGCAGTGTCTCCAGGGGCTGAACCCCAAGGGCCTGAGCTGGCCTCAAGAGGAACCTGGAGTCTGGTGAGGTGGTGAGCTCCCTGTCATCCCAATCAAGCTACTGAGAGCTCGGCTTTGGTCATTTGCAGTTGGTTCTTTCCAGATGTGCTTGGGGCCTGTGTGTGCTGAGTCCCCTCCCTTATTTTACAGATGAGGAAACTGAGGCCCAGAGAGGGACTGTTCCTTGTCTGAGGCCACACAGCGAAGTGTGACACAGCCTCTCTGCCTTGGCTCCTCTGGTCCCCCTCCTGCCCAGGGCTCCTCGCCACCCTTCCCAGCTGTCTGTGCTGTGGGGTCCGCCCCTGGCTGCCAGATTAGTGCTCAGAGTCTGGGCGGGGGCCTGGGTGTCTGCTCTGGAGCCGGGAGCACCGGGTTGGTGCCTGTGGCTGTGGCTCCGGGCAGAAACTGCTGGATTAATGGGTGTGGCTATGCCTCCGCCTCTTGAAGCAGCAATAGGTGCAGGCTGACACTGAGGCTGCTGGGGGCCCACGAGCTGTGTGCTGGACCTTGTGGGGCTGATCGCCCTCCCACGCCCTGGCCCCCTCCCCGAGTAACACAAATAACGATCCTAATGATGGGAGAGCTAGGGGGCCACACGCGCTTTAGCCAGATGTCCTGGGTTCAGATCCCATCTCTACCACTTCCTGGCCCTGTGACCCTGGGCAAGTTCCGTGACCTCTGTGACTCATGTTCCTCACTTGAGAAATGATGTAATCGTAGCAGCTCCCTGCGCAGTGTCGTGGGGACTAATGAGCTCGGGACGGAGCGCCCAGAACAGGGCCTGGCACCAAGGAAGTGCTAGCTGTGCTGTGATTGTCGTCATCGTCCAGTTGTCATGGTTCTTTTCTTCTTGCTATTGTTTACATTTTGCATGATTTCATTTAATTCTCTCCAGACTTGTATGAATCAGATACTATTACTCTCTCCGTTTTACTCGTAAAGAGACTGAGGCTCAGAGAGGGAAGGTGACCTCCCTGAGATTGCACAGCGAGTGAGCTTTGAGGCTGGGACTCAGAGCCAGGACTGAGGGGGCTCTGAGAGCCTGCGGTGGGAGGGGACACGGGCAAGGTTCCTGAGTGTGTCCCCGCAGGCAGCCCCTGTGCCCACCCTCCCTGATCCTCCGGTGGGAGAGCCGGCAGGGTTCTCTCCAGCAGCTGTGGAGGCACGTCGCCGGCTTTGCCCGGGGTGTCGCCACAGTGCCCTTGGCTCTGCTGGGGGCTCAGCCAGTTGGGGACAGCAGGCTCTAGCAGGTGGAGCCCCAGCCCTCCCCCGCCAGGTGGGCTCCGAGCGCGGGTCTTTGGTGCCCCTGTGGGAAGCTGGCTGCACCTCCCACCCCAGCGACGGCCCATGAGCCTGGGGTTGTCTCCGCAGTAACGGGGGGCCCCCTCCAGGTCCCACGTTCTCCCCAGAGAGCTGTGGCTGCAGATCCCATTGGTCCTTGGCCTCAGCCCTGCCCCTCCCCCAACAGCAGTTGAGTCCCCTCCCGGTTCTCAGTGGGTGGTCTCCCTGCCAGAGCCCCCGCCTCCTGTCCGGCTTTCTGCAGCTTCTGTGTGTGGGGGGCTTGGACTCCAGTCCATCCCACACCCCGAGAGCTGGGGCTTTGTTTCAGTTCAGGTCTGTGGTTGCCCTGGGTCCCGGCCACACTCTTGAGGTCCCAGAGTTGACATGGCTGAGAGGGAAGCTGGAAGGGCTTTGTAAGGTCCAAAGGGATGTGCTGGGGGAGGTCCAGTCAAGACTCTCAGAACAGGAGATGAAAACTCTGCTCAGACTGGTTGAGGCTCAAGAGGGGGTTATTGAGTCTTGTAATGAAAGTTGGTGTTAGTTCACTTCAGGTATGGGTGGATCCAGGCGCTCATGTGAAGCTGTTTGGGAGTTCTCTGTCCCCATCTCTGCTTTCTCCGTGGCAGTGTCATTCTCAGGCAGGGTTCCCCAGGACCTAGAAAGACTGTGGCCAGCAGCTCAGGCCCACTCACCCTCCCAGAGCAGATGGGACACTGCGCAGGGGTCTCAGCAGCAGTCCTGGGCTTGGCTCTCTTGGGCTGGCTGGAGTCACGTGCTCATTTCTCAGCCAGTACTGAGGCTAGGGGCTTGAGTGCGTGAATAGGTCAGGGCTGGGTCTTAGGCCCACCCCTGGAGTCAGCGGGGAGGCAGTCCCACACCCACCCTGCCCCGAGGACTAGATCAGAGGCCAGGAGTGGAGGTGACCAGGACTTGCAGCCCGTGCTCCCCGGCCGGTGGTGACCACATTGGGTTGCGTGTGCTGGCTTTGCCATCTCTGGCCCCACACCGCAGGCTCGGGGCTCTGTGGCCTTTATGCCGATTCCATCCTGCCGGGGTTCCCACCTCCCCCACCACATATATTTACAGATGGGGAAACTGAGGCTCAAGGTGTTTCCCTGAGGCTTCACAGCTGGCGGGTGGCAGGTGAGGACTCAACCTGGTTCCTGGGATTCTGAGAGCTGGCCCCTGCCCCGCTGGTCACCTCGTACTCGTCCTGTCCATTCATTCATTCACTCAGCAGCCGTGTCGTTGGACACCTGCTCTGGGCCTGCCACTGTTGCAGGCCCTGGGGACGTAGCAGTGACCTCGGCCCCAGCCCACTCACGTTGACTTCCTGGTCAGGGGACATAATCACACCCACAGGGGTCTGAGGAGTTCTGCCCCTCATTGGCCCCGATCCCCATCTCTCCTTTCACTCACCTCTCTCCCTGCCTGACCCCACCCAGGGGCAGACGCCCGGGTGTGCTCCTGCCCCAGGGCCTTTGCACTGGCTGTGCCCTCCACCTGAGTCTCCTTTTCCCACCTGGCTCACTCTCCATCCCTCAGCCCTTTGCTCAAAATGTCCCTTTTTTACCAGTTTTGACCTCTATTTAATCCTGAAAACCTTGCCACCCCTCTCCTCCTCTTCCTGGCTCTCATTTTCTCTTCGCCCTGTTCCCACAGGATGTGACTCCCGTTTTGTTTATTCTTTTTTTTGTGAACGGTGGCTCCAGGAGGGCAGGGATCCTGATCCCTTTTGTTCTCACGGTGTCCCTAGGAACAGCCCGCACACAGTAGGGCTCACTAAGTGCTTGTTGAGCAGATGGAGGATGGCAGAGGGGAGGGGCCCTCCTCCCCAGAAGAGCCCTCTGGTGGGGGGTGGGGGGGGGTGGGGTGAGGGGAGTGGGGGTCCTCTCCGCAGGGCTGGAGGCCGCGTGGGCGGGGCCCTCAGCTGCCTTTGCAGGAGCAGCGGGACTTCCCGCCCGGGATCAATAGGATTAGGTTTTAATCCTCCTCCCTGCCCGCTGGTTCCCGGGAGGCGGCTGCCAAGGGCCTGTCTGTAAATGCCGCGCCAGCCGCCAGCCGGGAAACGCAGCCCCGCCCGCAGGCTCCTGCACTGGGGCACCTGGATGCGGCGCCAGCCCGCGGGGGTGAGGGCCGCCGAGCCAGGCTCCCCGCTGCCCGGAGCTGCCCGCGCATGGGGCGGGCAGGTGCGCACAGATGGTGGCGCAGGAGACCCTGCAGGGCGGAAATGGGGGGACTGGGAGAGGCTTCTTGGAAGCAGTGGGGGGCCGTCGGCGGCGGGGACCCCTTCAGATGGGGTTGCCTTTGCTCTTCAGAGGGCGGGTGGGGTGGAGGAGGGCGCCTGGTGTCGCGGAGGGCGCTCACGCCTTGAGCACTCACGCACCAGCGCTGGCGAGGGATGTGTAAATGAGGGACAGCCCACATGGCGTGGACACTGTGAGAATCCTGGGCAGTGGGCAATCGAGGTGGGCTTCCTGGAGGACACGGGGTTTGAGCTCAGTCTGCAAAATTGGGCGCTCTTGGGAAAGGGTAGGCGGATGTTCCTGGTGGAGAGGACCTGGCCGGGTCAGGAGCTGGAGAGGAGCCGAATTTGGGGAGGCAGAGCCCCAGCAGCTGCGTGACGAGGGGTCGCAGAGGAAGAGCCGAGCCCCTTCTCATCTCAGACCAAGCGCCTTGCTGGTGAAGCTCGTGAGCACCGATCAGGACCGCGCGGACGGAGAGGACCAGTGCCCTCAGTTGCGCCCCCGATGGTGGAGCATCCCCTCGAGCACGGGGGCCTGGGCACCCCAAGGCCTGTTTGCAGGGCTCGGCTTCAGGCCTCCCCCGGCCGAGTTGTAATGGGGGCTCTGCGAGCGGTGGCCCCTGCACCAAGCCCTCCATCAGCCTCCACGCTGGCTCCTGATGGCTCCTGGGGTCCCGGCTTCCTCCGATTCCGCATCCGCACACAGGAATGTCGGCCTCATGGATTTGTGAACGCGGAGCCACGAATCCTCCTCCCTCCTTGTCCCCGTCAGCACACGTCCGGGAGAGCTCTGGATGGGCGTCAGGCTCCACGTGTGGACGAGGAGGCTGGACCTCAGGGAGATGCGGCTCAAACCCCTGGATGGACTCAGGGTGGGGGTGGTGTGGCCGGAGCGAGATGCTGGGGTTGTGGGCCTTCTGGGCGGGTGCATGCTGCTCCCACTCTGCAGACAGGAGGGTGAGGCCCAGAGCTCGGCCAGAGGCGGCAGCTGAGGAGCAGGAGTGGGGGCCCCGTGGGGGGCCGGCGGGGGCTGGCCAGGGTGAGGAGCTGGTCCGCCTGCCTGTGAGGAGAGCTGTGGTTAGTGTGTGTGTGTGTAACTATGGATGGCTGTGCTCGTATGGATGTGAATACACACATGTACAGGCCAAGTTGTGTGGGGCACGTGTGTGTGTGTGTGTCTACACTGTGGACCTGTCACTGGCTGTGTGCATGGGTGTGTGGTCGTCAGCATGTGCAGGCACGTGATTATTCGTGTGTTTATACATCTGTGCACCTGTGTGTACGTGTGTTTGAGTGGACCTGCGGATGCCTGTGTGCACGTGTGTATGAGTCAGTGAGTGTGGGGTACACCTGTGGTTATCTGTGCATTTATATACCCATGTGTTCGTGGGCACACCTGGGAGCCGTGTGACATGTAGGTGCACATGAGTGGTGGTGTGCACATGTGTGCAAGTTGGCGTGCATGGGGCATGTGTGTGGTTGTGCACTTACACTTCATGCATGTGCACGTGTCCACTTGGGTGCATGCCTTGTGTAGAGCTGCGTGAGTGCATGTGGCTCCGAGTTGGCCTGTGTGGCACGCGTGTGTACGTGTGTCTTTGTAGATGTGGCCAGTCTTTGGTGCACGGGTCCCTGGGGCCTGTGTGCACCTGCCTGTCTGCCAGGTGACCAGGGACTGTCGTGCCCCAGCGCTGCCCCAGGGCTCTCTGCCATCAGGAGGCTACGTGGACTTGGGGTCTCCTGCAGGAGGAGGGCAGTCTCTTGAGTGGGACCCCAGCCCGACTCCCAGAGCCTGGGGAGTGCCCCTGGGGTGGGCGGAAGCCGCAGGGAAGCTCAGCTGCCCCCTCCCCTGCACGTCAGCTCGAGCTCCTGGCTTTGTCCTCTGGGAGCCAAGCAGGGCGACCTCGGGCACCGTGGGGGCCTGGGCACCCTGGCGAGCAGCTTGCCTGGCTCTTGGGTGGCAAGAAGCTGTCAGCGAGGGGGTGAGAGGGAGCAGCTGCTGTGGGGCTGAACTGGTGGCCTGTGTTCCCCGACCACGGCCCTTTCCAGGGGGCTGTCTGCTCTCCATCTGCAGAGGGATGGTAAGAGAGAAGTGACAGCATGCACGTCACTTTGTTCCTTACGGAAGATCCTCCTCAAAGTCCTGGTTGGCTGGTACCCTGGGGGAGCGTGGCCACTTTGCAGGTGGGGAGACTGAGTCCCAGACAGCAAAGGGGCTGCTGAGGGTTAGAGTAGAGCCGACTCCCAGATGTTGGCCTGGTGGAGGGGGAGGGGCCGGATGGGCAGGAGGCCCCCAGCTCCCCAGGGACGGACAAACAGATTCCCACCCCCGTCCCTGCACCCTGGACCAGAAAATTTGGGGTGGGGGGTGGGAATGAAGCCAGGAGCAGGGATATGGGGGCGAGGCAGAGGAAATTCCACGGGAGACATGAGGTGTATGTGTGCACATGCGTGTGTGTGTGCACGCACTCGTATGTGTCTGTGTGTGTGTGCATGCACATGTGCAGGTCCAGGGCCACAGGCTCCCAGCCTTACCTGCTGCCCGAGCCCAAGTGCTCCAGGCCGGCTACATGTCCCAAGCCTGGGCTTCCTCCCGTGTAAATTCGGCTGATGCTGGAATCTTCCATGTGGTTCTTGCAGGGATCCAAACCCATGGAGCACAGAGGGCCCAATGCAGGGCCTGCGCGTGCGGGGCCCACGTGGTGCAAGCCGTGGCCTTGCTTTTATTGACAGCGATGACAGTAACGCCAGCCCTCATGTAGCCCTACTGTGTGCCGGGTCCTGCCGTGGGCTTGCATGTGCCAGCTCACTCGTCCTTGTAGGAGCCACGCCTGGCAGAGCTGCTGTTGTGCGGTCCGACCGTGAGGAGGCCGAGGCTCAGGGAGGGAGGCTTGGCCCCGCCTAGCGGGCGGCCTGCGGACTTGACCCAGGCAGGCTGTGTGGCGCCCTGCTCCCGGCCTCCATGGGCCTCTTTCCCTCGCGGCGGCATCTTCAGGGCTGTTTCGGGACAGGTGTCTTCTGGGTAAATGGGAGCTGCGTTGCCTTTTGCAATCTGCATTGCGTCCTGAGAGGCCCCGGGGTCCGGCGGGGCTTGGACGTGGAGTGGGTTGGGCCTGCGGGGGCACCAGCTCCAGAGACAGCGGGGATGTGGTTGAAGATGGAATCTGCCGTGGTGCGTTGGACACAGGCTTCTGGAGCCCGCACCAGGGACCCAGGCCCAGATCCAAGACCCAGGCCCAGCCATCTGCTGTGGCCGTTTCCAGGGCCCAGCCACTCCAGCCCTGCACTCCTTCATCTAGATGGGCAGTTGCTAATGACCCCTACTCAGCCACACAAATGCACACACACTCCTATTCATTCTTCAAAACCCAGCTTGTGTGTCGTTCCTGTTACCTTTCCAGAGAGAGTGACTCACGCTCCATTTCACGCTGTGCGTGCCTGTCTCTGCCTGAGCACGCTAATCTGCCATCGCTGCTCTGGACCCACTGCCCACCAGGCCAGGCTTATTGCAGGCGGGGGCTGGGTCTCACTCCTTCTGTGTCTTGTCCTGGCATTTAACGGATGAGTGTTCAAGAGGTGTTTGGGGGGCGGCCCTGGCCCCTCCCCGCCACATGCCCAGTCCTTCACGTGGCTCGGGGATGCTCGCATCTTCTCTATCCCACGGCTGATGCCTGTTCCAAGATGCCCTGGGGCAGGGTGGTCGGGCGTGACTGTCCGGGTGGCACCTGGCCCTTGTCTTTCTCCCTCCTGGAACCTGGAGCTCAGAAGCGGGACTTCTTCCTCATGGCCTCTTTCTGTGCCTCAGTTTCACCATCTGTAAAACTGTCCACGTTTTGCATCTGCCTGACGCTTGGTTTACATGCCACTTCAGTGTTAATAGCGTATGCCGTGTGCTCAGCGCTCGGCTCAAAGTGGGGCCTCACTGTGGTGAGGATTTGCTCCCTGGTTTTCCGGCCCCGGCCGTGCCCTGAGGCTGCTGGTCTCGGGGGCCGGGATCTTCGCAGAGGGGCCGAGAGCATGGCTGTGTCCGCGGGTGGGCTGGGCCCAGGGCTCCAGGCGGAGCTAGTTCCAGGAGCCAGCTTGAGCCCACCTACATACCCCGCCTGGCGCGGGGGCTGGGAGGGGGTGAGGCTGGCGCGGGGCACCTGCTGTGACACCTGAATCGCGAGCCTCGAGTTCTTCTGCCGGCCCCGTTCCCCAGGGCTCTGGGTCACCCCCGTCCAGTGGGTCTGGATTTGGAGGTCACTGGGGGGTGGTTCCGATCTGATGGGTGGTGACTTGCATGGCCTGCCCTCCCAGCCACACCACATACCGAGTGGCCCCCCCCCGAACCAGGCCCAGAGCACCCTGCTTTCCATCGCACACGGCGGCCCGGATCCCACAAAGGCCCTCGCAAGGCACCTTCCAGAGCTGCCTGTCCCCCGCTCCCCAGTCGGCCCAGGCTGCCCTCCCAGCCTCCTCATGGTCACCAGGCCCTCGTGGTCCCGGCTGGGGGTCCGCGGGGCCGGGCTGGGGCTGGAGGGCCAGCCTGTTGAATTCACCGCCACCGAGCTCTTTCTGCCACACGTTCCTGTTTTCCTAATAAGTCCTGTGTTGTGATGGGGAGGGAGGTGGGGAGGCCCCAGGCGGCTCCGAAACGGTCACGTGATGGTGAAATGCAGGAATCCTAGAAAGGGTGTCTCTGAGGCTCCCTCTCCCCGCCCCCCTCGCTGGCCGCACCAGCTCTGAGGTCACTGTCGACACCCGGCCAGCTTCCAAGGCAGAGGAAGCCACCCTGGGCCTGGCGGTGTCGGCTGGCTGGCAGGAGCTGCGCCCACACCACTGGCCCCGGGGGGGTCGGGCCTGGGGGCCGGGGGGCAGGCCCCGGAGAACACGGTGCGTTTGTTAGAATCGAAACTTGGCGGGCCTGCCCGGGCCCGCGGCGCTGTGGAGGCCCTCTGTGTGCTCCCAGCCTGGGGAGGGCGCGGGGACCCGGGCGCCCCCTCCCCGCCCCCGGCCGGGCCTGGCGTGCTGGGCCGGGCAGCTGCCTGCGCTTCGGAGCCCTCTGTTCATAATCTGTGCTCTGTGTGTGTTAATTCCTCTTCTCCATCACTCTGCAGAAGAAGGCCGAGGCTGCGCACCGGATTCTCGAAGGCCTGGGGCCCCAGGTGGAGCTGGTGAGCTGGGGGCAGGGGGGCGCCGGGAGGGGGCGGCCGGAGCGGTGGGCAGGGCGGCAGGTGGGTGTGGAGGGGAAGGAGGAAGTCATCCACTGCCCGGAGGAGGCAGGAAACACGCCCTCCTGATAAGACAGCCAGGCAGAGCTCGGGTGGTGGGGGGGCGGTGGCCGGGTGGGGGCCCAGGGTTGGGGGGCCGTTGGCACTGCTGCTCCCCTGAAGCCCAGCCAGTCAGGCTGCGAGGAGAGCAACACACCGAGTCCGACTCATCTGGTCTGGCTCAGTGGGGAAAGCCCATCCTCTGGGCCATGGTCCGAGTTCAGCTCCCGGATCTGCTGCCCCTTCATAGCTGTGTGATCCTGAGCAGGTCTCTTAACCTCTCTGTGCCTTGATTTCCTTACGTGTAAAATGGGAATAATAATAGTGCGTATCCTATTGGGTTGTAGTGAAGATTGACGATGTTAATTTTTTAAAGTATCAAACACAGTGTCTGATGGAGAGTAAGTGCTGAGCGTTAGCTGTGGTTATTATTGTTATTATTATTAATCATCATTACTGTTGTCTTGCTGACGGGAAGATGCCGTGTCAGCAGCAGTCGGGGAGCAGACCCTGGGCCTCTTCTCTCTCAGGCACCCGTCACCCAGATGTGTTCCCAGAGCTGGGAGGCGGGAGAGCGTGGAGACTGCTGCTGGTGGCTTTGGAGTCCCAGAGACTCTGGAGCAGAAGCCTCGGCCCCTCGGGCCGTGTCCCAGGGAGCGGGTGGCGTGGGGGTGGGGCGGGGAGCAGTGCACACGGGGCAGGTGTGAGGGTCTGTGCTCGGGTGTCTGGGGTGGGCGCGCCTGCCCCGGGGTAGAGAGCGAGCCTTGGGCCCCCGGAGCCTGGTGGTCAGCTCGGCTCCCCCAGGGTCTGCTGCGTGGCCCGGGCGGGCTGGGCTTCTCCCTCCGTGGACAGGGAGCCAGCTCCTCACGAGGGTCGTGGGACGAGGTCGTGGGAAGCTCCCGGCCATCGCGCACGCGTTGGAGGCGGGGCCGTTGGCGCTGGAGCTTTCTCTGCAGCGACGGCTGCTCCTCAGCCTGGGCCACCGAGGACCAGGGAGCGGCCGGCCTCTCTTGGCCTCTGGTCCTCTTGGAGGGCAGAGCCAGACAGGTGGGGGGCCTACGGGTCGGGGGCAGGCTCCCAGCCTGGGTCTTGCTCCCCCCGAGGGGCGTGCTTCCTGGGCCGTCTCTGGCAGCCCCTTTCTTTTGTCAGCAGCTCCATTGAGATGTAACTCACATGCCGTACAATTCACCCATTTAAAGTGTACAGTTCAGGGGTTTTTAGTTTATTTACAGATGTGTGTGACCATCTCCACAGTCAGTTTTAGGACATCGCACCATCTCAAAAAGAACTCTGTCCCCTTAGCTGTCACCCCCTTATCTCCTCCTCCCCCTGCCCGCCCTGACCAGCCACTGGTCTCCCTTCTGTCTGGAGTGGCCCGTCCTGGACGTGGCGTGTCAGTGGAGTCAGAGGCCGTGTGGCCTTTCATGTCAGCTCCTCTCCCTCAGCAGCATGTGGTCAAGGTCCCTCCAGGCTGGAGCAGGCATCCGGCCGCATTCCTTCCTGTCCTGAGTCCTGTCCCTCCGTGGCAGGGACCGCGCTCTCTGCGTCCGTTCGTCCGCTGATGGACGGCGGGTTGTTTTGCTTTGGCCGTCCTAGGTCAGGTGGCTGCGACAGTGACGTGCGGGTGTCCGTGTGGCCGCGTGTCCGTCTCTCGTGGGTCTGGACCAGGACGGGGTTACTGGGTTGTGTTCAGTCTGTGTTTAGCCTCTCAAATTCCCAGGCTGTTTTCCCAAGTGGCTGCACCATTGTCCCTCCCCACGAGAACGCTGCTGCTTGCCTCGGTTTCCCCTTCTTGCCAGTGGGGATGGCAGGACTAGAGGTGGTACCCAACTGTTCCCAGAGCCCTTGCCTGCCCTCCTCAGTCCTGGGGGCCTCCTGTGGGGGCGAGGATGGAGGTCACCAGGTCTGGAGGCCCGAGGGAGGCCGGTGAGGAAATGGCCCAGCGTCCCTGTGAGCGGGGGCATCTGCTGGCTCAGAATCCCAGCGATTCCTTTTCTGGGTCTTCAGGGGTGAGAGGGTCGTCCCCTGCTTAGGGGTCTCAGAGCAGGGGCTCCCTCAAGGCTGGTGGCATAGGAGGGCGAGGTCTGGAGTGTCTGGTGGCTGTGTGGCTGTCACCAGAGTCCTCTTAAAGTTCGTAGGCTCTTGGCTTGGTGGCCTGCAGTGGAGCTGGGGAGGGGACTCACTTTGACAGGGCACCTGCCGTGTCAGGCCTCGTAGAAGCGTTCCCCGTCGATTTTCTAGATGAGGCTCAGAGAGGGCAGTGCCTTGCCCAGGGTCACACAGCAGGAGATGGGGCAGGGAGGTGTGCTGAGCCCATGGGGTTGCAGCCAGCCACTTCTCCACAGGTCTGCTCTCTGTCTTCGTCACCGCAAGGCTCAAGTGGCCAAAGATGACCTCCAAGTGGAGGTGGCTCAGAGGTGACCCTCTTCAGGGGCTGCTTCAGGCTGGTGGAGTCAGAGCTCAGGGTCTCAGGTCACTGGGCCGCGCCATTGGGAGCCCTGGGGGTCTCTGTTCTGCAGAGGGGGACCTCTGTGACTTCCTGGGGGGAGCCTGCACAGGATGGAAGGAAGCACATTGGCCGCTCTGAGCAGGACGCGGTGTCAGCCCCGTCCTACCAGCACCTGGGCCAGCCTGGCTCGTCCCGAGGGGCGTGGGCAGCAGCAGCCCCTCCTCGCGCCTGTGGCTTCGCGTCCTGGCTTCCTTCCTGTTCGGAGGTGTTATTTTAAGGCGTTGAGGCTGGCCAACTTTCATCTCCTCCCGCACCGTGCACCGGGGTGGCTGAGGCCAGGCGAGGGGACCCCGCGAGACCCAGTCTTCCTCCATCGTTGGGGCTCCTCGCTTCTGCCCAGGGCTTCACAGTCCTGCGCGCCTGCCGCCTTCCAGGCTCTCTGCCCCCGATGGATTTGCTGCCCTCCGTTTTTAGAGGAGGAAGTGGAGGCATGGGGGAACGACAGGCCGGGGCCCCCGCCCTGCTCCTTGGGCTCTCTGGGGGGTTTCCCTCCTAGCTGGTGCCCCCGGCAGCAGGGCGGGGAGAGCCTTGCCCACTGGCTGCTGTGGGGGGAGGCGGAGGTCGCCTCACGGCCGCCGTATGGGGACTGGCCTCCAGGACGGAGGGGGCCTTGTGCCCCCTGTGGTGGCGAGGAGGTGCGTTAGGGGTTCCCTCACGCCCTGCCCCCCTCCCAACAGCTCTGACCACGGATGTGACCCAGTCCCTGCCCGTCCCCATCCCGGCCTGGGCCTCCCAGGTGGCTGCCCAGGACTGTCGCCGTGCGAACAAGCAGCCTCCTGGGCAGGGTCTCCATCCCCCGGTCTCCGTTCTCCCTGAGGGCCAGTGCCTCCCAGGGGACAGCAGACCCCACAGTTTCTCTGTGTCCTTCCGGCCCTTTACTGAGGGGCCCGCACTGAAGGCCCTCGAGGGGCAGGTGCCCATCCCTGCCGTGTCCCACGGGGCAGGCGGCCGCAGGTGGCAGTGGTTCCCTCCCTGCAGGTTTGGCGGGTCAGAGGCTGTCTGGGGCCCACTGCCCTCCTGGAGGGCGGTCTCCCCTTTCCCGGCCTGTCCTGCCTTGTGGACGCAGACGGCCCTGCCCGTGCTTCACCCCCGGGGTGCCGCCCTTGGCTGTGGAGACGTTGCCATTCGCTGTCTTTAAAACTGAAAGGAGGCAGAGCGGTCACCACGTCTGCCGTTTCCTGGGCTTCTCATGGGCCCCGTGAGGTGGGTGCTGTTTGCTCTGTGCCCGTTCCCCGATGAGAGGACTGAGGCCAGCGTGTCCGTGGCACACGTCGAGGTCACACGGCCGGCCAGGGAGGCGCCGGCACGGACATCGGCTGTCTGTTCCCGGACACTGACCCGTTAGGCCGTGTCCACGTCGGGGACTCGAAGGACCTGCTGCAGGGCCAGCCAGGGTCAGGCAGGACGTGTGGTTCTTGATGGGCTGGGGCACCTTGTGGCCGCTGCCCTGAGATGGGGGCACCCAGCCGTCCACAGCCATGTCCCCAGGTCAGGAGGCTATGCCATGAGTCGGACTGGGGGCTCTCTGGTTCTCCTGGTGAAGCCTGGGGCCAAGCAGCTCGGAAGGGCAGCCTGCCCTGGTGTGGGGAGAGGCGGCCTGTGCCAGCCCTGGGGTGACGTCTCCGTCCCCTGGGGAGCTGAACTTGGAGCCTAGAATTGCCCGGGCCCGATGGGGAAATGCCACAAGGGAATCTGGGGACCCCGGGAGAGAGGTGACGTTGTCATCGGCCAAGGCTGCCTGTGCTGCCTGGCCCTGGGCCCCTTGACCACCCGGGGCAGTGGCGGCAGCTCCTCGAGGACCCGCCCTGTCCACACGGGGGAGGCCGGCCCCCGCCCGGCGCAGGCTGGGCCGTCAGCTGGGGCTGCAGGACGCCGGTGGTGTCAGGAGACGTGTCCAGCGCCCTCCCAGGGAGAAGATCCCACGGAGCCTCACGCTCGCCCCGGGCCCTGCCCTGAGGCTTTGGGACTGCACGCCTCGTCCTTAGGGGCGGCTCGCCCCTCACGCTCTGTGCCTGGCCTTCCGCGGTCATCCGTGGCTGCCCCGCGGCTCCGCTGCGGGCGTGGGCGCGTGAGAGAGCGAGGGACGATGGGGGAGAGGGACAGAGGGCGACGCCGGGAGGACGCAGACACTCGGAGGGAGACGCGGGGGGGGGGGCGCCGAGGGGGAGCGGACCCTCCTGCGGGGCCGGGTCGAGAGGCGGGTGTTCGTCCCACTCACCCCGAGCGGCCGTGGCGAGCGTCTCACCCCTCGGGCTCGGTTTTCCCGGCTGGGAAGTGGGCTGACGCTCGTGTCAGTCAGCTGTGCTGGGTGACAACCGGCCTTACGTTCAGGGGCCTGAAGCCACAACCTGCCACGAGGGCAGCAGTCACAGGCGTGGTCAGCTGGGTTGTTGGCCGGTGGCTCTGGCTGGGCCTCGGCTGGGACGGCGCTGCTGTCCCCACATCGTGTCTGCCCCCGGCCGGCCAGCCTCGTGCTCTTCACGGGCAGGCGAACGAGAGAAGCAGAGTTGCAGCCGCGTCCCCAGGCCTCTGTTTTCATTACGTGACACGTGTCCCCTCTCCAGAGCGGGAGCAGCGGCCACGGGGAGGCAGGAAGGGCGGGTGCCGTGGGTACGGTCGGGGTGCCCTGCTGGCGCGAACCACACTGGCCCTTCCTTCAGAGACGCGGGGGGCAGTCTGCGCGCCTTCCCTCGTCCGTCTCCGCCATGAGTTCAGCCCCGTGTACAGATGGGACCTGGGGTGCAGGGGCTGGGGTCACTCAGCCCGAGACGCAGGGGCCGTGCCGTGGTGGGACCATGCTGGGAGCGCAGGTCGTGCCCTCGTCCTCGCGACTGTGGGGAGGTGTGGTGTTGGCGGGTCCTGTCCACGCCCGTCCTTCCCACGGTGGACGTCCAGCTCGCTTGTGGCGCGGTGCTTTTGCACGTCCTGCGCATGGACACCGCGCGTCTGTCTCCTGGTGGACACTCACCCGGGCGTTTCTGGGGCACCGCGGGAGGGACAGGGTCGTAGGGCACACACATCTCCATCCTTGACGGGTGTCACTTCATGGCTGTCCGGAGCACGGGGACCGTTTGCGTCGGCCATGCGCCAGCCCCCCGTCGCCCGTCCGCACTGACGCCCAGCGGTACCTGCTTTTGTCTCCCGCCGATTGGTGGGGACGCGGCATCTCGCGGTGGTTGGACACTGAGAGGTGAGGCGGCTCTCCTTGATCGAGGTCCTGCTGACCCCTTGGGCTCGCCCTGATGCCTGGCCCAGTGCTGCCTGGGACCCTGCAGAGGCGCCAGCAGCTCGGTGGGGGGTCGTGTGCCCACGGCTGTGCCACAGAATTACAGCCTGTTCCCGGCCGGTTCCGTCCCACTTCACGCCTGCCGGCTGCGGGTTCTCACACCAGCGCATGGCTGTCTCTGCCAGGGCCTTGGGCAGCACGGCCGAGGTGGCCCAGGGCTGGAGCCCCAGGCGCTGGGCTCTGAGTGGGGCAGTGGCTGGCCCGGCTGCACCAGCTGCCCCCAGCCCCGGCCGGGCTCTGACGTCCTTCCCTCTGTCTCCCTCCACAGCCCCTGTACAACCAGCCCTCCGACACCAAGCAGTACCATGAGAACATCAAAATGTGAGTACTCGCCCGGCGCCATGTGCACGCGCGACCGGGGGCCTGGGTGGGATGCCAGTTCTCAGCTCCATCGGTGCCCCCCCCCGGGCCAGGTGCCAGAGGGGCAGGATGGGGCCTCGAGTGGGCTCAGAGCAGGCCCGGGTGGGAGAGTCCTGGGAGGGGCCCCAGACTTCAGGAAACACACCTCGGGCTGGAGAGGGTGGTGAGGACGTGCACGCACAGCCCTGGGGAGACGGAGGCGGGGACGCAACCCCTCCTCCTGTTTGAGCAGGAAGAAGCTGCTGCTGGGAGCGTGGGCTGGAGATGATGGGGGGCGGCCCCGGGGCTGGCACGGGCCCTGTGGTTGGGGCTCTGATGTGAGCATCTTTGGGAGTGTCCATCTGTGGCACAGCCCAGTGGGGAGCTGCTGGGAGCGTTAATCCAGACCTAGAAGCCTTGGAGGTGGCCAGTGTGATGAATCCCAGTTGATGGGACCTTTGCCCAATTGGATGCTAGGAGTGAAAAATATATCAGTTAAGTGCCACATGCAGTGTGTGTGGCCCGAGCTGGCATAGCCGGGGCACCAGGGCTGTGCTGGAGGCTGGTGACTTTGTGTCTTCAAGCTGGGAGCAAGGCACTGAGATGGGGCTTCCAGAACGGGGCCTGGTTTTTCTTGGGATGCATTAATGGGAGCATAGCCTCCTTGCCTGAGGAGGAGATATTACCTCATGTTGTTTTCCAGGATCCCAAAAGGTAAAAGGGACTGCAGACCTTGTCCCTTGAGGAACGTGTGGCCTTGAGTACTCTGGGGGTGTTAGGTTGGAGATGGACTGTTTGGGGTCACAGTCTTTGAACTGTTCAAAGTTCATCGTTGTGAGATGGCGCAGGTATTTTGTGTGACCTCGGAGGGCGGTACTTAGCTGGTCCAGTGAGCGGTCCAGCCTGGCCTAATCGAGCTTCCCTGCGTAGAATTGCAGGGTATACATGCAGTAGTGAGCTCCCCATCCTTGGAGGCATGCAGACCTCCTGATGGTTGTCAAGCATCTGCTGGTGCTGGACTAGTTGGCCAGGAGGTCGCTTGTATTGTTGTTTCTGGATTTGAGTGACGACTGGCCCAAGCCCTGGTGACCAGCACGGCCCCCCGCTGCAGCTCCCAGTGGCTGAAGGAGCCACCTGGACCATCTTGTTGCCAGCGAGGTCTTCGGCCCGGGTGGGCCCAGGTGCAGCTGCCAGCTGCCTCACTGGCGGTCACTCTCGGCGCGTGACCGGCAGGGGCGCTGGTGCAGCTGGGGTGTTGCTGTCCCGTGCGGCCCGTGCTTTTGTCAGCTGTGAACAGGACAGACCCGTACCTGGCTCAGGTGTTCTCTGGCCGTGGAGACAAAAGTAAGTGAGTCAAATAAACAGGAGAATGTCAGCGAACAGGACGGCCATGTCGCCAGCCACCCGGAGCTCTCTGTGCTTTGATGAACCCGGTGGTGTTTTTCCCTTTGACGTAACAGTTTTGGTAGCAGCATCATTACACTGAGAGTTTGACGTACGTTTTATCACTGAAAGTGAGTAATGTTTTAAGCTGAAGGATGTGCATGGTTCCAGGTTGTAAAAACAACCATAGAATCCAGATAAAAAGGGGAAAGCGGTCCATTTGAGTAACATTGGCGTGAAGATGCTGCGGCCTCTCCATTTGAGTGGAGTACCGCTGTCCGCTGTTGGGGCCGCGCCCGGTTCCTCCTCCTGTGGCCGCCGTCAGAGGCGGCTCGGGTCTCCCGGAGCGCGTGTCGGCTGAGGGGTGACCCCCATGGGGCGTGCTCCGAATCTGACCCGCACGGGAACGTGTTTCAGTTTAGATCCCGGAGATGAGTCCTTTTAAGGTTCCTTCTGTGGTAAGTGGTCACTTTTACGTTAGAAACATAGATGCGTAAGTAAATTATTTCAACTGATTCGTCCTTAAAAGTTTTTAATTTTTTTCCCAGTTTTCCACTAAAATCAGGATTACTTCTGTATCTTTAATTTCAGTGTGATCATCGTTAAGTTTGCAGACGTTCGTTTTAGAAAATGCAATGACGAGGGGAAATGGGGTGATGGGAGAGAAAGTGAGGGTGCTGTTCACCCCGGGGATCAGGGCAGGCCTGACAGTTGAGCGGACCCTTGGGGGCTGCGTGCCAGCCGGCCATGTGGGCCTCCCAGGCCTGTGGAACAGGCAGTGCAAAGGCCCTGGGGCTGGACTGTGCCGGTGGGATCACAGAGAAGGCCAGCGTGGCCCGAGGGGGTCGGCGAGGCTGAGGAAGGGGCAGCCAGGGCTGGGAAGGGGGCGGGTTTTATTTACATGCAAAGGGAGCCAGTGGTGAGGTTTCTGCTGGGACGTGATGTGCTCCGACTTGTGGTAAAAGCTCGCTCTGGTGGCTGCCGGGAGGGAGGATGGGTCGGGAGGCCTTGACGGAGGTCGCAGCAGCTGTCCAGGCAAACTGTGGTGGGGGCGCAGGCGGACCCCGGCCCCACGGGAGCTGCAGGGGGGGATGGTGTGGAGGGCCGGGGGCCTGGGCAGCTGTGGGACGGGGACGCCGATTCCTGAGGTGGGAGCTGAGGGCACGGGGGCGGGTTGGGAGCCGTGAGCATCTGCCGTGTGGGTAGTCACTGACGCTCAGTGCCTCAGTTTCCCCCGTGACATGGGGATAGTTACAGCTGCTGTCTCCTGGGGCCGCTGAGCGTCAGTGAGTTCCTGCCCCCGAGGCACCGAGCTCAGCGTCGGCCCGGAGGAGCGGCATGTGGCTTTGATTCTGTTTACGTTGTCTGCAGGGACCAGGTTATTGCCCATTGGTTCATTTGTTCATTCGTTCATTCATTCGGTCACTGAACCAGTATCCCGTGAGCGCCCGCTACGTGCCGGGCAGCACTCTGGGCCCTGGGAGACGGCAGTGACGGGCCTGCCACGCCGGTGGTGCAGGCAGTAAACACAGACGTCGGTGACGCATTGACAGCTTGTGAGGACAGTGGGACGGATGGGGCCGGGCAGCTGGGCGTCCTGCTCTCAGGGGGCAAAGCGGCTGCCGGCTCCCCCCTTGCTGCACCGCCCCCGCCCCTGGCCCAGTCCCCCCTCCGCCCGTGGCTGTGATTGCCGCCAGGTGCAGGCTGCGCCCCGCAGGCCTGGCCTGTCGCTTTAATTTCTCTGCGTCTGTGGGGACGCGGAGTGACAGTCAATTTCACGCTTGGCTTCCTGCGGCCGTGTCGCTGTCACCTGTTCCCACCTCCCTGCCCCCGCCACCTGGCGCGTGGGGAGCTGCGGGCCGGCGCCCTGCTCTGGGGGGCTTGCTGTGGCTCCAAGCCCAGGTGCCCATGGTCCTCAGAGCTCAGGCTGCAGGCAGGGGGGTGGGGGGTGGGGCAGCGGGGCTCCGTCAGGTCAGGGCCTGTTGGGGTGGTGGGTCGGGAAGCCCCAGGGGCTTCAGGGAGGGGTCAGGGAGCCGCCACTGCTCCCGTGTGGTCCGCGTGGCCGGCCTGTGGGCAGCCCCGGCCGGGTCCCCACTCTCCTTGACCGGAAGGCGGCTGGTCCCCTGTGTTCTCTCCCTCGCCTGTCCTTCCTGTCCCGCAGCCTGATGTCTGTCTCTCCCGCCTCCTTAGGTGCCGGCTGACTGGAGCCGGTGGCCCCGGGCTGTGCAGGCAGAAAGGGGGTACTGCTAGGCTGGGTTCTGCTCACTGGTCTTTGTGTCCTGTTTTGGAGGTTCAGAGACATTAAGTGACTTCCCCAGGGTCACACAGCCAAACTCCAGGCCAGCCCGACCTGCAACGCACCCTGTTTCCTCTCCAAGGTCCTCGGTACCTGCCCCCTGTTGCCCTGCTGAGGTGGGGTGGCCCCTGGTGCTGTGCCGGCGTCAGCTGGTCTCCCGGGAGCGCACTGGGGCAGTGCTTGGCTTCCGCCTCAGTCACCCCATGTGGCAGCCTCCTCCCAGGGCCTCAAGGCCCCTGCACCCAGTGCTCTCTCTGGATGCCCCTCCTTTCCCCTCCGAATTCCCCGTCACTGCCACGCCCCTGTACCCAGCGCTCTCCTTGTTTCCCTCTGCTTGCCCACTCCTCTGCTTCTCCCAGGCCTCAGCTCAAACCTCCCTTCTTCCAGGAAGCCTCCCCTGATTGCCCCAAGCTTTCCTTTTCCAGAACCCCAGAAGCCCCAGGGCCAGGCCCTGGGAGGCTCTCCTCAAACGAACGGCCACAGTGTTTGTATTTCCTTGTTGCTCGTCTGCGGTCCGGGGTCAGGCAGCGAGGCCGAGGGCTCCTCACGGCTGTGCTTTTTCCAACCCCGACTTCTCCAGGAGGCTGTAGATGTGCTTTGCACGCCGTGAGCGCCTCCACTGGCGAGCTCATCCTGTGCTGGTCCGTCAGCCCTTCCAGAGTCCTGTGAGACTGTCCCTTATTTTTGCTGGACAAAATCTCAGCATAAGAGATTTGCAGTAAGCTGTTGCATCTCTGATACCAAAACACCACTTGGGACGAAATGAATACTCAGGAAATGTTTACTGGAAGAATGTTGAGCAAGTGGACACCCCAAGTCTGATGTCTAGGGGATCGCAAACCCAGATGCTGCTTCTGGGGCGGGAAGGAAAGTTAGAGTGGGCTGGGCTGCTGGGAGGCAGTAGGGAGTGGTGGGGACTGTGGAGAATGGCGAGCTCATCGCCCTTCTAAAGAGACAGTTGGGCCTCAGTTCCCAGTCTGTGGCCTTGAGAGAATGTGGCCAGACCCCCGGATTTTTCAAGAGAAGCTGTAAGTTCAGCTTGTTATGCAACAGCTTCTGGTTTTCAATGCTGGCAGTGAGTTCTGCTGTTTTAGATCCTGCGGCAGTCCAAGCAGCACGCTCCGGCTGGCTCCGGGTGGCTGACTGCTCCCGCTCGCAGCCCGTGGCCTCGACATTTGTCCTGTTGGCCGTGGGCAGATGCCTCCGGGTGCCAGGCTCCTGCTTACTTTGGAAGCCAACCCGGATCGGCCCGGGAGCGTCCATGCCCGGCCCTGGCCCTGATGGAGAGGTGGCCGCACACATCCCCTCTGCCCCGCGGGACTCTGCTCCTGCGGCCTGGCCGGTCGGTGATGGCCGTTATCCGAGGGCGGCCGGGAAGCCGAGAGCTGCAGTGGTCCTCATGGGCATGGCGGCTGGAAGCAGGCAGCGGGGCATCGGCGGGGCCTTCGTCTCTGCAGGCTCCGGGGAGCGTCCCCCTGCCTCCGTGCACGTGTCGCGGCCTCCCTGGCGTTCCTCGGCCGTGGGCTCCTCGCCCCTGCTCCCTGCACGGGCCTCCTCACCGTGTCTCTCGTGTCGTCTCTCTCTGTGTGTGTCTGTCCCCACGTCCAGACTTTCCTCCTCTGAGGACCTGGCCACACGGGGTGAGGGCCACCCTAACAACCTAATTCTCATTTGAGGACCTCTGTCAAGCCCCGATTTCTCACAAGGTCACATTCTGAGGAGCTGGGGGTCGGGACTCCAACCTCTTTTTGGGGTTGGGACACGTCTCACCGCATGGCGTGCACCAGGCCCCCTTCCGCTCTGGAGTGGCCTCTGCTCGAGCCTCCCCGTAGCCTTTCAAGACGGAGCGCGGCCCGCCGTTTTTAACTATCTATTTTAAACTGGCTGGATTCACAGAAGGGTCACAAAGGTCGTGCAGAGAATTCCCGTGTCCCCTGACGCGGACGTCTGCGCCGCTGGTGCGCTCGTCACACGGGGAGACCGCGGAGGCCGTGACCGCGCTCCCAGCTGGCGGCAGACTGTCTGTGGGTCATCCCGGTTCCCACTAGTGTCTGTCTTCTGGCCCGAGGTCGATCCCAGTTCCGCATGGCGCTTCGTCCTCGTGTCTCCTTGGTCCCCAGTCTGTGACGGTTCCTCCTCTCTCCTTGTCTTTCCTGGCCCTGATGCTTTTGAAGAGCACTGGTCAGGGAGTCTGTAGAATGTCCCTCAATGTGGGTTTGTCTGATGTCACCTCATGAGGACACTGGGCCTGTGGATCTCGGGGAAGAGTCCCACAGAGGGGAGCGAGGCGCCCCTCCCATCGCCTCGGTCAGGAGCGCCTGACGCCCACGGGCCGGGTGTGACCGCCCGGCTCCGTGGATGAGGGTGGGGTCTGCCTTGTTTGTCCTCCCTCGGCCGCTCTCCTTCTCGGCCGTCCTCTGCGCAAGAGAAGCGAGTCCGCACTCCAGCCTGCTGTCGAGGGGAGGGGAGGGGAGGGGAGGGGAGGGGAGGGGAGGGGAGGGGGCTCAGCGCCACCTCCTGGAGGAGGAACGGCAGAGAGTGTGTGGATGCGAGTTAACCCGCCACGATCGTTGGTAAACATCTGAGGGAAAGTGCCGCGAGGCTACGCAGGTTCCCTGCTTCTCCTCCAAGTGTCGCCCGTAGGTTTCAGCCGCGTGTGTGGAGCCCGCATGCAGCGCTGGCCCCGTGCTGTCCCCCGGGGCCTCCTGCGCTTGCTGCCTGGAGCTCTGTGCGCAGCGTCCGTCCCTCTCCCGCCTGCTTGGTTTCCTCAGTCGTTTATTTACGTGGGCGCGGACTCACGGTGCCTATTTTGTTCCTTCGGCTCTAACCCTCTCTTCTCCGTTTTGCCGCTCGCGTCGTCCCGCTGGGGCACCTGGGGTCGGGGGGTCCTGTGTCCCGATGCTCTTTTCCTCTTGGCACTTTAGTACTTGAAGATGGTCTGGCTCTTGTGCGGTTCCTGCCCCGGCTCTGGAACCAGCCGCGCCTGCAGGGAGAACTGGCTCCTTGTAAGGGAGAAACCAAGACCTCGCTGCTCCAGGCCCGTCGCTCTGGGCTCTCATTGCTGCTTGGCCGACTCAGCTGTCCGTCTCTCTTTCAGTCCAAACCCTTGACTGTGTCCAACCGACCAGGCCCTGTACAGCGTCCCTCCATCCTGCTCGTGTCCTCTCCCCCTGCGCTCTGGGCTTCCCCCATACCCTCCAGCCACGCGGGCCTTCTTCTCTCTGTTCTTCAGTTACTCCCAGTTTGTTCCTGCCTCAGGGCCTTTGCACCTGCCGTGCCCTCAGCCCAGAGTGCCCTTCCCTCTGGATCTTTTCATAGCTGGTCCTTCTGGTGATATAGATCTCGGCCCAAGGCCGTCTCTGAGAGACTCTTCTGCACCTCTGAGTACCTGCCCTCCTACCCCGTCACTGTCCCCACCCCACTGAAATTCTCAAATCCAGCATGGTGCTGATTATCTTCTTTGTTGTCTTGCTCACGGCTGTGTCCCCATCGCCTGGAACAATGTCTGACACAAAGTAGGCACTCGGTCAGTGTTTGTTGGCTGAGGAGATGAAAGCATTGTGCTGTTGTTCCTATGTTTTGGATGGGGAAACTGAGGCTGCAAGACCGTCTGAGATTTGCTCAGAGACCCCTGTGGTGGAACGAGGGGCTCTGGTCTCCACCTGTGTGACTAAGGACCCCTGGGGCCCACCCTGCTCCGGGTGGGGGAGGCCGATGTCAGTATCGAGGCCTCGAGGTGGGGAGGCCCGGCCGACGTGAGGCAGCAGGACCCCGGAGCAAGCGTCACCCCCGCGGCCCCCAGAAGTGGGTGTGGCCTTTCCCTGGGGGATTGTGGGGTGTGGCTGGGCCTCTGAGCCTGTCGGGTGTCCCTGGGGTCCCAGGAGGACGCTGTCCGCTGCTCCCGGCAGCCCTTCCCTCCTGAGGAGGAGGGGGTGTGGGTGCGGTGCCTTCCTGGATGGGGCCGGGTGTGAGGACGCCCACCTCCCTCAGGAAACGGCAAGGGGCCTGAGGTGGGGGGCAGCGGGCCAGGGGGTGCCAGCCGGCCTGGCTCGGACACCTGGTGCCGGCACTGCCTGCCGCAGGGAGGGGCAGGCTGCACTGGGCAGATCTCGCTCTGGGGCTGCGGGGTCTCTTTCCCGCCGAGGACCAGATGGGGGTGAACTGGGGCTCGCTCTCAGCGGGAGGAGAGCCAGGGGGGCCACCTGCCGTGCGTTGCTGACCGCCCTCTGCTGTCCCGCCTAGAAACCAGGCCATGCGGAAGAAGCTCATCCTGTATTTCAAGAGGAGGAACCACGCTCGCAAGCAATGGGTGAGTGCTGGCTGCCTGACCTGTGCACTGCGTGCCCCGCGGGACCACGTGCCCGCGGCCCACTGAGTGACTGAATGTCCATGTGGCCCGCGGAGGCCTGGGACCAGGCCCGGATTCCGCCTCCTCTCCGCCCGGAAGGGGAGAAGGCAGGACGTAGGCTGGGAAAGCGGGTTCCTCATCAGAGGCCCCCTTGTCGCTTTCCAGGTGGAGAGAGAGGTTTGTCGGAACAAACGGGGACCTGGGTGGGTGGGGGGCTGGGGCTGCCCTTAAATGAGGCCCTCCTGGCCTGCCGTGCCCACATCCAGGCCAGGAAGGTGTGGGTGCAGGGAAGCGTTGAGGCCCCCTGCCTGCACCAGCGGACAGGGGCTGCGTCAAAACGGCTTGGGGTGCTACTCCTGCCTCCCTCTGCGCACGCTGGCCTCGCAGCCCAGGCTAGGAGAGCACGAGGGAGGGATCCTGGAGTCATGGTTACGGGAGCCGTTTGCATCGCTGATTTGCTGGGACGTCAGGGCCAAGTGACAGGGGGTGTTCCTGTCAGTATTCTTTCAGCTGCAAGGGGAGGAAGAGCTGGCTCAGGTGGGCTTAAACGGTAAAGAAATTTGTGTAGCTGGAGAAGTCTGTTGGGTGGAGTTCAGGAGTGGCTCGATCAGGTTTCACCTCTGTGTCTATGCAGCCTTTCCCAGCTCTGTGTGTTAGTACACTGGCAGACTGGCTTCCCCGTGGGGCCTGAACTCCTGCAGCTGGTTGAGTCTTCTAGAGCCGGAGACAGCTGCCCGTTCGCAGACTACCTCCCAAAGCTCCGACTGGACCACTTGAGGGCAGGGTCCCTCTTAACCAGTTTCTGAACCCGCCCTGCTCTGGCCCCAGGCCTCAGCTGGGCCCTCAGAGGGCAGAGACACTTGCCCAGATGCTGGGCAACTGGGAGGCTGCGTGGCGGCGCTCTGGACCCCAGGGCCCTGTGGGGTGAGGGGTATCGGGCTTCCCAGCCTTTCTTCCTCTGCTTCCTCAGACCCCCAGATTGACTGGGCAGAGGGGTGGATGGGGTTTGTGAGACTGGGTGTCCCAGCTCATTCATCGAGTTAAGAAATATCTTCCGCGGACCTGCCACAGGCCTGGCTATGCCGTGCTGAGGGGCAGACACAGTGAGAAGTGCTGTGCAGAGGGGTGGGGACAGCCTGCACGTCCCCGGGGTGGTGACCTCTGTACTGAGGAGGAATGACAAGAAAGGACTGGCCGTGTGACGATCTGGAATTCAGAGTGTCAGGCAGAGGGCAGGCCTGTGTGAAGACCTTGAGGCAGGAACCAGCCTGGGGTAACGGGATGGGATGAATGCAGCCGGAAGGTCTGGGTACCGCGCACGAGGGTTGTGGCTACCGTGAAATTAGAGCCGTCTGCCCTCAAGCTAGGACAGAGTGTTTAGATTGTATTGTAAACACAGTGGGACACTTCATTTACTCCGAATGAATGTATTCTTAGTAAAGAATACAAAGTCTTTATTATAAGAATTTTTAGTTACTTAGAAAATTTGACAGTCATGCAGGAAGCGTGATGGAGTGCAGTGAACACGGTCTCGAACTGGTGGCAGTTAACAGTTCTTTGTGTGTGTGCGTGTGTGCGTACGCGAGTGTGTGTGCGAGCGTGCGTGCGCACATGTGTGTACGTTTGTATGCATGTGTTGCACACGTGTTGACATGTGCACACATGCATGTGGGTGCACACATGTGTGTGCACATGTGGGTGCTCATGTATGTGTGTGTGCGCATGTGGGTGTGCGTGTGGCGCAGAGAGTTCTGTTGGCCTGATAGGAAGCGGGTGACACCCGATCCCTCCACCCAACGCTCCGGCTCATGTCCTGGGCTGAGGATGGCTCTGTTCTCACACCTGGAAACACACAGTGAGTGTCCAGCGAGGCCACAGGGCCGTCCCGGGGGCCTGCCAGCGGGGCTCGCCGGCGTCTGGTGTACGTCTCAGAAGGACCCTGCGGCTGCTGGGTGGCGCTGGGACCCGTGGAAGTTCTTCAGAAATCGCTGGTGCTCCTCCGCTCCCTTGAGTTGGGTGTATTTGGGGACGAGGAACTGGAGACGTCTCAGGAATTTGGGTGGCGCTGCAGCCACACGGAGCCCATCATGGGAGAGGCCCCGTGAAAACGAGTCCACAACCATGGGGCTGATTGTCTCGGTCCCACTACACGTCATCATGAGCCCAACGCCCTGTGTCCCAAGGTCCCAGCGAGGCCTGGCAGGGGGCTGAGTCGAGGGGCCCAGACCTCAGGTCAGCATGTCCCCACCCCCCGCGAGTCAGCTGCCTCAGAGCGGGAGGGGGACCCACTCCCTAGGGTCCTGGGACCCGGCTCAGTGCCCCCCGACCCCCAGAGCTGAGGCCTCTCCCCAGCGGGCGCCCTGCCCTGCCCCCACATGGCCCCCCGGCCGCCGGCCTTCCTTGGGGAGCTGAGCCCGCCCTGCGGGGCCACGCTGGGGGCCGGGTGTGAGGCTGTGCTGCATGTGATCTGGGGGAGCACTCTCCCCCGGCCTTGCTTCCCTTGCCTCTGAAATGGGGGGTCCTGGTGAGGATTGAGCGGATGCTGCAGGGTCCCTGGCGACGGGAGCATGTGTGATGTGGCGCAGCCTCGCGGGATGGGCTGGACAAGGGCAGGCGAGGTGGCCTGAGCGTGGCAGCGTTTGCCTCCTGGGGCTGCTCTGACACACGACCCCGAGTCAGGGGCCTTAAAATGACAGAAACGTCTCTCTTACAGGCCTGGAAGCCAGATGTCCAACGTCAAGGTGTGGGCAGGGCCGCCTCCCTCCGGGCCTGTCGAGGAGGGTCCTTCCTGCCCCCTCTCCTCCGGGGCCCTGGACAGCCCTCACTGTGGCTGCGTCCCTCCCCTCTGTCCCCTCCCCACCCTGCCTTTCCCTTCTCCCCTCTCACGGTGACTCTCATCTCCTGTGGGATGACCCGTCTCCTGACCCTTAATTACATCTGAAAAAGCCCTTTCAGATCAGGCCACCATTACAGGGTCAGGAGTCGGGATGTGCACGTGTCTTCCTGGGGGTCTCTCTTCAATCTATCACAGCGGTATTTTCGTGTTTTCAGCATTGTGGGCTTTTGCACGTTGTCCCCGCCTTCCTTTTTACTTACTTATTTTGTTAGAGGAGCTGAAGGTCAGCCCACCCCCTCGTGTCGCACCTCCTAGTTTCTCGTTTTTCTGTCTGGCCTTTTCCTGGACTGCACCGCGCCCCCCCCACCCCCGCCCCCACGTTGCCCTGTCAGGACGGCGGCTGGAGAGCCCAGCGCCGTCCCCCTCTTGCCGTCAGACCCCACGGCGCGAGGAGCTGGGAGCCCCACTCTCAGCACGGCCGCCTGGGAGAGCATCCCTGGGCTCAGCGCCGAGGCCTGCGGGGGGCCGCGGGCTCGCTGAGGGCGGGGAGGGCGCCAGGTCCCAGGTCACCGCGGTGGGCAGCTCCCCGGCCGGCTGGCCCCAGCACCCTCCCCGACGCTGCCCTGCTTTCTCACTGCCCCTCGGCTGGAGGCTCCTCCCATAGGTTTGGGGGCATCCCGGGCACCCCATCTTGATGCCTCCCTGCTGCAAGCCGCATCATGCCGTGCCTGGCAGGGCCGCAGGGGTTCAAATCCTGGCTCTACTGGGCGATCAAGGCGAATCATTTGCCTTCTGGCCTCAGTTTCCCCTTCTGTTCGGTGGGGATAATATTAACACCCGCCTCGTTGGGCTGTTGAAAGAGGCTGCATGCACTGTGCTCAGGCGACACCTGCCATACGGTGGGTGCTCACGCAGTCGCTGCATGCTGGCCCCAGCGTTCATGTGGGATGGTCCGGGACTCTGAGCAGCCAGGGCCGTCTCGAAAAAGAACAGCCGCGTGGACGACACACACGTCCCGATTTCAGACATATTACAAAGCTCCGTAATCCAAGCGGCCTGATTCTCAGTGGAGCGGAGGAGAGAGCCGGAAAGGACCCTCACGTCTGGGGCAAGCTGACTTTCCCGCTCAGGGAGAAGGGACGGCCTCTTCAACACATAGCACAGGGACAGCTCGCAGAATTAGCACAGTATTAACTCGAAGTGAGTCAGAGACCTTAACATCAGAGCTAAAACTGTGAAATTCCTAGAAAAACCCCACCGGGAGACTCCGGGTGACCTTGGCTGTGGCAGTGGATTCTTGGGTGTGACACCAAAACATGAACAACAAAAGGAAAAACACATGCTCTGGACTTGATCAGAACAGTTGTCGGCCGCTGCCCTCAGGACGCCCACCTCCCCGCTCCCTAATTGTGAGATTGCAGGCTGACAGCCCAGCTGCGGGTTCCCGCCTGAGAAAAAGGGATGGTGGTCGTGGCCTGTGGGGGGTTTGGGTGCGTCAGTCCCGGGGAAGATCTCGGCTCTGTGCCTGGCACGTGACGTAGGAGCGCTCAGCCAGTATCAGAGGTGGTGATGATGGTCATGGTGGTGATGTGATGGTCATGATGGTGGTGACGGTGGTGATCTGATGGTGGTGATGGTGGTGATGGTGGTGGTGATGGTGGTGACTGTGGTGATGTGATGGTGATGATGGTGATGGTGGTGATCTGATGGTGGTGATGGTGGTGATGGTGGTGGTGATGGTGGTGATGTGATGGTGGTGATGGTGGTGATGTGATGGTGGTGGTGGTGGTGATAGCGGTGATGATGGTGATGATGGTGGTGATGGAGAGGAGGAGGAGAGGAGGAGTTGCATGAGTGAGAGGCTTGGGGTGGGGTGACCTGTGGTCACAGGGGCGCAGCCGCCCTGTTCCTTTTCCTCTGCAGATTCTTGCTCCTGGCGCCCCGCAGACCAGCTTAGCTCTGCCCTGGCCTCTTGGGTGTGAGTGAGTGTGTGTATATATGTGTGAGTATGAGTGTGTGTGTAGTGTATGAATGTGTGTGAGTGTGAAGGCGCATGAGGATGTGTGTGTATATGTGTCAACGTGAGTGTGCGAGAGTGTGTGTGTGTGTACATGTATGTGAGTGTGAGATTGGCTTCCTCCCCAGGAAGTGGGACCCCCCCATGGGCTCCTGCTGAGCAAAGTCTCTGCTGCGTGGTGGTGGGGCTGCAGCCCCACAGTGTGGGGGCCAGTGCCCCAGCTGTCAGGGGACTGAGAGCACATCCAGTGCAGTGGACGCAGCACAGGCGACAGCAGGCGGCATGGTGGTTAGATGTAGAGGGGACTTCCTTGTTGCCACTGTCCTTAGAGCTGCTCGGGTCTTTGTGCCCAGTGCTTGGGGTCAGGCGGCCTGGCCAGGTGTCCCCTTGTGGGCGTTCCTGCCTGTGTCCCTTTGCTCTGCCTGGCCGGCCGGCCCTGCTGCAGACCCACTGGCCACTGGGCAGAGAGCCTGTGGTGTTGGCTTCGCTTGTCTTCACCGGGAACTGCGTTATTTTCCTCTGCTGGTGTCGTGACGTCTTGTCACCTTTTCCCATGTGTTCTTGCTCTCATCCTTCAGGCCGAGGCCTCTCTGGTGGGTCGAGAGTGCAGGAGGGGCCTGCTCTGATGGTGGCGTGGGCTGGTCCCTCCGTGCTTGTCCCGTCCCCAGAGGGGCTCTCCAGGGCACATTGCCACGAACATGTGTGGCCTCGTCTGCCCTGGACCCGCATCTCAACCTCCACCAGGTTCTCGGAGCAGCCCACATACGTGTGGGGCCCCCAGGAGCTGGGGGTTGAGTTCTGCTCCCCCCCAAGCTGGCCTAACCGCCCCTTGGGGGCCATCACGCTGCTGGCTTAGTGAGGACCAAGGTCACGGGTTGCCTTGGTGGGAAGCTGAAGTCCGGGATGGGGCGGGGTGTCTGGCACGAGGACCAGAGAGGGGTTTTCTGATTGTGCCGCAGTATCGAGAGGGCGTTCAAGCGAGACGCCCAGACCGTGCCATCTGTCCACCGCAGCTGTCAGAGATGGGGAGATCGGGGTCTCGTGGCAGCCAGGCACTCCCCGCCTGCTCAAGGTCCAGGTCACCTTGGAGACGTGGAAGCCAGGCAGCTACGTTCTGGGGTGGGCTAGGCTGGGGTCTTTTCTCTGAGGTGGCCCTGTGGTTAGATGTGGAGAGGGACTTCCTTGTCCTGGACAGACGGCAGCTCGGGTCTGCACATCCAGTCCCCGGGCCTGGGAGCAGGGCTGAGCCTGAGGCTGGGGAAGGAGGGGCTGTTCAGAAAGCGGGTGCTCTCCGGGGCCGCCCCGGCCGGGCAGACATCTGGAGGTGCGCTGTCCCACACGGTGTTCTGCGACGATGGGATGGTCTCTGTGTGCGCGTCCACTGCAGACAGTAGCCTGGCCACATGTGGCTGCTGTGCTCCAGAAACGTGGCTGGGGGATCAGGGCTCTGAGTTCTAAAAGTTCCCTAATTTTATGGGATTTGAACTTAGCCACATGTGGACGAGGACGCCTTGTGCGAGGCTTTTCCGGAGGGAGGCCAGGCGGGCGGGCCCTTAGGGCAGCCTGGGGCTTTCCTTCAGCAGCGCGGGGCTGCCTGGGTCTCGGCGTGGTTGTGTGTGTGACTGTGTGTGACCGTGTGCGTGGGGGCGTCCAGCCTGCCTGTCTGCCCATGTGGCTGTGCACAGCGGCCTGGAGCCAGGGAGTGGGGTGTCCAGACGCAGGAGGAGCCGCGTGGTCAGGCCCCACCATGCTGTGCCTCCCAGGAGCAGAAGTTCTGCCAGCGCTATGACCAGCTCATGGAGGCTTGGGAGAAGAAGGTGGAGCGCATCGAGAACAACCCCAGACGGCGGGCCAAGGAGAGCAAGGTGCGCGAGTACTACGAGAAGCAGTTCCCTGAGATCCGCAAGCAGCGCGAGCTGCAGGAGCGCATGCAGAGGTGAGTAGGGGCCGGGGTCTCACTTCCTCCCGCCCCCCTTTCCCTTCCGCTGACATCTGTCCAGGACCTGGCTCAGCTTGAGGCCTTGTCAGCACAACAGCCCTGGCCGGTGTGAGATGGGGAGCACAGCGGGGTCTCAAGCTGGTGGCCCAGGGGCCGAGTCCGTCCCTCAGGGCCTGCTTGGCCTGGATGCTTATTTGAAACTTAAGTACGTCTTGGTGGAGCGAGTTCTCCTTCCCGTGTGCCACGGCTGCTGCCTGCCGGCCTCGTTCACCTGACGGCCCCACAGCCCCTGAAGGCAGCTGAGTTTGAGACCCCTGGTGTGGGTGAAAGGGGCAAGGGCTGCCTGGCTTGGAAGCGGATCAGGATGCTGGGTTCATGTGGTGGCCGTGAGGACTCCGTGAGACCCTGTGAAGGCTTGCCCAGCGCACAGTCGGTGTTCGGTGATGCGTGGCTGTGGTTTCCAGGTGTCACAAGTGCTCCTTCCCGGCCCCGGGAACTGGGTGCCACTTTGTCCCCAAGTTACAGGAGGGGAAACCGAGGCACAGATCCCACGAGGCAGAGCTGAGATTTGAACGTGGATCTCTATGGCTGGTGCTCCTGAGTCAGGGTGGGGGCCCCGTACCTGGGGCCGGCCGTGGGGGTGTGGGAGGCATGGCCTGGTGCCTCTGGGGAAGCCGTGGGCTCAGGTCTGTGCCACGGCACCTGCTGCGCGTCCTGAGTGTGTCACTTTGGTCTCCAGCAGGGTGGGCCAGCGGGGCAGCGGGCTCTCCATGTCAGCCGCCCGCAGCGAGCACGAGGTGTCGGAGATCATCGACGGCCTCTCGGAGCAGGAGGTACGGCCGCGGCCCCGAGACGGGGGTGGGGGCCTCAGCAGGAAACGGTGTTCACCCCGATGTTGAAATCAAGGGGCTTGGCCCCAAAGGGCGGGCAGAAGCGACGCAGGGTGTTGGGGAGGAGCCGTTGCCCATGCCCAGGCCTGAAGGATGAGCGGAGACGGGCGTCACCGGGCCCTGGAGGACGGGCCCGTCTGGCAGGACAAGGCAGGGAGGGAGCTGGAGCATTAGCACTCTTGCTCCCCCACCTCCCGCCTCCTTTCTGTGCCCCTCCGTTGGCCGAGCGACCCCAGGAGCCAGAGGGCTGCGGGTTCTAGGTCTGCCTCTCGGGGCCCAGAACACGGGCGGATGGACCGTTGCCACACACCAGCTGTCCACGTCCAGCAGGCCGGGACCTTCTGCTGGGACCCCAGCCTTGCCAGCTCAGCACGGCCTCTGTCTCCCCAGGGGCCTCCTGGCGGGGCCTGGACAGCTGCAGTTCAGCCTGGGGTCCCTGGCTGGGGTCACTGGGGTCCAGGGCTGGCCGGGAGGTGGAGAGAGGAAGCCTCTGCTCCTGGGGAAGTGCTGGTGCCGGCCTGGCCCCTCCCGGGTCTCAGAGGTCAAGCATCTGACGTGCCGGTCCCCCCACCAGCTGTGTTCCCAATGAAGGGGGTGCCTGGAAGAAGGAGGGACGCGTTCCTCCTCCCCGGGACTTCTGTCCAGATGGCACGGGTTGTGGCTCAAAATGAGATACGATTAAAAATTCTCTTCCTGGGTTGCACCAGCCACGTTTCAAGTGCTTGGTGGCCGCGTGTGTTCATGACCCCCACGCTGGACAGGGCAGGGAGTAGACACCCCCATCGATCGCTGTGGAGCCGTCCCTGGGAGAGTGCTGCTCCAGGCGCGGATTCTCAAGCTGGACAGGCTTCAGAGTCCTGGGGGGCCGGGCACCTGGTTTAAGTGGAGGTTTCCTGGGCCCCCCAGAGAGGTTCTGATTTGGCCCGTCTGGGCGGGGCCCAGGGATCTGCATTTTTACCAGGCTGCCTGCCCGATTCTGACGCGGGTAATTCAGACTGTGCGGCCCGTGAAAAAGCCTCTGTTTTAACACTTCGCATGACGGGTCCCTGTTCCGAACACCATTCAGTCCACAGAAAGCAGAACTCCGAAGCCTTTGCTTACAGCCACACCCACGGCTCTGCCAGCGCCCAGCCAGCCACTGCTGTGGCCTCGTGCACGTCCCACGGCTGCCGCACGTGGGGGCGGTTTGCCCACAGAGCCGGGGGTGGCTGTCTCCCTTGTGTTCCCCTCCGGACGAAGGGCGCCTGGCATCGCGGCTGACTCGGTGTCCCCCTCCCCCCAACGCCGGAGGCCCACTTCCCCAGGTGCTGGCCGCAGGAAGATGCAGCCGCCCTGTCCCCGGGGGATGTTGTGGGGTGGCGTTCAGGGGAGATGGTCAGAAGGGGAATTCAGGGCAGAAACTTCACCTCAGGTTCCCAGGAGGGGATGGGGCTGGGAGAGGGGCTGTCCATCCATCGCTCCGGAGCTTTGGGCAGTCATGGCTCACGCCCAGCGTGGAGGAGGCAGGAAGGCAGCCCATCGGAGGGCCGAGCACGGTCCTGCCTGGGGGAAGTGTGCCTGTGGCCGTGCCTGCAGTCTGCCTTCGTTGGGTTTCTGGGGCAGCAGAGGAGGACGGGGGCAGTGTCGGTGCCAGGGCGGGGGTGGGGGGTGCCCAGGTGTGGGGAGGCCCAGGCCTCGGTGGGGACCCTTCTCCCAGCGGGGAACTCAGGGCTCTGCCCCTGTTTTGCTGCCCGTTCCTGTTTGGATCGTTGATGGGGATTAGAGAGGTGGGATGTGGGAGGCTGGGCGGTGGGTCCTCTGAATGAGCTGACCTTGGCTGGGCTTGGCCCTCGCCTGCCTGCCTGCCCGCCCGCCCGCCCGCCTCCGGAGATGGGTAATTAATCGCCAGTAATGGGCTGGCTGCAGAGATTTGGGGAAATGAGCACAGCTGAGTGGTGGCTCAGGGCCTCTTAAGAGCCATCCCGACGCATTACGAGCGAGCCGGCTTGGCTCCGCCGTGGGCAGCCGGGCAGGCCCGTCCCACGTGGGCACACGGGCAGGTGCTGATGCCAGGGCTGGGGCGGGTGGTTCTGCAGTCTCCCGGCTCCCCTCCCCTGCCCTGTGCCCTCTGAACCTGGGCGGCTGGGCCCTGTCTGCCCGGGTGGTCGGCCCGCTGGGCTGAACATCTCTCCTGCGGTGTTGATGGCGCTCACGTCTCCAAAGGGCAGATTGATGGCTTGCTGTCGCTGCTGCGCTCTGTGCTGAACTTAGAGCTCTGCCCACCCTAGACCTGCCCGGGCTGCCTTTCAATTCTCCCTCCCCCGCATGGCTATATCTTTTAGCTCATCCTTCTCTTTCTCTCTGGTTTCTCATTGTCCCGCTCTGGGTCGAAACATCTGTTCCCCCCAGGCCTCACCTGGGTCCCGAGGGCCGGTGGGACCCCCCTCCTCCCCAGCCCTGCCCCCCCGTCTCGTCTCCCGCTGTCTCAGCCGGGCCCTCTGTCTTCTCCCTTTCCCGCCAGAACCTGGAGAAGCAGATGCGCCAGCTGGCCGTGATCCCGCCGATGCTGTATGACGCCGACCAGCAGCGCATCAAGTTCATCAACATGAACGGGCTCATGGACGACCCCATGAAGGTGTACAAGGACCGCCAGGTCATGAACATGTGGAGCGAGCAGGAGAAGGACACCTTCCGTGAGAAGTGAGTCCCCGTGGTCAGTGTGATGCCCGCTGGGCCACCCCAGACCCCTGGACCGGCTTCCTGGGACCGCGTGACGCGTGGCCCCGAGCTGGGGGCTTCAACACCCGAAGTTTTGCTGAGTTCTGGAGGCTGGAGGCTCAAGAGCAAGGTGTGGGCGGGGTCGGTTCCTCCCGGCGCTCGGAGGGGTCCGTTCTCTGCCCCTTCCCGGCCCCCCGCGGTCCCCAGCAGGCTGTGTCAGTCCTCGGCTCATGGATGATGGTTCCATCTCCGCCATCTCCACGTGGCATTTTCTCCCGTGTGTCTGTGTCTTCTCCTCTTGTGAAGACCCCACTCACACTGGATGCGGCCCACCCACTCCAGCGTGACCGCGCCTTAGCTAATTGCATCTGCAAAGCCATCGTTTCCGAACGAGGTCATATTCGGAGGTTCCGGGTGGACGTGAAATTTGGGGAACACTGTTCAACCCAGTGTAAGGGCGGCCTCCTGGGAAATGGGGCCGCGTTCATCAGAACAACGCGGAGGAGCTGGAGGCTGGACTGAAGCCTGGGGAAGGGATGTGGCTGGTGGCTTTGGGGTTTTCATTTTTCTTTGAAAGTGGCTATTCTCGAGCCCGTCCTCTATCCCTGACACTATGCGAATGTGCTCTGGGTTTTGTGCGTTTGTCCGTCTTATCCCTCATCACAGCGTTGCCGTGGCCATCCATTACACAGGTGAGGAAACGGGCTCAGAGAGGTTAAGACACTTAACAAAGGCCACACAGCTTGCCGATGGAGGAGGCAGGGCTCAGCACAATGGAGAGGCTTGTAAGGGAGGGGATGTAGCCGGAGTGGGGGATAGGGGGGAGGGGGGCTGGCTTTGGAAAGCAGAGGTGGGGCTGAGACACCAAGAGGTGGAGCCTGTGGCTGCCCGATGGAGAAAGCGCTCCTCTCTGACCAAACTCAAAGGTCGTGTCCCAGGGAACCGCATCCCGAGCATGAGCGCCGCTCAGGATCCAGAACCCCCGTGAGGCAAGAGAGTGGGAAACTGAGGCACAGGCGGAGGCCTCGGTGCTTGGCCAGGAGGACGCGTTGGAAACAGGCTCTGCCCCCTCAGCCGTGGGGCCTCCCCTCCGCCTCTGGAGAGGGCCGCATCGCCAGGGGACTTTCTTGAAAGGAGTTGACCGTGTCCCAGCAGCCTGCCGTGGGGCCTGGGCCGGCTCTGACTTTGCAGGGTCTCGTGGCCTCCAAGTGCCAGGCCGGGTCCTGGGCATGGCAGGGTGCTTTATTCCGGGCAGACCCAGGACTCGGAAACCAGGAGGAGCCGAAGAGGGTCCGGGGTGGGAAGTAACATTGCGTAGAGCAGCTCTGCTGGTGCAAACGCCCAAACCCGCAGGGAAATAGAGGATGCGGGAGGGGCGCGCCGGCTCCCGCCATCTGCCCAGGGCCTGCCGCGGGGGCGTCGGGGTTCCGCTCAGAGACGGACCAGCCGGCCCCTCTTTCTGTCCTCGGGATCGCGGGCGTGACTGTTCCGCTGTCACATCCAGTCCTGAGTACGAGGAGGAGCTGTAGCTCGCAGACGCCAAGACTGACGGTGGCGTTAGGGATTTCAGTTTTCTGTGGTACCTTTGATGTTTTGATTTATGCTTTCTTAAAAAAAAAAAATGTGTTTCTGGGGTGCTCTCCGTATTTCAGTCTTTCTGGAGGTGTCGTGTTGCTATTCTGACTTAGTGATTTCACCCTCTGTTAACGTAGTAGCTGCAGGACAGGGCACCCAGGCTGGGCTGGTGTCTGCTGGGGCGCAGCTTGGCAGCCCTTGTCTTTCAAGGAGTGCGGTCCCGGGGCGGCCCGGCGGTGCAGTGGTTAGGTTCACGCTCTGCTTCGGTGGCCCAGGGTTCGCAGGTTCAGATCCTGGGTGTGGATCTAGCACATCAAGCCATCATGTGAGGTGTCCCACATAAAATAGAGGAAGGTTGGCACAGATGTTAGCTCAGGGACAATCTTCCTCACCAAAAAAAAAAAAAGAAAAAGAAAAAAGAGTGTGGTCCTAGTGGTGGTCTCATTTTCAGCAGAACCGGTAGCACTCAGGCCTTTGAAAATCCTGTGCTGGTGGTGTGGAGGTCCACTGCTTGATGGCTCTGTGACCTTGAACAGCCGCTTCCTCTCTCTGAGCCTCAGTTTCCTCATCTGTAAAACGGATGTAGCGGTGGCGCTCCCTGGTGTACCTGTTGCGGTAAATTCTCAGTAAACGCTGGTCGAGGATGTAGGCGGCCATGGGAGAGGGGAGATTCCTCAGTTTGGTTCCTGGTCTCCTGGGGCCCCATCTCTGCTTGGGGAAACCCCGAGGAAGGCATGTGGGGGAAGGAAGTGTCACCGGGGCAGGAGAGGGAGGGGGAGGGAAGGACTCTGTCTGGAAGACAAGGGCGTGAGGCAGTCCCGGCCTCGCAGGCTGTCTGAGGCGGGATCCCGGGCGGGGAGGCCTGCCCTCCGACTCTCAGCTTCCTCCGGGAAGACAGACGCGGCCCTTCCGGATTCTCCAGTGTCTGGTAGGGGAGCAAGGGAGGGGCCCGCTGGCCTCCGGCCCGATCAGCTAGGGGGCCGGATGCTGGCCCAGGCTCTCTCGGGGGGCCCTGGGGCCCCTGCCGCACCAGCAGCCACTTCTCTCCCCAGGGAGGCTGTGGGACGGGGGCACGTCGTGGGGACGGCCAGGCCGAGGCTGGGCCTGGGCCAGCGGCTCCACCCAGCCTCCCTGGGGCCCAGGCAGCCGTGACCCACATCTGCACCCCACTGTCCGCCTGCTCCTGTGGCCCTGACATTTCAGCCCGGCCGAGCCGTGTCCCAGCCATTCTCCCGGCTTTGCGGGAAGCCGCTTGGTGGGGCGCCAGCTCCCCGCCGCCCCCTCTGTTTCAGTCCCTTTTTGCTGCCTCTCCGTGGGCACTCAGGGCCTCTGCTGCCCCCTCTCCTGGGAGGCCTGGCGGCCTCTTGGCCCTGACCTCTGACCTCGTGGGTGGGGGCCCCGCGTAGGCTGGCCGAGGCCCAGCCTCCCAGACCCGCCAGAGACAGAAACAAAAGCGCGTTTTAAAGGGGGGTCCCTACCAAAGAGCTGCATGGCATGTCCTCATTTTTCCTGGAAGCCGCCTCCAGCAGGACAAACAAATATATTTTCAAAGGCGCTGAAACCAGTGACTCACCCCGAGGAACGCCCTCTCCCTGCCGGCCGGCCCGCCCGCCCCAGCCCTTCCCACAGCCCTGGCCGCCGGCTCGGGCCATCCGAGCGGGGCGGCGCCCACCAGCGGGCCCGGAGATGGCAGGCGCCCGCGAGCTCGGCAGCCGCCCCGCCCGGCAGCCCCCCTCGGCCCCGGCTCACGCCCGCCCTCCTCTCCCCACAGGTTCATGCAGCACCCCAAGAACTTCGGCCTGATCGCGTCGTTCCTGGAGAGGAAGGTGAGTGCCCCCCCCCCCCCCCCCCCCGCCTTCTCCTGCGGGCAGCCGCTCCGCCGGGCCTGACACCCCCTGCCCCACCTCCCCCCATGGCAGCAGCTTGTCCTTGCCTGTCGGTCCTGCCCCCCCATCCCCAGGAGAAGCAGCCACAGGCCCCGCCCCAGCTTCCTGGCCTCAGGGCGGAGTTCAGGCTGGGAAACCCCGGAGAGCTGGGTGCCAGGTCTCCCTGCAGCCGGCGCTTGGCTGTGGCGGGAGCTCCTTGCAGGTCGGGCACTGGTTCTGGAAGCCACGCTGCACCTGCGTCCCAGTTAAGGCTTCATGGGCAATATGGTGCCCTTCCAGGCTGGACGGGGGCCCTTTCCAGGTCCCCTGATGGTCACTGTGTGCTTCTCACACCCCTGAGGCCGGGCCAGGCGTGTGCCCGGCGAGTCCCCATCCTCTTTGGACAAACGTTCCCTAGAACCGATGCCTGAACCCGATCCTGCCCGCGGACCCGGCCTGAGGTGGGGTCCCTTTTTGCTCCAGCTCCCCCTTGGCATGTAGACACAAGGCATCCCCAGAGAACGGTGACGCCCCCTGCGTGTGCCCACGGGGCTGGGCAGTGCCCCAGAGGCCACAGGTGGGGAGAAGCGGGCTCAGGGGCCAGACGTGGCCCTCTGCTGGAGTCGGCCCTTGGAACCCCACGTCACATCATGGGGTGGAGGGGAAGGGCCCCCCACGAGGGTCTGTCCGCTGGGGCTGTGAGCAGTGTCCTCCTCAGCCACATCTCTCAGAGTCGAGTGTCTGTCCAGCCCCAGCCTGCAGATGCCCTGTGCCCAAGGCTGCATGCTCCCTAGCTGCGGGGGGCGGCCGGAGCAGGAGCCAGCCGCTCCATTGAGAGGGGGCGGTTGTTCCCAGCACCTGCCCTTAAGAGCTGATGACTGCAGCAGGAGGGGGGTGGGCCGTGGGGCAGCAAGGCCTCCCCCGGCCCGAGGATGGCGCAGAGCAGCCCGATGACCAGCCTTTCTCCAGTTAGCACCGGCTGCCCGCTCAGGCGGGTCCCCCGGGCTGGAAGCATGGGCTCAGGAGGGGGTTGTGAGCAGCATGTTTGGGAACCGAGAACAGAGGCCTCCGTGCTGGAGAGTGAACTTGGTGGTGGTGTTGCCGAGAGGCCGCCCAGGCTGACTTGAATAGGGCTTCCAGAAGGGTCTGAAGCAGGGGCAGGCCTGTCCTGATGGGGAGCGAGGCCACCGGCAGGGCAGAGGCTCGGTGGACCGGCTGGCTGGTCCCGTCTGCAGGGGCAGCTCTCACTGGGGGCCAGACCGCCGTCGCCAGCGTGGGAGCGTGCCCTCCTGAGTTGTTCGAGGGGCACTCGACCCCCACGTTGCCCACAATACGGGTGTCTGGCTCCACGACGTTTCTCTGGAATGTGTTGTGGGTTGGGGTTGTCTGGGGAGCAGCCCCGTTCCCGATGCGTCCCGGGGGAGGATGAGGACGGGGCTGGAGGCCCTCAGGAAGTGGCCCCCTCGGTGGCTTCCCGGCCTCGCCCCTCTCTGAGTGTCGCCAAAACGTGTTATATAGTGTCAGTGATGGCCACCAGTGTGAGCAAGCGGCCAGCTCGACCCGGCCCCTCGGCCACAGTGGTGGGCTCATTGCCGTGAGGCTGGCTGCTTTCCCAGGGTGCCCTCTTACTGTCCCGTTTGGACGGGATGTCGGGGTTCGGAGAGGGCCGGTTGCTCACTCAGCAAGTGGCGGCTCCCGGACTCAGACCAGGTCCACGTGGAGGAGACAAGCCGTGAACGGTCCGGGAGATGGAGAGTTGCCCGGGGACCTTAGTCAGGCTGGGTCCACGGAGCTGGGAGGACGCGGCTCAGGGCCCCAAATACCAGGGAGGCAGAAGCTGGGGTGACAGAGAGGACACCCCAGACCGGGTGGGGGCGGCGTTGAGTTTCCCAGCTGGGAGCTGGAGGCCTTGTCCCCCCGGGGCTGGCGGACGACAGCTCTGTGCGGGCACCGTCCCAGGTCCTTCCCGTGTTTACCTGTGACCTCCGCGGGTCCCCGTGACAGCTCTGTGCTGTGAGTGTGCCCCTCACACAGGTGAGAAAACCGAGCCGCACAGAGAGGTTGGGAGCCTGGCCGCGGTCACCCAGCAGCCGGCCCCCTGAGCGCCCTTCTCCCCGCAGACGGTGGCCGAGTGCGTGCTTTATTACTACCTGACCAAGAAGAATGAGAACTACAAGAGCCTGGTGAGAAGGAGCTACCGGCGCCGCGGCAAGGGCCAGGTGAGAGGCGGCTCCCAGCATGCTCAGCGGCTGTGGGTGTGGCCGGCTGACATCCCCGCGTGATGCTCAGCAGTGGCTGCCTGGGTTTGGGCCCCGAAGTGGCGGCCGGGACGCCCTCTCTGGGGTGGGCTGCCCACCCCGGCAGCAGAGACGAGAGCTGGGAGAAATGGCCACTTCCGTTCTCAGCATGGAAAATTCTAGAAGTCCCGGCTTGGTGACCCGTGGTCCCTGTGGGAGAAAAGGCCACATTCCCAGAGCGAGGGCTGGGTTCCCAGGACGACTTGGGCTGGCCCACAAGCTTAACATCTGAAGTTTCAGGAGTTCTTTGTGTTTATTTTAACGAACATTTGGGAGAAAACCATAACAGTACTGCCGCCTGCGGTTTCTCGCTTGGGATGCGGCTGGACTGTTCAACTTAGAGCAGGGCTTGGCCGACTGTGGCCCGCCACCTGTTTTTGTGAATAAAGTTTTATCGATGCACAGCCACTCCTTCGCGTAGTCGCGCTGTGGCAGCTTTCCAGCTACAACCGCTGAGTTGAGCCGCGATGACAGAAGCGGCGGAGCCTTTTATTTACTCTCTGATCCTTTGCAGGAAAGGTCTGCCTACCTCTGAGTTAGAGGAGAAAGAAGATGCTTTAACAAAATAGTCAGTAAATAATGTGAAAGACGCCGGGGGGTCAGCAGCACACGTTTTAAAGGGGCTCCTGGGTGCTCGCGGCTTGGGCGACGGAGTGAAGGGGTTGTGTCTCCTCCAGGCTGCTGGGAATCGGCCCAGAGCAGGTTCCGGGAGCGCGAGGCGGGAGGAGGTGGGCCCGTCCGCAGGCGGAGGGCTTGGCCGCGCTGCTCTGAGACGCTGGACTGTGGCTGGGGAAGCCCGTCCTTCCCAGGGTCTCGCCGGGGGCCCCCCGGGGGAAGTGACGCAGGCCCGTGGGCGTGAGCTGGGGTGAGAGATCGGACCCTGTGGTCATCTCTGGTGGGTGCCCCCTGACATTGGGGTCTCCGAGCTCCCCCTGGGCGGCCCGCCTTCCCTTTCCCAGCCTGGCGAGGGCAGGACCCTGAGGGCATCAAGTTAGCCATCACCAGTGGGGTCTCAGTGTCCGCTGAGATCAAGTCCCACAGCCTGTGACGGGTTGGTCCACGCGGCCTCCTAACCCGCACGCCGTGTCTCCTTTCTTGCTTTCCGGGGACTGTGCGTCAGCTACACGGGCCACTCTCCTGCTGGCTAAGCCTCCTGGGAGGAGGAAAGCGAACTTGTTGACGGGGGGCGTGGGCAGCCCCTCACCGTGTTCTGAGTATCGGGCCAGAACCATCAGGACCGAGCATCGGCCCTCATTGGCCCGGATTGTTGAGGGGTGGCTGCATTTGGTTTGTGGATGGGTTTTCCTCTAGAGCTTTGTGTAGCCACAGTTGGCCAGCTAACAGGTGTGTAAAACCGAGGCTTCCTGGCATGGAGCTAGTTAATTCCCAAGACCGAGCTGTGGCGTTTTAGAAATTGAAGTGCATTCAGGAATTATTCCAGACTGAGAGGCAAACACTCAGGTAAATGCCAGGCAGGGAGCATAAATATGCTGAGATAATGAGAGGCAGGAGGGAGTGGTGGGGACTGTGGCAAAATAGATGGGGAGCTAAAGGCCTTAGATTTATTTTAAAAACATTGTTAGGCATTTGTTGAGCGCCTCCTGGGTGAGTTCTCTTGCTAGTCTCCCCAGTTCCCCCATGCTGCCTTTGTGGGGGCCCTGTGGGTGGCCTCACGAGGCTCTTCCAGGTGGCTAGGCTGGGGGACCTGGAGCAGAAAGGTTTCTGAGTCAGGTGGCAGGAGATGGGGCCCAGCTCCTCATTCTCTGCTGGGAGCCACATTTGCACGGAGGGAGGTGAAGACGGTGTGTGTTGAGGTCGTGTAAGGAGGGGTTATCCCTGGACGAGTCTGGGGGTGGGGTGCCCCACATCTCTGGTCCTGGCTGCCACACTTTTTGCTTTGTGGCATTAATGCCTGGCTTGTCGACTTCTTTGTCCACGGGACGTTTGTGTGCTGGGCATGGGGCTCTGTGCTGGTTGTATAGGCCAGGTGGACACAGGCGGTTCCCAGACAGCACGCCAGTGGGCGCCAAGGAGTGAGGGCCCCAGAGATGAGCTTGAGGAGCAGCCCCTCGGGTGGACAAGGATGGAGGCGAGGGTGTCCTGGGCAGAGGGAACGGCAGGTGCAAAGACATGGGGGCCTGGGCGAGAGCACGGTGCCCCCAGAGTCTTTGGGACGGGGGTCTCAGTTTCCTCCAGGGCTTGAAGGAAGGGGTGGAGAAACATCATGGGACCTTCCTTCTGTTGCTTGTTTGATGAGTAAATAGAGATGTTTCTCTCCTCCGTGGAGAACAGATGTGTGAACGTGCCGATAATGACAGCTCGCACTTGACTCTGTGTCCGTAGGAGGCAGTGGGGAGTGGTGAGGCCTGTGGCTAACTAGAGAGCTTGTACCACACGTTGGCTCCAGCTGACTCTTGGCCGGGTGGCCTTGTTTTACCAGATCTGATTTTTGTTGATGAGCTGGAAATCTGGATTTATGTGAAATTGTCTGGTTTTTGAATCTTAGGTCGTGTAAAAAACGATAACAGTAAAACACTGCATAGGCTGAATAACTCACATTTGCTCTTGGAATCTGCCCTCAGCCTCCAGTGTAAGACCTCTGGGTTAGAGCGTGGTCCGACTAGGGGAAGAGGTGATGAGGGGATTGTGTGACTTGGGACAGAGGCCGGGTCTGGCCGGGCCCTGGGGAGCCTGAGAAGTCTTACAGGCGAGGAGTCACGTGTTGCCTCCTTTCCTCTGGGTCGTCCCGGGTTAGCCGTGGCATCGGCAGCGCTGAGAGATGGGGCTGCTCTGCTGACTCTGACCCCCTTTCAAGCTGGTGGCTCCCAGGATGGAGAGAGGACGCCTCTGAGCTCTGCCCGCTGCGGGAAGAGAGAGGAGAGCTGGGCGGGAGGGCCGTCTGCCTGGGAGAGGCCGCGTCCTTGGGGCTCTCCTCCCTCAGCCAGCCGGGCTGCTAATGAGGTGCCGGCGCGGTCCTGGCTCTGCCAGCCCCGGAGACTTACGCAAATCCTGGGAGGGCTTCTGTGCCAGGCGGAGCCACTGCCCTCACAGCCACCCACCGGCCCTGGTCGTAAATACGGAAGAAGTGGGTCAGCCCGTGCGTTCACTTGGGGCCGTAGCTGCCCTCTGCCCCGTGACAGTGAAGTAAACGGCAGGCGCAGGCCCCCAGCCCCTTATGTGAATCTGAGGTGCAGTGACCGGAGCCAGCCTGAGCTTTCTCTCCTTGGTTTTACAAGACCCGTGATGCCACTGACAGATCTCCCCATGGGAAGGGCGGGGGCTCCCGCGGCCTGCAGTGGGGGCATGGAGATGGAGGGCGCGGGGGGCGTGGTCTCCGGGGGCTGATCCTGTGAGCAGACGTGAGGCAAGCAGGCAGACCCTGTGCTCCGTGTGGCCAGAAGCGCCCGGTGGGAATGGGCGGGAGGATGACTCACCTCGGGCCGGAGCCGTCGCCCTCTGCCTGGGGTGCACGGGGCACCGATGACAGCACTGCTGTCCCAGCCTGTGTCTGACCCACGCTCGTCCCACCCCTGGCAGCTCAGGATGTGGGATCAGGCGGGAGTCCCAGGCCACAGGGGTCCCTGCCCTGTGCCACCATCCCTGGCAGCCTGCCCCGGGTCATTTGTCCCCGCTTCTCCCTCTGACCCTGCTCTACTTGTGGGCTTCTGGGTGCACAGCACAGCCTTTGCGCCTTGTTTCCTTGGGCCACCACAGGAAGACAGGTAACCGGCGGTTCCCAGCAGCGGAGACGTGGAGGCCTCAGGGCGGGGCTTCAGCTGCAGGAGGGGCCCCCTCTCGGCACATCTTCTCGTGGGACGGAGGCCAAGCCAGCAGTGGGGGTTGTACTTCTTGAGGGGAGCAGCTCAGGCTCGCTCCACCTCCTGGGTCCCCCTAGTTTGGGAAGCGGATGTAGGTTGTCTCAGCTGATCTTCACTGGACCCCTTGTCGGGGGGACACTGGGAGGCCAGGGAGGCATCGGAGCCCTGTCGGCTGCCCGGGCTGCTCGGCCCTGCGCGGTGAGGGGACGGCGCTGCTGCTGACCACCAGGGTGGTGGTGATGATGATCATGGTGGTGCAAACAGCGACAACGATGGCGACGTTCGCTCCGTGCCGGCTGTGCCTGCCGGGCTCTGTGCTCAGGGCTCCGTGCGTTTCAACGCTCAGCAGCTTCGCGGGAGAGGCCCTGTGCTTGCGCTCGCTGCACACATGAGCGACAGAGGCCAGGGAGGTGAAGGAGCTCCCTGAGGAGTCTGAAGCGAGTGGCAGATTTGGGGGCTGGGGGACCCCAGTGGTCCCGTCTCCAGCGTTTCGGCTGAGCAGCAGGCCTGGGTGACCTCTCGGCCAGCTGCGTTGCTCCGTCTGTGCAAGGCTCTGCCAGATCCTGGGGCAGACAGGGCTGCGGGTGGGACGTGCCCCGCTGAGCCCCATGTGGGCCTTGGCCCCCTCCCCTATCTGTGTCTGCGTCTCCTTGCACTGGGACCGTGCCTCTGCCCCTGGCCCCCGGATGCCCCTGGCCCCTGTCTCTTTCGGGAACCCTTTGCCGCCCGCACCGCGTGGTCCCTGCAGACACAGAGACCTGCCTTCTCTCTGGTCTGTCCTTTGTGCAGTCTCTCCAGCACCCCCGGCCCCGTGCCCGTCCCCCCAGCCGCAGGTGGCCTGTGGCCGCAGAGGCCGTGGTGCCTCCCTGTGGTCCTGGCGTGGTTCTGGTGTCCTTGGGGCCATGCCGATGCTGAAGACTGCCACGAGGGGCCATCGGCCCGGCAGATGCTCCCAACGGGCCCTCCAGCCTCATTTCTTCAAGGTCAGTCCCCACTCCCCTACCGAGGAGTTGACGCACCATCTTGTGTTCCACCCAGGGGCATTTATTGAGTGCCTACTGCATGTCCGGGCTACAGGGCTTTACCTGAGAGCCACATCAGACCTCGATCCCTCAGGCAGTCAGAGCGAGGGCGCCAGCCGAGCCCACTCCCCTTGACACCTCACAGACCGAGCCGATTAAGAGCCGTTGAGGTAGACTCGAGGTGGGACTTTCGAGGTGTCGACAAGTAAGCACAGTGGCCCCTCTCCAGCCGGACAATCCGCTGGCCCCTGTGGAAGGTGCGCTTCCCGAGTTGGCTGCTCATGGCCCACGCCCAGAGACGGGAGTGCCCCCATGGCCTCCCCAGTGCCTCCCCTCACCGTTCCTGCCTCCAGGGATCGCAGTGGGTCGGGACGAGGGGAGGCTGCCTCAGGCTCTGGGCTCAGGGGGCCAAGGCCTGAGGTCATGTTTCGACCATCCCCTGGCGGTGCACACGCTGTTGGTCTGGGCCCCTCCCAGCACCTGGCCCAGGGGGTGTTTACTGGGCAGGCTCCCGGGAGAGGGGATGGGAGCGGGGTGGCAGAAGGGGAAGTTGAGGCGACCATCTGGGGGTGCTTTGGAGCTGGCATGGCCCGCCGAGGTGTCCTCAGGTGGCTGAGAGGGCCCGGCCTCAGCCCACAGGCGGAGGGCATCAAAGCAGCTGGGCCGCGAGCCCTTTCTAAAAGGGGCCCAGCCAGGCCGTCCTGAGGGCATTCCTGCGCATCTGCACACTGCCCATCACAGGGGTCGGAAACTGCCGGCCGCTTAACCACGGCACGTGCTGCAGATGCCGCCCCATCTGTTCAGGTGACAGCTGCTTGTCACTCACCCACACCGTTTGTCTGTCATTCAGCGGTCGCGTCTCGAGAGCGCAGGGGTTGTAAGAGTGGAATATGGGACTCCTTGGTGAGAAGCTTTAGCCCTCGGGCGACCTGCTACCCCACCGGAGGACAGGCCCCGTGTGTCAACTGTCCCCCAGCCGGCCGAGGCAGGGGATGTGTGCTGGCCATTCAGAGTGCCAGGATGGCCTTGTTTACCAGAGGGTGCTGTCCACCTTCCGGAAGCTTCTCTGTATTCTGAGAGGGAGACGCAGGCGCAGCCCTAGACTTTCGGGATGCCAGCCCCTTCACGTCCAGCGCCAGCCGGACCCAGGCGCCTGAGCTCTGGCAGGTGAGGGCCGAGCCCCTCCAGGCCCCCGGCCCCCGAGGCCCGGCCCGTGAGGCTGGTGAGGCTGGCTGGGCTGAGGCCCGAGCGTCCTCTTCCCGGGCTGAGTCGCCGGCTGAGTGGGGGCCGGCTCGGAGCCCTGGGTGACGGCACAGTGGTTTGTAGTCCATGATTCACGGACGGAGGGGCCACATTATCCCGACTGACTGCAGAACCGGAGCCCAGGAATGCTGTGGTCAGTCGTCGGCCCAACTATGCAGACCGGCAGGGCGTTGAGAATGTGAGGCTCAGGCGGGCCAGCAGTGAGCGTGGGACGGCTGCCGGGCCGCCCGGTGGTGCTGCTCGGGGGGCCGCGCTGCGGAGGGGGCGTGTACCCCAGGGTGAGCGCTCCCGCTGGGCTCGTCCGGCCCCAGGGTGGTGGCCGCGTAGGGGAGGGGGCAGCTGGGGAGCTGGTGGGGTGGGTCTCCTTGCAGCCGCGTGATCTGTGGTCTCTTCCCACAGAGCCGGGCGCGGGGACGGGAAAAGTCTGTGCAGTCCAGCCTCCCGGCCTGAGGGGCGACGTCCAGGGCGGGGCCACTTCCTCCCTCGTGCTCTCTGGTCTCTGTGTCCTGTCGCTGCGTCCACTTCCCCACCTCGGGCCAGGCCGCAGCCCCCGCGTCTCCTGCACGTTCCCGGGTTCGTCGCCCTCTGTTTCCCTGTGTCTCTCTTTATCCCAGCACACGGCTGTGTCCGAGTTTCTTTCTCTGTCTTCCTCTCTCTCCCTCAGCTCTCTTTGGATTTCTCCTCTGTCTCAGTCTCTGACTCTGTCTCCCCCCTCCACCCACACCCCTTCTCCCGTGCATAAGTCTTGTCTCTCATGTTCCTTCGTCTTCCTCCTCTCTCTGATCCTCTTCCCAACGCCCCCCCCCAGCCTCCTCTCCCAGCTCCTTGCCAGGGACAGGTGGCCTTGTTCCGGTTGCTGTGCGCTCCAGAGGCCTCTGCGCCCCGGGCAGCTCTCGTGGGGGACAGTGTGACCGCGAAGGCATTCCAGGGCAGGACCAGCCGAGCGCCATCCACGGGGGAGGGCAGCCGCTCTGCGGTTGGTGCTGGTTCCCAGGGCCTGGCCGCCCCCTGGGCCGATGAAATCACTTGCCCCCTCTCCATGGTGAAGTCTGGCAGGGACGTGTGGCAGGCCAGACACAGGCCACATTGCCTCCAGGTTGGGCTGTGCTTTCCTGGCCGAGTGGGGGACGTGAGCACTTGCATCCTGTCCCAAACCGCTGTCCAGGCTGGGGTGGGGGAGGGGGGCTCCCGCCTGGGGGTCAGTCTGGCTTTCCTGGGCGGCCAGGCCTGCAGGAGGCGGCTGTTTCCGCTCTGCTGGGGGCCCGGTGGGCGGGGCGGGCTGTGTCCAGAGGCAGGGCCCCATCCAGCAGATGGCCCTGGTCCCTGCCCAGCTTCGTGCTCAGTGGGGGATCCGTGGGAAGCTCCTCAGACCCCCAGACAGGTCCTAGGACGCTGTTCTCCAGAGGGCGGTGAGCGGGCAGCTCCCGGAGGTGGGGAGGCCAGGCTCCAGGACCTGCATGTTTCGGGGGAAGATGCACATGGCCTTGTCGCAGTTGGGGATGTGGTGGCAGGGAACCTGCGGCTCCCGCCAGCCCACCTGAGCAGCCCCGTGGAGCAGGTGGCAGGGCAGAAAGATGTGAGCTCCACCCGGAGGGTGCACGTGCGTCTGTCGGGCCCCAGGTGAGGGCTGTGGGTACTGACAGACCTCTATCCCGACCCCCTGAGCTGGGCCGGGAGTCGGGGACAGCTACCAGAAGAGCAGCAGCCGCAGGGGCCTGCGCCAGCGTGAGCCGCCATAGGAGCGGCTCCGGCAGGCTGACAGCCAGCTGAGCGCCCTGGCTGGTGGGGGCCATGTTTGAGTCAGTCTTGGTGTACCTGCACAGTACCAACATTCTAGGTTTTTCCACAGTGAACCAAACAAATGAGGTCCCCAGAGCTGACACGCCCACGTGGGAGAGGACAGCACACGAGGAAATTAGCGTGATGACCTGTCGGGGTGGGAAGCTGGAGTGGGAGGCAGCTGATGGCAGTGGGTCAGGGAGCTGACCCCGAGGCTTCTCTGGGGAGGTATGATTTGGGCCCAGAGCTGAGCGATAAGAAGGACCTGGCCAGGCAGAGGACACATCAGGTGCAAAGGCCCTGAGGTGGGAGCACAGGTGGCATCTTCCAGGAGCAAGGTAGGCGGGGACTGGACTTCGTGGTGTGGCCCACTGATTTTACCCCAGGTGGCAGGACAGGATCAGACAGATGCTTCAAACAGAGGCTTGGCTGCCGTAGCCACCCGTCTGCTGTGGAGGCAGAAGGGGCGTCATGGTACGTGTTCCATGTCACTCAGGTCCTGTTGACACGTCTATTTGCAGTGGAGCCCTGGGAAGTGTTTACAGGCAGCTCCCCGGGAGCAAGGGCCCGATTCCTAAGGCTCCCGCCACGCCCCATTCCAGGCCACCGCGGAACTGGGAAGGGACGCGTGTAGCATGTTACATCCTATTTCTGAGCCGGGGGTGCAGATCACAGCCGAACGTAGTCAGATAATTGGGGAGGGAGGCATTCTGAGTGCTCAGCAGCTCCGTTTTTACTGTCGTCCTTGAACCGTAGGCGTGGGTGGAGCTGGTAGTGACGGGCTGACTAAGGACGGAGGTGGAGTCTGCCCTCATGGCCGGTGTGGCGGCTCCAGCACACCCCTGCCTGCATGTCTGTAAAAGATGGCGGAGAGGGCAGGACCCCGCCTGCGCTTCCCCAGGAGGCACGGACGGACTGGATGGAAGGGGAGGGCCCAGTGTAGGGAGGGGTGACCCACAGCACCCTGTGTCTTGGCTCTGACCTCTGACCCCACTTTTCCCAGCCCTGGGCTCCTGGACCCCCTGCCGCCACAGCCAGGAGATGGAGGGTGCCAGGAGGGCAGGCCCCGCTTGAGAGTTGCTCCCTGCAGCCCCTTGCTCGTAGTACATGCTCAGTAAAGTGTTTGTTGAGTGAATGAACGAGACCGTGCTGTGGGGGGTGTGGCTGGGTCTCAGGGAGATCTCCAGACATGTGAGGACCGACCGTGTGAGCACTGAGCTCAGCAGCTCCCACCCATGTGGCTGGCGCCGCCTCCCCCGCAGCTACCCCACTGCCCGGAAACAGGGCGGGACACGTGCCCCCCACCCCACCCCCACCTTCTGGAAGAGCCAGCGGGACACCACTCGTGTTCCTGAGCACAGGCATGAAGCCGCCCTGTCCCGGGTCGTCCGGCGAGCGCAGCGGGCGCCTCCAAGTCGGTGTGCTCTGCTCGTGCCGGTCCCCTCCCTGAAACGTACTCTCTCGTCCCTCTGCCCAAAGCCTGTAGGGACTTGGCTCGGGGGCTCCTGTGCTGCCGAGGGGTCCTCCCTGGTCCCCAAGGTGCAGGGTGACTCGCCGCCCCGTGTGTGGCGTGCCGCGCCTTCTTAAGTGCCCTCACCACTCAGCCTCACTGCCCTGTTCGAGTTCCTTCTCTTCGTCCACTGAACTGCCAGCTCCCTGTGTGGCTTGGTGTCCTCAAGAACACGACCCACGGACACGTGGGTGGTGTAGTTCGGCTTAAATGGGGATGAGGTGGAGCCTGTGATCCCCTAGCCCAGGGTGGGAGGCAGAGTACCTGGCTGTAGGATCTTGCTTAGAAAATGCTCTGTGACCTTGGGTGAGTTAATTAACCTCTCTGTGTCTCTGTAGTCTCATCTATAAAGCAGAGGTGATACTCAGGTTGTTGGGTGGACTCAGTTGACAGGTATGAAATGAGAGGACGGCCTCAGCAAGTGTCTGTCATGCCCAGCAGGCATTTGTTGTTGTTACTCGTGTTGTTTTCCATGCCGCCCCCGCTCTGGGCCTTGGGCACCGCACAGGCTGTCACAGGCTGCTTGTCCAGCGCTCGGCGCTCGGGAAGCAGGGTCCCTCAGGGACTTGGCCTGATGGCTCTGGCTAACCAGAGACGCGGTCAGGGTTTCGCAGAGCCCGTGCTGTGGTTTGGAGGGACGTTCCCAACCGAGCGCTGGGCATGGAGCCCGTGGCCGGCCTGCCCGTGGTGTGTGTGAGAGGCAGAGGGAGACCCCTGTGAGCCCCGGGGCCATCTGAGACTGTGGGTTTGGCTTCTGGTTCTTCTGCCGGGTCCGCAGGTGGCACCGCTGCCGAAGCGGGGTCCTGGGCGTGCTCTGTGGAAATGCAGTCTCGGGCCCGCCCTGGGCCCCCCGACTGGGAATCTGCATTTCCCAGTGTCCCCAGGTGATGCGTGCGCATGACCCGGCTGGAACAGCGCTGGTCTGGGGCAGGGGTGGGCAGACGGCTCGAGGGCGAGGGCCAGCTCCACCGCCACCTGTTTTTGTAAATAAGACAGCCACACCCATTTGTTTGCGTCTTGGCTGCTTCCACACTACAAAGGGCAGGGCTGGGTCGTTGTGACAGAGACGGTGGACCAGTGGCCCTCGCAGGGAAGTTCGCCGGCTCCTGGTCTGAAGCGCCGGTTCTCAGACTGGGCCGCTGCAGGAATGGCCTGGGGACCGCTGCTCGTGAGCCTTCGCACACGGCGGGCACGGGGGCGGGAGTGTGACCCAGGGCACTGGCCGGGGGCTGGGAGAGGGGGAGGGGGCAGGCAAGGGTGGTGGGGATGGCGGGAGCAGGGCCAGGCCAGCCAGGGTCAGTCAAGGTGAACTCCAGCTCCAGTGTTGAATCCTGGCACTGCTGTCACTCACCTGCTCTCTGCCTCAGTTTCCACTTCTGGTACGGGGGAGTTTTACGGGGGTCGGTAAAGGAGACGACTGCAGTGTGGAGACAGGGCCCACATGTGGCCGTTTGTGTTTAGTGCTATGACGTGGGCCCTGAGTCAGGGAGGGGGTGACGGGCCGTCCAGGCCGGTTGGGGCTCAGAGAGCCTTGAGTGGGGTTCAGGGCCGGCTCGGCAGAAGGGGCGGGCAGGGATGACCGCAGAGCCCCGCCCGAGGCCCCCGACGGTGGCCTGGTGGTGTCGGGTGAGTCTCTGTGGGGGTTTGGGGACACGGGTCACCCTGCTGCCCCTGGGCCGTCAGCTTCCTCCCTCAGAGCCCGTGGGGCTCTCTCAGCCTCGGTTTCCCTCTGCGGGGTGGAGCCGTGATCGCTGCCCTTTGCCGCCTGCAGTTGGCTGAGAACGTTAGTGGGGTGTGTTTGCAAGGAGCTTGGTGTGGCGCCGGGGAGGCCGGCCCCGTGATGAGCCCCCCAGTTGCTGTGAACGTGGCTGTTTTCCTCCTCACTCTCCTCCTCAGCGGGCGGAGCTGGGGACAGAAGCCCCGGCGGCATAGGGCAGCGCCGGCCTCTTCCCGGGGGGTCGCTGGGGACTCGGGCTCCGAGGGTCAGGAGGAGAGCGGCGGCTTGGAGCCGGGCGGGCGCACAGCCCTTGGGAGCTGGGGGCGCTGGTGGGGGCTGGGGGCGGGGCAGTGCTGCTTGGGCCCTGTTGAGTGGTGAGCCGCGTCTGCTGGCCACGCTGGGGCAGACAATGGCCTGCCTGCGGCCCAAGGATGAGCTCCCAAGGGGCAGGGAGACCCACCCACTTGGACCCCCGGGATGAGGGCAGGTACTCCAGGAGGGTGGCCGGGAGTCGGGCCATGTGGCCACTGGTCGGGGGGGACAGCAAGAGGAGCTTCGAGTGAAGCTGTGGCCGAGGTGGGGGGGTCCCAGGGGGTGCCCAGCTCCCTGCATTGGAAAGCCCAGGCCCCAGGTGGTGGGTCCCGAGTGTGTGGAGGCTGGGCCTATCTTGACAGGTGCCCATGGCAGCCACGCCAGGTGGCTCATGGGGCAGGCATGCTTCCCACCCGGCCACGCCATCTCCCTCCGCCACCCTGGGTCCTGGTCCTTGAGCTCCCATCAAGCCGAGCAGGCACACCATGTTGGAACAAACCGGAAAACCTGTCTGACCGGCTCCCACCTTCCAGGCCAGCTCCCAGACCTGCTTCCCGTCGGGCGAGAGGCCACGGCCCTGGCCATGGGCAGGTTGTGCCCCAGTGTTTGAGGGTTTTGGTGGTGGTGGACAGGCCAGTTCAGGGCCACCAGGCCACCTGTCAGAATCGGCAGTGACACGGTGGGGGGAGAGGCTGTTTTGCCGGCTGCCTCTCCTCTTGTGGAATTGAGGGGTTTCCTGGGGGGTGGGGCCGACCCGAGCCAGAGGTTCCAGGGTGGACGCTGCTGTGGCATCAGAGAGCCTGGGGTCCCCGCGGACGAGCAGACCCTTTCTCTGCACCCAGCATCCCCAGGGTGCATGTGCCTGCCCCTGGGCCCTCGCATCCGGAACCATCAGTCCCGGCAGCAGCGGGTCCTGGCGGGGTGCAGGCCGGGGGCCTTGTGCGCTGGGCGGGCGCAAGGTGGGGCCTTGTGCGCTGGGTGGGTACGTGTCTCTGGTGCGGAGAGAGGATGCAGGGAAACGGATCCCCTTCTCCTCTGCTGGGTCTCTTTCCTTGGTTTGAGAACGGTGTGACTGGGCCCCGGGACACACTGAAAGCCTTTCCAGCGGGTTGGGTTTCATTTTACTTGGCTCAGCGGGACGGAAGGATGGTCTAGTCTGGTAGCGGCCCGATGAGGGAAATTGGGGGTGGCCAAGAGAATCGGTGTGCGCTCGGAAAGAAATCAGTCGGGACAGAAAGGAAGTCGGGCGGCGGTGCGGGAAGGAGCCGGCTGCCCCAGCTTCCTCCCATGCCCTGGTGAGGGCAGGGTCAGTGGCCGGTGTGGTTGGGCCAGGCTGGCCAGTGCCCGCCTCCCTGACCCCCCCCCCCCCCCCCCCCCCCCCCGCTTGGAGGTGATGAAAGAGAGGCCTCGAGCCCCTTCGATGCCCCTGGGCTGCTCCTCCCCTCGGGGACGAGGTGAGAAAGGGGCCAGGCCAGCAGCAGCAGGAGGGGCCCGCATCACCGCTGCAGCACCTTGGACGGGCCCGGTGAGCCGGACACCCCCGCTCCTGCCCATGGTGCAGACGTGGAGACAGGCCTGGAGAGGCGGCCTGGGCTGTGTGGGGGGCGGGCGGGGCTGGGGCATCGGGGGTGCGCCCCAGGCTCCCCAGGCCCCTCCCGAGGTGTTGGTGGCTTCTGCTGCACTTACATGCCCATGCCAGATGCTGTTCTAAGAGCTCTTTATGAGTTTCCTTACTTCAGCCTCCTGGGCCCTGGCTGAGGTGTAGGTGTGCTGAATACCCCTGCTTTCAAGGGGAAGAATCAGAGCACAGAGAGGTTAAGCCCCTCGTCTGGGGTCACACAGCCACCAAGTGGAGGAGGCAGGAGTCAAACCCAGGCATCTCATACTGGTGCTCTCTGCACCCCATCCCTCACCTCCCACCTCCCCAGGCCTGTGGGCTGCCGGACCCCATGTGCCTCCTCTCCCAGCTCGCAGCAGCCCAGGGGGCCTAGGGTCCGAGCCCTCGCTCCCCGCGGCTCTCCTGGCTGCCTCCGCTATGCTGCCTGCCCTCCTCCTCGCTCGCCCAGCCCAGGGGCGGCGACCCACCTGGCTCACTGTTTTCCTCTCCCCCTGCCCTCCCCGGGGGGCCGGCAGCAGCAGCAGCAGCAGCAGCAGCAGCAGCAGCAGCAGCAGATGCCCCGGAGCAGCCAGGAGGAGAAGGAGGAGAAGGAGAAGGAAGAGAAGGAGGAGGAGAAGCCGGACGTGGAGAATGACAGGGAGGAGCTGACCAGGTGAGGCCCCGGCCGCCACCCCAGGGGACGGGCTGCTGCTCTGTTCTCAGCGCACGGCGACCCCCAAGGGCGGTGCGCGAGGACGTGGCGCTGTGGCGCCTGTGAGCCACCTGCCGGGAAGGGAGAGTTCTCCCTTGTCCGCTCTGCTGTCCCCACGGCCCCCCTTCCGGCAGCCGGCTCCCTCCCTCCTGCCCCTCCTTCCTCCCGCCCGCCCTGCTTTCTCAAACCCTCAGAGGCCTTGAGACGGAGAGCTCGGAGAGCTCGTAAATCCAGGCAGCGGCTTTGGAACTCTGCCGCCCCGTCTCCTCCCCTCCTGGCCAGGCCCCGCAGACGCAGAGAGCCCGCGGCAGGACTAGGGAGCCCGCCGCCTCCCTCGCTCGCTGCTAGAATGGTCGCTGTCAGCGTGAGTTCTTGCAGACGGAGGCACGGCCTCGCCTCGGGCCTCAGCCTCCCGCGCCTGCCGGGCGCTCAGAGCAGGGGCTGGCACGGCCAGCGCAGCCCCCTGGAACGGGCTCAGGAATGTGACTCCGAGAACATCTGGCTGCGTCCCCCCGTCTCCCAGAGGTCCTGGCGAGGGCCTTCGGGATGGTGGATGGAAGGCGGAGGTGCTGAGTCGGAGCGGCCCGCAGTAACTCTCCCAAACGGCTTCTGAGCAAGCCCCGGCCGGGGGTGGAGGTCACGTGCGCCCCACACGCCTGGCTCGGCCTGCGTGCCAGCAGGAGCTTTCCTCCGCGTGTGCCGTGGGGCATGGTGGCCACGACGATGCCACAAGCAGAAGAGGTGCCGTCCATCGAGCCCAGCGGCCTGTCTCTGGGGAGTCAAGTGGCCTGATAGACCGTGCCGGCTGGCACCTGTGCCAGCAATCGGGCGCTCATGCAGAGAGCGTCTCTAGTCCGTGTATAAGATGGTCTTGCAGACGGCCACGTGCCCACGCCCCACTGAGTGGACGGGTCGCTGTCCAGTGACCTCCCAGCCCGCATCCCCTCAAGTGGAGAGCAGCAGCGGACGGTGCCAGCTCACCGCTCCTTTTGATAGTAAAATGGCGTTGCAGATAGTTCCAGCCACGCCCCACAGCCGGTGCATAAAGTGGCCTTGCAGATCGCGGGCTGCCAGCCTGACCCCAAGCTCCCCCAGCATCCGGGCAGCACAGGAGTGCTGGCAGCCAGCGCTCATCTTACTAAGGAAAAGTGGGTCCCTCGCGACTGCCGCCTGGGTTCCTGGCTCCGGGCAAACCATCCCTGTCGCCCCTCTCTGGCCTTTAGGGAGAAGACAGATGACACCTCTGGGGAGGACAACGATGAGAAGGAGGCAGTGGCCGCCAAAGGCCGCAAAACTGCCAACAGCCAGGGGCGACGCAAAGGCCGCATCACCCGCTCCATGGCTAACGAGGCCAGCAGCGAGGAGGCCGTGCCCCCGCAGCAGAGTGCTGAGCTGGGTGAGCGGGGCCAGGGAAGGGCGCCAGGGTTCTGCCTGTGAGCTTGCTGCGTGACCTGGGGCGAGTTCCTTAACCTCTCTGTGCCTCAGTGTCCTCATTGGCACGGTGGTTGCTCATAACCACTGGGTGGGCGTTTTACTGGTTTTGTGTGGGAGGACCTAGAACCGTGCCTGGGACGTGGGACAGGTGGGTGCTGTCAGCATTATTCCATGCGAAAATCCAGGTTGCCAGTTTTGGTTTTGTTTTTAAATCAGAGCTGGTTGCCCTTGGCCCGCATTTGCACCGCATTTGTTGGAGCTGATAGCCGCCTCCCCCTTCAGAAGGACCTGTCCCCACCCTGCCCGCCCCCAGCCCTGAGAGGCGCCTGGTTCGTGCCTTCACTTCCATGGGCCTCAGTTTCTCCTTCTGCTCTGCAGGCATCCATCCCAGCAGCTCTGAGCCCCCCTCCTACCCAAAGGGGAAAAAGAGAAGAACTGAGTTGCAGTTCCCGAGTTCAGCCACGGCGGGGCAGCGATGTGTGCCCCTTGTTGTGCTGTTTTGGCTGCTTGGGGCCCGGCCTGCCCCTCTGGGGGGCCCCACACCCAGGTCCCCGGCCAGGACACCATCCCAGGGCGCGAGCTGATGAGGCGATGTTCCATTCCCCACCCACATCCCTCCCCCGCACCCAGGCAGCCGTCCCTTCTCCCAGGAATTTGTACCCATTTCGTAGATGAGTCGTGTGAGGCTTAGAGAAGGGGCGTTGCCCCCGGAAAGTCGTGAGTTAGTGGGGATGCAAGCCCAGACCCGTCGGCCGCACACCCTGTGTGGCTCCCATGGGCTTTTGTTGGCCGCCCCTTGGTGCCGGTATGCCCGGAGGCCCAGGCAACGGGGCTCCCCTCGGAAGTACTCTGGTGCCAACTCTGGGAGTTCCTCTGGACCCCAGGTCGATGTTGGGGCTGGACTGTGGGGTGGAAAACACAACCCTGGGCCCCCAACGGGCTATTTCAGCCCCGCTACCCCACGCTCAGACTTCCACAGCGCCCCTGGGGGTCCCATGGGTAGGAAGGGGAAAGCTGGTGAGATCCCACAGACGGGCGGGCTGTGGCAGAGGGAGGGGGAGGCCCCCCTGGGGATGGGGCTTCTTCCCTCTCCTGAGCTACTCCCTCATATTTTCCTGCCAGACCCTTCCTCCACTGGTCAGCCAGCCTTTGTCGAGTGCATACTCTGTGCTCAGCGCTGTTCCAGCCTCTGAGTCTGTGAAGCTGGTCCCTCCTGTCTGCCCCGTCACGAGGTCTTAAGCAATTTGCAGGAAAGACCAAGGCTCACGTCCAGGGGGACTCGGGAGAAACTCAGGAACTGGGCCGCAGCAGAGATAGCCAGTCCTGCCCAGCGCAGGCCGGCCATGTCCCTCATGTCTCCCGTGCCAGTGGAGCTGGGGAGGGTCTAATAGTCACTTGTATGGCAGGGTCTCAGTCGGGGCATTGTAACCCCCAGGGGACAGTGGCCGTGTCTGGAAACACGTTTACTTGTCACAGCTGGATGGGGGCTGCTGGCATTTGTGGGTAGAAACCAGAGATGCTGCTGAACGCACTGCGTCCCCTGCAGCGGGGTCGTCCTGCCCCCGTGTCCACGCTTACTCGAGGTCCCTGCCCGTCTGAGCTCATGCCCCTGTCCCCCCACCGCATGGTCACTGCACTCCAGGTGGCTCCCCCTTCCCAGCCGAGTGCACACAGAGGCAGCTCCGACAGTCTGGGCCCCGGACCGCCTCAGTTTCCCCGCCTGGAAATTGGGGTGACTGCACGTCCCCCACCCCCGTGGGCCATGTGGAGCTGGACCTGGTGTGAGACCAGCTCACTGTGGTGCCCGTGCGGCCAGAGACCCCGCAGACGCCCGTTTCCAGCTGTCACCAACGCTCTGCATCTTCCTTCGCAGCCTCAATGGAGATGAACGAGAGCTCTCGCTGGACTGAAGAAGAGATGGAAACAGCCAAGAAAGGTGAGGGCTCCTGGTGGCCCCGGCCGCCCTCGGTGTGCATTGGGCCCCAGAGCGCGGTGGGAGCTGCTACACGGGTCCTGGTGCGGTCTGGGGGGGCTCTGCTCCTGGGCTGTTCTCGGGTTGGTCTTCTCCTCGGAGCCTCCATTTTGCCCTCCGGAAAATGGGTCTGTGTGGCATGTCTTCAGGCTCCAGTGTCCCCAGGGTGATGTCCGGGCTCGGCTCAGACTCTCTCAGCTCATGCTGCACCCTTGGTCGGCCAGTGGATGGCTTCGTGACCCCCGGCCTTGTAGACAGAGCAGCAGCAGCGCCCCTGGGTGCCTGGCAGAGGTGCAGAGCCTGCTGTGGCCACTGCGGTGGGGTCACGGGGTCAAGCTGTGCCCCCTCTGCTGCGCCGTCTCCCGGGAGGCAGGGCTGGTGTGGCTGGTGGCCATGTGCTGTGGTGTTGACCCCACGTCCTTCCTCAGAAGCCACCAGTGTGTTCACTGCAGCCAGAATAGCTGAGTCTCTCACTTCCAGGCTCTGTGGCCTGTTTCTGTGCCTCAGTTTCCCCATCTGTGCTGTGGACCTGGCACGGTCAGCATCAGTGTGGATCCCCCTGACCCCTGGCTCTGGGAGCCCCTCCACCCGCCCCTCCAGCACCTGAGCCCCCGAGGGGCCGTCGACCAGCACAGCACGGACAGGGAGGCTGAGTCTGGGGTGGCACCCGACCCCCATTGACCTGCCCACTCTCGTTTATCTTGGCCGCAGCCCTGAGAGCTGGGTCTTGTTTCTGTCCCTGATTTACCAACGTGGAGGGGGCAGCAGGGGCCGAGGGCTTCCCGAGGCCTGGGAGCTGCCGCATGGGGCCTGGGAGCGAGCCCCGGCCTCCCAGCGCTTGTCCCCGTGGCCCCGCCGCTGATGTGCAGCCTCTTTGTGCCCGGAGCTCCAGGTCATGACTCGAGAGGGAACAACAGCCTTTGTAGCGAGGGCTCGGGCCCTCGGGGGCAGGCTGTGTGAGGACAGTCCGGCCGGAGGCTGGACCCCGGCCGAGGGCCGTCTGCCCGCCCCACCCTTCCCCTGGGGAGGGGATGCCGGGGGGCCTCAGCTTCTGGCCCTGGGTTTTGGAAACCGACCAGGAGCCATCCCAGACCTGAGCAGGCCCCCACCCGGGACCCCGGCCCACCCCCGAGGCTCGGACCTCCCTCTGAGCTGCCGGCCCTCAGGTGAGGTGGGGCTGGAGGAGGTGCTGGTGGGACCCTCAGCATGGTTGGGAAGGCGAGGAGCCGCCCACCTTGTCCCACGGGCCTGGGTCCTGTGTCAGCTGATAAAGCAGAGCCGATGGGGGCCTGTGGGCATCGGCTCTGGCTGGCAGGGCTCTGGGGGTGCTGTCATGAGGGGCCACATGGCTGATTTTCTCTGTCTTCCACATCTGCTTTCGTGGTTTCTAGATTGCGTTTTGCTGTGGGGTGCAAAAGAGGCCTTATGGGAATTGTGTGGTATTTCCCCTCTTTTGTTTAATTTTGGTAAAATCCACATAACATAAAACTTATCATTTTGACCATTTAAAAGTGAATAATTCTGTGGCATTTAGTACGTTCACAGTGTTGTGCAACCACCCCCACTATCTAGTTCCAGAACATTCTCATTGCCTCACACGGAACCCGTGTACCCGTCAGCAGTCACTCCCCACCCCCAAGCCCGCCAGCCTCTAGCGCCCCGATCTGCGTTGTGTCTCCGTGCGTCTTGCCTGTTCTAGAGTTCTCCACGAGTGGAGTCACAAGGATGTACCCGTTTGTGTCTGGCTTCTCTCGCTTGGCATTGTGTTTTCGGGGGTGTCCGCGCCGCAGCAGGGGTCAGCGCCTCGTTCCCATTTGTGGCGAGTCGTGTTCCCCAGTGTGGACGTGCCACAATCTGCTTCTGCGTCGTCTGTGGCTTGGTGGACGGGGGCTGGTTTTCACCTTCTGGCTGTTGTGAGTAGAGCCGCCGTGAACGCTTGTGTAAATTGCACGGGTGTTGTGACCGCACATGAGGCCCGGGGCCTCGGCCTTCGGCAGCGCTGCTGCACGGGCACCCACCCACGGGAGAGCGAGGGGGTCCACGCGCACGCCCCGGGACGGCCGGGCTGTGCTCCATGGCCTCTCGCTCCCCCGGATGTGTCTTCTCGTGTGGAGCCCCCTCCCTGGGAACAGGTTGTTGGCGGAGTTGGCGGCTGCCCTCTCCGTCTGGGAAGGTCGGCCTGGGCTGACTCATCCCCGAGACGGGAGTGTGCCCGCCATCTCAAGGTTAGGTCCTCGGCAGCACCAGTGAGCTCATCCTGGGTCCTGCCCATGGGGACGGCAGCACGAGAGTCCCCTGGGGACGAGCACGCCGAGGTCCTGCTCAGTGACATTTGTGATAATGGGATGAGCGCCCGCGCACTCGCCCGTCGTGAATTACAGCAATCTGGACAATTACCACTCAGGGTGGTTGCTGACGGCTGTGTGTTCCAGGTGGTGGTGGGGGGTGCGGGGGGCGGGCAGGCAGGTGCTGTCAGCCCCAGCGGGCCAGGGGCGGGGGCCTAGGGCTGGTGTGGTGCCCTCTGCGCAGCTCTCAGAAACCCAGGAAGGGACCCAGGGACCAGCTGTGCCCGAGACAGGTGGCATTCGCCATCCTTCTGCCTGTCACTTAAATTGACTCAGTGCCTCACCCCGTGCAGAGCAGGGGGACTCGGAGAGGAGCCAGCTCTCACGGAGCCCGGGGAGGTGAGCGGCCAGGTGTCCCTGGGACCCTGGGGTACTGGGCGTCCCGGAACATCCTGGAAGACTTCCAGCAGCCTGGCCTTGGAGGATGAGCTGCAGAGGGTCCCCCATCCCCAGAGAGAAGCCAGACCTCAGCCTCTGGACCTGTCAGCTCTGTGACCTCAGGAAAGTCAGTCAACCTCTCTGTGCCTCAGTTTCCTCATCTGTACAGTGGGAACGAGATATCACCCACTGTGGGTTCCTGGGGCCACGGTAATGGAGTACAGACTTAGGCACCTGAAGAACAACAGGACGTCTTCTCTCTCTGCTCTGGAGGCTGCAAGTCCAAAATCAAGGAGTCGGCAGGGCCGCGCTCCACCATAAGCCCTGGGGCGGGTCCTGCCCGGCCTCCTCCGCCTCTGGGGTGGCCAGCCGTCCTTGGCTCGTAGACATGTCTCCATCTCTGCCTCCGTCTCCACGTGGCCTTCTTCCCTCTGCGCCTCTCCATCCAGATTCCCCTCTTCTAGAAGGATCCGCCCTGATCCAGTGTGACCTCATCCTGACTGGATCACATCTGTGAAGACTGTTTCCCAGCAAGGTCACCTTCACTGGTTGCAGGTGGACAGGAAATTTGGGGGGACCCTCCTCACCCCAGCGCAGCCCCCTTTGTGAGTTTCTGGAGAAAGAGAACAGAAGAGCTGAAGGCGCCGATGGCCTGGCCTCTGCAGCCCCGTCACCGTCCGTAACTGCAGCTCACTCCTTGGCTGGGGGCCCGGGCCCGTCCCCGTCTCAGCCTCCTTTTCCCTAAAATGCAGCTGGGATGCCGTCCCCCGGGCAGGGGCCTGGTGAGGTGGCGTGAGCCACGTGTGACAGTCGTTCGTATACAGTAGGCGCCTAGAAGTGGCAGGCCCGCGGTTCCTCAGTCTCCCTGTGTGGGTCCTGCCTCTGCCCCTGCGGGCGACCCTGGAGGCAGTGGCCACACCTCTCAGAAGGAGCTGGAGGCGAGCAACCCGCTAAGCAGAGGTCAGATGACCCCTGGGGAGGCTCCGTGGCGCTGGGGCTCCACGGCCAGAGGGCACCCCGAGGAAGGGCCCTTGGGCTGACCCCCAGAGCACGACATCACAACAAGGCATGCTGAGCGACAGTCTAGTCCTCTCAGTGCTCCTGGGTGCTGAAACCGCTAGGGCTCCGTGTGTGTAACTTCATCCCCACCAACCTTAGGAGGCAGCTGCTGTTGTTAGTTTCTTTATCCTGATGAGGACACCGAGGCCCAGAGAGGTTAAGTGAGCTGCCCAAGGTCACATAGCTGTTAATTGATGGAACTGGGATTTGAACCCAGGCCCTCAAGTTACAGAGTGGGAATGCGGCTTGTGTGAAGTTTGAATGTGTCAGACCACAGGCCTGGCTGCTATTAGTCAGAGCATGCTGGAGGGAAGAGCATCCCAGCAGAGAAAACAGCAGGTGCAAAGTCCCTGTGGCAGGGTCACTGGGTCGAGTAGGAGCTGTTGAAACCTGGAGAGTGACGGGAAGAGAGGCACGGGATGGAGAAGCCCGTGGGACCGTGGCCTTAACAGCTGTGGGCTGGAGTTTGGCTCTCCTTCTCAGAGCAGTGAGAGGGATGTTGCGTGGGGAGGGCGTGGGACAGGATACATGATAGCTGCAGGGTTCCAGGTGGACAAGTGGGTGCCTCCCCTTCTTGTGTGCATGGAGTCGGGGCTGCCTGCCCGGGGCTCATGCTGACTGGGGACTGAGCATGAGCGGGAAGCAGCCTCCCCAGGACTGAGGCCTCCCCAGGGAGCTGGCAGCTGGCCCTAGGGCCCGGCGCCATGCTGGCAGGAGGGCCAGTCCAGGCGCTGGGCTGGGCTGTGAGGCTCTGGTTCCCCTGGGAAAGGTCAGCCTGGCCTGGCGCGGAGTCTTGACCCAGCTGTGCGGGAGGCCCAGGGCTCTGCTGGCGGCTCCTCCCTGCCCGCCTCCCCCGTGGGCAGGGCTCCAGCTGCAGAGGGCGGGGGAGCCCCCGGTCACACCATTCCAGACCAGGAATAGGCACTGGCCCAGCTCCGTGCTGCCAGCCCCTCCCTGGCCTAGAGTGGCCTGCCTGGCAAGGAGAGCGGGGGCAAGGTGCGTGGCCTGGGGGAGGCTGCTGCAGGGCCAGGCCCGGGGGTCCCCGAGCAAGCCCCTCCAGGCTGGATGGAGCCTGGGCGGACCCCAGCCCTCTCCCCCACCACTCCCCCGGCTCTGCCTGCAGGTCTCGCCCCTTTCACGGAGAGTGAAGGAGAAACCACTAATTGCTTTGCACCTCCGGAGCGCTCAGTGTGCACACGGGCTGGGTTAATTAGTTTTTATGGATGAAGAGTCGAAGGCCCCGGGAGGGGAGGTGTGAGCTCCAGCCGAGAAGCTTGGAGAGGCGGGACCTCCCCATCCATGTGTCCATCATCTCGGCCTCGTGCTGCCCTCAAAGCAGGGACCACAGAAGAGGAACGGCCTGTGTGCTCGTTCTGGACAGTTGTGCACACGCTCACTGAGGCTCACAGGCAGTGTTGTCCAGTGGTTAGTGCCCAGGGTTGGTGGCTGAGGCGCTGACCAAGTGCTGGCCACTTATGGTGCTGGCGACAGTGAGGGCCCAGCAGGACACAGGCCCAGCACTCAGAGCAGGTCACTGAGAAAGGTTGATGAATAGGGGTGGGTGGCATTAAAGGTCCTTAGAAGGGACAAGCGGTGCCCGTCAGTGGGAGCCGTTGCTCCTCGGGCTGAGAGGGACGGCTACGGAGGAGCCACGACGTCACCCGTGGACCTGGATGCTCCTGGCGTGTGGGGAGCAGGCTGCTGCCGTGGGTCAGGAGGAGCAGAGTCAGGGTTTCTGCGTGAGGTCGGGGGACAGCCGGACACGGGCAGGCTCCAGACGCCTGTCCTGTTCCTTCTAGCTCTCTGGAAGATCAAGTCAGGCCTCTCCCAGCCCACCTTGCTCCCCGGAGGAAAATCCACACATTGGCATTCCGGTCGGGTCTTCCCCAGGGCGGGAGACACGTGACGGAGCCTGTTCTCGTGTGGCAGTGCTCGGTGGCTCGAGGATTTTGCATGAGTTATCTTACTTAACCCTCCCAAGGGACCCTCGAGGTGAATTCTCCACATTCGTAAACACACGTGCGTGCACACACGTGCGCACAGATCCTGCTTTGCAGATGAGAAGACTGAGCCTGAGGACTGAGGAATGAGCTGGGGTTTGCACAGCGAATCATATGGAGCCGCTCAGCCCCAGAGCGTCCGCTGGGCTCTGCCCTCGAGAGAAACTGGTGTTGGATGTGTCCGCGGTGTTTCCCTCAGTGGAAGGCCAGGCGACGTTGGGCCATTCTTGGCCGGCACGTTTTATCGTGTGTCGAGAGCAGAGGCAGCTGCTCCCGCCGTCTGTGGTCTGCAGGTGCGCCTCCAGGTGCCCAGGCTCATGTTGCAAAGGGCGGACACGGAGAACGAGGTGGGTCCGTCGGATTCAGCACGAGGTCGTCTCGCCAGCATCCCTATGGAGTTTCAGGACTGGCGGGGTTTGGAAGCTCTGACACACAGTAGGCACCCGGCACGGTGGCCAGCCCAGCGGCTGAGTCCGCGTCAAACCCACCCAGGGCTTGGGGTTTCCAAAATAAGGAAGTGGCATGACTCAGGACTAAGTCTGCTGGATTTTTTTCCTCTCCTTTGATAGTTTTGGGCAGAAAATTTGGTTTCGCAAACGAGTTTCTCTTGGAAGGTGGTGGTTGGCGGGAGGAGGTGGGTGCGCCCCTGGTGGAGGGAACAGAAAGCTTCAGGGTTGTGTGGGGCTGGCTGGGTGGGGGCAGCGCGTCTCCTGGAAGGAGGGGCTGGTCTGCGGAGAGAGCACCTGTGACGTGCCGGGACGCGGGTGGATGGCCAGGTGGTGCCCACGCTGCTGGAGGGCCGCCCCTCCCCCGCCTTATCCCAGCTCAGACCCACAGGCGTGGGGAGGGCTGCCCCTCTGTGGGGCCCTGGAGGGTGGCAGCTTAGGGAGGTGTCCCGGGCAGGGACGTGACAGGGACAGAGGCCTCCCTGGGCTGATCACCACTCCCAGGAGAACGTTTGGTGCCTGGGAAGCTCCCCCCACAAGTGGCCAGACGGCCAGCTACCAGGCCAAGCCCCCAGGCCACCACACCGAGAGCCACTCCTCTGGCCACCGTCCCCGCAGCCTTGTCTTGGTGCTCCGCATCTGTGACTCAGACCTCCCGGCTCCACTTCCTGTCTTGGTCAATTTCACTTCCTGGTTCCTGCCTCCTGACTCTTCAGAACGAAACTCTTTCCTTAGAAATCAGAAGTGGGGTCGGGGAATCCAGACCGCAGGGGATGGTGGCAGAATTGCCGTCTGGGCGCCGCGCAGAGCACTGGCCGAGGGGGAGGGGAGGGTCCACGGGCCACGGGGTAGACCCCATCCCTGCCTCTCCTGGCAGCTACTCCCCGGGCCCAAGGGTGGCGGAGATGCCTGTGGGACGCCTTCGGGGCACTGGGAGCCTTGTTCCTTTGCCAAGTGCCTCCTGCTCACCTAGGGTCGTGGGTGCAGAGGCATGGCGGTCAGTGAGCAGTAGAGCCAGGGAGCTAATTTCAGGGAGCAATAAGTGCTCCCGAGATAAGGACCCCAGGGTGGCAGGGTGGCTGGAGGACAGCTTTAGAGGGGGTCAGGGAAGCCTTCTCCGAGGAGGCAGGAGAGCAGGAGGAGGAGGACAGAGGCAGGTCTGGGAAAAAGCCATAAGGCCAGAAGGAACAGCTAGTGCAAATGTCCTGGGGCACATCCGAGGGCTGGACAGAGAAGGTCCCAGGGGCTGGAGCGGGTGAGCGAGGAGGGAGGGAGGAAGCAGGCTGGACAGGCAGGCGGGGCCTCTGGAGTGTATCCCAAGAGCTTTGGGTCATCGGAAGATGTGAACCAGAGGAGTGACACCATGGGATTGGCATCCTCCAAAGCTGCCTGGGACCTCCCCTGCAGAGGACGGACTGTGGGCCTCAGGTGGAAAGTGCTGGAGCCCGTGCGCGGTTGGGATCTGTTACCCTCCCCTGTCATTGCGCCCCAGGCCGAGGCTGGGGGCCCAGGCTGGGTGCAGGGGCCTACTGGAGACCCAGGGCCACCTGTCGTGTGGCTTTCTGTGGTCGGGATGGAAAGCTGTGGCTGGAGGGACAAGCAGGTCAGTGACCCTGGAGCTGGAGAAATCGGTCGTGACCTGGATGCCGCTCCAAAGTTCAGCTCGGTTAACTTTCAACCTCTGGAGCTGCCTGGACGGCAGTGGCAGGTGTTCCTGTGGGGCCAGGCCGACCTGGCCGCCGGGGCTGCCTCAGAGCCGAGGAAGGAGCGGGCGCGGTCCCGAGACCCTCGGGCAGCAGAGTGCCCTCTGGGGCCTCCAGGCCCTCACCCCCCGAAGTGGGCGGGGGTCTCGTTTGCACTAGAAGAGGCTCCTCAGATCCTGGGCGTCCTCCAGAGTGCCCCACTGGGGCTGGAGGGAGGGCACGAGGGCGCCGACCCCGACCCCGACCTCCAGGGCCCCTGGGAGGGCCGGCCCCGGGCCCGGGCGGGGGCGGGGGGCAGGCCGCAGGTGGAACTGGCGCAGGGGATGACAGCGGAGGGAGCTGTTGGCTCCGGCCGCCAGGTGGGGGGGCTCTGCTTTTCTGAACCCTTGTCTGTTCTTACCGCTGCTGACGCCACCACCGCCACGGATGGGGAGAGAGGGAGGGGGAAGCCAGTGCCAAGTTGGCCCGCCCCTTCTGGACCTGGGCTTCTGCCACGCTCCCCCGCCCGTCCGCTCCCGAGCCTCCGTCTGGAGGTCACATTCAGCCTGACGCGTCTCGCTGGGTCAGGCGGCAGGAAGATCCCGCAGAGCCAGTGACCAGCGCGGAGGCTGCGCACTCTGCTCCGGCGCTGGAGTCTTTGCATTTCGCCTAGCGGGGGCGTTGGGGGTCCGGGGGCTCCCGGCCGCGGCCCCTTGCTGAGCGTCTGTGCTGGGCGCCTCAGTGCCCGGAGGAGCCACGGACGCTGTGCACCCTGGTGACGCCTGGCACGGGGCACCGAGCACACAACTGACAAGTTCCCGCTGCCCGCCCCCATCGGCGAAGGGCACCTCGCACGCTCGCAGCTGCAGGGGGACGGGACGGCGTCAGGGGTGGCAGCGCCGTAGGAGCCCTGGGCCACCACGGGCGGCGGGGAGCTGCTTCCCCGCCCTTCTTGGAGCCAGCCTCCACCGGCCGCCCGCGGTCCCTCCCTCCCTCCTCCTCCTCCTCCTCCTCCCTCCCTTCCTCCTCCCTTCCCCCTCCCTCACCGCCGTTGGACGAGAAGGATGTGAGGCAGAGCTGAGCTGCGAGCAGACGCCAGCCAGAAGCCTCGCAGCCCGACACCGGCCAGCCTCCCGCCTCCCAGCCCGCTGCTCCCAGCTCCGCTCCCCGGAGCATCCTCCAAGCCGTATGTTTCCGGAAAACTTGGCCGAGGGGGAGACGCAGATGAGAGGATGTGAGTGAGTGGCCCCGAGAGGGGACTGCGGGGGCTTTGGGAGCTGGTGGCAGGGACTGGTCGCGGCTGTCAGGCAGCCGGGGTGGGGGGGGATGCGGAGTTCTGCCCCTGTGGGATTCCCCCCCTTTTCCTTGGCGCCCCCTCCTCCGGCCTTCCTGGCTGTCAGGCTGGGGCTCTGGGCAGGAGGGCAGTCACCGCTGGCGAGTGCCCAGAGGTGCTCTCTCTGGGTGGACGTGCGTCGGGGGCCTCGGCGGGGTCTGATTCAGTGGTCGCTGAGGCACGGAGGGGTCTCCGTGCTTCTCCCTGTGCCCTGTACCGGAAGTCTGGGGGTTCCAGAACAGGAACCAGAAGGAAGCCTATGCCAGCCCGCCCCCACCCCAGGGGCCCTGGCCAGCAGTAGTAGAACACCCCAGCCCTTCACTTGGCAGTTAGGGAAACTGAGGCCCAGAGAGCAGAGGGGTCGGCTGGCAGCACACAGCACGCCCTGTCCCGTGCTCCTTCAGGAGCCGCTCGCTCACTTTCTGGAAGGGCTGGCTGACCGCCCCCCCCGCCCCGACTCCCCATCAGCTTCAGCTGCTGCCACGAGGGGAGCTCATTAAGACCCCAAGCCCCCAGCCGGACTCTGAGCCTCCACCTCATTTGTGTGTTGAGCTTGGAAGTGTCAGCCTCCCCGGGGTCTGGCCGCCCCCCCAGGCCCTTGCTGCCCCCCGCCCCCCCAGCAGGCCCAGATGGGAGACCCGCCCTCCCCTCCCGGGGTTCCGGCTCGACGTGTCTGCCTGGGCTCTCTTGGCCCCAGCTGGGGAAATATAAATAAACGCGCGTCCCCGTCGTCCTCCGTCCTCCGCCAGGTTCTGTGGAAGTGGCAGCTGCTGCTGGCGCAGGCGGAGGGAAAGGTCAGGGGGCTGGGTTACACTTGATCCCATGCCCTGGCCCTCCCCTCCGTGCCTGTCCTTGAGGAACCCTGAGGAGCTGCCGGGGAGCCACGTGGCCCCGTGGCCTCCAGGGGAGCAGGTGGCCCAAGGTCCAGCACCACCCCCGCCCGCGGGGTCCAGAGGCGGGAGAGCAGAAACCCAGGTCCCCACGCCCCTTGGGCCCCTCGGCCCAGCCCGGCAGCTTGTGAGTTGCTGGGACCCCTTGAGCCTCAGTTTCCCCCTTCTTGGGGGTGGGGAAGTGCTCAGCGTCCGGGACAGCAGGATGAGGTGGGACCGAGGCTCTGCGGCGCTTTGTGAGCTCCGAATCGCCTGGCGTGCGACGTGCTGGTGTGTTGGCGTTGGGCTGTGATGCTGCCTTTGTTGGAGCCGTGTACGTAGCCAGGTGCTGGCACACGAACGAACGAGTGGACGGACGAGCAAATGAATGAGAGACAGGGACACGAGCGCGCAGGCCGTCGGCCCCCCGCACCCCCACAGCACTGCCACCGCAGTCCTGCTTCTAGCTTGACTGGATTCAAGGAAACGGCCTCAAACTTCCTTCTGGGGAACCTTCCGTCCATCCTCACAGGTCTGGGGCTGGGGCTCGGGGGCCACCGTGTGCCCGGCAGCGAGGCTCGGGCCTCGTGCCTGCCATCCTCGGGGCCAGTCCTGCCCTGCGGCCCCTGGAGGTGCAGCCCTCCCCCCCACCTCCCCTGCAGCCCCACCTGCGTGGGCAGCCGGCTGCCGGGAGATGCTGGCCAGTGCGTGTGTGCCTGTGTGTGACTGTGTGCGCCTGTGTGCCCTGGGAGCTCCCGGGCGCGGCCTCAAGCTGCAGGCCGCGTTTCTGCTGACCTGGTGTTTACGGCGTTGGGTGTGGGGGGGCACGGCTCTGGCCTGAGTCTGCGGGTGTGGAGGGAACTTTCTCTGGCCTGGGTGGGTTTGCGGTGGGTGCTGCCAATTCCTGGTGCTTTCTCCCCGCATCAGGGGTCTGCGAGGCTATATGAAGCTCAGGGAGATACGGGGGGTTGTGGTTTGGGGGGCAAGTCCTCTCCCAGCCCCTCAATTAGCCCGGTGGGCCCCAAGTCCAGGGTGGGCCTGTCGGTGTGCACGGGGGCGCCTTGGGCCCTGGAGGTGCCCCAGTTGACCTGGGCGCGGAGGCTCCTGGCCCCAGCTCACCCGCCGGACTCCACCCTCCGCCCCTGCGCACACGTTCCTTCCCTTCCCGGCCTGGTGCGGCCGGAAAACAGCCCTGTCTCCCGAGGCCTCGTCTGCAGCTGTGAGCGAGTGTCAGTGCTGGGTCACGGCAGCCCGGGGAGGCAGAGAGGTGGGCCCAGGCGGGTCTGTGCCCCGGACCTCAGCCCTCAGCCCCAGGACCCTGACGGGGGCCTCGGTCCTCGGCGGGGGTGCACCCGGGGCGAGTCCCGGCCCCTCCCGGCTCCTGGAGCCCAGGCCTTTCCCTAAAGCTGGGGAAGACCCCCACCCTCTCCAGTGCACCCCCTACTGCGTCTCCTTCTGGAGACCTTGGACCCGAGCAGGGAGCCCCCGGTTTGGCATTGGGGCTGCTTTCTGTGCCAGGCTCCGTGTGTCTTGTAGGCCGTGGGTGCAGCCCCCTGCCTGTCCGGGCCTCTGCCGCCCTCACCCGCCATCCTCCCCCCGCAGGTCTCCTGGAGCACGGCCGGAACTGGTCGGCCATCGCCCGGATGGTGGGCTCCAAGACCGTGTCGCAGTGTAAGAACTTCTACTTTAACTACAAGAAGAGGCAGAACCTCGATGAGATCCTGCAGCAGCACAAGCTGAAGATGGTGAGCCCCACCCACACGCGGCCTGTGTGCCCCACGTGGGGCTGCCCCTGGAGCCCTGCGCAGGGTGTTAGGCCAGCTGTCTCCCCTGGGACTCGGCCCCTTGGCTTCTGCTCCGCGGTGCCCACGGGTGGCCCCCAGGTGGATCTGTGCCGTAAACATCCCTCCTGGGTACTCGGACAGGCGCGTGCCTGCCGTGCGCCAGGCCCACCCTCCCACCTCCGCCCCCAGCAGCCCTCGGGCCGACGCCCCTGGGGGCCTGCAGTGCCAGCTCAGGCTGTGGAGGAAGGAGGTGGCGGGTCGGGCACTGACTCACAGGGATTTGTGGCTGTTGGCGCCTTGGGACAAAAACCTAGAGGCAGAGGGACCCTGTGGGAGCATCCCCCCACCCCGTTTGGCCTCATAGTCTTAGCTGCCCGGCAGTGCCAGCTCAGGCTGTGGAGGAAGGAGGTGGCGGGTCGGGCACTGACTCACAGGGATTTGTGGCTGTTGGCGCCTTGGGACAAAAACCTAGAGGCAGAGGGACCCTGTGGGAGCATCCCCCCACCCCGTTTGGCCTCATAGTCTTAGCTGCCCGGGGAACGGAAGGACAGGTCGCAGAGAAGCAGCCAGCACTGGCCTCCCAGGGGCTCAGGGGAGGGCAAGACCTTTCTGTCCCCCAGGAGCACAGAAGGGGCTGGCCGCCTCTCGGAGCATGTAGATGGTCTCCACGGAGATAGCCGCTTCCTGCAGCTGTGACTGGGGGCGGCCGCTTTTGTCTGTCTGTCTTTCCATCTTTCTTTCTCTCTCCCTTTGGGCTCACTTTTGACACACTAGGCATTGTCACCATTTCAGATCTGGGGAAACTAAGGCTCAGCCGAGCTCAGAAACAGCTGAGTTGGGGTTTGGACCCATAATATGTGAGCTGAGGACCCGTGCTCATAGTCAGAGGCTGTGCATTTCCTTGTAGATAGGAGGGGGCAAAAGGGAGACAAGGCTCTCCTCCCCACAGGATCTCCTTGTTCCGCAGCCCCCTGGACAAGGCGCCTGTTGCTGGGTTTAAAGTGTGTGTGGCCTGTCTTGGGAGGCCATGCTGAATGCTCACCAAGGTCCAGAGAGGGTGAGCAGGCTGCTGAGGTCACACAGCATGGGCAGGCCAGGGACACAGTTATCCTGTTGGAACTCTCCTCGAGTGCTGTGCAGAATTTAAGGGCCTCCATTCCCAGCCCCTCTGAGTGCTCCAGGCTGGAGGGGTCGCTGTTCCCTGCCCCCATTCCCCGTCACGTGGGTTAGACCACGCCTCCTTCGCCTCCCCCATCGCTGTCAGATGGAACTGAAGCTGGTGTTCCTCAAGCGTCAGGCTCCGTGTACTCCGGGAGCTCTGCTTTTTTCTAGAGTTTCCAGGACTCTGGTTTCCGCAGGGAGGAAGGCTCAGAGGGGCTGAGGACGCAGAGCACCTGTGTTTAACTCCTGCCGAAATCCCTTAGAGCAGAGGGGATGCAGCCCCGTGGGGGCCGAGGGCTGGAGGGGCCCGGATGTTGGCAGTGTCTCTGGGCACCAGCTCAGGGTTAACTGGGGCAGGGGGGAAGCATCGCCCAGGCACGAAATATCATCTTCCTTCTCCTCCCCTCCTCCCTCTCACCTCTTCTCCCCCCGTCCCGCCCCTCCCAGCCCTGGCTGCAGCCCGTGTTGCTCCGGGCTATTGGGTGACGGGCAGCTCCTCTCCCAGCCTGCTGGCCCCACGGCCTCACTTCCAGGTTTCCTCGGGGCACCATCCTGTGCTTCCCCGGGGACCCCGAAACTTGACAGCATGGGTTGGAAAACCAGAGACCCCAACAAGGTGGATGGTGCAGCCCGGGCTCAGGGACGAATGTGGGGTCAAGTTCTGGCTTGATGACCTGGCAGCTGTGTGACCTTGGGCAGCAGCTTCACCCTGCTGAGCGTCAGTTTCCTCATCTGTAAAGTGGGGGAATAGTGGCCCTACCCCGAGCGCTGGAGAGGATGGAGTGAGTCACCACCTTCAGGGAGCTGAGTGCACGCTTCGTGAGGGTCCACTGCCCCCACTCGTAGGAAGATCATCATCATTTTGTTCCAAAGCCACTGGCCCCTTTTCTCCTCGGGGGTTTTGAGGTGCTCTCTTGCATGGTGTGTGTGGAACAGCCATAGCAGGGACTCTGGATGCAAGAGACCTAGGTTCAAATCCAGACTCTGCCACTTACTAGCTGTGTGGCCCTGGGCAAGTGGCTTGTCCTCTCTGTGCCTCAGTTTCCCCACCTATGAGATGACAATGATAATAGTGCCCACCTCAAAGGGCTGTTGGAGGGATGACGTGAGTGGACGGGTGTCAAGTGCGGAGAACGAGGCCTGGCACGTCACAAGCACCCCGTGAGGGAGAGCCTCAATGGTGGTGGTGCTGGCGTGCTCATGCCGCCAGATGCCCGGTGGCTGCGGTGTCGCGTCTCCCTGGCGGTCAGTTGGGTGTGGAGTACGTCTGCTCCTGAATTGGCCTAGTGGCTGACTGGTTGATTCATTCATTCCTTCATTCACTCATTCCTTGTAAGCGGCAGCCAAGCAGAGCGGTGCAGGTGGCTCTGGGCTCGGGGGCTCACAGCCCAGCCCTGCTGTCCTGACTGGTGCCCGCGGGTGTGTGGCCTCTCTGCTCTGTGCCTCGGTTTCCTCCTCTGTAAAACGGGAGGTCAGACCGGGACCACTGGCGGCCTGTCGTGGGAGCAGGTGCGTTCCCGCTGGAGGGACAGTGCCCAGTCCTGCTCCACGCTCGGGAGGCGCCAGGCGCTATCCTCGTGTGCTCAGCCAGCCTGTGCTGAGTGCCGACCATGTGCCAGGGAAGCAGCGGCAAGTGCCGCAGGGGACACACGGGGACGGGCCTTCCTGCTGGGCTGAGGAGCTGGGCACTTCTTGAGTGGATAGTGGGAGCCACTGAAGGTGCACGAGCTGAGGGCAGTGCAGCCGGGGCTGGGCTTGGGGCGGGTGGTGCAGGGCTGGGAGAAATGCCCCTGAGCTGATGGGGCAGGTCCCCCGGCCCAGAGCGCTCTGGCAGGAGGCAGCCTTGCTGGCAGCCTGTGGAGGAGGTGTGGATGGGGGGGACCCCGCAGCCCTGCTTGGGCCCCCATCCCGCAGGTGAGGATGCTGAGGCTGAGGGGAGCAGGTGCCTGCTGAGACCACAGAGGGGTTTGGGCCCGGGTCCATAGGCGCCCCAGCTTCCGTTCATCGACCATCCCTGTGTGACTAGACGTGGCTCACACAGCACGCAGCAGAGGGTGGTCCTGCTGGGCAAGCGGGGACCAGAGATTGGGGGCCGGCAGCGCGTTCTGAGGCCAGCAGATGGCGCCGATCGCTTCCTGAGAAAGGGTGATGTGGGGGTCGGGGTCAGCTCTCGTCCCCACCCACCGCGAAGAAGCGGGCTTATGTTGAGGGTGGCGGGGAGCAGAGGCGGGGACCCGTTGCAGGAGGTCGGGTTCAGCCCGGGTCCGTCCATCCTGACAGCAGCCACCCGTGGCGCGGGGGTGAGTTCCCTGTCACTGGAGTATGCGGGCGGCCTCACAAGATGCCACTGAACTCCGTGACCTGTGCCCCCGCCCCTCCCCCACCCTCCCGTCCCCGGGAGGAAGACAGGTCCGTGGGACGCCTGCAGCAGTGGCAGCCACCCGGCTGCTGGCCAGGCCCAGTCTGGAACTCAGGAAGACGTGTCACCCTTGGCCAGTGCAGGAAGGAGTCGGGGAGCCAGAGGGTCAGCGGGTGTCCCCTCCAGCCTTGCACCAGGCCTGGCTGGAGCGTGGCTGTGGGCGACGTCAGCAGGAAGCGAGATGGGCGGGCGGAGCGCGTCCACAGTTATGTAACGTTTGGCATTGGTGACTTCTCTGAGGCTTTCCCTCCCCTTCCTTATGGCCGAAGGTTACCCTTTCCTCTCATCTGTGGACGTAGGCCCTGGGGCCCAGCTTCCCTGTTTCTCTGTCTCTGTCCACCTCAGCCCAGGCTCCTCCTTGCCTTGTTTTCCTCTGTTGTCTCTTCCATCTGAGGCTGCACAGGCCTGCAGAGAGAGATGGTCCAGGCAGGCAAGTGCTTGAACCTAACCTGCATTCAGGTCTGGGCTCCTCGAGTCATGAGCTGTATGATCTTGGGCAAGTGTCTTTGCCTCTCTGAGACAATGTCTTTGTCTGTCAGGTTCATTAATGTAATGAAATAGTTAGAGAGCGCCTATTCTGTGCCAGGCACTGTTCCAGGTGCTCTGGGAATACAGCTGAGAAGAGATGGCAAAGATGCCACCCTCGAGCCTGGTTCCAGCTCAAGAGACAAATGAACACACACATAATTTCAGAGTGTGGTCTGAAGGTGGTAAGATGAGGGATATGGTAGAAAGTGATTGACAGGGGTGAGCGTTAGCTGGTTTTGATGGGTAATCAGGGAAGACCTCTCTGAGGAGGTGATATCTGAGTCAAGCCCTGATGGGAGCGAAAAGTATCTGGGAGAAGGATGTCCAGGTGGAGGGACAGCCAGCACAGAGGCCCTGTCGGAGGGCATTGTGGCCACGTTTGCTCAAGGCGGGCGGCCTGTTTGTAGTGGCGCGACGGGGGGAGCGGGGGTGGACGAGCAAGGTGGAGAGGCGGGTGGGTCCGGGTCCAGATTCCGCAGGGCTGTGTCGAGGGAGAGGCCTTGGGGTTTTATGTGGAGGGTTTGGGGAGCCCCTGGAGGGTTGGAAGCAGGGGCAACGTGCTCTGATGCGCAGGGCAGCTGTGCTGGTCCTGCGAATCCATATGCGGAAAATGCTTGGCACGCCGTAGGTGCTCAATAAAGGTCCGCTGTGGCTATGAGCCCTAGTGTCGCCAGCATCCCCCTTCCACACGCACTGCCCGATCCTGGGTTGCGGGCCGCGTGTGGAAGGAGTCTTGGGACCCTCGCTGAGTCCCAGCCTCTCTGTCTTCACCCCGCTTGGGCAGACGGGGCCTGGGCTGCGGGTGAGGCCGACCCCCGAGACACCGCACATCACCAGGCAGACCCACGTCCCGGCTGGGCCGTAGGAGCCCCCGTGCCCTCTGAGGCTCCGAGCACCCCGAGGACCCCCGCCTCCTGGCGGCCGAGCATCGCCTCCGCCAGCCGCGAGTGGGTCCGTCTGCCAGAAATAGACTGGGGAGAAAGGGGAACCCTCGCCGCACCCACAGAAGCCGCACGCCGTGCCACTTTCTCAAGCCTCTGCGCTCCTGGGGGCCTCTGGGAGCAGCTGGGACAGGGCCAGCCGGGAGGCGGTGGGTGCAGAGCCAGGTGTGCCCCCCAAGGCCTGGAGACGTTCGCAGGGTGGGGCTGGGCCTGGCCCTGCTGGCGTCAGAAACCTGAGAACAGGCATACCCTGCTCTTATCCCGGTGGCCGCCGCGCTCCGAGGAGCCCGTTTGCCCAGGACGAAGGCGGGATGGGAAGTCATCCCACTCCAGGACCAGGGCTCGGCCCCAGGGGGCCTCTTCCCGGCCCGCATGGTGGGGGCCGGGGGGCCGGGGCCTGCTGGCGCCTGTGGGTGATGGCCGTGGCCCGTGCTCATGCGTGGCCGTGTCCTGGGGCCGGGGCTGGTAGAGGGAGGTGCGTTAGTTTCCTGCTTCCTGTGCCCACAAAGGCGGTGGCTTAAAGCAACAGAAACCTGTTCTCTCACAGTTCTGAGGCTAAAAGTCAGGAATCCAGGTGTCCCGGGGCTGAGCCCCTCTCAGGCTCCAGGGGAGGCCCTGCTGCCTCCAGCTCCCTGTACCGCCCGCATCCTTGATGTCCTGGCCTGTCGGCGCGTCGCTCCCCTGTGCGTCCAAATTTCCCTCTTATAAGGACACCAGCCATGTTGGATTCAGGATCCACCCTAATCCAGTATGACCTCATCTTAACTAATTGCATTTGCAAAGAGCTTGTTCCCAAATAAGGTCACGTTCGGAGGTTCGGGTGGACTTGAATTCTGAGGGGACACTATTCAACCCAGTGTAAAGGGCTTCCCCGAGCGCTGTCGGCATGGCCAGGAGTGCTGTAGGTTCCGGCTCCTTCCTCAGACACCCTGAAGGGCTCAGGCTGCAGCCCCTCCTGTCATACCAGCTGTATTGGGGTGGGTCCCCTCTTAAGAGCCAGTCCACTTCCCCTGGGAGTCCCTGGTCACCTTGGACCCCCAGCACATTCTGACTCTGCACGTACCCCTACTCTGCTGACTGTGTTCAAGCCCCAGACACTGCCCATTCACAGTCACTCAGTGGGTCAATCAACAAACACTTTCTGAGCCTCTGCCTGGCTCAACACGGGGGGTAAAGAGATGCCCTCCTGGAGCACCCAGTCCAATGAGGTTCAGACAGGAGCCATCAAGGAGGAGTGATGTTTGTACCCAAGCTGGAGCATGGGCACCTGGCCCCTTGTGCGAGGAGCTGGGCTTCTGGGGACCAGGATGAGCCGTGGGGGGAAGTGAAAGGCTCCGCGCCTTCTTTCTGTTCCTGGAACACGCACACCTCGGGCACACCTTGGGGCCTGTGCATGTGCAGTTCCCTCCACCTGGGCCATTCTCACCCAGAGCCGTGCCTGGCCAGCTCCCTCTCACCACTCAGACCCCGGCTCAGATGTCACCTCCTCAGAGAAGCCTTTCCTGGCCGGGACTGGCTTCCAGAGTAGCCCCCGCCCCTGCTGTGCTCACTCGCCCACCCTGCCCCTTCCCCTCCGCAGCCCTGGCCGCACCTCGAGTCCCTTCTTTTTAATTGACGTGTTGGTTGCCCGGCTCCCTGTCTGGAAGGCCTCTGGGGCAGGGACCTGTCTACCTCGTTCCCTGTGCGTTCTCAGCCCTGGGGCCGTGCCTGGTACAGGCTGGTGCCCTGTACAGACTGGCGGGCTGAAGTCATGAGCTAGCCTGTCCCCAGGGCTCAGTGAGGGGTGGATGAGCTGCGCACGGAGAGGCCTCCTTCATTCTCTCGTCTGCTCCCGCTGACCCACCCGGCATGGTGTGCTCTGGGGGCGTGGTCACCGCTCTGGCTGGGAAGGTCAGAGGGGCTGCAGCGATCCCGGGGCCTTCAGGCAGAGGCAGGCCTTCCTCACCTGTTCCGGAAGGATGTGAGGGCAGCCCATAGGCCGGGCTGTGCCCCGGGGTATCTGGGAGGGATGGAATAATAAAGCCCTTGGTAAAAATAGCCTCGGGCATGGAAGGGCGCCCTCAGGACCACATGGCCGACTGCTGATCCTCGCAGCTGCGGCAGGGCCTCTGGCAGGGGAGTCCCCGGGCTGACAGCCCAGGCCCAGGCCCTGACCCGCACTGTCCCTGTGCCCCAGGAGAAGGAGAGGAACGCACGGAGGAAGAAGAAGAAAGCCCCAGCCACCGCCAGTGAGGAGGCTGCCTTCCCTCCCGTGGTGGAGGACGAGGAGATGGAGGCCTCGGGTGTGAGTGGGAACGAGGAGGAGATGGCGGAGGAGGCAGAAGGTGAGTATAGGCTGGCGGGAACTGACCTCTCCCAGAAACGGCTGTGTCCGTCTGAGAAGGGGCCTCGGCTGCCCCGAAGGGGAGAGCATGATGGCACTGACGGTGACGGTGAAAATGGTGATGATGATGATGATGATGGTGGTGGTGGCGATGACGATGGTGGTGATGGCGGCAACAATAATGATGATAATCAGCTTCTCTGTGCCCATCGGGCCTTGTCTGTGCCATCCTCCTGCCCCTGTGAGTGGAGCCTCATTCTTGGGGACCATACACGTCCAGGACAGCCCTAGTGACACCTGTTGTCTTGCCAGCACATCTGGTGTCACACGTTAGAAAAAGATTCTAGTTTTGAAGAGTTTTTTGACCTGCATTATTTTGCAAGTTGACCAATATAAACAATACCGATCTACTGGCTGATGAATATTTCAAAAGTTACCTAATGATAGTGCTTCCTTTTACTCCCAACTGTCCCGATTTGGATGAGAAGTTACACAATTACGTGGTTTTCTGTGTTCTCTGGGGGAAACTGAGGCCCAGGCAGTTCAGGGTCCTGGTGCAGCCCCCCAGGTGGCCCGTGTTTGCATCGTCTGCACCGTCTTAGGGGAGTTCTGCCACCAGGTGACTGCTGCTAGAGAGAGCGGGAGAGGTAATCATCAGAGCGGCGCTGGTGGCTCAAAAGGGGGATTCTGATCGCGCGAGATCCGCGCCGGCTTCAGAGCCCAGCCCCCGTATAACTCCCATTCCACCCATAACAAGTGTGTGTAGACTCAGGACTTGCCCCCCGCTGCCACCCGCCCCCACTTCTGATGCCTAATTAGTGAGCCTGTGGCCCCGCCCCTCCCTTCTCCCTGGGTCTGCACTTGCCCCCTGGCGGTATGACGCCCCTGAGGACCCCAACCCCTGCTTAGCCCTTCCGTTGTCCTCCTGGCCAGAGCGGCCCTGGCAGGCCCTCCAGTTCTTGATAAGCAGAACCTTCTTTCCTTCTCCCGCCGTCTGGGGTTCTGCCCTTTGTCCGTCTGCCTCTCTGCATTTGCACTCCTGAGCTTCTGCCAGCGTGGGAGGGAAGGGGGGAGCCACCTCCTGGCTCTGGGAGCCAGGCCTGCGGATAAAGCCAAGCTCTACCAGCCCGCAGTGTATTCACCACCCTGACTCCTCCTTCCTGGTGAGATATGGTGAATCGAGCCATTTGGTTACTGTTGTCTCGGGTTGAGGATGGGTCTGGGTACTGAGTCTGGCCTCCTCACCAGCCCTGGGTCCCTCCACCCAGGTTGTCCAGAGGCCTGGCCAGTGGCTGATGGAGGGCTACAAATCCCTCTGGTCCTCTCATCCTGGGTCCTGAGTCTGTAGCCAGGAAAAGGGAAGACTGAGGGAGCAGACACCCAGTCCCCTCTCTAAATGTCCTCCCAGCTGCCTGGACGGGCAGGATGCAGGCTGGGTGGGAAGTTAAAGGAAGCCAGACTTTGGCTTATCATTAAAACCAGAGCAGATGCTGCCCAGTAAGAGAACTGTGTGGTATTGAGCTCCCCATCACGCGTGAGGTTCACATGCCACATCAGGGATAGGGAGGAGGGGGACTGCTGTGGCTGGTGCTGAGGCTCCTGAGACCACCTGGTAGCTCCGAGCAGATCACAGACAGCACCTGAGAAGGTACGGGGTGATGGTCCCATCTTACAGGCTAGGAAACAGGCCCAGGGACTGGAGAATCACTCACATAGTGCGTCACGTAACCGGTGGACTTGGAATCGCCAGCCCAGTCAGCACTCGCTGTGTAACCCTGCCCCTTGTGACCGGGTGCAAGAGGTGAGATAGGTTAGGGCCTCACTGGGGCCCAAGGTTGCCCCAGTAGAAGCTTCTAGAAAACCCAGCCAGCCCCAGCAGTGCTGCA